>NC_058523.1:549464342-550666040 GCF_904849725.1 Hordeum vulgare subsp. vulgare
AATTTTGACCCCCTTTAACAGTACGGTGTTCCTATTACTCAAGTGTGAAGAAAACAAAACAGAAAGAGTAAATCTTCATGCTTCAAAGTCTTCAGAATGATTTTCTTCAGGACACACCGAATTCCTCAATTTCAATATCTTCATGAGGAATATCAATTTCATCGCAGATTCTTCGCGATTCAATTCTTCAGCTTCAGACCAATTTCTTCAACCGAAGATATACATTTTTAGGGGTCGATATTCATCAAATATTTCAAACTCCTCAGTGACTTATAGATCCTGTGTACACTCATGAACACATTAGATACTTAACCTATAAGTCTTAAAACCACCAAAATCACTAAGGGGCACTAGATTCACTTACACTGGATCACTTAGTTCTCCAGACCTTGCGGTGTTGCACGAGGGCCTTTATAACGATAAGACTTACAGCAACCGTCTATGGAGGTTGAACATCAACCGTTCCAAGGGTGTCGTCTATGGAGGTATATACGCTACCCGTCTTGCCAGACACTTTGAGATACCCATTAGACTGGGAGAGGAAGGAGAGATGCTTCTCCCTGAGAAATATCTGGATTATGACAGCATGGTTCGCCATGATTTTCTGGATAGAGATGCTAGTAGACGGATGATTTATAACCTGGTATTTAGTCAGGGTACTCGAGAGACTATTACTTTGCCTGCTCCTTCTTTGTTCGATCTCCATGCAGGCAGGTGCACTATTATGCCCTCGGACATCTACGCATATTGGGGCTTGGCCCAACCACAGGCGCCCATGCCCGAGCCGCCAGTCGAGTATCATACGCCAGTTTATCAGTGGGAGCCAGAGGAGCTCACACAGCAGTGGCATCCACAGTCTGCTCCGGAGTATCCTGGAGCTGGTTATTTCCCACCATGGGAGTAGACCAAGCTAGGCCAAAAGCCTAAGCTTGGGGGAGTACGTGTTCTCACCGACTTTACATTCATGCTTATGCTTTCGCTTTGTTGGCCGGTGTTTACACTTTGCCACTGTATTATCCATGCTAGTTTATTTTTGTTTTCTTGTTTTCTTGTTTTGTGTCCTTTTCAGAAAACCCAAAAAGATTTTTCTTTCTTCTTTTGCTTGTTGGCAGGTTTCCCGTGTAAATAGTTTTATTTTTCTTTGTGTCAAGGTAGAAGATATTGGTTACAATGCTTAGTGGTTCTTGCATACTTACCTGTTTAGCTTTCAAAGAGCCATATTACTTTGTCTTCTCCTTTGTGTTTGCCTGCAGATTCAGCTTAGTCCAACGCGCTTATTATCGTTCACATCGTTCGATCATGCAAATGAAAGGCAACAATGATGATATATGATGAAGTGACTGAGACTGGAAAAGCTGGTATGAAGTCTATCTATTTTGTTTTTGTAAATATAACTAGCTTGTCGACCTAGATTCAGCTTTGTTGTGAGAGAACCATGTTTGCAATGACAATTTAGAGATCATAGTTTCTGATTCCATGCTTAATTAGCTGAGAGCTTATAATGGTTTGTCTTGAATGCCAACATAGATTTTGAGATGACTATGATGTAGTATGATAGGATGGCTTTGTCCTTTGAATATTTCAAGTGGCTTGACTTGGCGCATGTTCATGCATGTAGTTGAAACAAAATCAACATAGCCTCTATGATGTTCATGTTCATGGTGATTTATATCATGTTCATGCTTGCATTCAATGTTAGTCAAACTCATTGCATCTTGATGACTGTTGTCGCTCTCTAGTTGGTCGCTTCCCAGTCTTTTGCTAGCCTTCACTCGTACTAAGCGGAATACTGCTTGTGCATCCACTTCCAGAAACCCAAAGGTTTTTCCATGAGAGTCCACCATACCTACCTATTTGCGGTATCTACCTGTCGTTCCAAGTAAATTTGCATGTGCCACTCTCTAAACCTTCAAGAAATAATCCGTTTTGCATGCCCGAACCGCTCATGTGGTGACAGGGGGCTATTGGTATCTTCCATGCTAGGAGTGCTATCCTCGACATGTGTTTATTCACTGTCATTCACGAGAAAGGGGCCGGTAATTGGAATGCCCAGTTCCAAGATTAAATCGAAAACATAACTGTAAAACAAGACTCCCCCTGGATTGATGTTAGTATGGACGGTACCCGAGGATTCGGCTAGCCGTGGAGTGTGATTGATTGGTGGTGGGGAGTTAAAACTTTACTTTTCCGTTTGGGAACCGCCTATAGCATGATTAGCATGGAAGATATTGAGAACTCTTGGTCATTGCGTTAACAATGAAAGCATGCCACCCTAAATTATTATCTCTGTTTTCAAAGCTTGAGCTCTGGCACCTCTCCAAATCAATGCTTCCCTCTGCGAAGGGTCTGTCTATTTATTTTCCTGCCGAGTCATCCTCCTCTTTTATAAGCACCAATTAGAGAGCACCTCTGTCATTTTTATGCTTTGGGTTTGATTGATATTGAGTATGACTATGACCGGATCTTCATTGCTATGAATTACAATGTTTAGTTAGCCCTTGATCTTTGAAAGTGCTCTGCATTTATGTTTTGCGGTCTCAGAAAGAGCTAGCGAGATACCACCTATCCATATTGCTTCATGCTTGTTTTGATTGAAGTGTTGGTATTTGAAACTCATTATTATTTGCTCGTTAGTTTATTATGCCATTGATATTAGTTTACCGTGAGACCTTTGTGTCATTTCCTTATGTGTTTAACTTGTGATCTTGCTGAAATTGTGGTTATGAGTTAGACATAGTTGCAACACCAAGATCTTTCTCTCTCAGTTTGTCAACTGATTTATTTGAGGACAAGCAAGGTTTTAAGCTTGGGGGAGTTGATACGTCTCCATCGTATCTACTTTTCCAAACTCTTTTGCCCTTGTTTTGGACTCTAATTTGCATGATTTGAATGGAACTAACCTGGAGTGACATTGTTTTCAGCAGAATTGCCTTGGTGTTATTTTTGTGCAGAAATCAAAGTTCTCCAAACGTCCTCAAAATTTACGGAGGTCATTTTTGGAAAATATGAAAAATACCTGCGCGAAGATCCACCTGAGGGGGTGGGCCAGTGGGCCACAAGCCCTGCCTCTGCCACCCCCTGGTGGCGGTGGGCAAGCTTGTGGGGCCCACACGGCTCTGCCGCCCCCAATCTCAGGTCCATAAGTTCACTTTCGTCCCAGAAAAAATAAAAAGAGAACATTTTGTCGCGTTTGCGATACAGAGGCGCCGCCACAACCTGTTCTTCATGTGGAGGGCAGATCTGGAGTCCGTCTTGGGCTCCGGAGAGGGGAAATCGTCGCCATCTTCATCATCAACCTTCTTCCCTCTCCAATTCCATGAAGCTCTTCGTCGTTCGTGAGTAATCTATTTGTAGGCTCGCTGGGCGGTGATGAGTAGGATGAGATCTATTATGTAATCGAGTTAGTTTTGATGGGAATTGATCCCTAGTATCCACTATGTTCTGAGATTGATGTTGCTACTACTTTGCCATTCTTAATGCTTGTCACTAGGGCCCGAATGCCATGATTTCAGATCTGAAATTATTATGTTGTCACCAATATATGTGTGTTTTAGATCCGATCTTGCAAGTTGTAGTTACCTATTTGTGTTATGATCCGGCAACCCCGGAGTGACAATAACTGGAACCACTCCCGGTGATGACCATAGTTTGAGGAGTTCATGTGTTCACCAAGTGCTAATGCGTTGGTCCGGTTCTTTCTTAAAAGGAGAACCTTAATATCCCGTAGTTTCCTTTTGGACCCCGCTGCCATGGGAGGGATGGACAATAGATGTCATGCAAGTTCTTTTCCCTAAGCACGTATGATGACACACGGAATGCATGCATCACATTGACGAATGGGAGCAAGCCACATATCTCTCCGTGTTATAACTATTGCATGATGAATATCATCCAAACAAATCACCGACCCATTGCCTACGAGTTTGTCTTACTACTGTTGTTACTTGTCTTGTTGTGCTGCTGTTACTTGTCTTGCTGTGCTGCTACTGTTGCTACTACTGTTGCTTGTTACTATTGCTACTTGCTACTACTGTCACTACTGTTGTTCCTTGCCACTGCTATTACTCGCTACACTGTGCTACCTGCTAAAATCTTGATTCGCGTGACGTTGACAGGAACTGACAATTTCCGTCAACGGGGCAACTTGGCGTCATTGATACAATCGTTAGGAATAGTCTGCCGTCAACAGATCGTTTCTGACACCGTTGTTATCATACTACTTTGCTACTGATACTTTGCTTGCAGATACTAATCTTTCAGGTGTGGTTGAATCTGATATATTTAGATGCTAATACTTGAGAGAATCCTCTCACCTCCTGCCTGGCGATCAACAAATTTGGGTCGAATACTCTACCCTCGATAACTGCTACGATCCCACGCGCTGGTGGGCCGTCAACAACATTCTTCTAGTTTCGATTGCTGGAGAGTGCTAGCAGCATTCTTCTGGTGCCGTTGCAAGGGAAGGTCTGCTGTTACGGAGTCAATGTCCCACAAGCGTATGGGATCGCAACAGCTTTCGAGGGTAGAGTATTCAACCCAAATTTATAGATTCGCTCACAAGGGGAAGCTAAAGGATATTCTCAAGTATTAGCAGCTGAGTTATCAATTCAACCACACCTGAAAGATTAGTGTCTGCAAGCAAAGTATCAGTAGCAAGGTAGTATGATAGCAACGACACCAGAAAAAGCTTTGACAATCCCTCGCAATGACGCTAGAAAAAGCCTTGTTAACGGGATGTTAGCGCCAACGAAGTCTTGCAACAAGTAACAGCGGAGTAGCAAGGAACAGTAGTAGCAGCAGCAGCAAAGTAATAAGTAACAGCAGTAGCAGCAGCAGCAAAGTAACAGCAGTAGTGATAGCAGCAAAGTGGCCCAATCCCTCTTGTAGCAAGGGACAAGCCTAGGCAAAGTAATATAGCGAGGACCAGTAGTAAAAGACTCATAGGAAGTGGATCGGTGATGGATGAGTGTGATGGATGTGATTCATCATGTAACAGCTATAACACGGAATGATATGTGGCTAGCTCCCGTTCATCAATCTAATGTAGGCATGTATTCCGTATGTAGTCATACGTGCTTAGGGAAAAGAACTTGCATGACATCTATTGTCCATCCCTCCCGTGGCAGCGGGGTCCTAATGGAAACTATGGGATATTAAGGTTCTCCTTTTAATAAAGAACCGGACCAACGCATTAACACGCGGTGAATACACGAACTCCTCATACTATGGTCATCTCCGGGAGTGGTTCCGGCTATTGTCACTCCGGGGTTGCCGGGTCATAACACATAGTAGGTGACTACAACTTGCAAGATAGGATCTAAAACACACATATATTGGCGACAACATAATAGGTTCAGATCTGAAATCATGGCACTCGGAACATAGTGACAAGCATTAAGCATAGCCAAGTAGTAGCAACATCAATCTAGAACATAGTGGATACTAGGGATCAATCCCCGTCAAGAACTAACTCAATTACATGATAGATCTCATCCAACTCATCACCGTCCAGAAAGCCTACGATGAGATTACTCACGAACGATGAAGAGCATCATGGAATTGTCGATGGAGAAAGGTTGATGATGACGATGGCGACGATTTCCCCTCTCCGGAGCCCAAAACGGACTCCAGATCTGCCCTCCGGATGAAGAACGGGATGTGGCGGCGCCTCCGTATCTCAAAACGCGATGAAACCTTCTCTCTGATTTTTTTCCATGCGAAACAGAAGATATAGCAGTGAGATTGGGGGCGGTGGTGCCACGTGGGCCCCACAAGCACTCATGGCGCGGACATAGGGGGTGGCCGCGGCCCAGGGGCTTGTGGCCCACTAGCACGCCCCCTCACGTGGATCTTTGCGCAGGTCTTTTTCTTTTATTCCAGAAAAACTCTCCGTAAATTTTCAGGACGTTCCGAGACCTTTCATTTCTGCACAAAAACAACACCATGGAAATTCTGCTGAAAATAGCGTCAGTCGAGGTTAGTTCCATTCAAATCATGCAAATTAGAGTCCAAAACAAGGGCAAAAGAGTTCGGAAAAGTAGATACGACGGAGACGTATCAAGGAGGGGTCCGTTTCTTCCTTGGCTTGTTCCTCTTAGGACCCTGGTTCTTGATCAGAAAATGAAATGGCTTCCTGGTGGCGGGTTGGCGGGGTGGAGTCGGCTGACGCGGTGGCGGACTTGTGCTGGGCTCCATGCCGGGGTGGGATGGAGTCGGCTGACGTGATGGCGGACTAGCGCCGGGCTCCATACAAGGGTGGGATGGAGTGAGCTGACGCGGTGGCGGACTAGCGTTGCGCTTCATGTGGGGCTGGCGTGGTCGAGTCGGCTGACGTGACAGACTTGGAGGAGGAGTCGGTGGCCTTGGAAAGACGACGCGGTCCTTTTTCCATAAGCAGAGACCATGTAAGACTTCTTGCAGTGTTTGTTGCCCTTTACCTCCACAAGTGTCGAGCTCTACTTACTGATATCCCGGCATCACTTCATCCACCTCGACACGAGCATATCGAGGTGGAATTAGAGTGCAATGGAAGGTTGCATCAGGGGGATTTGTTAAAGCATAGCCGACTGCTGCCTTCATGGATATGTTCTTGAGTTTCATGTGTAGCTCACAACTTTCCATCTCTCTAATTTCATCCACGGGGTAGCGAGCCAGTAGTGCATCGTCTGCAAGGACCCCCGTGGAACCCATGCTGCTTTTCGGCATCCATGGGACGGTACTATCCAATGCTGGATCTGTTGGTTGCTCTGGCAGCTCAGGCGTCCTTTGCTGGTTAAGTCTGTCAATCTTCTCCTGACGCCGCAAGAATTTGCGTTCCAAATCCTCAAGCCGGTTAGCATCCTGCTTCTTCTTGGCTGCCTCCTGATTCTTCTTTCTCGAACGGGTTTTGTAAGAGTCGCTCCAGTGATTTAACCACTCAATCCATGGAATAACGCCTTTGCCTCATGTTCGCCTCGGGTGTTCAGGATTCTTGAGGGCGCGTGTATGCTCGTCGTTCTCTCTCTCGAGCTGGAACACCCCCATTCGAGCATCTTCTATTGCACCAAGTATAGCTGGAGAGGTAGTGTTAAGACTTGCCTGCTCCACAAGCGCCCTTGTCTTTGGGTCCGACTTTCAGGCCAAGTGGATGTTTGCGGAGTGACCCCTGCATTAGTCAACTTCTGCTCGAATTCATCCCACTTAGGAATGCCACTCATGTAGCCACCTGGCCCCAGAGAATGGTGATGCTCTTTTTTCTAAGCATTTTGCTTGTTTGTCCTTGCCTGCTCCTTAGCTGTTTCTGATTGCTTGAACTACACAACTAGGTCCGAGTGATCTTTTATCTTCTCGTATTGTCCAGTGAATTTTGGAGTCTTGCCTTGTTTGTCGAAGTCCATCCATAACCTCTTTTTTCCAGTTGCAGAATTGGGTGGCCATCTTGTTAAGATAAAACTTCTTAACTTTCTCACATTGTTCATCTGAGAAATGCTCTGTTAGGGTGAAATGTGTCATGAGCATATCCCAAAGTAGATTTTTTTGCTCTTTCATCCCCAAAACTAACTTCTCGATCTTGCTTTGGCCTATGCCATTCTTGAATGGAGATAGGGATTTGGTACCTAACAATAACTCCACATTGACGTACAAATTTGTCTGCATTATTTTTGGGATCAGTTGGTTCTCCATCTAATGTTATCGCATCAATGTTGTACCTTGTGCCCTCGGGCAACTTTTTGGCCGGGCCTCGTACTGTCCTGCTTGTAGAAGATTTGCTCGATCCGTAGGGCTAAAAGAGGATACTCATAATATATATATATATATATATATATATATATATATATACACACACACACACACACACACAAATCAATTAAGATACATCTAATCATGACCAAAGGCCAAATATATACCTCATCAGACTTTGATAATTCGAGAAAACTTTCTTCAGCATCATCGTCCGGTTCCCCTTCATCTCTTGGTTGTTCGTACTCAATTCCCTCACCGGATGGGTTAAGGTATTGTGAGCAGTCATCTGCATCTTCATTTTCTTCGTTTCCAGAGTGTATCATGTCGTACAAGACATGCTCTTGATCATGGTCTCCGTGTCTACCATCCATAGCTTAACTAACCGAGAAAAAGATAAACAATTTAGTATTCACTTTATCTAGCAAGATCATCATGTATATATAATATCACTAATACATCGAATAATCCACTTAATTAATGCATCATCAAATAATCCACTTAATATTATCGAATATATAATATGGAATAGATCACTAATACATCTCTCGAATACACTAATACATCTCTTGAATAATATTTAACTGATCAACCAACAAAGAGTTGCCGATGTACTAAGGCGCGGGCGATGGACACCCAAAGAGCAGGAACCATCATCGGATCATAGCTCGGGTGAGAACCCTGAAGAACCTACCAGGTATTGGAGAACCTGGCGTCGAACGCCTCCATGTAGCGACAGACGTGCTCGTCCTCCTCCCTGAGGCGGCGACGTACCTCGTCCTTGAGGGCCGGAAGCCTCGGAACCGAAAGTGGCCCACGCGACGGCCACCAAAGAAGCTCTGGTTTGATGATGGGAGCCCGGTTCCTCACCAAGCTGCTCCCCCTGAAGGTAGCTCCTGTTGGGGAACGTTTCATGGGAAAAAAATTCCTACGCACACGCAATACCTATCCATGGTGATGATCATCTACGAGAGGGGAGAGTGAATCTACATACCCTTGTAGATCGCTAAGCAGAAGCGTATATAACACGATTGATGTAGTGAAACATCTTCATGATCCAAATCGCAGCCCGTCCGCGATCTCATCACGATCCGTCCCGCGATCCCATCACGATCGTTCGTGATCTAGTGTCGAACCGACGGCACCTCCGCGATCTGCACACGTACAGCTCGATGACGATCCCCACCTTCTTGATCCAACAAGAGGGGGTGGAGAGGTAGATGAGTTCTCTAGCATGGCGTGGTGGTGGTGGTGGTGGTGCTATTCCAGCAGGGCTTCGCCTAAGCACCACTCAAACTAGAGGAGAAACAGATCTAGAGAGAGATGACAACACGTGGCCGTTTTCTGTTGTATCTAAAACACTCAAAACCCTGAGTATATATAGGAGGAGAGGAGGGAGAGGGCTGCGCCCTAGGGCAGCCTTCTCTTCCCTTGCGCAAGGGAGAGAGGAGGAGTCCTACTTCAATACTATTTGGAGTAGGATTCCTCCTTCCTACTTGGAAACTCTTTCCACCTTGTTTTTTTCCTTCTCAAACCTTATGGGCCTTAGTGGGGACTTATTCCAGCCAACTAGGGTCTAGTTTATCTCTTCCCACAGCCCATGAGGCCCCTTGGGCGTGACACCCCTCCCGATGGTCCCCGGCACCCCTCCCGGTACACTACCGATGAGCCCGAAGCTTTTCCGGTGACCAAAACAGGACTTCCTATATATAAATCTTTACCTCCGGACCATTCCGGAGCTCCTCGTGACGCCCGGGATCTCATACACGACTTTGAACAACTTTCGGTTACCAACACCTATAACTCAAGTATACCTAAATACGGGTTCGAGAACTATGCAGACATGACCTCAGACATACTCCGTTCAATAACCAATAGCGGGACCTGGATGTCCATATTATCTCCTACATATTCTATGAAGATCTCTATGGGTTCAACCTCTATTTCAAGGACTCAGTTAATCCCGTATGTTGTTCCCTTTATCCTTCGGTATGTTACTTGCCTGAGATTCGATCGTCGGTATCTCCATACCTATTTCAATCTCGTTACTGGCAAGTCTCTTTACTCGTTTCGTAATATAAGATCCCGTAACTAACTCCTTAGTCACATTGCTTGCAAGGCGTGTTGTGATACCTCTCCTTCACACGGAGTGACAAATCCCAGTCTTGAACCATGCCAACACAACACACACCTTTGGAGATACCTGTAGAACACCTTTATAGTCACTCAGTTACGTTGCGACGTTTGATAACACACAAGGTATTTCTCCGGTGTCCGGGAGTTGCATGATCTCATGGTCATAGGAACAGATGCATTGACATGCAGAAAACAGTAGCAATAAACTGACACGATCATATGCTACGTTCATAGTTTGGGTCTTGTCCATCACATCATTCTCCTAATGATGTGATCCAGTAATCAAGTGACAACACTTGTCTGTGGCGAGGAAACCTTGACCATCTTTGATCAATGAGCTAGTCAACTAGAGGCTCACTAGGGATAGTGTGTTGTCTATGTATCCACACATGTATTTGAGTTTCCAATCAATACAATTCTAGCATGGATAATAAACGATTATCGTGAACAAGGAAATATAATAATAATCAATTTATTATTGCCTCTAGGGAATATTTCCAACAGCTCCTCCAAGTGCCAGCCCGGCGGAACCCAGTCCCGCACATGGCGCCTCTCAAGCACATTGTCGCCACCGAGTCGAGGACGAGGATGCGGGCCAAGCATCGTACGCCGACATCGAGAACCAATTCTACAACTATTTAAATTTCTAGTATTTAATATACTTTTGTAAACTTTTACAACTATTTAATAAACGAGGTTGTAATCAACTTCACACTCTATGCAATATACTATAAAATGAAATAAAGGCACATAAACAATGCATTCACATTCATAAACCTTGCAAACTAAAAGAAAACTAACATGCGCCATTTATAAACCTAACCAAGTTTATCATTTGTTTGTGATTTCAGTAACACAAGAATCATGTGTGAGCCTAGCAAGAATCAAGATGCCTATCAAGATTTCAGTAACACGCTAAAAACTTCAGTAACACGCAAATATAGCTCGTAAAACACACACCGTGAAAGATTAAATTTTGACTAATGACCGAATCTTTTGCTAACTAAAAATAAAGCCTAATGACCAAATCTAATGATTAGGTGAAATTTGAACTGCAATCCTAAGGCACAAGCCCGAGTAAGATAACAAACGCTTTCATGAATTTTCGGTGGATGCACTATCCTACCTACTATAAATCATTATACCTATATTTTGAATCTATTTCAAAAAAGGATGATAAACCAATATGATTGAAAACTCCATATTTTCTACTCCCTTCGTCCGGAAATACTTGTCCTAGAAATGAATTATAGATACATCCATTATATTCATTTCTAGGATAAGTATTTCCGGACGGAGGGAGTATTTAAGAAAACTACTCGCAAGAGGAAAATGCAAAATACAAATACATGGACAACCATATTTCTCTTATCCAAGACATGCATATGTTATATGCATGCCTCTCTCAGTACAGGAGGCAAGACAACAACAAAAGAAAGGAAAGAGCATTTGTGAGACTACATATGCCTCTTTTCTATGTAATTCCAAAGTGTTATGTATAAAATCATTAAATCATATGCTATCCAATGCTTTCGGTGATAGGTATCAAGTATCGGCAATAATTGAGTTAAAGTGCACTAGAACTAAACTTTGGGATCAGAACTTTGGTGATCTAAATAGATAACATTCTTTGATGATGGTTGTGTTGTTCCGATCAATAGCATCGCCTAAAATAGCATGTTTCCCTTTGCAAACCAAGAAGCTAAAGAAACTACAATACGTTACATAGAAGTGACATTTTTTAATACATAACAATGGTTCATATATTGCATGTTCAATAAAGGGCATACATTTGTTCAGATTAATAAAGCCAAAAAATAGTATGTACACAATTTACATTTTCTCGGGCAGGCCGGCGGACATGGCGCTGCCGCGCTCGGGCAGGCCGGCGGCCATGGTGCCGCCGCGCTCGGGCACTGCGAGGTGCCGAGGCAAACAGAGAGGGGGTAGGAGGTGGCCGAGCTCACCGTGGGAGAGGAGGGCTAAGGTGCACCAGCTGCTCATCGGCAGGCAAAGGAAGGAGGTGCAGGCGGCCCACATCGGTGGCGGCGACGACGAGGACGGCTTCGGGGACGACGGCGACTCCGGTAGCCTCGCGGCGTTGGGGACAGGCGCATCAGCGTCGGGGGATCGAATGGGGGGGGATCGGGGCTCGAAAAAGGCGGGGATTTATATAAAGACTCCTTTAATCCCGGTTGGTGCCACAAACCGGGACTAAAGGTGTTGGGGAACGTCGCATGGGAAACAAAAAATTTCCTACGTGCACGAAAACCTATCGTGGTGATGTCCATCTACGAGAGGGGATTTCCGATCTACGTACCCTTGTAGATCGCACAGCAGAAGTGTTAAGAAACGCGGTTGATGTAGTGGAACGTCCTCAGGTCCCTCGATCCTCCCCGCGAACCGTCCTACGAACCGTCCCGCGATCCGTCCCACGATCTAGTGCCGAACGGACGGCACCTCCGCGTTCAGCACACGTACAGATCGACGATGATCTTGGCCTTCTTGATCCAGCAAGAGAGACGGAGAGGTAGATGAGTTCTTCATTTGCGTGACGGTGCTCCGGAGGTTGGTGGTGATCTAATCTCAGCAGGGCACCGCCCGAGCTCCGCAGAAACGTGATCTAGAGGTAAAACCGTGGAGGTATGTGGTCGGGCTGCCTTTCAAAAGTTGTCTCAAATCAGCCCTAATAGCTACATATATATAGGGGGGAGGGGAGGCTTGCCTTGAGGCTCAAGGAGCCCCAAGGGCAGCGCCACCAAGGAGGAGTTGGAGTCCTCCTCCAATCCTAGTCCAACTAGGATTGGAAGGAGGAGTCCTTCTCTTCCTTCCACCTTTCCCCTTTTTTTCTTTCTCTTCTTTTGGTTTTTCTTTCTGTCTTACGCAAGACAGCCTTGGGCTGACCCCACCTACTTGGTGCGCCACCCCCAAGGTCCTTGGGCCCTCCCAGGTGGGTGGTCCCCCTTCCCGGTGAAGATCCGAAACTCATTCGTCATTCAGGGTACATTACCGGTAATGCCCGAAAACCTTCCGGTAACCAAATGAAGTCATCCTATATATCAATCTTCGTTTCCGGACCATTTCGGAAACCCTCGTGACGTTCGTGATCTCATCCGGGACTCCGAACAACATTCGGTAACCAACCATATAACTCAAATATGCATAAAACAACGTCGAACCTTAAGTGTGCACACCCTGCGGGTTCGAGAACTATGTAGACATGACCCGAGTGACTCCTCGGTCAATATCCAATAGCGGGACCTGGATGCCCATATTGGATCCCAAGGATTCATATAATCCCGTATGTCATTCCCTTTGTCCTTCGGTATGTTACTTGCCCGAGATTTGATCGTCAGTATCCGCATACCTATTTCAATCTCGTTTACAGGCAAGTCTCTTTACTCGTTTCCGTAATACAAGATCACGTGGCTTACACTAAGTCACATTGCTTGCAAGGCTTGTGTGTGATGTTGTATTACCGAGTGGGCCCCGAGATACCTCTCCATCACACGGAGTGAAAAATCCCAGTCTTGATCCATACTAACTCAACGAACACCTTCGGAGATACCTGTAGAGCATCTTTATAGTCACCCAGTTACGTTGCGACGTTTGATACACACAAAGCATTCCTCCGGTCTCAGTGAGTTATATGATCTCATGGTCATAGGAACAAATACTTGACACGCAGAAAACAGTAGCAACAAAATGACACGATCAACATGCTACGTCTATTAGTTTGGGTCTAGTCCATTACACGATTCTGCTAATGATGTGATCCCGTTATCAAGTGACAGCACTTGCCTATGGCCAGGAAACCTTGACCATCTTTGATCCACGAGCTAGTCAACTAGAGGCTTACTAGGGACATTGTTTTGTCTATGTATCCACACAAGTATTGTGTTTCCAATCAATACAATTATAGCATGGATAAAAAACGATTATCATGAACAAAGAAATATAATAATAACTAATTTATTATTGCCTCTAGGGTATATTTCCAACAGTCTCCCACTTGCACTAGAGTCAATAATCTAGTTCACATCACCATGTGATTCTAACGAATCTAACACCCATATAGTTCTGGGGTCTCATCACGTCTCGCTCGTGAGAGAGGTTTTAGTCAACGGTTCTGAAACTTCTAGATCCGTGTGTTCTTTACAAATCTTTATGTCATCTTATAGATGCTGCTACTATGTGCTATTCGGAAATACTCCAAATATCTACTCTACTATACGAATCCGTTTCACTACTCAAAGTTATTCGGATTAGTGTCAAACCTTGCATCGACGTACCCTTTACGACGAATTCTTTAACCACCTCCATAATCGAGAAAAATTCCTTAGTCCATTAGTTACTACGGATAATTTTGACCGCTGCTAGTGATTCAATCATGAATCACTCTCTGTACCTCTCAACAGACTTGAGGCAAGGCACACATCAGGTGCGGTACTCAGCATGGCATACTTTAGAGTCTACGGCTAAGGCATAGAAGACGACCTTCGTCTATTCTCTTTATTCTGCCGTGGTCGGGTTTTGAGTCTTACTCAAATTCACACCTTACAACACAACCAAGAACTCCTTCTTTGCTGATCTATTTTGAACTCCTTCAAAGATTTGTCAAGGCATGCATCTTGTTGAAACTTCTATCAACCGTTTCGATCTATCTCCATAGATCTTGATGCTCAATGTTCAAGTAGCTCAATCCAGGTATTCCTTTGAAAAACTCCTTTCAAACAACCTTGTATGCTTTACAGAAATTCTACATTACTTCTGATCCACAATATGTCAACCACATATACTTATCAGAATTTCTATAGTGCTCCCACTCACTTCTTTGGAAATACAAGTTTCTCATAAACCTTGTACAAACCCAAAATCTTTGATCATCTCATCAAAGTGTATATTCCAACTCCGAGATGCTTGCACCAGTCCAATGAAGGATCGCTGGAGCTTGCATACTTGTTAGTACATTTAGGATCGACAAAACCTCCTCGTTGTATCACATACAATGTTTGCTCAAGGAAACCGTCGAGGAAACAATGTTTTGTCTTCCTATGTGCAATATTTCACAAATAATGCAGCAACTACTAACATAATTCCAACAGACTTTTAGCATCGCTATGAGTGAGAAAGTCTCATCATAGTCAACTATTTGATCTTGTCGGAAACATCTTTGCGACAAGTCGAGCTTTTCTTAATAGTGACTTATCACCATCATCGTCTGTCTTCCTTACAAAGATCCATATTTTTAATTAATAGTCTTACTACCATCAAGTAGTTCCTCCAAAGTCTACACTTTGTTTTATACATGGATCCTCTCTCGGATTTCATGGCCTCCACCATTTGTCGGAATCCAGGCTCACCATTGCTTCTCCATAACTCGTAGGTTCACTCTTGCTCAACAACATAACCTCCAAGACAGGGTCACCGTACCACTCTGTAGTAGTACGCGACATTTATCTACCTACGAGGTTTGTCGCAACTTGATCCGAATCTCTAATGATCACTATCATCAGCTTCCACTTCAATTGGTGTAGGCGCCACAGGAACAACTTTCTGCGTCCTGCTACACACTGGTTGAAGTGACAGTTCAATAACCTCATCAAGTTCCACCACTCTCCCACTCAATTCTTTCGAGAGAAACCTTTCCTCGAGAAAGGATTCGTTTCTAGAAAGAAACACTTTGCTTCCGGATCTGAGATAGGAGATTTATCCAACTGTTTGCATATCCTATGAAGATGCTTTCATCCGCTTTGGGTTCGAGCTTATCATACTGAAACCTTTTTCACATAAGCATCGCAGCCCCAAACTTTCAAGAAACGACATCTTAGACTTCTCTAAACCACAGTCTATATTGTGTCATCTCAACGGAAATACGCGGTGCCCTATTTAAAATGAATGCGGTTGTCTCTAATGCATAACCCATAATCGATAGTGGTAATTCGATAAGAGACATCATAGTATGTACCATATCAAATAGGGCGTGGCTATGACATTCAGACACATCATCACACTATGGTGTTCTAGGTGGCATGAACTGCGAAACAATTTCCACATTGTCTTAACCGCGTACCAAAACTCGTAACTCAGATATTCATTTCTATGATCATATCATAGACATTTTATCCTCTTGTTACGACGAACTTCACTCTGAAACAGAATTGAATTTTTCAATATTTCAGAATTGTGATTCATCAAGTAAATACTCTTGTATCAACTCAAATTGTCCGTGAAGTAAGAACATAACGATATCCACTGCGTGCCTTAGCACTCATTGGACTGCACACATCAAAAATGTATTATTCCCAACAAGTTACTCTCTTGTTTCATGTGGCATGTTTTTCATGTCTCAAGTGATTCAAAATTAAGCGAGTCCAAACGATCCATCTCTCATGGAGTTTCTTCATGCATTTATACCAACAGGTATGGTTTGCATGTCTCAAACGTTTCAAAAAGAGAGAGTACAAAGATCCATCAGCATGGAGCTTCTACATGCATTTTATACGAACATGACTCAAGTGGCAGTGCCACAACTAAGTGGTACTATCATTATTACTTTGTATCTCTGGCACTAATATCATGAACATGTGTAACACTACGATCGAGATTCAATAAACCATTGAGGCTAATTATTCAAGCAAATAGAACAACTATTATTCTCTTTAAATGAATAATCATATTGCAATAAACACGACCCAATCATGTTCATGCTCAACGCAAACACCAAATAACAATTATTTAGGTTTTACCACAAATCCCGATGATAGAGGGAGCGTGCGACGTTTGATCACATCAACCTTGGAAACACTTCCAACACTTATCGTCACCTCACCTTTAGCTAGTCTCTGTTTATACCGTAGCTTTCATTTCGTGTTACTAATCACTTAGCAACCGAACCAGTATCCAATACCCTCGCGCTACTAGGACTACTAGTAAAGTACACATCAATCATCATGTATATCAAATATACTTCTTTCGACTTTGCGAGCCTTCTTATCTACCAAGTATCTAGAGTTGCTCCGCCTCAGTGACCGTTCCCCTCATAACAGAAGCACTTAGTCTCGGGCTTGGGTTTAATCTTGGGTCTCTTCATTAGTGCAGCAACTGTTTTGCCGTTTCACGAAGTATCCCTTCTGGCCCTTGCCTTTCTCGAAACTTAGTGGTTTTACTAACCATTAACTATTGATGCTCCTTCTTGATTTATACTTTCGCGGTGTCAAGCATCGCGAATCGCTCAAGGATCATTGTATCTATCCTTGATATGTTATAGTTCATCACGAAGCTATCACAGCTTGGTGGCAGTGACTTTGGAGAACCACCACTATCTCATCCGGAAGATTAACTCCCACTTGATTCAAGCGATTGTCGTACTCAGACAATTTGAGCACACGCTCAACGATTGATCTTTTCTCCTTTACTTCGTGGACAAATAATCTTTTCGGAGGTCTCATACCTCTTAACAAGGGCACAAGCATGAAATAACCATTTCATCTCTTTAGAACATCTCTTATGTTCCGCAACGTTTCAAAACGTCTTCGGCGCCTTGCTTCTAAGCCATTAAGTATTTTGCACGGAACTATCGCGTAGTCATCAGAAAACGTGTATGTCGGATGTTCACAACATCCACAGACGACGCTCGAGGTGCAGCACACCGAGTGGTGCATTAAGGACATAAGCCTTCTGCGCAGCAATGAGGACAATCCTCTTTTTACGGACTAAGTCCGCAAATTTGCTACTATCAACTTTCAACAAAACTTTCTCTAGGAACATATAAAAACAGTAGAGCTATAGCGCAAGCTACATCGTAATTCGTAAAGACCATTAGACTATGTTCATGACAATTAGTTCAATTAATCATATTACTTAAGAACTCCCACTCAAAAAGTACATCTCTCTACTCATTTGAGTGGTACATGATCCAAATCCACTATCTCAAGTCCGATCATCACGTGAGTCGAGAATAGTTTCAGTGGTAAGCATCTATATGCTAATCATATCAACTATACGATTCATGCTTGACCTTTCGGTCTCATGTGTTCCGAGGCCATGTCTGCACATGCTAGGCTCATCAAGTTTAACCCGAGTGTTCCGCGCGTGCAACTGTTTTGCACCCGTTGTATGTGAACGTTGAGTCTATCACACCCGATCATCACGTGGTGTCTCGAAACGACGAATTTTCGCAACGGTGCACAGTCGGGGAGAACACAATTTGAGCTTGAAATTTTAGTGAGAGATCACCTCATAATGCTACCGTCGTTCTAAGCATAGTAAGGTGCATAAAGGATTAACATCACATTCAATTCATAAGTGACATGATATGGCCATCATCATGTGCTTCTTGATCTCCATCACCAAAGCACCGGCACGATCTTCTTGTCACCGGCGTCACACCATGATCTCCATCATCATGATTCCCATCAACGTGTCGCCATCGGGGTTGTCGTGCTACTCATGCTATTACTACTAAAGCTACTTCCTAGCAATATAGTAAACGCATCTGCAAGCACAAACATTAGTTTAAAGACAACCCAATGGCTCCTACCGGTTGCCGTACCATCGACATGCAAGTCGATATTAACTATTACAACATGATCATCTCATACATCCAATATATCACATCACATCGTTGGCCATATCACATCACAAGCATACCCTGCAAAAACAAGTTAGACGTGTTTTACGTGGTGACCATGGGTATCTAGTAGGATCGCATCTTACTTACGCAAACACAACAACGGAGATATATGAATTGCTATTTAACCTCATCCAAGGACCTCCTCAGTCAAATCCAATTCAACTAAAGTTGGAGAAACCGACACTCGCCAGTCATCTTTGAGCAACGGAGTTACTCGTAGCGATGAAACCAGTCTCTCGTAAACGTACGAGTAATGTCGGTCCGAGCCACTTCGATCCAACAATACCGAGGAATCAAGAAAAGACTAAGGAGGGCAGCAAATCGCACATCACTGCTCACAAAAACTTTTGTGTTCTACTGGAGATAACATGTACGCATGAACCTAGCTCATGATGCCACTGTTGGGGAACGTCGCATGGGAAACAAAAAATTTCCTACGCGCACGAAAACCTATCATGGTGATGTCCATCTACGAGAGGGGATTTCTGATCTACGTACCTTTGTAGATCGCACAGCAGAAGCGTTAAGAAACGCGGTTGATGTAGTGGAACGTCCTCACATCCCTCGATCCGCCCCGCGAACCGTTCCGCGATCCGTCCCACGATCTAGTGCCGAACGGACGGCACCTCCGCGTTCAGCACACGTACTGCTCGATGATGATCTCGGCCTTCTTGATCCAGCAAGAGAGACGGAGAGGTAGATGAGTTCTCTGGCAGCGTGAAGACACTCTGGAGGTTGGTGGTGATCTAATCTCAGCAGGGCTTCGCCCGAGCTCCGCAGAAACGCGATCTGGAGGTAAAACCGTGGAGGTATGTGGTCGGGCGGCCTTTGAAAAGTTGTCTCAAATCAGCCCTAATAGCTCCATATATATAGGAGGAGGGAGGGGAGGCCTGCCTTGAGGCTCAAGGAGCCCCAAGGGCAGCGCCACCAAGGAGGAGTTGGAGTCCTCCTCCAATCCTAGTCCAACTAGGATTGGAAGGAGTCCTTCTCTTCCTTCCCACCTTTCCCCTTTTTTTCTTTCTCTTCTTTTGGTTTTTTCTTTCTCTCTTGCGCAAGACAGCCTTGGGCTGACCCCACCTACTTGGTGTGCCACCCCCAAGGTCCTTGGGCCCTCCCGGGTGGCTGGTCCCCCTTCCCGGTGAAGATCCGGAACCCATTCGTCATTCCGGGTACATTACCGGTAATGCCCGAAAACCTTCCGGTAACCAAATGAAGTCATCCTATATATCAATATTCGTTTCCTCACCATTCTGGAAACCCTCGTGACGTTTGTGATCTCATCTGGGACTCCGAACAACATTCAGTAACCAACCATATAACTCAAATACGCATAAAACAACGTCGAACCTTAAGTGTGCAGACCCTGCGGGTTCGAGAACTATGTAGACATGACCCGAGTGACTCCTCGGTCAATATCCAATAGTGGGACCTGGATGCCCATATTGGATCCTACATATTCTCCAAAGATCTTATCGTTTGAACCTTAGTGCTAAGGATTCATATAATCCCGTATGTCATTCCCTTTGTCCTTCGATATGTTACTTGCCCGAGATTTGATCGTCAGTATCCGCATACCTATTTCAATCTCGTTTACCGGCAAGTCTCTTTACTCATTTCCGTAATACAAGATCACGTGTCTTAAACTAAGTCACATTGCTTGCAAGGCTTGTGTGTGATGTTGTATTACCGAGTGGGCCCCGAGATACCTCTCCGTCACACGGAGTGACAAATCCCAGTCTTGATCCATACTAACTCAACGAACACCTTCGGAGATACCTGTAGAGCATCTTTATAGTCACCCAGTTACGTTGCGACGTTTGATACACACAAAGCATTCCTCCGGTGTCAGTGAGTTATATGATCTCATGGTCATAGGAACAAATACTTGACACGCAGAAAACAGTAGCAACAAAATGACACGATCAACATGCTACGTCTATTAGTTTGGGTCTAGTCCTTCACATGATTCTCCTAATGATGTGATCCCGTTATCAAGTGACAACACTTGTCTATGGCCAGGAAACCTTGACCATCTTTGATCAATGAGCTAGTCAACTAGAGGCGTACTAGGGAGAGTGTTTTGTCTATGTATCTACACAAGTATTGTGTTTCCAATCAATACAATTATAGCATGGATAATAAACGATTATCATGAACAAATAAATATAATAATAACTAATTTATTATTGCCTCTAGGGCATATTTCCAACAAAAGGGTGTTTAGTCCCAGTTGGTAGCTCCAGCTGGGACTAAAGGTGGGTCGCCTCGCCCACTCAGAGGCACCTTTAGTCTCGGTTGTAGCCACCAATCGGGACTAAAGGTCTATTTTTGGCGGCCAAAATTCCGCACAGGAAGGACCTTTAGTCCCGCTTGGTGGCTCCAGTCGGGACTAAAGACCAATTTTTTATTTTTTAGTTGTTTTTGTATTTGTGTTTTTAAATTTGAAATAACTGTTAGACTATTTATAGATTTTGGATGAATCTTTTTGGATTAGGTCAAAAAATAGAAAATTTCTATTAGTGCTAGTAATTTTCAAATTTACATAGTTTAAATTTGAAAAAAAAATTCAAATTTGTGCGAATCACTAGTTTGTGAATAACTTTACTTCACAAAATAAATAGATTTTTTAGTTTTTCTTTTTTCTGATGTTTAATATTAGTGTCTTTTATCATTATATTAAATTTGGTAATTATTAGTTTATTAGCAAAATGAAATACCTTTGTAAGAAATGAGTATTCATCCGAATCCCTGATACTTCGAAAGAGATTGTCTACTTTGTACACGAAGTGCATCCCATTTTTGCCGTAACCCTCCCAACTTTTTAGCACATGCCATGTGGGTAAAATGAGGATACCATGCCAAGTTTCAGCCTTTTCAGAGTTCATTTGTAGCGCTTTTCAATTTGAGGGTCATCTAGCTCAAAAAATCATAAAATGCATGGAAAATAGCAAATGAGGTGAAAATGTTAAATATTTATGGGGTGTCTTTGAATGATGCATATTGAGGGCAATGGACAGTGGTCAGGACAGAGACGGGAATGCACTAAGTAAACACACCTACACATATGCAAACTAAGAAATTAATTTGAGATCATATTGCATATAAATCAAATAAACTCTCACATAATTACTCCCAAACTAAAACCCACAAATCACTATATTATTATGGAGCATTTAGCAATGAGAGATGAAAGAACAAAGTTACTAATCTTTGTGAACATTTGGATTGGATGGGGTGCCTCAAATCTTGACAAATCTGTGGAAAAATGGATGATGAACTCGAACAAGGCAAGAAAACATAGGAGAAAAGGGGAAAACAGAGAGCTTGGGCTCGGGCTGGATGAAGAAGTATATATAG
This sequence comes from Hordeum vulgare subsp. vulgare, assembly GCF_904849725.1. Lineage (NCBI taxonomy): Eukaryota > Viridiplantae > Streptophyta > Magnoliopsida > Poales > Poaceae > Hordeum > Hordeum vulgare. The sequence goes on from NC_058523.1 coordinate 549,486,190, forward strand.
GGATACTTTCAGTCCTGATTGGTGATACAAACCGGGACTAAAGACCTATATGTCACTAGTAGAAAAAGGGCCTTTTGTCCCGGTTCATAAGGACCTTCTGTCCCGGTTTCGGAACCGGGACAAAAAGGTCGTTACTAATGCCCTTTGCCTTTAGTCCCGGTTCTTACACGAACCGGGACATATGGGCCTCCACGTGGCCGCTGCGGCCAGGCCAGGCAGGGGGGCCTTTAGTCTCGGTTGATGACACCAACCGGGACCAAAAGGCATCCACGCGTCAACACCTGGCTGGAGCTGAGGTTTTTTTAAAGGGGCTGGTTTAGGGGTTAATTTAGGTCGTTATTAGCTAGCTAATAGAGAAAAATGTCCTGTCTTATATATCTCCGTGCTTGGTCATCCGTCGTCCTTTGCCAAACATATTTACAAAATGTAGACACGAGTTACATGCACATATATGCATCTTTTTTACACTATATCATTTCATATCATTTTTGTCGAATGGCAATAGTATTCTAATCGATCATCTAACAACTCATCATCAACTTAATCATATGCCAAGTTATCATATGATACACATAAAATAAAACAGAGAAACATCATAATATATATATAGTCATCATATGCATCATGCATCCTAATTAATCGATCATGTCAAGTAATAATATAAACTAGAATAACTTGTCTCTCATAAGACCTAGTCCTCGCTCTTAGATATAATGTCATAAAATAGAATAACACCTATGGCTCCATATGATGAATCACAGAGATCCAACGGTCTCCAGCTTGTGGCTTGCGAACCTTCTTTATTTCTCTCCATGCTTCAATTTGAAGTCTTCTTTATCTTGATTTGAAGTTAATCAAGTATGGAGCATAGAACTCAGTGTTGGTGAATGTCGCATGGGAAACAAAAAATTTCCTACGCGCACGAACACCTATCATGGTGATGTCCATCTACGAGAGGGGATTTACGATCTACGTACCCTTGTAGATCGCACAGCAGAAGCGTTAAGAAACGTGGTTGATGTAGTGGAACGTCCTCACGTCCCTTGATCCGCCCCGCGAACCGTCCCACGAACCGTCCCGCGATCCGTCCCACGATCCGCTCCGATCTAGTGCCGAACGGACGGCACCTCCGCGTTCAGCACACGTACAGCTCGACGATGATCTCGGCCTTCTTGATCCACCAAGAGAGACGGAGAGGTAGATGAGTTCTCCGGCAGCGTGACGGCGCTCCGGAGGTTGGTGGTGATCTAATCTCAGCAGGGCTCCACCCGAGCTCCGCAGAAACGCGATCTAGAGGAAAAACCATGGAGGTATGTGGTCGGGCTGCCGTGGCAAAAGTTGTCTCAAATCAGCCCTAATACCTCAGTATATATAGGAGGGAGGGGGAGGGAAGAGGCAGCCTCAAACCCTCAAGGTTTGGCCGAAATTGGAGGTGGAGGAGTCCTACTCCAATCCTACTTGGAGTAGGATTCCACCTTCCCACTTGGAAACTCTTTCCACCTTGTGTTTTTTCCTTCTCAAACCTTATGGGCCTTAGTGGGAACTTATTCCAGCCGGGGCTGGTTTATCTCTTCCCATAGCCCATGAGATCCCTTGGGGCGTGACACCCCTCCCGATGGTCCCCGGCACCCCTCCCGGCACTCCCGGTACACTACCGATGAGCCCGAAACTTTTCCGGTGACCAAAACAGGACTTCCTATATATCAATCTTTACATCCGGACCATTCCAGAGATCCTCGTGACGTCCTGGATCTCATCTGGGACTCCGAACAACATTCGTTAACCAACCATATAACTCAAATATGCATAAAACAACGTCAAACCTTAAGTGTGCAGACCCTGCGGGTTCGAGAACTATGTAGACATGACCCGAGTGACTCCTCGGTCAATATCCAATAGCGGGACCTGGATGCCCATATTGGATCCTACATATTCTACGAAGATCTTATCGTTTGAACCTCAGTGCCAAGGATTCATATAATCCCGTATGTCATTCCCTTTGTCCTTCGGTATGTTACTTGCCCGAGATTCGATCGTCAGTATACGCATACCTATTTCAATCTCGTTTACCGGCAAGTCTCTTTACTCGTTCCGTAATACAAGATCCCGCAACTTACACTAAGTCACATTTCCTGCAAGGCTTGTGTGTGATGTTGTATTACCGAGTGGGCCCCGAGATACCTCTCCGTCACACGGAGTGACAAATCCCAGTCTCGATCCATACTAACTCAACTAACACCTTCGGAGATGCCTGTAGAGCATCTTTATAGTCACCCAGTTACGTTGTGACGTTTGATACACACAAAGCATTCCTCCGGTGTCAGTGAGTTATATGATCTCATGGTCATAGGAACAAATACTTGACACGCAGAAAACAGTAGCACCAAAATGACACGATCAACATGCTACGTCTATTACTTTGGGTCTAGTCCATCACATGATTCTCCTAATGATGTGATCCCGTTATCAAGTAACAAGACTTGCCTATGGCCAGGAAACCTTGGCCATCTTTGATCAACGAGCTAGTCAACTAGAGGCTTACTAGGGACAGTGTTTTGTCGATGTATCCACACAAATATTGTGTTTACAATCAATACAATTATAGCATGGATAATAAACGATTATCATGAACAAAGAAATATAATAATAACTAATTTATTATTGCCTCTAGGGCATATTTCCAATAGTCTCCCACTTGCACTAGAGTCAATAATCTAGTTCACATCACCATGTGATTCCAACGAATCCAACACCCATATAGTTATGGGGTCTGATCACGTCTTGCTCATGAGAGAGGTTTTAGTCAACGGTTCTGAAATTTTCAAATCTGTGTGTTCTTTACAAATCTTTATATCATCTTATAGATGCTGCTACTATGTGCTATTCGGAAATACTCCAAATATCTACTCTACTATACAAATCCGTTTTACTACTCATAGTTATTCGGATTAGTGTCAAAGCTTGCATCGACGTAACCCTTTGCGACGAACTCTTTAACCACCTCCATAATCGAGAAAAATTCCTTAGTCCATCAGTTACTAAGGATAAATTTTGACCGATGCTAGTGATTCAATCATGGATCACTCTCTGTACCTCTCAACAGACTTTGAGTCAAGGCACACATCAGGTGCGGTACCCACATGGCATACTTCAGATTCTACGGCCAAGGCATAGAAGACGACCTTCGTCTATTCTCTTTATTCTGCCGGGGTCGGGCTTTGAGTCTTACTCAAATTCACACCTTACAACGCAACCAACAAATCCTTCTTTGTTGATCTATTTTGAACTCCTTCAAAAACTTGTCAAGGTATGCATCTTGTTGAAACTTCTATTAAGCGCTTTCGATCTATCTCCATAGATCTTTGATGCTCAACGTTCAAGTAGCGCAATCCAGGTATTCCTTTGAAAAACTCCTTTCAAACAACCTTGTATGCTTTACAGAAATTCTACATTACTTCTGATCCACAATATGTCAACCACATATACTTATCAGAAACTCTATAGTGCTCCCACTCACCTCCTTGAAAATACAAGTTTCTCATAAACCTTGTACAAACCCAAAATCTTTGATCATCTCATCCAAGTGTATATTCCAACTTCGAGATGCTTGCACCAGTCCATTGAAGGATCGCTGGAGCTTGCATACTTGCTAGTATCTTTAGGATCGACAAAACCTCATGGTTGTATCTCATACAATGTTTGCTCAAGGAAACCGTCGAGGAAACAATGTTTTGACATCCTACATGCAATATTTCATAAATAATGCAGCAACTACTAACATAATTCTAACAAACTTTTAGCATCGCTACGAGTGAGAAAGTCTCATCATAATCAACTGTTTGATCTTGTCGGAAACATCTTGGCGACAAGTCGAGCTTTTCTTCATAGTGACTTATCACTATCATCGTATGTCTTCTTTTTAAAGATCCATCTTTACTCAATAGTCTTATGACCATCAAGTAGTTCTTCCAAAGTCTACACTTTGTTTTCATACATGGATCATCTCTCAGATTTCATGGCTTCCAGGCATTTGTCGGAATCTGGGCCCACCATTGCTTTCTCCATAACTCGTAGGTTCACTGTTGCTCAACAACATTACCTCCAAGACAGGGTTACCGTACCACTCTGTAGTAGTACGCGACCTTGTCAACCTACGAGGCTTGTAGTAACTTGATCTGATGCTCGATGATCACCATCATCAGCTTTCACTTCAATTGGTGTAGGCGCCACAGGAACAACTTCCTGCGCCCTGCTACACACTGGTCGAAGTGATGGTTCAATAACCTCATTAAGTTCTACCAGCCTCCCACTCAATTTTTTCGAGAGAAACCTTTCCTCGAGAAAGGATCCGTTTCTAGAAACAAACACTTTGCTTTCGGATCTGAGATAGGAGATGTACCCAACTGTTTTGGATATCCTATGAAGATGCATTTATCCGCTTTGGGTTTGAGCTTATTCGACTAAAACCTTTTCACACAAGTGTCGAAGCCCCAAACTTTCAAGAAACGACAGTTTAGATTTCTCCAAACCTAAGTCTATACTGTGTCATCTCAACGGAAATACGTGGTGCCCTATTTAAAGTGAATGCGGTTGTCTCTAATGCATAACCCATAAACGATAGTGGTAATTCGATAAGAGACATCATAGCAGGCACCATACCAAATAGTGTGTGGCTATGACGTTCAGACACATCATCACACTATGATGTTCTAGGTGGCATGAACTGCTAAACAATTTCCACATTGTCTTAACTGCGTACCAAAACTCGTAACTCAGATATTCATTTCTATGATCATATCATAGACAGTTTATCCTCTTGTTACGACGAACTTCATTCCGAAACAGAACTGAACTTTTCAATATTTCAGACTTGTGATTCATTAAGCAAATACTCTAGTATCTACTCAAATTGTCATTGAAGTAAGAACATAATGATATCCACTGCGTGCCTCAGCACCCATTGGACTGCATACATCAAAATGTATCACTTCCAACAAGTCACTATCTTATTTCATCTCAATGAAAACAAGGCCTTGTTCATGTGGTATGATTTGCATGTCACTAGTGATTCAAAATCAAGTGAGTATAAAGATCCATCAGCATGGAGCCTCTTCATGCAATTTATACCAACATGACTCAAGCGGCAGTGCCACAAGTAAGTGGTACTATCATCATTACCTCGTATCTTTTGGCACCAATATCATGAACATGTGTAACACTACGATCGAGATTCAATAAACCATTGAAGGTGATTATTCAAGAAAATAGAGTAACCATTATTCTCTTTAAATGAATAATCGTATTGCAATAAACACGATACAATCATGTTCATGCTTAACGCAAGCACCAAATAACAATTATTTAGGTTTAACACCAATCCCGATGGTAGAGGGAGCGTGCGACCTTTGATCATATCAACCTTGGAAACACTTCCAACACGTATCGTCACCTGGCCTTTAGCTAGTCTCCGTTTATGTCGTAGCTTTCATTTCGTGTTACTAATCACTTAGCAACCGAACCGGTATCCAATACCCTCATGCTACTAGGAGTACTAGTAAAGTACACATCAACATCATGTATATCAAATATACTTCTTTTGACTTTTGCCAACCTTCTTATCTACCAAGTATCTAGAGTTGCTCCGCCTCAGTGACTATTCCCCTCATTACAGAAGCACTTAGTCTCGGGTTTGGGTTTAATCTTGGGTCTCTTCATTAGTGCAGCAATTGTTTTGCCGTTTCACGAAGTATCCCTTCTAGCCCTTGCCTTTCTTGAAACTCAGTGGTTTTACAAACCATCAACTATTGATGCTCCTTCTTGATTTCTACTTTCGCAGTGTCAAACATCGCGAATTGCTCAAGGATCATTGTATCTATCATTGATATGTTATAGTTCATCACGAAGCTCTCACAGCTTGGTGGCAGTGACTTTGGAGAACCATCACTATCTCATCTGGAAGATTAACTCCCACTTGATTCAAGTGATTGTCGTACTCAGACAATCTGAGCACACGCTCAACGATTGAGCTTTTCTCCTTTACTTTGTGGACAAAGAATCTTGTCAGAGGTCTCGTACCTCTCAACAAGAGCACGAGCATGAAATCACAATTTCATCTCTTTAGAACATCACTTATGTTCCGTGACGTTTCAAAACGTCTTCGGTGCCTTGCTTCTAAGCCATTAAGTATTTTGCACTGAACTATCGTGTAGTCATCAGAAAACGTGTATGTCAGATGTTCACAGTATCCATAGACGACGCTCGAGGTGCAGCACACCGAGTGGTGCATTAAGGACATAAGCCTTCTGTGCAGCAACGAGGACAATCCTCTTCAAAGTTTGCTACTATCAACTTTCAACGAAATTTTCTCTAGGAACATATAAAAACAGTAGAGCTATAGCGCAAGCTACATCGTAATTCGCAAAGACCATTAGACTATTTTCATGACAATTAGTTCAATTAATCACATTACTTAAGAACTCCCACTCAAAAAGTACATCTCTCTAGTCATTTGAGTGGTACATGATCCAAATCCACTATCTCAAGTCCGATCATCACGTGAGTCGAGAATAGTTTCAGTGGTAAGCATCTCTATGCTAATCATATCAACTATACGATTCATGCTCGACCTTTCGGTCCCATGTGTTCTGAGGCCATGTCTGCACATGCTAGGCTCGTCAAGCTTAACCCGAGTGTTCTGCGTGTGAAACTGTTTTGCACCCGTTGTATGTGAACGTTGAGTCTATCACACCCGATCATCACGTGGTGTCTCGAAACGAAGAACTGTCGCAACGGTGCACAGTCGGGGAGAACACAATTTCGTCTTGAAATTTTAGTGAGAGATCACCTCATAATGCTACTGTGGTTCTAAGCAAGATAAGGTGCAAAAAGGATTAACATCACATGCAATTCATAAGTGACATGATATGGCCATCATCATGCGCTTCTTGATCTCCATCACCAAAGCACCGGCACGATCTTCTTGTCACCGGCGTCACACCATGATCTCCATCATCATGATTCCCATCAACGTGTCGCCATCGGGGTTGTCGTGCTACTCATGCTATTACTACTAAAGCTACTTCCTAGCAAAATAGTAAACGCATCTAAAAGCACAAACGTTAGTATAAAGACAACCCTATGGCTCCTGCCGGTTGCCGTACCATCGACGTGCAAGTCGATATTATCTATTACAACATGATCATCTCATACATCCAATATATCACATCACATTGTTGTCCATATCATATCACAAGCATACCCTGCAAAAACAAGTTAGACGTCCTCTAATTTTGTTGTTGCATGTTTTACGTGGTGACCATGGGTATCTAGTAGGATCGCATCTTACTTACGCAAACACCACAACGAAGATATATAAGTTGCTATTTAACCTCATCCAAGGACCTCCCCTGTCAAATCCGATTCAACTAAAGTTGGAGAAATTGACACTTGCCAGTCATCTTTGAGCAACGGAGTTACTCGTAGAGATGAAACCAGTCTCTCGTAAGCGTACGAGTAATGTCGGTCCAAGCCACTTCAATCCAACAATACCGCGGAATCAAGAAAAGACTAAGGAGGGTAGCAAAACGCACATCACCGCCCACAAAAACTTTTGTGTTCTACTCGAGAAGACATCTACGCATGAACCTAGCTCATGATGCCATTGTTGGGGAACGTCGCATGGGAAACAAAAAATTTCCTACGCGCACGAAGACCTATCATGGTGATGTCCATCTATGAGAGGGGATTTACGATCTACGTACCCTTGTAGATCGCACAGCAGAAGCGTTAAGAAACGCGGTTGATGTAGTGGAACGTCCTCACGTCCCTCGATCCGCCCCGCGAACCGTCCCACGAACCGTCCCGCGATCCGTCCCACGATCCGCTCCGATCTAGTGCCGAACGGACGGCACCGCCGCGTTCAGCACACGTACAGCTCGACGATGATCTCGGCCTTCTTGATCCAGCAAGAGAGACGGAGAGGTAGATGAGTTCTCCGGCAGCGTGATGGCGCTCCGGAGGTTGGTGGTGATCTAATCTCAGCACGGCTCCGCCCGAGCTCCGCAGAAACACGATCTAGAGGAAAAACCGTGGAGGTATGTGGTCGGGCTGCCGTGGCAAAAGTTGTCTCAAATCAGCCCTAATACCTCAGTATATATAGGAGTGAGGGGGAGGGAAGAGGCAGCCTCAAACCCTCAAGGTTTGGCCGAAATTCGAGGTGGAGGAGTCCAACTCCAATCCTACTTGGAGTAGGATTCCACCTACCCACTTGGAAACTCTTTCCACCTTGTGTTTTTTCCTTCTCAAACCTTATGGGCCTTAGTGGGAACTTATTCCAGCCCACTAGGGGCTGGTTTATCTCTTCCCATAGCCCATGAGATCCCTTGGGGCGTGACACCCCTCCCGATGGTCCCCGGCACCCCTCCCGGCACTCCCGGTACACTACCGATGAGCCCGAAACTTTTCCAGTGACCAAAACAGGACTTCCTATATATCAATCTTTACCTCCGGACCATTCCGGACATCCTCGTGACGTCCTGGATCTCATCCGGGACTCCGAACAACATTCGGTAACCAACCATATAACTCAAATACGCATAAAACAACGTCGAACCTTAAGTGTGCAGACCCTGCGGGTTCGAGAACTATGTAGACATGACCCGAGTGACTCCTCGGTCAATATCCAGTAGCGGGACCTGGATGCCCATATTGGATCATACATATTCTACGAAGATCTTATCGTTTGAACCTCAGTGCCAAGGATTCATATAATCCCGTATGTCATTCCCTTTGTTCTTCGGTATGTTACTTGCCCGAGATTCGATCGTCAGTATCTGCATACCTATTTCAATCTCGTTTACCGGCAAGTCTCTTTACTCGTTCCGTAATACAAGATCCTGCAACTTACACTAAGTCACATTGCTTGCAAGGCTTGTGTGTGATGTTGTATTACCGAGTGGGCCCCGAGATACCTCTCCGTCACACGGAGTGACAAATCCCAGTCTCGATCCATACTAACTCAACTAACACCTTTGGAGATGCCTGTAGAGCATCTTTATAGTCACCCAGTTACGTTGCGACGTTTGATACACACAAAGCATTCCTCCGGTGTTAGTGAGTTATATGATCTCATGGTCATAGGAACAAATACTTGACACGCAGAAAATAGTAGCAACAAAATGACACGATCAACATGCTACGTCTATTAGTTTGGGTCTAGTCCATCACATGATTCTCCTAATGATGTGATCCCGTTATCAAGTAACAACACTTGCCTATGGCCAGGAAACCTTGACCATCTTTGATCAACGAGCTAGTCAACTAGAGGCTTACTAGGGACAGTGTTTTGTCTATGTATCCACACAAGTATTGTGTTTCCAATCAATACAATTATAGCATGGATAATAAACGATTATCATGAACAAAGAAATATTATAATAACTAATTTATTATTGCCTCTAGGGCATATTTCCAACACTCAGCCCTCAGCGGGCTTCTAATTCTCATTTGACCTTCTGGGTCCATTAACGGAGGCACTATATCATGTGGCAGTTATTGTTGAAAAACATAGTAATAACCTAGTTAGCAATGTAATCAACACCATTTATGCAATAGTGGAGCGTACTTAATTAGCAAACTCTTACCAAGACATTTCGGCGAATGTCATCTGGACTCAACCTATGCACTAGTGGCATGTAAAATGAATAATTTTGGCCAATTCCAAAATGATACGGAAAGGTATCCCTAGAAGCTAGAACACCAGCAACAAGAAAGTGGAGAAGATCATCCTTCTCCTCCCAAGTTAGATGCGATCCATGCGTGTAGTGTGTCGTGTCAATTAATTTTCGTAATTCAGTCGAAGCAACGAAATAAGTTGTAAATTATAATTTAACAAATTTAGTATATAGATGAACACCAACTATTTCTAAATATAAATGCAAATTACTTCACATGAAGGTAAAACAGGAAGCATATCATCGACAACCACCCAAATTTTGTAATAATTTAATGTTTCAAAAATACTTAGAAATTTTGTAATTGTCCACAAGATGTGGGCATTATATAAACCATTCAAAACGACCACATGTGCTACGATCATTCAAAGGACAATTTGGGTTGTTGTTGTTGTTTGTACAACATGTAACATGATATAATTATAACTATGGCCCAATAACTAGGAACCTGCAACGTGTGGCCAAAGTTTTAATAGACGATGAACACTACATGACATGTAAATTGCGAGAGGAAAACAGGTTGACTACACCAACTATTTATAAATATAAATGCAAATTACTTGACAAATATGTTTGAGAAACTCACATGGAGGTAAAACAGGAAGCATATCATCGACAACCACCCAAATGTCGATGTTGTCTCGCATATTATCTTCAGGACGAAGATCGAAGATGATTTCCATTCCCTTCTGAAATCCATATGCCTTCCAAAGATCTTCCCACTTTGGGCACCCAAATTCTGTTTGAAAAACTGAGTTAAATACTTGGATAACAAATGTGTGACCATGTATAGTCCTCAGCTTAGCGCTCCTCGTCTCAATTCTCTCGTGGTCTTCGAAACCGAGCCTCTCCAACACATATCTTCTTGCATGGAAAGGGAGGTACATATCGCCGTTCTCGTCAAGCTTCATGCTGAAGAACCTATCGTCTCGCAGGTGAGGCATGTCGCACATACCCCGAGAGTCGCCGCAATATTCACACTCCCAATATCCATCGTCACACATTTCTTGTTTTAATGTGGTAAATGTGTGTAAACAACAATATAATCGTGACACACTATATATATCGAAAGAATTGAACATCTATATATAGTAACTCTTCATGCTCGCATCATGCATCATCATATATAACAACAAGTCCTACTAATTAATCATCATCATACATAGTTAAATAAAGTGTGTCACGATTATATATAATAACAAGTCGACGTTGATGTGGGAACTACTTCTATATATAATTAAATAAAGTAGTTTTATTAATTAAATCAACTAGTTCAACTACTAAGCACTTACTATAAATAAATAAAGTAGTACTTACTAAAAACAAACTACTTCTATATATAGTAAAATAAAGTAGTTTATCAAATCAACTAGCTAGTTCAACTATATATGAAGCACTTACTATAAATAAAATAAAGTAGTACTTAATAAAAATAAACTAGTTTAACTATAGTTCTATTATTTTTCTAACTAATTATATTAAACACTTTCTCTTCTTATTTTTTCCTTTTTCCACTATTCTAAATATGAACATATTCATAAATGACTTTGATCATGCACAATTTTTCTATACATACACAATATGAACATATACATAAATTGACAAAGAAAATACTATGAACAAAAACATCTTTAAAATTCTATGAACAAAATTACAACAGAAAAAAAATCATAAAAATTCTATGAATAGAAAAAAATCATAAAAATTTGACATATTCGATCTTTGCATATATATGAACATACAAACATGCATATTCAACAATAATATCACCAAAAAATCTTTTAACAGAAAAAAAATCTTTGCTCACGGCGACGGTGTCAGGGACGGCGACGGCAACGGCGAGGTGCGGCGCGGGGCGGCGCGGCGCCGCGACGGTCAACGGTGAGGTGCGGCGCGGGTTGGGGCAGGGCGACAACGGGCAGGGGTCGGCGACGTCGCGGGGCACGGGGCGCGGGGCGGGGGGCGGCGACGGCGTCGTGGCGGCGCGGGACGGCGTCGGCGTGGCGCGGAACGGTGCGGGGCGACGACGGCGACGGCGAGACGGGCAGCGTGGCGGCGTCGGGATCGAATGGAGAGGGGGAGAGATCAAAATTTCTAAATTGTCACTTATATAGCCCCACCTTTAGTCTCGGTTGGTGGCACCAACCGGGACCAAAGGTCTCTTCTGAGCAGCCCGACGGGCGGGAAGCAGAGGCATTGGTACCGGTTGGTGGCACAAACCGGGACCAAAGGTCTCTTTTCAGCAGCCCAAAGGGCGGGAAGCAGAGGCCTTTGGTCACGGTTGGTGGCACCAACCGGTACCAATGCCTCCCTTTAGTCCCGGTTGGTGCCATCAACCGGGACCAAAGGCCTTGCGCGGTGCGGTGCTATGTTTAGTCCCACCTCACTAGCCGAGAGGGGTTCAGAGTGGTTTATAAGCCCTGCCCAACCAACCACTTCGAGCTCCTCTCTACTGCAGGCTTACGGGCCTAAAATCACTATCTGTGCTTGTGGGCCTATTGGACCTACTGCGGGTGTGCATCCTGGCCCTAGTAATGGGATTCTAGTCGCATGCAGGCCGTGGTGGCCCTGTAGGTGGCACTTTTTAAAAAAAAATTCCTCTTTTTTGGTTTCTTTTTTGTTTCTAATTACTGATTTATTTTCTTTTACGATAATTCTTTTTTGCTATTAAAGTTAGTAACAAAATTCTAATTACTTATGTATTTTCTTTTATGATAATTCTCTTTTGCTTTTAATGTTTTGAACAAAATTATAATTACTTATTTATTTTCTTTTATGATAATTCTTTTTGTTATTAAAGTTTTGAACAAAATTCTAATTACTTATTTATTTTCTTTTATGATAATTCTTTTTGCTATGAAAGTTTGTAACAAAATTCTATATAATTTTAGTTTCAATAATACTAGAGGTTTATAAAAGCTTTTTAGTTGATTCCTTTAGTACCATTTCTAAGGCTGTTACAAAGGCATTTTATATGGTACAGGTTTTAAGGCTGGGGCCCCACGAGCACCTTTTAGTACCGGTTCATGGCATGAACCGGTAAAAGAGTTTTTTATTTGATTCTTTCTGCAGTTGTTTGTTAGTCCCACCTCGCCAAGCGAGAGGCACTCGCAGCGGTTTATAAGCCCTGAATGTAGAGATGATGAAGGGAGAAGCGCAGTGCTCACCTGCACGTTGGCCTGAAGTTAAGCAACGTGCAGGTGAGCATTGCGCCTCTCTTTAATTTTGGCATGGTATCATCATTTCATCCACATAGCTTATGCAAGAAAGTTGAGAGGGTTATGGCAAAAATTGGATGCACTTCATGTACAAAACGGACAATCTCTTTGGAAGTATGAGCGTTTCATACGGAAACTCGTGTGTTACAAAGGGATTTCATTTTTTTGAACTTATTTGAACTCCATAGTTTTTTTGTGTTCAAAATGCACCATTCAAAGCCACATCATCAATTTACAACCCTTTCTAACTTCATTTGTTATTTTTCATGCATTTACTGATTATTTTGACCTATTAGACCATGAAATTGAAAAGCATTTGAAATGAACTCTCAAAAGGTTCCAAGTTGGCATGGTATCATCATTTCACCTACATAGCATGTGCGAGAAAGTTGAGAGGGTTACGGCAAAAACTGGATGCACTTCGTGTACAAAACGGACAATCTCTTTCGAAGTATCACGGTTTCATACGGAAACTCGTCTGTTACAAAGTGATTTCATTTTTTGAACTTATTTGAACTCCATAATTTTCTATGTTCAAAATGCACCATTCAAAGCCACATCATCAATTTACAACCCTTTCTGACTTCATTTGTTATTTTTCATGCATTTACTGATTATTTTGAGCTATAAGACCATGAATTGAAAAGCATTTGAAATGAACTGTGAAAAGGTTCCAATTTGGCATGGTATCATCATTTCACCCACATAGCATGTGCGAGAAAGTTTAGAGGGTTACCGCAAAAACTGGATCACTTCGTGTACAAAGTGGACAATCTCTTTCGAAATATCACGGTTTCATACGGAAACTCGTATGTTACAAAGGGATTTCATTTTTCGAACTTATTTGAACTCCATAGTTTTCGTGTGTTCAAAATGCACCATTCAAAGCCACATCATCAATTTACAACCCTTTCTGACTTCATTTGTTATTATTCATGCATTTACTGATTATTTTGAGCTATAAGACGATGAAATTGAAAAGCATTTGAAATGAACTCTGAAAAGGTTTCAAGTTGGCATGGTATCATTATTTCACCCACATAGCATGTGCGAGAAAGTTGAGAGGGTTACGGCAAAAACTGGATGCACTTCGTGTACAAAACGGACAATCTCTTTCGAAGTACGAGGGTTTCATACGGAAACTCGTCTTTTACAAAGGGATTTCATTTTTTTAACTTATTTGAACTCCATAGTTTTTTTGTGTTCAAAATGCACCATTCAAAGCCACATCAACAATTTACAACCCTTTCTGACTTCATTTGTTACTTTTCATGCATTTACTGATTATTTTGAGCTATAAGACCATGAAATTGAAAAGCATTTGAAATGAACTCTGAAAACGTTCCAAGTTGGCATGGTATCATAATTTCACCCACATAGCATGTGCGAGAAAGTTGAGAGGGTTACGGCAAAAACTAGATGCACTTCGTGTACAAAACGGACAATCTCTTTCGAAGTATCACGGTTTCGTACGAAAACTCGTCTGTTACAAAGGGATTTCATTTTTTTGAACTTATTTGAACTCCATAGTTTTTCTGTGTTCAAAATGCACCATTCAAAGCCACATCATCAATTTACAACCCTTTGTGACTTCACTTGTTATTTTTCATGCATTTATTGATTATTTTGAGCTATAAGACCATGAAATAGAAAAGCATTTGAAATGAACTCTAAAAAGGTTCCAAGTTGGCATGGTACCATCATTTCACCCACATAGCATGTGCGAGAAAGTTGAGAGGGTGACGGCAAAAACTGGATGCACTTCGTGTACAAAAGGGACAATCTCTTTCGAAGTATCAGGGTTTCATACGGAAACTCGTCTCTTACAAAGGGATTTCATTTTTTTGAACTTATTTGAACTCCATAGTTTTTTTGTGTTCAAAATGCACCATTCAAAGCCACATCATCAATTTACAACCCTTTCGGACTTCATTTGTTATTTTTCATGCATTTACTGATTATTTTGAGCTATAAGACCATGAAATTGAAAAGCATTTGAAATGAACTCTGAAAAGGTTCCAATTTGGCATGGTATCATCATTTCACCCACATAGCATGTGCGAGAAAGTTGAGAGGGTTACGGCAAAAAACTGGATGCACTTCGTGTACAAAACGGACAATCTCTTTCGAAGTATCAGGGTTTCATACGGAAACTCGTCTGTTACAAAGGGATTTCACTTTTTTGAACTTATTTGAACCCCATAGTTTTTCTGTGTTCACAATGCACCATTCAAAGCCACATCAATAATTTACAACCCTTTCTGACATCATTTGTTATTTTTCATGCATTTAGTGATTATTTTGAGCTATAAGACCATAAAATTGAAAAGCATTTGAAATGAACTCTGAAAAGGTTCCAAGTTGGCAGTGGTGACAATTTTAACACAACACATGATATCCATTACATCTAGGGCACAACATTAAATTTGTTTAAGTTCACAACAGTGCACAAATGATAGAATTACATCTAGGGCACAACACACTAGCAGAAACATAACACACACACTGCCACTTAATTGGTTTGCTTAGATCAAATAGAAACTAAACTAGCCACAATGATGATGCCAAGAACAAAGAGAAAACCCATTGTTTCCATGAGCTCATTCCTTTTCTGCAACTCCAATTGCATTTTCTTGTTTTCATTGTTCAGATCCATAACCTTCTTCTCCATCCTACTAGCTTTGATCCAACTACGTTCAAGGCCACCATGGAGCTCCTCAAAAGCTTGCCCCACCAGCTCAGTGGGAGGGGGGTCAATCCAAACAACCCAATCACACTCATCAGGAAGCTGTTAAATCAGAGTTCACATAATTAGGTGAAATTCATAACTTTGCAATAAATCGATGAAAACAGAGTACCAAATGATGTTTTGAGGAATTATATCGAGTGGACAACCCAAAAACCTTCTTCCCGTACTTGCTCCACCCCAAGAAACACGGCGAGCAGGAATTAGCCCATGCCCCGAGCAACGGTGATTCGAGCGCTCCTCAAGGCCGTAGAAACTTGGATTGGGAATGAAAAATTCGGATTGGAAATGCACAATCCCGCAGCCATCCACCTACGAGCCAGAAAGGCGCATATTACGGCCCATCCCGCGAAACCCTAGATGAGAAATCCCCAAATCCAATGTCAACCCAAAATCCAAATCGACTTACCTCACTGTCTGCGGAGGAGCTTGCACACGACATTGCGGACGTACACATGGACGTGCCCCAGCGGTGAAAACGGGGACGGGGCGTGACGGACCGCTAAATCTCGGGAAAAATGGAGCTCTGAGGTCGAGCTTCGAGAGGAGAAAGCTTAACTAGTGTGGCTCGGGCATTTCATCGAACACCTCATGTGCATAGGAGGTAAGCTAGAGCACCCAAATGCCCTCCCCTCGTCGGTCAAAAAAAACAGAGTGCTCTGCCGCGGCGATGGGTATATATAGGCAAATTATTTGTCCCGGTTCGTGGCATAAACCGGGGCTAAAGCCCCCCTTCTAAACCGGTTCAAGGCATGAACCGGTACCAATGGATGTGGGCCAGGAGCGCGGCCCATTGGTCCCGGTTCGTGCCTAGAACCGGGACAAATGGGTCCATACGAACCGGGACCAATGCCCACGAGGCCCCGGCCGGCCCCCTGGGCTCATGAACCGGGACTAATGCCCCCATGGGTCCCGGTTCGTGAAGAACCGGGACTAATGGGCTGGCCAGGCCCCGAACCAAAGCCCTCTTTTCTACTAGTGGCTAGCCTCGGTTTGTATTACCAACCGAAACTAATGGCCTTCGCAGAGGTCTCAGCCTGACAAAACCCTACCACCACCTCTTTAGTCCCGGTTGGTAACACCAACCGGGACTGTTACCAACCGGGACTAGAGGTTACTAATAAACCGGAAATAAAAACATTCCTCACGAATCGGGACTAATGGTCACATTAGTCCCGATTTTCAAAAACAAACCGAGACAAATAATCCGAACGTAAAGCATGTTTTCTACTAGTGATGACTCATCAGTCCAAACGTAAAGCATGTTTTCTACTAGTGATGACTCATCAGTTTTTGCTCACGCTTCTCATAGCCAAGTGATTGATTGTCTAAAAAGTTGGCACATAACACCTAATTGCACGCATTAGATTTTGTTTAGCTATCGTATTGCATCAACTGATGGAATGGTCAAACTCCATTGACCACATGATATTTCCATCAGGACTTATGAGTTGGTCTGCACCTGATTCCTTCAGAAAAACCAGCAGTGTAGTAGTACACAAAGACAATTAAAGCAATTTTTTTTACTTGGGAAGTGTCTGAATCATCAATCCTAAGAAGTTTCTTGGTGGATCGCACGTCATCAGCGATGCGGCCAGAGTTGCCGTTCAAGGTGGCTGAACTACCTTTGTCCGAGGCTGAAGCACGGCAACTTAACACCGTCGGAGGACGGGATGTACATAAAGAAAGGAAACTGATGAGTGACTCTCGCACTGAATCCAACTCTACTGCTTTCCAGCACTAATCAGAGCTAAACATCACGCTAACCTACAAGCCAATACTGACAGAATATAAACTAGATTGAAACTACATCACAGGGACATTAGTACTCTGCTATAACATAAGGATGACGATTTTAGTTTTAAAGTAGTAGACTAATTTCCCTTTGCTTGCAACTCCTATGCTGAATCACTGATATATGAAGCCAAAAATTGTTTTTGTCAAGTGTTGGGTTCCTGTTATGACTGATTCCCTACCTGGCATGCTGGAAAACCTGCATATAGAACTCCATTCTTAAAAGTGTATTGAGGCTAGATTATTTCATAGCTCAATTTACAGGCTTTCTCCATGGTTAATAGAAATTATGTAAGGATCAGGAGGTATGTTGATGCTACTACTAATCATTGTTAGTGAAACAAATGTCATTTGAGAAATATCGGCCCATAGTTCTTGATAATGAAGACTGTTACCAACATTATCCTTTCCCGTGTGTCAAAATTGATAACCTGGCTCACAGAATGTACTTTTTCTTTAGGATTCATCATTTTTTTTTTTGAGATCTGAAGTAGTCGGTGTTGGTTTTTAAACCGAAGATCAAATCACGGAAGGGCTGTACACACACGTACAAAGCTGGCTATGCAAACAAGCAAGCAAGCAGCCACCCAGGTTGATGGATCAACCATAGCCACACAGCGTATGATACGCGTCTTGCCGGAGCTACTCTGGTTGATTTCGATCAACTCGAGGTAGCAGAACAAGAAACTTTGCACCGAATAGATTTATAGCCAAAGGCTGTTGACGTGCCTTGTTTTATTGCGTTGATCTGTTTTTCTGATGTTACAAAGGGGAGTACACGCATACTTATATAGCAGCTAGAACAATCCACCTGAACTATTCGGTTTAGGAATTCAAATCCTACTACTACTAATCATACTAGTCCGACTCGCACTAGGACATGCACGTGCTGTGCAAGCTAGATCGTGCTTAACTCTAACATTCACCCCCTTAAGCACGACATGCTCGTTACGACCTGAATCTCAAACACGATTGTTCATAGTCTTTATCATTGGCATTGTCGTCGCTCGTTGTAGCAGTCCAGGGACTGAGTTTACTTTCGATGGCTCGTTCATAGCTTGACACCAACTCCAACTCTCCTCGTCGGTCGTCACTTCAATCTTCACCTGTTCTTCGGTGCTTGGTAGACTATCTTCCAGATCCTCGAGGGGACATCTCTTGAATCCGAGCGAGACCAAACTTCGGTCTAAGTGTGAGTTCCAAGCTCTTGACGCTTGCTTCAACCCGTAAAGTGCCTTCTTGAGCTTGTAAACTTTCCCTTCTTCGCCTTTTTTCTCGTAGCCGAGGGGTTGCTCCACGTACACTTCTTCTGTGAGATCGCCGTTGAGGAAAGCGGATTTAACATCCATATGATGAACCTTCCAATCCTCTTGTGCTGCCAAAGCTAGGAGCACTCTCACCGTCTCGATTCGAGCAACCGGTGCAAACACCTCATCATAGTCAACTCCTTGGCGTTGTACGTAGCCCTTTGCAACGAGTCTTGCCTTGTACTTCACAATGACACCCTCCGTGTCCTTTTTTAACTTGTAAACCCACTTCAAACCTATCGTCTTTTGGTTTGGAGGTCAGGTTACCAAAGTCCATGTGCCATTGCTCTCAATCGCCTTCATCTCCTCATCCATGGCGTGCGTCCAGCTAGGACTTTTGCTCGCCTCTACGAAGTTCGCCGGCTCCTAAACTCCGAACAGACATAGTCCAGAGTACTCGAGCGTAACTGGCTTTGTGTACTTGTAGACTTTCTTGAGGGTCTTGTAGGGACGAGGCCCTGAGGAGTCCATTGTGGCTTGCGAAGGAGGCGACACAAATTGTGTCGGTGTTGATGCACTTGAGGAAGACGGCTGAGACCCTGGCGTGTCATCGACATCCGCGTCGTCGGCGTATTCGTCGTGACCGTCACCATCATCTTGATTGTCGTCGTCACTATGCGCCTTGTTGTCGATGTAGTCGTCGAGATCTCCTCCTGTGTCGTGCGCGGTGTTGTCGTTATGTCCTTGCGACCTGTGCGCGTCGTCGTCGGTGTCGGCACCATGATGACCACTACCATTGTGGTCACCTTGGTTGGGCGTCGTGCCAACCACCTGGACATCCTCCCCTCCATCATCATCAGTTGGAAATTCAACCGTGAATATGTTACCGTTTGGAGTACCGTCGGCTGCTGCACTCCAATTCAATGCTTTGTTTTCTTCAAACACGACGTCGCGCGAAATCCGTAGACGCTTGGTTTGTGGATCATAGAAGCAGTATGCCTTGGTGCCGGAACTCCTCTCGTATCCGATGAACACCATCTTGGTGCTACGATCGGCAAGCTTTGAGAGGTGCGGCTCCACCGTCTTCACATCTACCATGCACCCGAATGTCCGTAGATGAGACACATTCGGCTTACGTCCGTAAATTGCTTCATACGGAGTCTTGCCGATCACCGCCTTCGTTGGAGCCCGGTTGAGAAGATAGACCGCCGTCGAGACTGCTTCTCCCCAAAAAGTCCCCGGCAGGTTCTTGCTCTTGAGTAAACTCCTTGCCATGTCAACGATGGTTTGATTGCGCCTTTCAACGACCCCGTTCTGCTATGGCGTGTAAGGTGCCGTGAGGAAGCTCTTTATGCCAATCTTCTCGCAGTAGTCGTTGAACTCATTCGACGTAAACTCTCTGCCGCGATCTGTCCGCGAACCTTCATCTTGTGTTCCATCTCCGTTGCAGCCTTCAGCTTCTTGAACGCTTCAAACGCCTCATCTTTAGACCGTAGGAGAACGACCCACATATATCTCGAGTAATCATCTACCACAAGGAAGAAGTACTTCTTTCCTGCGTGAGTTGCCGGGGTGATAGGGCCACATAGATCACCATGGAGCAGCTCGAGTGCATCACTCGCACGATAGGTAGACTGAGCAGGGAACGCCCTGCGGTGCTGTTTTCCAACCAAGCACCCATCACATACTCGATCAACATGGTCGATAAATGGCATCCCGGATACCATCTCCATCTTTGACATCTTCTTCAAGGCGTAGAAGTTAACGTGTCCAAATCTAGCATGCCATAACCATGAATCATCATCACTCTTGGCGAGCCAACACTCCGGTTGAGATTGATCAAGGTTCAGGATATAGAGCCTGTTCCGTGTGTGACTAACACGAGTTAGCACGTTCCGGAGGTTGTCGAAGATCGTCATCACTCCGTTCTCGATATCCACCTTGCATCCATTCTCGTCAAGCTTCCCGATAGAGATGATGTTGTTGCGAAGCCGTGGGATGTAGTACACTCCGGTGAGTATGCGATGTTCGCCTGTGAGACCCTCGAAGAGGACAGATCCTTGCCCACAAATCTCCACATTTGAACCATCACCAAACTTGACCGAGCCTTCAACATCATATTCCAGCTCGAGAAATTTCTCCTTGCATCCCGTCATGTGGTTACTGGCACCCGTGTCGAGATACCGCGACACGTTGTGATCGCCGGATAACTTAGGTGTCACATTCTTCTCATGAAGTAGCACCTTCCGGCTTGGTTTCACAACCATTGTTTCAGCGAGATCACAAACTTCGGCCATCAGAAGACCTGGACCTTCGTCTTCCTGCTTTGCCAAATTTGCCTTGATCTCTCGCTTGTCAGGCTCCGGACAATCCTTTGCAAAGTGACCCATCTCGTTGCAGTTAGAGCACTTGACCTCGGACATATTCAAGTTCCGTTGCTACCGCCCTTTAGATCGGTCAGCCTTACCACGACCTTGTGGCTTGCCTTTTCCTTTGCCTTCTCCGGTTTGTCCGCGCGTTGCGTTGCTTGAGCCTTCGTTGCCATTACGCCTTCCTTTGCTACTTGAGGACTCCCAATCTGTGCGCTAGTACATGAGTTGGTCACTACCTCCTCCGTTGCCTTTCCGACAGCCATGAGCATTCTCTTCCCATGTCCGCAGGCGTCCGATCGCCTTCGTTATGGTCATGTCGTCGATGTCGTAAAGCTGCTTGAGCGTACCGATGATGTACGTGAATTTGTCAATCACCGAACTGACAAATTTCTTCACAATCTCGGTCTCATCGAGCTTTGCACCAAGTGCGCGGATCTCTCCCACCAAAGTAGTAAGACGCATGGCGTAGTCATTCACCGATTCAGTTTCCTCCATCTGCAACTTATGAAATTGGCGCTTCAGCACTTGTGCCCGAGCCTTGGTGACGCGATCTTCTCCGATCCTCATCTCCTTGAGTGCGTTCCACGCCTCTCTTGCCGTCTCGAACTCCGCCAATGTCATTAGCACGGAATCCGGCATGGACTGGGCTATGGCGGCCATGGCACCTTCGTCGGACTCGTCATCGACGTCGTCGTCCGTGATTGCCTGCCACACTCGAAGGGTTCGGAGAATAATTTTCATCTTCACCGCCCACACACTGTAGTTGGCGTCGGTGAGCATCGGGTACTGGATGGGGATATTGCGATGCGCCTGGACGTTGGCGCCGCTCGTTCCTCCACCACTGGTTGCTGACTTGATGCCCTTCTTCACCTTGTCGCCGTTCTTGTTCGCCTTGGCACCGCCCTTGCCGGACTTGACCGACTCAGCGTCGCTGTCCGTCATCGTAGATCCTAGATCGTCGAGGCTCTGATACCAATTGTTGGTTTTTAAACCGAACATCAAATCACGGAAGGGCTGTACACGCACGTACAAAGCTGGCTATGCAAACAAGCAAGCAAGCAGCCACCCAGGTTGATGGATCAACCGTAGCCACACATCGTATAATACACGTCTTGCCGGAGCTACTCTAGTTGATTTCGATCAACTCGAGGTAGAAGAACAAGAAACTTTGCACCGAATCGATTTATAGCCAAAGACTCTTGACGTGCCTTGTTTTATTGCGTTTATCTGCTTTTCTGATGTTACAAACGGGAGTACACGCATACTCATATAGCAGCTAGGACAATCCACCTGAATTATTTGGTTTAAGAATTCAAATTCTACTACTACTAATCATACTAGTCCGACTCGCACTAGGACATGCACGTGCTGTGCAAGCTAGATCGTGCTTAACTCTAACAGTCGGAGGCCTACTTAGAGAGACTAGTACAATCGGCCAACATCAAAGGTTTGACTTGTCGGTACGTCTACAAGCATCGTCTGATCGCCGCGCATAAAATCACTGTTCTGACCTTATAAGTAAAGGTGAGCATAAAATGAACTCGATCTGAAAGCATTTCACGATTTGACCCTTTTAGAAACGTCAGAGTATGAGGCCGCATTGTATTTATAGTATCAATACCCTGGCATACAAGTTGATTCTCTAGGAGGTTACAAGAGATAAGGGAGAGGTAAAGAGATAAGAAGGAAACCGGTTTAAAGTGATTTTCTATCCCTATACAGTTTATATTCTAACACAGAGCCCGTGGCGTTGCTGCTACACGTAGAAACGCCAGTCTACCGTGACGTTTCTCGTCCACACTCAAACGCCAGTCTAAATCGTGTTGCAGCTACGATCCAGACGCCGTTGACGTTGGCGTTTCTGCTAGCTAGCAGTCGATCGATACCAGCGTTCAAGGCCAGGAAATGTGCAGCGCAGTCGCATTGCCACGACCGAGATCAGATCAGGGTAAGCAATAGTGCTTCTCACAGAGCTGTATCATGGCATGAAATGACGAGGACAGTGAAACAGTTGTAGAAGTTAATCATGTTGTTTCTCTAGGATTAGGAAAGAAAGCCAAACCGAGTCCTAGTAGTATTAGGATTCCTAGTCCTAGTCTATTTCCATAGTCCCTTGTGGACGTGTATAAAAGACACCCTAGAGGTGTTGATTGTAACACCAGAAAAACGAAAAGCAATACAAAGCAAAGGCTCGACACGGGCCTTTAGCCATCAAATCCATGGATCAGTTTTACTCGTGTCGCTAGTTACGCAAGTTCCGTCAAGTAACCGGCCGAAGCAAGAATCGCGTAGGCACGCCTGTATAGCTGCATACGCACGTTCAAAAGCCAACAATTGGTATCTAGAGCCTCGATGATCTACGATCAACGATGACGGACAGCGACGCTGAGTCGGTCAAGTCCGGCAGCGGCGGTGCCAAGGCGAACAAGAACGGCGACAAGGTGAAGAAGGGCGTCAAGTCAGCAACCAATGGTGGAGGAACGAGCGGCGCCAACGTCCAGGCGCATCGCAACATCCCCATCCAGTACCCGATGCTCACCGACGCCAACTACGGCGTGTGGGCGGTGAAGATGAAGATTATTCTTCGATCCCTTCGAGTGTGGGAGGCCATCACGGACGACGACGTCGACGAGGAGCGCGACGAAGGTGCCATGGCCGCCATAGCCCAGTCTGTGCCGGATTCCGTGCTGATGACGTTGGCGGAGTTCGAGACGGCAAGAGAGGCGTGGAACGCACTCAAGGAGATGAGGATCGGAGAAGATCGCGTCACCAAGGCAAGGGCACAGGTGCTGAAGCGCCAATTTCACAAGTTGCAGATGGAGAAAACTGAATCGGTGAATGACTACGCCATGCGTCTTACTACTTTGGTGGGAGAGATCCGCGTGCTTGGTGCAAAACTCGATGAGACCGAGATCGTGGAGAAGTTTTTCAGTTCAGTCACTGATAAATTCACGTACATCATCGGCACACTCGAGCAGTTTTACGACATCGACGACATGACCATAACGGAGGCGATCGGACGATTGCGGACATGGGAAGAGAATGCTCGTGGCTGTCGGAAAGGCAAAGGAGGAGGTAGTGACCAAGTCATGTACTCGCGCGCAGATTGGGAGGCCCCAAGTAGCAAAGGAAGGCATGACGGTGGCGAAGGCTCAAGCAACACGAAGGCGATGGACAAACCGGAAAAGGCAAAGGAAAAGGCAAACCACAAGGCCGTGGTAAGGCGGGCCAATCTAAAGAGCAGAAACCACGGAACTTGGACTTGTCCGAGGTCAAGTGTTATAACTGCAATAAGATGGGTCACTTTGCGAAGGATTGTCCAAAGCCTAACAAGCGGGAGATCAAAGCAAATTTGGCAGAGCAGGAAGACGAAGGTCCAGGTCTTCTGATGGCCGAAGTTTGTGATCTCGCTGAAATGGTGATTGTGAAACCAAGCCGGAAGGTGCTACGTCATGAGGTAAAAGTGACGCCAAAGTTATCCGGTGATCAGAACGTGTCGTGGTATCACGACACGGGTGCCAGTAACCACATGACGGGGTGCAAGGAGAAATTCCTCGAGCTGGAATACGATGTTGAAGGCTCGGTCAAGTTCGGTGATGGTTCAGCTGTGGAGATTTCAGGCAAGGATCTGTCCTCTTTGAGGGTCTCACAGGCGAACATCGCATACTCACCGGAGTGTACTACATCCCACGGCTGCGCAACAACATCATCTCTATTGGGAAGTGTTGGAAATATGCCCTAGAGGCAATAATCAATTAGTTATTATTATATTTCTTAGTTCATGATAATCGTTTATTATCCATGCTATAATTGTATTGACTGGAAACACAATACTTGTGTGGATACATAGACAAAACACTGTCCCTAGTAAGCCTCTAGTTGACTAGCTCGTTGATCAAAGATGGTCAAGGTTTTCTGGCCATAGGCAAGTGTTGTCACTTGATAACGGGATCACATCATTAGGAGAATCATGTGATGGACTAGACCCAAACTAATAGACGTAGCATGTTGATCGTGTCATTTTGTTGCTACTGTTTTCTGCGTGTCAAGTATTTGTTCCTATGACCATGAGATCATATAACTCACGGACACCGGAGGAATGCTTTGTGTGTATCAAACGTCGCAACGTAACTGGGTGACTATAAAGATGCTCTACAGGTATCTCCGAAGGTGTTCGTTGAGTTAGTATAGATCGAGACTGGGATTTGTCACTCCGTGTGACGGAGAGGTATCTCGGGGCCCACTCGGTAATACAACATCACACACAAGCCTTGCAAGCAATGTAACTTAATGTAAGTTGCGGGATCTTGTATTACGGAACGAGTAAAGAGACTTGCCGGTAAACGAGATTGAAATAGGTATGCGGATACTAACGATCGAATCTCGGGCAAGTAACATACCGAAGGACAAAGGGAATGACATACGGGATTATATGAATCCTTGGCACTGAGGTTCAAATGATAAGATCTTCGTAGAATATGTAGGATCCAATATGGGCATCCAGGTCCCGCTATTGGATATTGACCGAGGAGTCTCTCGGGTCATGTCTACATAGTTCTCGAACCCGCAGGGTCTGCACACTTAAGGTTCGACGTTGTTTTATGCGTATTTGAGTTATATGGTTGGTTACCGAATGTTGTTCGGAGTCCCGGATGAGATCACGGACGTCACGAGGGTTTCCGGAATGGTCCGGAAACGAAGATTGATATATAGGATGACCACATTTGGTTACCGGAAGGTTTTCGTGCATTACCGGAAAAGTTTCGGGCTCATCGGTAGTGTACCGGGAGTGCCGGGAGGGGTGCCGGGGACCATCGAGAGGGGTGTCACGCCCCAAGGGGTCTCATGGGCTATGGGAAGAGATAAACCAGCCCCTAGTGGGCTGGAATAAGTTCCCACTAAGGCCCATAAGGTTTGAGAAGGAAAAAACACAAGGTGGAAAGAGTTTCCAAGTGGGAAGGTGGAATCCTACTCCAAGTAGGATTGGAGTAGGACTCCTCCACCTCCAATTTCGGCCAAACCTTTAGGTTTTGAGGCTGCCTCCTCCCCTCCCTCCCACCTATATATACGGAGGTTTTAGGGCTGATTTGAGACGACTTTTCCACGGCAGCCCGACCACATACCTCCACGATTTTTCCTCTAGATCGCGTTTCTGCACAGCTCGGGCGGAGCCCTGCTGAGACAAGGTCATCACCAACCTCCGGAGCGCCATCACGCTGCCGGAGAACTCTTCTACCTCTCCGTCTCTCTTGCTGGATCAAGAAGGCCGAGATCATCGTCAAGCTGTACGTGTGCTGAACGCGGAGGTGCCGTCCGTTCGGTACTAGATCGTGGGACTGATCGCGGGATTGTTCGCGGGGCGAATCGAGGGACGTGAGGACGGTCCACTACATCAACCGCGTTCACTAAACGCTTCTGCTGTACGATCTACAAGGGTATGTAGATCACTCATCCCCTCTCGTAGATGGACATCACCATGATAGGTCTACGTGCGCGTAGGAAATTTTTGTTTCCCATGCGACGTTCCTCAACAGTGGCATCATGAGCTAGGTTCATGCGTAGATGTCTTCTCGAGTTGAACACAAAAGTTTTTGTGGGCGGTGATGTGCGTTTTGCTGCCCTCCTTAGTCTTTTCTTGATTCCGCGGTATTGTTGGATTGAAGCGGCTTGGACCGACATTACTCGTACACTTACGAGAGACTGGTTTCATCGCTACGAGTAACCCCGTTGCTCAAAGATGACTGGCAAGTGTCGGTTTCTCCAACTTTAGTTGAATCAGATTTGACCGAGGAGGTCCTTGGATGAGGTTAAATAGCAACTAATATATCTCCGTTGTGGTGTTTGCGTAAGTAAGATGCGATCCTACTAGATATCCATGGTCACCGCGTAAAACATGCAACAACAAAATTAGAGGACGTCTAACTTGTTTTTGCAGGGTATGCTTGTGATGTGATATGGCCAACGATGTGATGTGATATATTGGATGTATGAGATGATCATGTTGTAATAGATAATATCGACTTGCACGTCGATGGTACGGCAACCGGCAGGAGCCATAGGGTTGTCTTTATAACTAACGTTTGTGCTTGCAGATGCGTTTACTATTTTGCTAGGACGTAGCTTTAGTAGTAATAGCATGAGTAGCACGACAACCCCGATGGCGACACGTTGATGGAGATCATGATGATGGAGATCATGGTGTGATGCCGGTGACAAGAAGATCGTGCCGGTGCTTTGGTGATGGAGATCAAGAAGCACGTGATGATGGCCATATCATGTCACTTATAAATTGCATGTGGTGTTAATCCTTTTATGCACCTTATTTTTCTTAGAACGACGGTAGCATTATGAGGTGATCTCTCACTAAAATTTCAAGACGAAATTGTGTTATCCCCGACTGTGCACCGTTGCTACAGTTCGTCGTTTCGAGACACCACGTGATGATCGGGTGTGATAGACTCAACGTTCACATACAACGGGTGCAAAACAGTTGCGCACGCGGAACACTTGGGTTAAGCTTGACGAGCCTAGCATGTGCAGACATGGCCTCGGAACACATGAGACCGAAAGGTCGAGCATGAATCGTATAGTTGATATGATTAGCATAGAGATGCTTACCACTGAAACTATTCTCGACTCACGTGATGATCGGACTTGAGATAGTGGATTTGGATCATGTACCACTCAAATGACTAGAGAGATGTACTTTTTGAGTGGGAGTTCTTAAGTAATATGATTAATTGAACTAATTGTCATGAACATAGTCTAATGGTCTTTGCGAATTACGATGTAGCTTGCGCTATAGCTCTACTGTTTTATATGTTCCTAGAGAAAATTTAGTTGAAAGTTGATAGTAGCAAACTTTGCAGACTGAGTCTGTAAAACCGAGGATTGTCCTCGTTGCTGCACAGAAGGCTTATGTCCTTAATGCACCACTCGGTGTGCTGCACCTCGAGCATCGTCTGTGGATGCTGTGAACATCCGACATACACGTTTCTGATGACTACACGATAGTTCAGTTCAAAAATACTTAATGGCTTAGAAGCAAGGCGCCGAAAACGTTGTAAAACGTCACGGAACATAAGTGATGTTCTAAAGAGATGAAATTGTGATTTCATGCTTGTGCCCTTGTTAAGAGGTACGAGACCTCCGACAAGATTCTTTTTCCCATGCGACGTTCCCCAACAGTGGCATCATGAGCTAGGTTCATGCGTAGATGTCTTCTCGAGTTGAACACAAAAGTTTTTGTGGGCGGTGATGTGCGTTTTGCTGCCCTCCTTAGTCTTTTCTTGATTCCGCGGTATTGTTGGATTGAAGCGGCTTGGACCGACATTACTCGTACACTTACGAGAGACTGGTTTCATCGCTACGAGTAACCCCGTTGCTCAAAGATGACTGGCAAGTGTCGGTTTCTCCAACTTTAGTTGAATCAGATTTG
Organism: Hordeum vulgare subsp. vulgare; assembly: GCF_904849725.1. Lineage (NCBI taxonomy): Eukaryota > Viridiplantae > Streptophyta > Magnoliopsida > Poales > Poaceae > Hordeum > Hordeum vulgare. Next base: position 549,514,736 of record NC_058523.1, read on the forward strand.
ACCGAGGAGGTCCTTGGATGAGGTTAAATAGCAACTAATATATCTCCGTTGTGGTGTTTGCGTAAGTAAGATGCGATCCTACTAGATATCCATGGTCACCGCGTAAAACATGCAACAACAAAATTAGAGGACGTCTAACTTGTTTTTGCAGGGTATGCTTGTGATGTGATATGGCCAACGATGTGATGTGATATATTGGATGTATGAGATGATCATGTTGTAATAGATAATATCGACTTGCACGTCGATGGTACGGCAACCGGCAGGAGCCATAGGGTTGTCTTTATAACTAACGTTTGTGCTTGCAGATGCGTTTACTATTTTGCTAGGACGTAGCTTTAGTAGTAATAGCATGAGTAGCACGACAACCCCGATGGCGACACGTTGATGGAGATCATGATGATGGAGATCATGGTGTGATGCCGGTGACAAGAAGATCGTGCCGGTGCTTTGGTGATGGAGATCAAGAAGCACGTGATGATGGCCATATCATGTCACTTATAAATTGCATGTGATGTTAATCCTTTTATGCACCTTATTTTTCTTAGAACGACGGTAGCATTATGAGGTGATCTCTCACTAAAATTTCAAGACGAAATTGTGTTATCCCCGACTGTGCACCGTTGCTACAGTTCGTCGTTTCGAGACACCACGTGATGATCGGGTGTGATAGACTCAACGTTCACATACAACGGGTGCAAAACAGTTGCGCACGCGGAACACTTGGGTTAAGCTTGACGAGCCTAGCATGTGCAGACATGGCCTCGGAACACATGAGACCGAAAGGTCGAGCATGAATCGTATAGTTGATATGATTAGCATAGAGATGCTTACCACTGAAACTATTCTCGACTCACGTGATGATCGGACTTGAGATAGTGGATTTGGATCATGTACCACTCAAATGACTAGAGAGATGTACTTTTTGAGTGGGAGTTCTTAAGTAATATGATTAATTGAACTAATTGTCATGAACATAGTCTAATGGTCTTTGCGAATTACGATGTAGCTTGCGCTATAGCTCTACTGTTTTATATGTTCCTAGAGAAAATTTAGTTGAAAGTTGATAGTAGCAAACTTTGCAGACTGAGTCTGTAAAACCGAGGATTGTCCTCGTTGCTGCACAGAAGGCTTATGTCCTTAATGCACCACTCGGTGTGCTGCACCTCGAGCATCGTCTGTGGATGCTGTGAACATCCGACATACACGTTTCTGATGACTACACGATAGTTCAGTTCAAAAATACTTAATGGCTTAGAAGCAAGGCGCCGAAAACGTTGTAAAACGTCACGGAACATAAGTGATGTTCTAAAGAGATGAAATTGTGATTTCATGCTTGTGCCCTTGTTAAGAGGTACGAGACCTCCGACAAGATTCTTTTTCCACAAAGCACAGGAGAAAAGGCTCAATCGTTGAGCATGTGCTCAGATTGTCTGAGTACGACAATCGCTTGAATCAAGTGGGAGTTAATCTTCCAGATGAGATAGTGATAGTTCTCCAAAGTCACTGCCACCAAGCCGTGAGAGCTTCGTGATGAACTATAACATATCAAGGATACATACAATGATCCTTGAGCGAGTCGCGATGTTTGACACTGCGAAAGTAGAAATCAAGAAGGAGCATCAATAGTTGATGGTTTGTAAAACCACTAAGTTTCAAGAAAGGCAAGGGCTAGAAGGGATACTTCGTGAAATGGCAAAACAGTTGTTGCACTAATGAAGAGACCCAAGATTAAACCCAAACCCGAGACTAAGTGCTTCTGTAATGAGGGGAACAATCACTGAGGCGGAGCAACTCAAGATACTTGGTAGATAAGAAGGCTGGCAAAAGTCGAAAGAAGTGTATTTGATATACATGATGTTGATGTGTACTTTACTAGTACTCCTAGTAGCACGAGGGTATTGGATACCGGTTCGGTTGCTAAGTGATTAGTGACGCGAAATGAAAGCTACGGCATAAACGGAGACTAGCTAAAGGCGAGGTGACGATACGTGTTGGAAGTGTTTCCAAGATTGATATGATCATACGTCGCACGCTCCCTCTACCATCGGGATTGGTGTTAAACCTAAATAATTGTTATTTGGTGCTTGCGTTAAGCATGAACATGATTGGATCGTGTTTATTGCAATACGATTATTCATTTAAAGAGAATAATGGTTACTCTATTTTCTTGAATAATCACCTTCAATGGTTTATTGAATCTCGATCGTAGTGTTACACATGTTCATGATATTGGTGCCAAAAGATACGAGTTGATGATGATAGTACCACTTACTTGTGGCACTGCCGCTTGAGTCATGTTAGTATAAATTGCATGAAGAGGCTCCATGCTGATGGATCTTTGTACTCATCTGATTTCGAATCACTAGTGACATGCGAATCATACCACCTGAGCAAGGCCTTGTTTTCATTGAGATGAAATAAGATAGTAACTTGTTGGAAGTGATACATTTTGATGTATGCAGTCCAATGGGTGCTGAAGCACGCAGTGGATATCATTATGTTCTTACTTCACTGACGATTTCAGTAGATACAGGAGTATTTACTTAATGAATCACAAGTCTAAAATGTTGAAAAGCTCAATTCCGTTTCAGAGTGAAGTTCGTCGTAACAAGAGGATAAACTGTCTACGATATGATCATGGAAATGAATATCTGAGTTACGAGTTTTGGTACATAGTTAAGACAATGTGGAAATTGTTTCGCAGTTCATGCCACCTGGAACATCATAGTGTGATGATGTGTCTGAACGTCATAGCCACGCACTATTTGGTATGGTGCATACTATGATGTCTCTTATCGAATTACCACTATCGTTTATGGGTTATGCATTAGAGACAACCGCACTCACTTTAAATAGGGCACCGCGTATTTCCGTTGAGACGACACAGTATAGACTGAGGTTTAGAGAAATCTAAACTGTCATTTCTTGAAAGTTTGGGGTTTCGACACTTATGTGAAAAAGTTTCAGTCTGATAAGCTCGAACCCAAAGCGGATAAATGCATCTTCATAGGATATCCAAAACAGCTGGGTACATCTCCTATCTCAGATCCGAAAGCAAAGTGTTTGTTTCTAGAAACGGATCCTTTCTCGAGGAAAGGTTTCTCTCGAAAGAATTGAGTGGGAGGGTAGTAGAACTTGATGAGGTTATTGAACCATCACTTCAACCAGTGTGTAGCAGGGCGCAGGAAGTTGTTCATGTGGCGCCTACACCAATTGAAGTGGAAGCTGATGATGATGATCATTGAGCTTCGAATCAAGTTACTACAAACCTCGTAGGTCGACAAGGTCGCTACTGCTGCAGAGTAGTACGGTAACCCTGTCTTGGAGGTCATGTTGTTGAGCAACAGTGAACCTACGAGTTATGGAGAAAGCGATGGTGGGCCCAGATTCCGACAAATGGCTGGAAGCCATGAAATCCGAGAGAGGATCCATGTGTGAAAACAAAGTGTAGACTTTGGTACAACTACTTGATGGTCATAGGACTATTGAGTAAAAATGGATCTTTAAAAGAAGACAGACGATGATGGTGATAAGTCACTATTAAGAAAAGCTCGACTTGTCGCAAAGATGTATTTCCAAAGAAGTGAGTGGGAGCACTATAGAATTTCTGATAGGTATATGTGGTTGACATATTGTGGATCAGAAGTAATGTAGAATTTCTGTAAAGCATACAAGGTTGTTTGAAAGAAGTTTTCAAAGGAGTACCTGGATTACGCTACTTGAACGTTGAGCATCAAAGATCTATGGAGATAGATCGAAAGCGCTTAATAGAAGTTTCAACAAGATGCATGCCTTGACAAGTTTTTGAAAGAGTTCAAAATAGACCAGCAAAGAAGGAGTTCTTGGTTGCGTTGTGAGGTGTGAATTGGAGTAAGACTCAAAACCCGACCACGGCAGAATAAAGAGAATAGACGAAGGTCGTCTTCTATGCCTTAGCCGTAGAATCTAAAGTATGTCATGCTGTGTACCGCACCTGAAGTGTGCCTTGACTCAAAGTATGTTGAGAGGTACAGAGAGTGATCCATGATTGAATCATTAGCAGCGGTCGAAATTTATCCTTAGTAACTAATGGACTAAGGAATTTTTCTCGATTATGGAGGTGGTTAAAGAGTTTGTCGTAAAGGGTTACGTCAATGCAAGCTTTGACACTAATCCGAATAACTATGAGTAGTGAAACGGATTCGTATAGTAGAGTAGATATTTGGAGCATTTCCGAATAGCACGTAGTAGCAGCATCTATAAGATGACATAAAGATTTGTAAAGAACGCACGAATCTGAAAGTTTCAGAACCGTTGACTAAAACCTCTCTCACGAGCAAGACGTGATCAGACCCCATAACTATATGGGTGTTGGATTCGTTGGAATCACATGGTGATGTGAACTAGATTATTGACTCTAGTGCAAGTGGGAGACTGTTGGAAATATGCCCTAGAGGCAATAATAAATTAGTTATTATTATATTTCTTAGTTCATGATAATCGTTTATTATCCATGCTATAATTGTATTGATTGGAAACACAATACTTGTGTGGATACATAGACAAAACACTGTCCCTAGTAAGCCTCTAGTTGACTAGCTCGTTGATCAAAGATGGTCAAGGTTTTCTGGCCATAGGCAAGTGTTGTCACTTGATAACGGGATCACATCATTAGGAGAATCATGTGATGGACTAGACCCAAACTAATAGACGTAGCATGTTGATCGTGTCATTTTGTTGCTACTGTTTTCTGCGTGTCAAGTATTTGTTCCTATGACCATGAGATCATATAACTCACGGACACCGGAGGAATGCTTTGTGTGTATCAAACGTCGCAACGTAACTGGGTGACTATAAAGATGCTCTACAGGTATCTCCGAAGGTGTTCGTTGAGTTAGTATAGATCGAGACTGGGATTTGTCACTCCGTGTGACGGAGAGGTATCTCGGGGCCCACTCGGTAATACAACATCACACACAAGCCTTGCAAGCAATGTAACTTAATGTAAGTTGCGGGATCTTGTATTACGGAATGAGTAAAGAGACTTGCCGGTAAACGAGATTGAAATAGGTATGTGGATACTAACGATCGAATCTCGGGCAAGTAACATACCGAAGGACAAAGGGAATGACATACGGGATTATATGAATCCTTGGCACTGAGGTTCAAACGATAAGATCTTCGTAGAATATGTAGGATCCAATATGGGCATCCAGGTCCCGCTATTGGATATTGACCGAGGAGTCTCTCGGGTCATGTCTACAAAGTTCTTGAACCCGCAGGGTCTGCACACTTAAGGTTCGACGTTGTTTTATGCGTATTTGAGTTATATGGTTGGTTACCGAATGTTGTTCGGAGTCCCGGATGAGATCACGGACGTCACGAGGGTTTCCGGAATGGTCCGGAAACAAAGATTGATATATAGGATGACCTCATTTGGTTACCGGAAGGTTTTCGTGCATTACCGGAAAAGTTTCGGGCTCATCGGTAGTGTACCGGGAGTGCCGGGAGGGGTGCCGGGGACCATCGGGAGGGGTGTCACGCCCCAAGGGGTCTCATGGGCTATGGGAAGAGATAAACCAGCCCCTAGTGGGCTGGAATAAGTTCCCACTAAGGCCCATAAGGTTTGAGAAGGAAAAAACACAAGGTGGAAAGAGTTTCCAAGTGGGAAGGTGGAATCCTACTCCAAGTAGGATTGGAGTAGGACTCCTCCACCTCCAATTTCGGCCAAACCTTTAGGTTTTGAGGCTGCCTCCTCCCCTCCCTCCCACCTATATATACGGAGGTTTTAGGGCTGATTTGAGACGACTTTTCCACGGCAGCCCGACCACATACCTCCACGGTTTTTCCTCTAGATCGCGTTTCTGCAGAGCTCGGGCGGAGCCCTGCTGAGACAAGGTCATCACCAACCTCCGGAGCGCCGTCACGCTGCCGGAGAACTCTTCTACCTCTCCGTCTCTCTTGCTGGATCAAGAAGGCCGAGATCATCGTCAAGCTGTACGTGTGCTGAACGCGGAGGTGCCGTCCGTTCGGTACTAGATCGTGGGACTGATCGCGGGATTGTTCGCGGGGCGGATCGAGGGACGTGAGGACGTTCCACTACATCAACCGCGTTCACTAAACGCTTCTGCTGTACGATCTACAAGGGTACATAGATCACTCATCCCCTCTCGTAGATGGACATCACCATGATAGGTCTTCGTGCGCGTAGGAAATTTTTGTTTCCCATGCGACGTTCCCCAACAGGAAGCTTGACGAGAATGGATGCAAGGTGAATATCGAGAGCGGAGTGATGATGATCTTCGACAACCTCCGAAACGTGCTAGCTCGTGTTAATCGCACACGGAATAGGCTCTATATCCTCAACCTTGATCAATCTCAACCGGAGTGTTGGCTCGCCAAGAGTGATGATGATTCATGGTTATGGCATGCTAGATTTGGACACGTTAACTTCTACGCCTTGAAGAAGATGTCAAAGATGGAGATGGTATCCGGGATGCCATTTATCGACCATGTTGATCGAGTATGTGACGGGTGCTTGGTTGGAAAACAGCACCGCAGGCCGTTCCCTGCTCAGTAACCTATCGTGCAAGTGATGCACTCGAGCTGCTCCATGGTGATCTATGTGGCCCTATCACCCCAGCAACTCACGCGGGAAAGAAGTATTTCTTCCTCGTGGTAGACGACTACTCGAGATATATGTGGGTCGTTCTCCTACGGTCTAAAGATGAGGCGTTTGAAGCATTCAAGAAGCTGAAGGCTGCAACAGAGATGGAACACAAGCTGAAGGTTCGCGCTCTACGGAGAGATCGCGGCGGAGAGTTTACGTCGAACGAATTCAACGATTACTGTGAGAATATTGGCATAAAGAGGTTCCTCACGGCACCTTACAGGCTGTAGCAGAATGGGGTCATTGAAAGACGCAATCGAACCGTCGTTGACATGGCAAGGAGTTTACTCAAGAGCAAGAACCTGTCGGGGACTTTTTGGGGAGAAGCTGTCTCGACGGCGGTCTATCTTCTCAACCGGGCTCCAACGAAAGCGGTGATCGGCAAGACTCCGTATGAAGCGATTTACGGACGTAAGCCGAATGTGTCTCATCTACGGACGTTCGGGTGCGTGGCACATGTGAAGACGGCGGAGCCACATCTCTCAAAGCTTGCCGATCGTAGCACCAAGATGGTGTTCATCGGATACGAGAGCAGTTCTGGCACCAAGGCATACCGTTTCTACGATCCACAAACCAAGCGTCTACGGATTTCACGCGACGCCGTGTTTGAAGAAAACCAAGCGTGGAATTGGAGCGCCGCAGCCGACGATGCTCCAAACAGTAACATATTTGCAGTTGAATTTCCAACTGATGATGATGCAGGGGAGGATGTCCAGGTGGTTGGCAAGACGCCCAACCAAGGTGACCACAATGATAGTGATCATCATGGTGCCGACACCGACGACAACGTGCATAGGTCGCAAGGAGATAGCGACAACGACGCGCACGGCACGGGTATAGATCTCGACGACAACATCGACAATGAGGCGCATAGTGAGGACGACAACCAAGATGATGGTCACGGTCACGACGACTACGCCGACGACACAGATGTCGATGACACACCAGGGTCTCAGCCGTCTTCCTCAAGTGCATCAACACCGACAAAATTTGTGTCGCCTCCTTCGCAAGCCACAACGGACTCCTCAGGGCCTCGTCGCTACAAGATGCTCAAGAAAGTCTACAAGTACACAAAGTCAGTTACGCTCGAGTACTCCGGACTATGTCTATTCGGAGTTGAGGAGCCGGCGAACTTCGTAGAGGCGAGCAAAAGTCCTAGCTGGACGCACGCCATGGATGAGGAGATGAAGGCAATTGAGAGCAATGGCACGTGGACTTTGGTAACCCGACCTCCAAACCAAAAGACGATAGGTTTGAAGTGGGTTTACAAGTTAAAGAAGGACACGGAGGGTGCCATTGTGAAGTACAAGGCAAGACTCGTTGCAAAGGGCTACGTTCAACGTCAAGGAGTTGACTATGATGAGGTGTTTGCACCGGTTGCTCGAATCGAGACGGTGAGAGTGCTCCTAGCTTTGGCAGCACAAGAGGATTGGAAGGTTCATCATATGGATGTTAAATCCGCTTTCCTCAACGGCGATCTCACAGAAGAAGTGTACGTGGAACAACCCCTCGGCTACGAGAAGAAAGGCGAAGAAGGGAAAGTTTACAAGCTCAAGAAGGCACTTTCCGGGTTGAAGCAAGCGCCAAGAGCTTGGAACTCAAAGTTAGACCGAAGTCCGGTCTCGCTCGGGTTCAAGAGATGTCCCCTCGAGCACGCAGTCTATACAAAGAACTCCAAAGGCTCAAGCCTGCTAGTTGGAGTTTATGTCGACGATCTGATTATCACCGGAGATAGCGTACAAGAAATTGAACGTTTCAAGGCGCAAATGAAGAACAAGTTTAGCATGAGTGATCTGGGATTACTCAGCTATTACTTGGGCTTCGAAGTGAAGCAAAGCTCCGGAGAGATTTCCCTATGTCAATCGGCCTACGTGGTCAAGTTATTGGAAAAGTGTGGCATGTCAGATTGCTACGAGACACAAGTTCCAATGGACCAACGTCACAATTTGAGCAAGCGTAGCTCAAATCCGCCGGTGGACACCACAATGTATCGAAGCGTTATGGGCAGCCTAAGATATTTGGTGCATACCCGACCTGACTTGGCTTATTCAGTCGGGATCGTGAGTCGTTTCATGGAGAATCCGACAACAGAGCACATGAGCGCGGTCAATCAAATCTTGCGCTATGTGAAAGGCACCATTAATATTGGTTGCACGTACAGAAAGGGAAAGGAAGGATTGCTCCTTCGTGGATATTCAGATAGTGACATGGCAGGTGATATTGATGACCGACAGAGCACAACGGGCATGGTTTTCTACCTTGGCGCGAATCCGATTAGCTGGAATTCTCAGAAGCAAAAGGTGGTGGCACTGTCTTCATGCGAGGCAGAATACATAGCGGCAAGCACGGCGGCTTATCAAGCAGTGTGGCTGAGAAGACTCCTGGCTATTCTTGCAAAGCGGGAGGTGCAGAAGGTGTCATTAAAGATTGACAACCAAGCTGCAATCTCATTGTGCAAAAATTCGGTTCATCACGAAAGGAGCAAGCACATAGATACCCGGTTCCACCATATCCGGGAGTGCATTGAAGAAGGGTTGATCGAGGTTCAACATGTGAACACGAAAGACCAACTTGCCGATATTTTCACCAAGTCCCTCGGTCGACAGAAGTTCATCGAGATGGGGAGGAAAGTCGGAGTGCAAGAAGTGAAGTCAAGCAACAAGATTAAGGAGGTAAATGTAGAAGTTAATCATGTTGTTTCTCTAGGATTAGGAAAGTAAGACAAACCGAGTCCTAGTAGTATTAGGATTCCTAGTCCTAGTCTATTTCCATAGTCCCTTGTGGACGTGTATAAAAGATATCCTAGGGGTGTTGATTGTAACACCAGAAAAACGAAAAGCAATACAAAGCAAAGGCTCGACATGGGCCTTTAGCCATCAAATCCATCGATCAGTTTTATTCGTGTCGCTAGTTACGCAAGTTCCGTTAAGTAGCCGGCCGAAGCAAGAATCGCGTAGGCACGCCTGTATAGCTGCATACGCACGTTCAAAAGCCGTATACTTTAAGTACATGATAACAGGAGACAGCATCTTCTTTTCTTTCTTTTTGTACAGGTCAATTAATTCCCCACCCTTCACACCAAAACCTCAAGTTGTTATTTCTCCCTCCCATTTACTCGCCACCGATGATCACTTCACTTATTAGATACAACGACTCATTTACATCAGAACACCAACCAAGAACAACCTAGCCTAGGCACCGATCGCGAGATCTAGTTGGTTGCATAAAGTGACTGGATCGGATCTACGGACAGCATCCCCCGCTCTTCTCATGCTTCTGTTTCAGCGAGTTCCTCTTGACGACGAACGAGCCTTCCTCCGACAGACTTGGAACCTCGAGAATCTGCAATAGCTCAGCACAGCAATGTGTTTACTTTTTCAACTGTATTACTATGAATCAACGAAATATAATCTCTTTGTCAGCTGTATTACTATGAATCAACGAAATATAATCTCTAACGCTTGGAAAGAAATTGTTGTGGATTAAAACTAAATCCTGGCAAGTAAATAACAGAGAGAATACAGCAAAAAGGCACACTTATACAAGAAGATGATCATGAGTACATAAATGAAAGTTGGATGCCCTCCTAATCAGGACATAAGGTGAGGCTGGAGCAGCTAGCTGTTAGTTGATGACTGGAACATTTTGGTCAGCTCAGAAACTTAGCTCATATGGACATATAGAACATTTGTGCCCCACGGTAATATATATTCCAATTGCATTTGGTTACAGAAAATAACATCAAACATGTATGCACTTTGTGCGGGTCACTGTCAACGAAATTTATCCTAAAAATGACGAGGGTAAATTTGTTTGCTACTCCCTTCATCCGAAAATACTTGTCCTAAAAATGAATATGTTAAATGTATCTATAACTAAAATAAGTCTAGATACATTATCTCTAGGACAAGTATTTCCGGATGGAGGGAGTACTAGTTATCCAGGAACCAGGGCACTTTCAGTATTCTCTCTTGTGTCTGGTCGGAACTAGTAGCTCCCAGAAAAGGACGGTTGGGTTTTGTCCTAATGTTTAAGGAATACTAGTACTCTGTATATGGCAACGTGATGCATACACATGTTCTGAATTTCCAGCCGCTAGCAAAGGAACGGAGGAAAGATTCATTCTTGGCTCAAGGTTCCAAAACTAAAGGAAATATTTCGGCAGGAACAGGACTGCACTGCACTGTCCTCACATGCATGCTAGTGTCATTCATCCTTTTCCTGGCCTACCTAGCCGAAACGCCAAAGTCAATGGCGTTTGGATGTAGTCCAGAAACGCCAGAATCGTTGGCAATTCGGCCTGAGATGCAACGCGACTTAGAGTGGGGTTTGAATGTGGATAAAAACGTCATGATGGACTGACGTTTTTACGTGTAACAGCAACGTCACTGGCTCTGGCGTTTTTAAAAGGGCCAAATCGTAAAATATTGTTAGATCGAGTTCATTTTGTGCTCATGTTTACTTATAAAGTCAGAACAGTGGTTTTATCCGATCGCCGCTGCTCCTGTGTAAAGCGGGAGTTTTTTCAATGTTTTGACCCATGAGACGGAAAGAATTCATAGAATGAACTCAATCTGAAAGTATTTCACAATCTGACCATTTTAAAAACGCCAGAGCCCGTGGCGTTGCTGCTACACGTAGAAACGTCAGTCTATCGTGGCGTTTCGACTCCACGTCGAAACGCCAGTCTACCTCGCGTTTCTGGACTATGTGCCAACGCCATTGACGCGGGCGTTTCTGGACTATATGCAAACGCCATAGACGCTGGCGTTTCTGAGTCTGGTACACTGAGCGCGAGAGATGGCAGTAACTGCATATGCCCTGGTTTTTGGTGTCATGCATGCACGCTAATGTTATTGACGTTTCACCCATAGACAGCAACGCCAGTGTTGTTGGCATTTTACAGTGGAGCAGCAACGTCACACTGGACTGGCGTTGCAAAAAAGGATAAACGTCACGAGAGACTGGCGTGTCATAGTAGCGCAGCAACGTCATGCTAGACTGGCGTTGCGTAGCGGGGCAGCAAAATCACGGCTTGTGGCGTTTCTAAAAAGTTCAGAGTCTAAAATCTTTTCAAACCGGGTTCATTTTATGCTCATGTTTGAAAAAAAAATGTCAAAACAGTGAAAAAACAGTAAAGCGCCTAGCCCGTGAGCCAGACAGTTGATGCACCGCTTTACATGAACCGTTGTGCATGCAGCAAAAGTATCCATTGCTAGTTCGATGTTCATAATTATGCCATAGCAGTGGGATCGCGCCGGGCTCTTCTTATCCACTTCTTTGACAAATTAGTTGTCCATCTCCAGAATCACCTGGCCAGTATGAATCGCTGCCAGCGATTGTAGACCCACCAGGGCAGCTCTGGCCTCTGCCTCCTCTGTTGGCTTTTGAACGTGCGTATGCAGCTGTACAGGCGTGCCTACGCGATTCTTGCTTCGGTCGGCTACTTGACCGGAACTTGCGTAACTAGCGACACGAATAAAACTGATCGATGGATTTGATGGCTAAAGGCCCGTGTCGAGCCTTTGCTTTGTATTGCTTTTCGTTTTTCTGGTGTTACAATCAACACCCCTAGGGTGTCTTTTATACACGTCCACAAGGGACTATGGAAATAGACTAGGACTAGGAATCCTAATACTACTAGGACTCGGTTTGGCTTTCTTTCCTAATCCTACATGAGCAACACGATTAACATCTACATTCACCTCCTTAATCTTGTTGCTTGACTTCACTTCTTGCACTCCGACTTTCCTCCTCATCTCGATGAACTTCTGTCGACCGAGGGACTTGGTGAAAATATCGGCAAGTTGGTCTTTCGTGTTCACATGTTGAACCTCGATCAACCCTTCTTCAATGCACTCCCGGATATGGTGGAACCGGGTATCTATGTGCTTGCTCCTTTCGTGATGAACCGGATTTTTGCACAACGAGATTGCAGCTTGGTTATCGATCTTCAGTGATTCGAGCAACCGGTGCAAACACCTCATCATAGTCAACTCCTTGACGTTGTACGTAGCCCTTTGCAACGAGTCTTGCCTTGTACTTCACAATGGCACCCTCCGTGTCCTTCTTTAACTTGTAAACCCACTTCAAACCTATCTTTTGGTTTGGAGGTCGGGTTACCAAAGTCCACGTGCCATTGCTCTCAATTGCCTTCATCTCCTCATCCATGGCGTGCGTCCAGCTAGGACTTTTTCTCGCCTCTACGAAGTTCGCCGGCTCCTCAACTCCGAACAGACATAGTCCGGAATACTCGAGCGTAACTGGCTTTGTGTACTTGTAGACTTTCTTGAGGGTCTTGTAGCGACGAGGCCCTGAGGAGTCCGTTGTGGCTTGCGAGGGAGGCGACACAAATTGTGTCGGTGTTGATGCACTTGAGGAAGACGGCTGAGACCTTGGTGTGTCATCGACATCCGTGTCGTCGGCGTAGTCGTCGTGACCGTGACCATCATCTTGATTGTCGTCGTCACTATGCGCCTCGTTGTCGATGTTGTCGTCGAGATCTCCGCCTGTGTCGTGCGCGGCGTTGTCGCTATATCCTTGCGACCTATGCGCGTCGTCGTCGGTGTCGGCACCATGATGATCACTACCATTGTGGTCACCTTGGTTGGGTGTCTTGCCAATCACCTGGACATCCTCCCCTGCATCATCATCAGTTGGAAATTCAACTGCAAATATGTTACTGTTTGGAGCATCGTCGGCTGCGGCGCTCCAATTCCACGCTTGGTTTTCTTCAAACACGACGTCGCGTGAGATCCGTAGACGCTTGGTTTGTGGATCGTAGAAACGGTATGCCTTGGTGCCAGAACTGCTCTCGTATCCGATGAACACCATCTTGGTGCTACGATCGGCAAGCTTTGAGAGGTGCGGCTCCGCCGTCTTCACATGTGCCATGCACCCGAATGTCCGTAGATGAGACACATTCGGCTTACGTCCGTAAATTGCTTCATACGGAGTCTTGCCGACCACCGCCTTCGTTGGAGCCCGGTTGAGAAGATAGACTGCCGTCGAGACAGCTTCTCCCCAAAAAGTCCCCGGCAGGTTCTTGCTCTTGAGTAAACTCCTTGCCATGTCAACAACGGTTCGATTGCGCCTTTCAACGACCCCATTCTGCTGCGGCGTGTAAGGTGCCGTGAGGAACCTCTTTATGCCAATCTTCTCGCAGTAGTCGTTGAACTCATTCGACGTAAACTCTCCGCCGCGATCTGTCCGTAGAGCGCGAACCTTCAGCTTGTGTTCCATCTCTGTTGCAGCCTTCAATTTCTTGAACGCTTCAAACGCCTCATCTTTAGATCGTAGGAGAATGACCCACATATATCTCGAGTAGTCGTCTACCACAAGGAAGAAATACTTCTTTCCAGCGTGAGTTGCCGGGGTGATAGGGCCACATAGATCACCATGGAGCAGCTCGAGTGCATCACTTGCACGATAGGTAGACTGAGCAGGGAATGGCCTGCGGTGCTGTTTTCTAACCAAGCACCCGTCACATACTCGATCAACATGGTCGATAACTGGCATCCCGGATACCATCTCCATCTTTGACATCTTCTTCAAGGCGTAGAAGTTAACGTGTCCAAATCTAGCATGCCATAACCACGAATCATCATCACTCTTGGCGAGCCAACACTCCGGTTGAGATTGATCAAGGTTGAGGATATAGAGCCTATTCCGTGTGCGATTAACACGAGCTAGCACGTTTCGGAGGTTGTCGAAGATCGTCATCACTCCGCTCTCTATATTCACCTTGCATCCATTCTCGTCAAGCTTCCCAATAGAGATGATGTTGTTGCGCAGCCGTGGGATGTAGTACACTCCGGTGAGTATGCGATGTTCGCCTGTGAGACCCTCAAAGAGGACAGATCCTTGCCCGCAAATCTCCACAGCTGAACCATCACCGAACTTGACCGAGCCTTCAACATCGTATTCCAGCTCGAGGAATTTCTCCTTGCACCCCGTCATGTGGTTACTGGCACCTGTGTCGAGATACCACGACACGTTCTGATCACCGGATAACTTTGGTGTCACTTTTTCCTCATGAAGTAGCACCTTCCGGCTTGGTTTCACAACCACCGTTTCAGCGAGATCACAAACTTCGGCCATCAGAAGACCTGGACCTTCGTCTTCCTGCTTTGCCAAATTTGCCTTGATCTCCCGCTTGTTAGGCTTTGGACAATCCTTCGCAAAGTGACCCATCTTATTGCAGTTATAGCACTTGACCTCGGACAAGTCCAAGTTCCGTGGTTTCTGCTCTTTAGATTGGCCCGCCTTACCACGACCTTGTGGTTTGCCTTTTCCTTTGCCTTTTCCATTTTGTCCATCGCCCTTCGTGTTGCTTGAGCCTTCGCCACCGTCACGCCTTCCTTTGCTACTTGGGGCCTCCCAATCTGCGCGCGAGTACATGAGTTGGTCACTACCTCCTCCTTTGCCTTTTCGACAGCCACGAGCATTCTCTTCCCACGTCCGCAGGCGTCCGATCGCCTCCGTTATGGTCATGTCGTCGATGTCGTAAAGCTGCTCGAGCGTGCCGATGATGTACGTGAATTTATCAGTCACTGAACTGAAAAACTTCTCCACGATCTCGGTCTCCTCGAGCTTTGAACCAAGCGCACGGATCTCTCCCACCAGAGTAGTAAGACGCATGGCATAGTCGTTCACCGATTCAGTTTCCTCCATCTGCAACTTGTGAAATTGGCGCTTCAGCACTTGTGCCCTTGCCTTGGTGACGCGATCTTCTCCGATCCTCATCTCCTTGAGTGCGTTCCACGCCTCTCTTGCCGTCTCGAACTCCGCCAATGTCATCAGCACGGAATCCGGCACAGACTGGGCTATGGCGGCCATGGCACCTTCGTCGGACTCGTCATCGACGTCGTCGTCCGTGATTGCCTGCCACACTCGAAGGGTTCGGAGAATAATCTTCATCTTCACCGCCCACACGCCGTAGTTGGCATCGGTGAGCATCGGGTACTGGATGGGGATGTTGCGATGCGCCTGGACGTTAGCGCCGCTCGTTCCTCCACCACTGGTTGCTGACTTGACGCCCTTCTTCACCTTGTCGCCGTTCTTATTCGCCTTGGCACCGCCGCTGCCGGACTTGACCGACTCAGCGTCGCTGTCCGTCATCGTAGATCGTAGATCGTCGAGGCTCTGATACCAATTGTTGGCTTTTGAACGTGCGTATGCAGCTGTACAGGCGTGCCTACGCGATTCTTGCTTCGGTCGGCTACTTGACCGGAACTTGCGTAACTACCGACACGAATAAAACTGATCGATGGATTTGATGGGTAAAGGCCCGTGTCGAGCCTTTGCTTTGTATTGCTTTTCGTTTTTCTGGTGTTACAATCAACACCCCTAGGGTGTCTTTTATACACGTCCACAAGGAACTATGGAAATAGACTAGGACTAGGAATCCTAATACTACTAGGACTCGGTTTGGCTTTCTTTCCTAATCCTACATGAGCAACACGATTAACATCTACATCCTCGACGTCGTGGGTCACCGGCAGTCCTTTGCAAGCAAATAGTAGCACGACGCCGCAGTGGTCTCTGCCGACAAACCCAGCCGCAATCACCCCTGACTCCGTCTCATAGGCTGTGTCTGTATTTAATTTAACTGTGCTAGGATAACGTGGACACCACCGTATGCTCGATGTCCCTGCATTTTTCATCAGAGTTCACTCTTCCGCCAGACACCATCCCTGTGGCTCCGGCCAATCGGACTTCCTCCTCATATTTCTCAAGGAATTGTACCGAGTAATATAATTTTTCCCGTGTATCCTCAGTTTCAGAGTCTAGCCGGACCTGTAGCCAGTTGTCGCCTGTGTGCGAGCAACTCCAACGGTTCGATCCGAACGAACGGTGATCTTGGCCTCTTTTTGTCCATTCGGATCGGTCCGGCGGACACCAATGTTCGCTACGGCGTTTGGTTTGACGCATGCATCCAACGCTGGCCCGAACCATTTTTGCCGGCGTGCGAAGAAAAATTGCGAAAATAATAAAAAGTCATAATTAAAAATTAAAAGCCGGCCACGAAGGCCGGCGAGAGTCCGCGCGTCCGTATTACATTAACTAAACATAAAAAACTAAAACTAAGCCCTAGGCGGAGGCGGCGGCGGGTAGGGGGGGTGAGGTCGACCAGCGTAGGCGCAGGGCCGGCCCAGGGAAGCGCCGTGTTCCAGAGCGCAGCTGCCTGCGCCTCCGTCGTCTGTCTCGCCGGCGCGGACTGTGCTGGTGGCAGTGGCAGCGCAGCAACACGGAGGCGTTCCTCCTCCTCCGACTCATGCCGTTCCTCCTCCGCCTCCTTCTCCAGCTCCATCAGCCGAAGGCCTTCGGCGCGCTCCGCCCGCAGGTGCGTCTCCTTCCAGTCCTCGAGGTACGCTTGCTCCCGCTGCGGTGTCGCGTCCAGCCAGATGGGAGGCGCGTTGACACACTCACGGACGATGCCCGTCCACTGGTAGACCTGCGGCAGCAAAGTAAGCTCGGTTGGCACCACACAGTCACCGACGGCCGACAGCGCCATGGCCTTCGCGAGCTGCTGCTGGTACGCCGCCTCCTCAGCGGCCCTGCGTCGCCCTTCCTCCTCGCTGTCGCGGATGACACCTGCCAGCGCCGCCCTGTAGGCGGCCTCAGCCTCCTGATCCTCGTCGTTGTCGACAGGTGGGGCGGCGGAGGGCCTCCTTGCTGCACTTCGCACACGCCACGACGGCGTTGCTCCTCGTGCTCCACCGCGAACTAGAACTCCCAGTTAGGGGACGAATGCAGGGTCTCGATGCTGCTCCTTCGTCAGCAGACGCCGACGACGGCTCACCTCCTTCGCATGCACCCGCGCCGACCGCGGCACGGCCCGGACCGGAATCCTCTCCGGATCCAGATGCCAGCCATGCGGCAGCGTGACATCGGGGTAAGGGAGTGGCACGCGGTGCTCCGAGTGCCACCGCGCCTGGTGCACCGGGACGCTGACACGCCGACGAGACGGCTTGGAAGACAGCGGCGGGGAGATGGTGCGGGGGTAGAGCGGGGCCTTGCCCTTGTTTGAGAAGCCGCCGACCATGGTGTGCTAGGGTTTTGGTCGCCGAGGAGGTGGCTTGATGTGGACGGGGGAGTTTCTCGAAGCAGATGGCGGAACCCACCGCACGCTTGGATTAAAAAAGGTCGGCCGTGGTCGCTAACGCGTGGGCCCGAGGATGGCAGCCATCATAAATAAGGTTGTCCGCGGTGGTTGAGGGCGGACACCAAGGGGCGCGCGCGTCCGTGCCGACGCATTTCCAACCCAAATTTGGGCCGGAAATGGGTCGGCGCAGACACGTTTTGGCAATGGGTCGGCGCGTTGGTCCATCATTTTTTGTCCGCGCCAATCCAAGCGGACGGCGGTGGACGAAATGGGTCACCCCATTGGAGTTGCTCTACCAGAACTTTTTCTATTGGCAGGTTCCAGGCCTCTCTCATTGCTGATCTGAGCCCTCTCCTTTTGGTGCACATAATGGTGGCATGGAATTCATCCTCTCTACCATTGTCATAAGAGAGATTTTACGGTACATTATAATACACGACAACACGTGTATTATATAAGCAATCCAACGGATGATATTAATTGGGCCTTATTAAAGCCCAAGGGCATTTTCGACCTAAAAATATTAAAGTTTAGAGTGGCCCAATTAAGTCTAGGGGTATTATTGTCCTAAAATTTGAATTAATGATTGCATTAACATAACACTTAATTATAACTAAACGTCAACGTCATTGTGCATGGACATTTGAATTGCCGTCACAGCGGTTCGTCAGCTCCTCTCGAACCCTAGCCTCTGGCGAACACATCGCCGCCCTCGATCACCGCCGTGCACCACGCGCACTCATCGTGCCACTCCCCCCTCCTCCTTCTCCTCCTTCACCCCCTCCCTCACACCAGTCCCTCCTTCTCCTTCTCCTCCTCCACCCACTTGCTCGCAGGCGATCCCCCTTGGGTTATGTGGCGCCAGATCTTCCGAGGAGCCGCCTAATCCCCTCCTTCCCCGATTGGACGCCCCTTCCCTGACGCGAGGCCAGATCATCGTCATCGTCGTCCATCGCGCCGGATCTTCGCAACCACCTCTGAGATGTAAGTGCCGCTACGATCTCTCATCTTGTCTGGTCCCTTCTGCATAGTACCAATATGATCGGATTTGATTAGGGTTTATGGTTTCAGAAAGTTGTGACGAGATTTTGATTGAAAGGAAGTGTAAATCGGATTTACCTAGGACATATTGAGGGAGTTAGTTAGTGTTATGTGGCATGAGAAAGTTGTCAGCAGATTTGGATTCAAATAAAGTTATTGTGGATTTAGTTAGGAGATAGGGTTTGGGGGGGGGGGGGTCGGATTTGATTAGGGAAACTCTGTCGTCCCACCGACTGATTTGCGTTATTCGTCTGTCGCCTCTTGGTCCGTTGATCATTATATAATCTAACGGCTGAAATGGTTCCCATGGCTGGCGGGTCCGTGAACGAGCCGTGACCGTTTTCCTGACACAATCCCATTGTTTCAGGACGTTGTTCCTACAGCTGGAAGTAGTTGACCGCAGAAGGAGGGCGACTGGATCTTGGAGGACGACGGCGCGAACCCAGGCATCGCGACGACGACTTCCACCGGAGCAAGCTCCATCGGCCGCTCGAGCGCCGCCCCGCCGCCAACAGCTCGTCGGCCGCCCAGCCGCCAATAGCTCGTTGGCCGCCCCGCCGCCAAGATCTCGCCGGTCGCCTCCTCTCCAGTCCGGCAAGCAACGGGACCACGCCGCCTACCATGGTCGGATCCCGCCGCCGGGGAGCCTCTCTGCCTCGCTGGAGATGCGTACCTTCTCGTTCCTGCAGCATCCCGAGGCCAGCCCGCGCGCCCGATTCTCCGTTGAGCATGGATCCCGGCTGGGTAGTGCTTCTACAACCTGACTTTTGTTGCAAAAATTCCTGAAACATGACCTTTGTTGTAAACATTTATTCCGTAAAAATACCTATGTTACAGAAAGACGAAGAAAAAAAAATATGCAACAAGCAAATTGTTTCTGGAACTCGACCATTGTTTCAGGAATTAACGGATCCAAAGTTTATTTTTTGCAACAAAGCGAAAGTTTCTGCAACTCGAGCGTCGTTTCAGGAATTAGGTCCAGGAGCGGATCGGATGGGGCGGATCGGACAACTACGGGCAAGATCGAACGGCTGTCGAGGTGTTGGATGTTTAATAAATATCCACCGGTAGATGCGTAGCACCCCCATTTGATTAGGGTTTAGGATATGTCATGTGAGGTTTAGGGTTTATGGTTTCAGAAAGTTGTGACGAGATTTTGACTGAAAAGATGTGTAAGTCGGATTTAGCTAGGACATGTTGATGGAGTTAGTTAGGGTTATGTGGCATGAGAAAGTTGTCCGCAGATTTGAATTCGAAGAAAGTTATTTTTGATTTAGTTAGGAGATACTTTTGAATTGAGTTTCGAGATATTTTGGATTTAGTTAGGAGATAATTCTTTTTGTAGGGAGTTTGGAGTTATTTTGGATTTAGTTAGGAGATTATTTGGATTTAGTTAGGTCATAATTTTGGATTTAATTAGGAGATAATTTTGAATGAAGTTTGGAGATAATTGATCTATCAGGGTGGATCTATCAAGGGACTTGAAGGATTCGTGGACTTTGGATTTAGTTAGGAGATCATCAGTTATAACAAGTACAATCAATTAAATATTTATGGATTCAGTGAGGGCATATTTTATACTTACTTACACATTTTGAAGGACTGAGTTAGATACATGAATCCGATATGAAAACTTAAATCAATTATTTAAGCAAAGGAGTGCATAATTATTACTTATGCTATCCATCCGTAACATTGACTATCTGTTTTTGTTGGCAGCATAACGACATGGATGATAAAGGCAACGATGGCGAAAATTTGGGTGATACAGGAAAGGATGACAAGGACATGGGTGATAGAGGAAACGAAGGCAAAGGCATGGATGATAAGGATAATGATTTCGTAGCCATGGACCCCAAAGGAATGGATGCTACGTGCACGGATGATAATGATGAGGATGCATGCAAGGATGGCATAGACATGCATGATGTACACTTGCAAGGTAAAGGAATTGATAATAAAGGCACGGCTGGTTCAGACCTGAATGAGTATATGGAATACTTAAAGATTTTTAATAAGAGTTTCGGGACCGAGGAAGAAGCCTACATGTTTTACGTAGGCTATGCGAGAAAAAAAAAGGTTTGGTGTTAGAACGGATGATCTGAAGTACAGGGGTCCAGGTCCGAAACAAAATGCATAACGAAGGACATACAAGTGTTGCAAACAAGGATGACGGGCCCTTAAGCACTTTAGCAGAGATGATAGAAAAAGAACACCCACGGGTCTTTCTCGGTGTCGTTGTCCCGCTCTTTTTTAGGTTGAGCTATAAGTTAGCAGTGGCCTCTGGTTCGTCAAGAATATTTTGGACAAGCATAACCATCTGTTTGTCCCTGCTGACCTGACTCCCTACTTATCGTCTCATTGTAGAATGACTGACGCACAAAAGGCCGATGTCATTGAGTATGCTGTTAGTGGACTTCGAACACATCAGATTATGAATGTTATGAAGAAGAATGCCGGAGGTCCCGACAAGCTTGGATTTATAGATCGAGACCTATACAACCATGTTTCAATCCAGACCTACATGATTGCACAGAAAAAATCAGACCAGGAATTATTTTTCAAATACACAAAGGACAACGAAGGCCATTTGAGGAACATATTCTGGGAGATTCACAATCCCCGATTGACTATGTTGCCTTTGGTGGTGTCGTGGTGTTCGATGGTACATATCGGTCTAACAAGTACAGGCTTCCGTTTGTTCCATTTGTTGGTCTGAACCATCACCGCAGCATAGTTTTGTTTGGGATCGGTCTAGTGTCAGACGAGATAGTTGCATCATACCAGTGGCTTCTTCATGCATTTTTGGAGGCAATGTCCCAGAAGCCACCCATTTCAGTAATCACCGATGGGGACGGGGCAATGACTAAGGCAATAGCTACTGTCTGGACCAGAACAGATCATCGTTTGTGCACATGGCATATCGAGGAGAATATGGTGATGCACCTCCGCAAGAAAAAACTGAAGGGATTTAGGGAATTCATTTACCGTCATTAGGATGTTGATGAGTTTGAGAAAAGATGTGAGGCTTATAAGGTTCGGTGCAAAATAAAACCAACGGGGAAGAGGTCGTCATGGGTTAACAGGATGTACGAGCTGCGACACAAATGGGCTGCTGTGTACACAAATGGTAGATATTTCCTAGGCATGATGAGTAATCAGAGGAGTGAGTCTCTCAACTCAAGGCTTCATGTGCACCTGAACAGGAAAATGCAACTTGTTGATTTGTTGCAGCATGTTGAGCAATGTGTATCTATAATGCATAAGAATGAAGCAGCATTAGACGCAATAGCGACACATACGATACGGTTAGACGCAATAGTAACTTGTTGGAAGTAATACATTTTCTATGTGTGCACCCCAATGAGTGCTGAGGCGCATAGTGGATATCGTTATGTTCTTACTTCACTAACGATTTGAGAAGATACAGGAGTATCTACTTGATGAATCACAAGTCTGAAATATTGAAAAGTTCAAAGCTATTTCAGAGTGAAGATCGTCGTGGCAAGAGGATAAACTGTCTACGATATGATCATAGAGATGAATATCTGAGTTGCGAGTTTTTGGTACACAGTTAAGACAATGTGGAAATTGTTTCGCAGTTCATGCCACCTAGAACACC
The DNA here is from genome assembly GCF_904849725.1 of Hordeum vulgare subsp. vulgare. NCBI lineage: Eukaryota > Viridiplantae > Streptophyta > Magnoliopsida > Poales > Poaceae > Hordeum > Hordeum vulgare. The sequence goes on from NC_058523.1 coordinate 549,537,158, forward strand.
ATAGTGTGATGGTGTGTCCGAACGTCATAGCCGCGCCCTATTTGATATGGTACATACTATGATGTCTCTTATCGAATTACCACTATCGTTTATGGGTTATGCATTAGAGATAACCGCATTCACTTTAAATAGGGCACTCGTATTTCCGTTGAGATGACATAGTATAGACTATGGTTTGGAGAAACCTAAGTTGTTGTTTCTTAAAAGTTTGGGGCTGCGACGCTTATGTGAAAAGTTGAAGTCTAATAAGCTCGAACCCAGAGCGAATAAATGCATCTTCATAGGATATCCAAAACAGTTGGATACATCTCCTATCTCAGATCCGGAAGCAAAGTGTTTGTTTCTAGAAACGAGTCCTTTCTCGAGGAAAGGTTTCTCTCGAAAGAATTGAGTGGGAGAGTGGTAGAACTTTATGAGGTTATTGAACCGTCACTTCCACCAGTGTGTAGCAGGGTGCAGGAAGTTGTTCATGTGGCGCCTACACCAATTGAAGTGGAAACTGATGATGGTGATCATTGAGCTTCGGATCAAGTTACTACAAACCTCGTAGGTCGACAAGGTCGCGTACTACTACAGAGTGGTACACTAACCCTGTCCTAGAGGTCATGTTGTTGAACAACAATGAACCTACGAGATATGGAGAAGCGATGGTGGGGCCGGGTTCCGATAAATGGCTGGAGGCCATGAAATCCGAGAGAGGATCTGCTATCTCTTGAGCTTGCGTTGGTTTTTCCCTTGAAGAGGAAAAGGTGATGCAGCACAGTAGCAATAAGTATTTCCCTCAGTTTGAGAACCAAAGTATCAATCCAGTAGGAGTATCAATATGAGGCACCAATGTACGTGCGCAAAAACAAACAAACTTGCACCCAACGGTATAAAGGGGTTGTCAATCCCTTCACGATTATTTGCAAGGTGAGATCTGAAAGGTGAAAAGTGCAACAAAGTAATTTTGTGGATCTGAAAATATGAGGTGAAGTAGACCCAGGGGCCATAGTGTTCACTAGAGGCTTCTCTCACGATAGCAAGTATTACGGTGGGTGAACGAATTACTATCGAGCAATTGATAGAATCGCGCAAAGTCATGATGATATCTAAGGCAATGATCATACATATAAGCATCACGTCCGAGACAAGTAGACCGATACTTTCTGCATCTACTACTATTACTCCACACATCGACTGCTATCCAGCATGCATCTAGTGTATTGAGTTCATAACAAACAGAGTAACGCCTTAAGCAAGATGATTGATGTAGAGGGATAGATTCATGCAATAGATATAAACCCCATCTTTTTACCCTTGATGGTAACAACATGATGTGTGCCTCGCTACCCCTTCTGTCACTAGGTGAGGACACCACATGTACGGTATGAACCCAAAACCAAGCACTTCTCCCATTGCAAGAATTATAGATCAAGTTGGCCAAACGAAACCCACAACTCGAAGAGAATTACAAGGATACGAAATCATGCATATAAGAGACCAGAGGAGACTCAAAAATATTCATAGATAATCTGATCATAAATCCACAATTCATCAGATCTCGACAAACACACCGCAAAAGATGGTTACATCGGATAGATCTCCATGAAGATCATGGAGAACTTTGTATTGAAGATCCAAGAGAGAGAAGAAGCCATCTAGCTACTAGCTATGGACCTGAAGGTCTGTGGTGAACTACTCACGCATCATCGGAGAGGCAATGGTGTTGATGAAGAAGCCCTTCATGTCCGAATCCCCCTCCGGCAGGGCACCAGAACGGTCCACAGATGGGATCTTGCGGAGACAAAAGCTTGCGGCGGCGGAAAAGTATTTTCGTGGCTCTCTCTGGTGGTTCTGGATTTTTAGAGAATTTATAGGCGAAAGAAGTAGGGCAAAGGAGCCACGTGGGGCCCAGAAGCCTGCTAGGCGCCCCCCCCCAGGCCGCGGCTAGGCGGCTTGTGACCTCCCCCGGGGTCTCCTACCTTGGTTCTCAAGTCCCCTGCGTATCTTTTGTTATGGAAAAAAATCATCCCGGGGGTTTTATTCCGTTTGGACTCCGTTTAATATTCTTCTCTGAAAAAGGTCAAAAACACGGAAAAAACAGAAGTTGTTAGTTGGCACTGAGTTAATAGGTTAGTCCCTAAAAAGATATAAAATAGCATATTCATGCATATAAAATATCCAAAGTTGGCAACATAATAGCATGGAACCATCAAAAATTATAGATACGTTGGAGACGTATCAAGCATCACCAAGCTTAACTCCTGCTCGTCCTTGAGTAGGGAAGTGATAAAGACCGAATTTTTGATGTGGAATATAACCTAACATATTTTTCCTTTGTAACTTCTTTCTTGTGGCATGAATGTTCAGATCCGTAAGATTCAAAACAATAGTTTACTATTTACATGAAAACAATAGTATTTCAAGCATACTAGCAAAGTGATCGTGAACTTTTGAAATAATAAGGCCAAAGAAAGTTATCCCTACAAAATCATATTGTCTGGCTATGCTCCATCATCCCCACACAACGAATTTAAATCATGCACAACCCCAGTATTGGCCAAGTAATTGTTTTCGCACTCTTACTTTCTCAAACTTTTTCAACTCTCATGCAACACATGAGCGTGAGCCATGGATATAGCACTATTGGTGGAATAGAGTGTGTTGGAGGTTGTGAGGAAAAAAGGAGGAGATGGTCACATTGACTCGGCATATCAACGAGCTATGGAGATGCCCATCAATAGATATCAATGTGAATGAGTAGGGATTACCATGCAACGGATGCACTAGAGCTATAAGTGTGTGAAAGCTCAAAAGGAACACAACTGGGTGTGCACCCAACTTGCTTGCTCATGAAGACCTAGGGAAATTTTGAGGAAGCTCATCATTGGAATATACAAGCCAAGTTATATAATGAAATTTCCCACTAGCATATGGAGGTGAAAAAACGAGAGACTCTCTATCATGAAGAACATGGTGCTATTTTGAAGCACAAGTGTGGAAAAAGATAGTACCATTGTCCCTTCTCTCCTTTTCTCTCATTTTTTTGTTTGGGCTCTTTGGCCTCTTTTTTTCATTTTTTTTGGTGGGCATCCTTGCCCTCTCTTTTTTATTTCCTCACATGGGACAATGCTCTAATAATGATGATCATCACACTTTTATTTACTTACAACTCAATACTTAGAAGAATGATGACTCTATATGAAATGCCTTCGGTAGTGTACCGGGATGTGCAACGATCTAGCTTAGCGTATGACATTGAAACATCTCGCTAGCTATCTTACGATCATGCAATGGCAATATCAAAGTGATGGCACATGTCATGAGACGGAACGGTGGGAGTTGCATGGCAATATATCTCGGAATGGCTATGAAAATGCCATAATAGGTAGGTATGGTGACTGTTTTGAGGAAGGTATATAGTGGGTTTGTGCACTGACGAAAGTTGCGCGGCACTAGAGAGGCTAGCAATGGTGGAAGGTGAAAGTGCATCTATACCATGGACTTAGATTAGTCATGAAGAACTCATATACTTATTGCAAAAGTTATTAGTAATCGAAACAAAGTGCTAAACGCATACTCCTAGGGGAAGGATTGGTAGGTGTTTAACCATCGCGCGATATCGACCGCCACACAAAGGATGACAATCAATAAATCAATTATGCTATGACTTCCTAACATAGCGGTTCACCATACGTGCATGCTATGGGAATCACTAACTTCAACACAAGTATTTCTAGATTCACAACACCCTACTAACATAACTCTAATATTACCATATCCATATCTCAAAACTAATTGAGAGGAATCAAACTTCTCTTTACTAATCAATGCACTTGAATATGGAAGTTTTTATTATATCCTCATTGGATGTCTATCATCTTTAGGACTCTTTCATAGCACACGCCAATTACCTAGTTACTTAGAGAGAGCACTCTCAAAAAGATGTAAGTGAAGATCAAGAGTTCTTATTTCTTCAAAATATGACACCGCCGTGCTCTAAAAAGATCTAAGTGAAGCACTAGATCAAAGTAATCTTGCTCAAAAGATATAAGTGAAGCACATGCGAACTAAATTGCCTAACTCAAAAGATATAAGTGAAGCTCAATGAGTATTCTAGCAAATTCACGATGAGTGCATGTCCCTCTAAAAAAGTTGTGCAGCAAGGATGATTGTGACAAAACAAAAAGGAAATACTCATATAATACACGACGCTCCAAGCAAAACACATATCATGTGGTGAATAAAAATATAGCTCCAAGTAACGTTACCGATGGATTGAAGACGAAAGAGGGGATGCCTTCCCGGGGCATCCCCAAGCTTAGGCTTTTTGGTGTCCTTGAATTTGGCTTGGGATGCCTTGGGCATCCCCAAGCTTAAGCTCTTTCCACTATTTATCCCATTGTCCATGAGAACATCACCCAAAACTTGAAAACTTCACAACACAAAACTTAAACAGAAACTCGTGATATCATTAGCATAAGAAAATAAACCACCAACTCTTTAGGTACTGTAGTAAACTTGAATTCTATTTAGATTGATGTTATATTACTGTATTCTCACTTCTCCATGGCTAGTACCCCCGATACTATCCATAGTTTCACCAAAATAAGCAATCAACACAACAAAAGCAGAATCTGTCAAAAACATACCAGTGTGTAGTAATCTGTATACTTCGTATACCTCTGGTATCCCAAAAATTCTGAACAATTATGAAAATTAGGGAAATTTGCATATAAAGCAGCATCAAAAAGAATCTACTCAAAAGCTTTTCCTGGATAGGAATTAAAAATAATTTCGTGAGCGCAAAGTTTCTGTCTTTTTCAACATGATCAAACAACCATCACCAAAAGTGATCATAAAGGTTCTACTTGGCACAAACACAAAAAGAAACATAAAAAACACAATCATAACAGAATTATGATGGTGTGGACACAACAAAACAGAAAGCAAAAAAGCAAAGATAAATTCATTGGGTTGCCTCCCAACAAGCGCTATTGTTTAAAGCCCTTAGCTAGGCATAAGGCGATAGAATCAAGTGTCGTCATCTTTGGTGATCAAACCATAAGTAGCCCTCATCATGGATTCATAAGGCAATCTTATTTTCTTTCTAGAAAAGTGTTCCATGCCCTTCTTTAATGAAAATTGAAATCTAATATTCCCTTCCTTCATATTGATGATAGCACCAATAGTCCTAAGGAAATGTCTACCAAGAATGATGGGACATGTCGGATTGCAATCAATATCAAGCACAATGAAATCTACGGGCACATAGTTGCTATTTGAAATAATAAAAACATCATTGATCCTTCACATAGGTTTCTTAATAGTAGAATCCGCAAGATGCAAATTAAGAGAGCACTCATCAATCTTATTGAAGCCTAGAACATCACATAAAGACTTTGGAATAGCGGAAACACTAGCACCCAAATCACGCAAAGCATTGCATTCATAGTTTTTAATCTTGATTTTGATAGTAGGTTCCCGCTCATCATGAAGTTTTCCAGGAATAGATATCTCCAACTCAAGTTTCTCTTCAAGAGATTTCATCATAGCATCAACGATATGGTCGGTAAAGGCCTTATTTTGGCTATAAGCATGTGGAGAGTTTAGCATGGATTGCATCAAGGAAATACATTCAATCAAAGAGCAACTATCATAATTGAATTCCTTGAAATCCAAAGTAGTAATTTCATCACTACTCAAAGTTTTGATATCCTCTACTCCACTTTTAGTGCCTTTAGCATCAAGATAAATAGACTCCGAATCATTGGGGCATTTCTCAACCAAAGTGGATTCATATCCATCCCCATCATCATTAGGATTGACATTATAAAACAAGGATTCAATAGGAGTCACACCAAGCACTTTAAGATCTTCGTGATTCTCATCACGAGAACACGCCTTTTTAATACATTCATGTCTAGCACGAATTTGGACGGTTCTTTCTTTACTCTCATTCATGGAAACATGAATAGCTTTCAAAGTTTCATCCATATTAATCTTGGGAGGAGCACATCTCAATTTCAAAGCATCAATATCAAGAGACATTCTATCAACGGTCCTAGCCAAGTCATCAATTTTGAGCAGTTTTTCTTCTATGGACGCATTGAAAAACTTTTGCGAGTTGATAAAATCTTTAATATTACTCTCAAGATCATAGGGTAATTTATTGTAATTTCCATGAGCATTGTTGTAGGAATTGCCAAAGTTATTAGAGGGATTACTAGGAAAAGGCCTAGGATTAAAGTTACCTCTATAAGCATTGTTGTTCCCAAAATTATTCCTACCAACAAAATTAACATCCAAGCTCTCATTGATATTCTCAATCAAGGAAGACAAAGGCATATCATTTGGATCTAAAGAAACACTTTTACTAGCAAACAATTTCATTAACTCATCCATCTTAGCACTCAAAGAGTTAATTTCTGCTATAGCATGCACTTTTTTACTAGTAGGTGACCTTTCAGTGTGCCATTGAGAATAGTTATCTAGGAGGTTTGTGGCTTCTCCTAGTGTGATTTCCATGAAAGTTCCACTGGAGGCGGAATCCAAGATATTTCTAGAAGCAAAATTCAAACCAGCATAGAAGATTTGTATAATCATCCAAAGACGCAGGCCATGAGCGGGACAATTTCTAATCATCAATTTAATTCTCTCCCAAGATTGTGCAACATGTTCATGATCTAGTTGCTTAAAATTCATGACATCATTACGGAGAGAGATAATCTTAGCCGGTGGAAAATACTTGGAAATATAAGCATCTTTACACTTGTTCCAAGAATCAATACTATTTTTGGGTAAAGATGAAAACCAAGTTTTTGCTCAATCTCGTAATGAGAACGGAAATAGCTTCAATTTAATCATATCATTTTCCACATCTTTCTTGTTTTGCATATCACATAACTCAATGAAGGTATTAAGATGGTGTGACAGCCCGATGCCGACGTTCTAGAAGATTTCCCTTCTATTCCGTTTTCGTCGTGTGTCTATTTTCTTTTGTCGCATCATCATCGCATCATGCGCATCATCAGCATTGCATCGGCATCCCGTTGCCGCCAGTTTTCAAACTTGCATCCGTTGTTAGTTGCCAGTTCATGTCGTTGTCCGTTTTGAGCCCGACCGCACACGCACGCGCCCGCGGCATCGTCAAATCTTGTTTTCAAAAGTGTGCGTAAAACTTTCTCTGATTGGGTTGAGATTTGATGTGCGGTGTTATTTTAATATAGCTAGGCCACCTGTCAAGTTTCGTCGCAATCGGAGTCCATATGGTACCCGAACGGTCGACCGTAGCGGCATCGTATTCGGTCTACCATCGGACGTTTGTCGGTGTTTCAAATCGCGTTGCCGCGCCGCCCGTTTTCCCTCTCGTCTCCGATAAACCACTCTACACAGCCACTCGTCCATCCCGCATTCGGAATTAGTCGAGTCCGACCGCGCGGTTGAAACCGGGGTGGAATTTCGCTAAACCTAGCCCCCTTTGCCTATTAATAGGACCCCTTGTGCATTTTTAGACAGCCCCCTCCTCCACCTCGGGATCCACGCCACCTACCCCCGAAACCCTAACTGCCTCTCCCACCTCTCTCTCCTCCCCCAGCCGTCGAACCCGCCCGAGACCGCGCGCGGCCCGCCCGAAGCCCATCCGGCCGCCACCCGTTCTGCCCCGAGATCCCATCCATGGCAGCCGTGCCCGAGGCAGCAGCCCCGAGCTGCCGTGCCCCGCCACCAGCACCGCCGGCCGTCGCCGGCATCGCTCCCCCGCCGCCAGAGTCCCTGCCAGGGAGCCGCCGCCACCTTGGCTCCCGGCCCCGAGCAACCCCGCCGGCCTCCCGTGATCTCCCACACCGGCCGCCGCCTCGAGCCGCCACCACCGGGAACGGAGCCCCGGTGGCCGAATCCACCCGCGCCGCCTCATCCTCGCCGGATCCCCCCTCGCCGCCTGCGCTCCTTCGCCGGAGTGCTGCCCGGCCGCCGCCAGGCTCCCGCAAGGGAGGACGAGGCACCCGTCCGCGTTGACCTGGAGCCTCCTGGCGCGTGGACCGACCTGCCCGAGCCGGCCCGGCTCGGGAGTGGCCTCCTCCCCGGCTCGGCCCACTCCACCTACCCCTCGGCGGCCCAGGTGAGGCTATTCCCCACCCCCAGCGCATTTTTATTATATTGCGCTTGCCCTTTCGGCCCAATAGATTTTTAGTTTTTTTTAGTTTTCGAATTAGTTGTATTTCAGGAAATATAGTAATATTAGAATGCCCGTATCTTTAAATCCGTAAGTCGGATCGCGATGAGTTGTATATGGTTTTGGTATAGAATTTCACGTAGAATCTGAATTTATAACTTGCATATATGTTTGACATCGTTTAGCGTGCCGTATGCCTATAGTTTTGTGCTGTCTCAATAGGATAGTGCCCACATTTATTTTCCGCGCGTGTTCGAATAGTTCGAATGCCGTAGTAGAAATGTCCATGTTTTAGGAACCCCTTTGCCATGTAGTTTACTTTTCGTGCTTAGGACATTATCTCGCATTTATGTGTGGCGATATTTTTGTTGTGCAACCCCACATGTTTTATATGTTTTCGGGGTAGAAAAATCCATAGGTTTTTTCAGTGCAATTATTTTTAGCTTTTGAGCAAGTTAGTTCGCTCGATATTTTGCTATGTTGCCCTCTTGTCTATTTTGCAGGATTTAATCCGTGCGTGATTTGTAGGAGATGTCAACTAGAGAGTTGCCCTTTGATGTTTAGTCTAGCCCCTGGTATTTTTGTTTGCAATAGAAATCCATGTTTAGGTGTGCTTTGGTTGAATTTTACTTGCTAGAAATAGTGATGTTTTAGAGATGCTGAAATATTTCTAAGTCTGAGATCTGTTATATTTTGTTGATGTTTTGTTTTGCTTCTATCTTGTGATCTGTAGCTCTTTTGAGGTTGGTGCAATGGAGTTAGTTGTAGACCTTGTGATTCTTTAGAATGTTGTGAATTTCGTGCCATTTGGAGTCCTGTAGCTTATGGTTTTGCTGCTGTCAATATGCCTTCAGATCAAAAATTGCACTTTCATGAAGTGTTATTTTCACTAAGTCTGAAGCTGTGTGTGAGAAGCCATTTTGTGACTTCTTTTCCTAGTGATCCATGCTCCCATGCTAGTTTTTGTTAGTTCTATGTTGTAGTGCTTCTTGCCCTCTATCGTCTCATGCCTTGGTTGAGCATGTTGGGATTTTGTAGCTCGTAGTTGTGGGGCGTAGAAAATGCTATGTGGCTGATTTTGGCAGATTGTAGTGATTTCTTGTTTTGCTCGTAGTTGTTGATCCGTAGCTCCGTTTTGATCGTGTCCTATATGAAACTTGCTTAGAATCTCGTGCAGTTTCATTTTCTCTTGCTGGTTGTATGTTTTGAAGTGCTCGTGACCGTCTTTGCACACATATTGCATTCATGCCATCATATCTTGCGGCGCTTGTATCTTTTGAACCGTAGCTCCGTTGGAGATGTTCTCTATGCGTAAATTGCTTGTAACAACGCGTAGAATCACGTGAACCTATTTGTTTTGATGTTTTACAACTATTTAAACGCGTTAGTTCAGATCTGGACAGAATTGTAAATTAACATGTGAGGTCGTCTCGGAGGTGCTATATGTCATTTCCGACCTCATTTAAAATGCCTAGGTAGGTAGCTTAATTACGCTTCACCTCTTGCCATGTTTAACCATATTTAATATTGTCGAGTACCTATTCGGGATAGAACTAAATAATTAAACGTGGAGTTTCGTCAATATGCAACTCGCTGCATATTGAGCTTCACTTAATGTGCAGTGTTTGATTGTGTGAATTGCCATGTCGTGACTTGCATGTATTTAGCTGCTCATGCATCATATGTGTTGTGCATCGTGTGGTGAATCTCGTGTGTTGATTCTTGTTTCCGGTTTGCTTCGTCTCGATAGAGTTCCGCGACGTGTCGGATTGTGAGGACCCGTTCGACTACATCGGTTCGTCTGCTTCACGGAGTCATTCTTCTTCCAAGCGGGATCTCAGGCAAGATGACCATTTCCCCAGATACCATTACTATCATTGACATGCTAGTTTTACCGTTTCTATCGATTATGTGTCGTTGCCCACCACATGTTAAATATCAGCCTCTCAACAATGCCATGAAAACCTTCAACCTGTTCAACTTAGCAAACCACTGATTGGCTATGTTACCGCTTGCTTAACCCTGTGTTAGCGTTGCTAGCTGCACATGCATTGCTTCCATGTGAAAACATGGGTTCCTTGTTATATCACCCTATTAAATGCTATTTAATTTAATGCACCTATACACTTGGTAAAAGGTGGAAGGCTCGGCCTTTCTAGCCTGGTGTTTTGTTCCACCTTTGCCCCCTTAGTTTCGGCTACCGGTGTTATGTTCCATAATCGAGCGCTCCTAACACGATCGGGGTCGTTATGGGGACCCCCTTGATAATTCGTTTTAGATTAAAGCTGGTATGGCAAGGCCCAACTTTGGTACCACATTTGCCTAATCACCTAATAAAACTGCATAGGGACTTTCCGGACCCCGAGGATAATTTAATCAACGCCCGGGCCAGTGCTCCTCATGAGTGTTGGTCCAAACTGGCAGACTAGGGGCCACCGCGGGGCAACCCGAGGTTTGGTTCTCCTAGTGTGACCCATCCGTCGTGTTCTGAGAACGAGATACGCGGCTCCTATCGGGATCGTCGACAAGTCGGGCGGCCTTGCCGGATTAGTTTCACCTTTGATGAAATATCTTGTGCATCGGGATTCCGGTGATGCTTTGAGTAATCTCAGAGTTGAGGTTTTCCACTAGGGAGTCCGATGAGATCGCGAGCTTCGTGATCGAGGATTTCTATGCGGCTTGTGGTAATTTGTAATGGACTAGTTGGAGCACCCCTCCAGGGTTAAATCTTTTCGGAAAGACGTACCCGCGGTTATGTGGCAACGTGGAAACTTTGTTTAACACTGTTCTAGATAACTTGAAGTTAACTTAATTAAAACTTGCCAACTGTGTGCGTAACCGTGATTGTCTTTTTCGTGAGTTCCTTCTCCGATCGAGGACACGGTGGGGTTATGTCTGACGTAGGTAAGTGTTCAGGATCATTCATTTGATCATCAGTAGTTCCCGTCCGTTATGCGTAGATCTTTCCCCTCTTATTTCTTGTACTCGTAAGTTTAGCCACCAAATATATGCTTAGCCGCTGTTGCAACCTCACCACTTAACCTTACCTCACCTAATAAGCTTTGCTAGTCTTGATACCTTTGGAAATGAGATTGATGAGTCACCTGTGGCTCACAGATTACTACAACATCAGTTGCAGGTACAGGTAAAGGTTACTTGATGCGAGCGCGTTGATTGTACATTTGGAGTTGCTTCTTCTTCTTCTTCTTCATCGATCTAGGATGGGTTCCAGGCCGACAGCCTGGGATAGCAAGGATGGACGTCGTTTTTCTTTTATCGTTTGTTTTCGTCCGTAGTACCCTGCTCTTCTTCATGATGTTGATGTATTGTACTGTTGTGTCTCTAATGTAGTTTGTGGCGAGTGTAAGCCAATTCTATTATATATCTCTTCTTTTCAGTACATGTACTTGTAACGATATCCATTCTTGCGACACGACGAGATGCGCTTCTATCCCTGACGAGGCCCTCGTGCCAAATTAAAGATAGGGTCGCATCTAAATCGTTTCTGGTCCACACTCAAACGCCAGTCTAAATCGTGTTGCAGCTACGATCCAGACGCCATTGACGTTGGCGTTTCTGGACTATATCCAAACACCATTGACGTTGGCGTTTCTGCTACCTAACAGTCGATCGATACCAGCGTTCAAGGCCAGGAAAAGTGCAGTGCAGTCGCATTGCCACGACCGAGATCAGATCAGGGTAAGCAATAGTGCTTCTCACATAGCTGTATCATGGTATGAAATGACGAGGACAGTGAAACAGTTTCATAGTATACTGTAAGTACATGATAACAGGAGACATCATCTTCTTTTCTTTCTTTTTGTACAGGTCAATTAATCCCCCACCCTTCACACCAAAACCTCAAGTTGTTATTTCTCCCTCCCATTTACTCGCCACCGATGATCACTTCACTTATTAGATACAACGACTCATTTACATCAGAACACCAACCAAGAACAACCTAGCCTAGGCACCGATCGCGAGATCTAGTTGGTTGCATAAAGTGACTGGATCGGATCTACGGACAGCATCCCCCGCTCTTCTCATGCTTCTGTTTAAGCGAGTTCCTCTTGACGACGAACGAGCCTTCCTCCGACAGACTTGGAACCTCGAGAATCTGCAATAGCTCAGCACAGCAATGTGTTTACTTTTTCAACTGTATTACTATGAATCAACGAAATATAATCTCTTTGTCAGCTGTATTACTATGAATCAACGAAATATAATCTCTAACGCTTGGAAAGAAATTGTTGTGGATTAAAACTAAATCCTGGCAAGTAAATAACAGAGAGAATACTGAAAAAAGGCACACTTATACAAGAAGATGATCATGATTACATAAATGAAAGTTGGATGCCCTCGTAATCAGGACATAAGGTGAGGCTGGAGCAGCTAGCTGTTAGTTGATGACTGGAACATTTTGGTCAGCTCAGAAACTTAGCTCATATGGACATATAGAACATTTGTGCCCCACGGTAATATATATTCCAATTGCATTTGGTTCCAGAAAATAACATCAAACATGTATGCACTTTGTGCTGGTCACTGTCAACGAAATTTATCCTAAAAATGACGAGGGTAAATTTGTTTGCTACTCCCTCCGTTCGGAAATACTTATGCTAAAAATAAATATATTAAATGTATCTATAATTAAAATAAGTCTAGATACAATCATCTCTAGAACAAGTATTTCCGGATGGAGGGAGTACTAGTTATCCAGGAACCAGGGCACTTTCAATATTCTCTCTTGTGTCTGGTCGGAACTAGTAGCTCCCAGAAAAGGACGGTTGGGTTTTGTCCTAATGTTTAAGGAATGGCAACGTGATGCATACACATGTTCTGAATTTCCAGCCGCTAGCAAAGGAACGGAGGAAACATTCATTCTTGGCTCAAGGTTCCAAAACTAAAGGAAATATTTAGGCAGGAACAGGACTGCACTGCACTGTCCTCACATGCATGCTAGCGTCATTCATCCTTTTCCTGGCCTACCTAGCCGAAACGCGAACGTCAATGGCGTTTGGATGTAGTCTAGAAACGCCAGAATCGTTGGCGTTTCGGCCTGAGCTGCAACGCGACTTAGACTGAGGTTTGAATGTGGATCAAAAACGGCATGGTGGACTGACGTTTTTACGTGTAACAGCAACGTCACTGGCTCTGGCGTTTCTAAAAAGGTCAAATCGTGAAATACTTTCATATCGAGTTTATTTTATGCTCATGTTTACTTATAAAGTCAGAACAGTGGTTTTATCCGATCGCCGCTGCTCCTGTGTAAAGCGGGAGTTTTTTCAATGTTTGACCCACGAGAAGAAAAGAATTCATAGAATGAACTCAATCTGAAAGTATTTCACAATCTGACCCTTTTAAAATCGTCAGAGCCCGTGGTGTTGCTGCTACACGTAGAAACGCCAGTCTACCATGGCGTTTTGACTCCACATCGAAACGCCAGTCTACCTCGCGTTTCTGGACTATATGCCAACGCCATTGACGCTGGCGTTTCTGGACTATATGCAAACGCCATAGACGTTGGCGTTTCTGAGTCTGGTACACTGAGCGCGAGAGATGGCAGTAACTGCATATGCCGTGGTTTTTGGTGTCATGCATGCACGCTAATGTTATTGACGTTTCACCCATAGACAGCAACGCCAGTGTTGTTGGCATTTCACAGTGGAGCAGCAACGTCACACTGGACTGGCGTTGCAAAACAGGATAAACGTCACGGGAGACTGGCGTGTCATAGTAGGGCAGCAATGACATGCTAGACTGGCGTTGCGTAGCGGGGCAGCAAAACCACGGCTTGTGGCGTTTCTGAAAAGTTCAGATTCTAAAATCTTTTCAAACCGGGTTCATTTTATGCTCATGTTTGAAAAAAAATGTCAAAACAGTGAAAAACCAGTAAAGCGCCTAGCCCGTGAGCCAGACAGTTGATGCACCGCTTTACATGAACTGTTGTGCATGCAGCAAAAGTATCCATTGCTAGTTCGATGTTCATAATTATGCCATAGCAGTGGGATCGCGCGGGGCTCTTCTTATCCACTTCTTTGACAATAATTTGGTTGTCCATCTCCAGAATCACCTGGCCAGTATGAATCGCTGCCAGCGATTGTAGACCCACCAGGGCAGCTCTGGCCTCTGCCTCCTCGACGTCGTGGGTCACCGGCAGTCCTTTGCAAGCAAATAGTAGCACGACGCCGCAGTGGTCTCTGCCGACAAACCCAGCCGCAATCACCCCTGACTCCGTCTCATAGGCTGTGTCTGTATTTAATTTAACTGTGCTAGGATAAGGTGGACACTGTTGGAACCGAGCCCTTGCCCTAGCTCTACCTCTCTTTGTCTCTCTGCAGACTTCTCTCTCTCTGGCTCGTACCGAGGAGGAAGAAGGAGGGAAGAAGAAGGAACAGGACACGGTGGTTTTCCTTGGCGCACGAACGCCCGCCGCAACAACAACGTTTTTCTTTAAGCTCGAACTCAACCCACACCACACACAAGAGCAGTACATCATCACTTATAGCCTTATAGAGACGCAACGCCTGTGAAACCAACTCCAGCGAGCTCTACGCGCATCGTACGCGTTCTCTTACCGAGTTGTCCGCCCTCGTGCATGGAGCCACGAACTCCACCACGAGACTCGCTCTCCACGTCTCGCACTCCCAGCCAGCGCACCCGTCGCGCTCCAACGCGAACAACACGGCCGTTTCCAGTGCGAGCAACGCGGTCACATCCTCGGCTATCTAGCTAACAGACACACACACTCACGCACACACATAGCCTGTAAATTAGCCGGACTATACACGGACTATGGCCACACCATCCGACAAGTCGTACATTAACCAGACTATGCCTAGACACACACAGGGACACCTGCCACGGACACGACGCGGCCAGCTCACGCCCGCACGCATGCAGGCTGCGCTCACCGTGGCTTATTGCCAACACTCACCCCCTAAGCCATGGCTCAGAGGAGATCGTCGTCCTTGACTTCGACGGCGTCCGCCAGCAGCGCGCGTTCCGCCGCCGGCTCCCTCCGCAGCTTGGGGCAGTCCCTCTTGAAGTGGCCGCGCACGCCGCACTTGTAGCAGCGTCCAGAGCGGTTCCCGCCGTTGCTCGACGCCACGCTCTTGCCGTCGTCGTCGTCCCGAGCACCGCCATGTCGACGCTCCTGCGCTGCCCACTGCGCCGCCGTCATGAGCAGCTGCTCAGCCCCGCGCTCGCCGTCGTCTTGTCCACGACGCCGAACCCGCTCGTCGAACGCACGCAGCCGCCCGAGCGCCTCGTCGAATGCCATGGTCGCCGTGTCACATAACTGCTCGATGCCGGCGACGACGGGGAAGAACCGATCCGGGACGGTGTCCTGCAGCTTCTTCACGAGCACCGCGTCGCCGAGCGTCTCCCCTAGGCTCGCGGACCGCGCCGTTATCCCTGCCAGCCTCCCGGCGTACGCGTCCAGCGCCTCGCCGTCCGCCATCTTCAGACGGTCAAAGTTCCCGCGCAGCGTCCCAACCTCGCCGCGCGGACACGATTGGCGCCGACGAACCTCACCTTCAAGGAGTCCCATACCTCCTTGGCGGTGAGCTTCGTCGCCACCTGCAGCATCACGTCCTCGGGCAGCGCTCCAAGGAGCATCGCGCGCCGCGCCTTGTCCTTCTTGGCGTTCACCGCTGCGTCGCCCGGCGTCACCGCCTCCCACACGGTGTGGACATCGAGAATCGCATGTGCCTTGATCACCCACACCTTGTAGTTGTCCGGCGTGAGCATCGGCATCGCCATCGACACCGATCCGCTCGCACCGCTGCCGTGTGGGACGAGCGCCATGGTCCCCGGTGATCTCCTGAACCGAAGCTCTGAATACCAATTGTGGGGGTCTAGCCCTTGCCCTAGCTCTACCTCTCTTTGTCTCTCTGCACACTTCTCTCTCTCTGGCTCGTACCGAGGAGGAAGAAGGAGGGAAGAAGAAGGAACAGGACACGGTGGTTTTCCTTGGCGCACGAACGCCCGCCGCAACAACAACGTTTTTCTTTAAGCTCGAACTCAACCCACACCACACACAAGAGCAGTACATCATCACTTATAGCCTTATAGAGACGCAACGCCTATGAAACCAACTCCAGCGAGCTCTACGCGCATCGTACGCGTTCTCTTACCGAGTTGTCCGCCCTCGTGCATGGAGCCACGAACTCCACCACGAGACTCGCTCTCCACGTCTCGCACTCCCAGCCAGCGCACCCGTCGCGCTCCAACGCGAACAACACGGCCGTTTCCAGTGCGAGCAACGCGGTCACATCCTCGGCTATCTAGCTAACAGACACACACACTCACGCACACACATAGCCTGTAAATTAGCCGGACTATACACGGACTATGGCCACACCATCCGACAAGTCGTACATTAACCAGACTATGCCTAGACACACACAGGGACACCTGCCACGGACACGACGCGGCCAGCTCACGCCCGCACGCATGCAGGCTGCGCTCACCGTGGCTTATTGCCAACAGACACCACCGCATGCTCGATGTCCCTGCATTTTTCATCTGTGAGCCTAGCTCATCAGAGTTCACTCTTCCGCCAGACACCATCCCTGTGGCTCCGGCCAATCGGACTTCCTCCTCATATTTCTCAAGGAATTGTACCGATGAATTGTACCGAATAATATAATTTTTCCCGTGTATCCTCAGTTTCAGAGTCTAGCAGGACCTGTAGCCAGTTGTCGCCTGTGTACGAGCAACTCCAACGGTTCGACCCGAACGAACGGTGATCTTGTCCTCTTTTTGTCCATTTGGGTCGGTCCGGCGGACACCAATGTTCGCTTCGGCGTTTGGTTTGACGCATGCATCCAACGCTGGCCCGAACCATTTTTGCCGGCGTGCGAAGAAAAATTGCGAAAATAATAAAAAGTCATAATTAAACATTAAAAGCCGGCCACGAAGGCCGGCGAGAGTCCACGCGTCCGTATTACATTAACTAAACATAAAAAACTAAAACTAAGCCCTAGGCGAAGGCGGCGGCGGGTAGGAGGGGTGAGGTCGACCAGCGTAGGCGCAGGGCCGGCCCAGGGAAGCGCCGCGTTCCAGAGCGCAGCTGCCTGCGCCTCCGTCGTCTGTCCCGCCGGCGCGGGCTGTGCTGGTGGCAGTGGCAGCGCAGCAGCACGGAAGCGTTCCTCCTCCTCCGACTCATGTCGTTCCTCCTCCGCCTCCTTCTCCAGCTCCATCAGCCGAAGGCCTTCGGCGCGCTCCGCCCGCAGGTGCGTCTCCTTCCAGTCCTCGAGGTACGCTTGCTCCTGCTGCGGTGTCGCGTCCAGCCAGATGGGAGGCGCGTTGACACACTCACGGACGATGCCCGTCCACTGGTAGACCTGCGGCGGCAAAGTAAGCTCGGTTGGCACCACACAATCGCCGACGGCCGATAGCGCCATGGCCTTCGCGAGCTGCTGCTGGTACGCCGCCTCCTCAGCGGCCCTGCGTCGCCCTTCCTCCTCGCTGTCGCGGATGACACCTGCCAGCGCCGCCCTGTAGGCGGCCTCAGCCTCCTGATCCTCGTCCCTGACGACAGGTGGGGCGGCGAAGGGCCTCCTTGCTGCACTTCGCACACGCCACGACGGTGTTGCTCCTCGTGCTCCACCGCGAACTAGAACTCCCAGTTAGGGGACGTATGCAGGGTCTCGATGCAGCTCCTTCGTCAGCAGACGCCGACGACGGCTCACCTCCTTCGCATGCACCCGCACCGACCGCGGCACGGTCCGCACCGGAATCCTCTCCGGATCAAGATGCCAACCATGCGGCAGCGTGACATCGGGGTAAGGGAGTGGCACGCGGTGCTCCGAGTGCCACCGCGCCTGGTGCACCGGGACGTTGACACGGCGACGAGCCGGCTTGGAAGACGGCGGCGGGGAGATGGTGCGGGGGTAGAGCGGGGCCTTGCCCTTGTTTGAGAAGCCGCCGACCATGGTGTGCTAGGGTTTTGGTCGCCGAGGAGGTGGCTTGATGTGGACGGGGGAGTTTCTCGAAGCAGATGGCGGAACCCACCGCACGCTTGGATTAAAAAAGGTCGGCCGCGGTCGCTAACGCGTGGGCCCGAGGATGGCAGCCATCATAAATAAGGTTGACCGCGGTGGTTGGGGCGGACACCAAGGGGCGCGCGCGCATCCGTGCCGACGCATTTCCAACCCAAATTTGGGCCGAAAATGGGTCGGCGCAGACGCGTTTTGGCAATGGGTCGGCGCGTTGGTCCATCATTTTTTGTCCGCGCCAACCCAATCGGACGACGGTGGACGAAATGGGTCACCCCATTGGAGTTTCGCTACCAGAACTTTTTCTATTGGCAGGTTCCAGGCCTCTCTCATTGCTGATCTGAGCCCTCTCCTTTTGGTGCACATAACGGTGGCATGGAATTCATCCTCTCTACCATTGTCACAAGAGAGATTTTACGGTACATTATAATACACGACAATACGTGTATTATATAAGCAATCCAACGGATGATATTAATTGGGCCTTATTAAAGCCCAAGGGCATTTTCGACCTAAAAATATTAAAGTTTAGAGTGGCCCAATTAAGTCTAGGGGTATTATTGTCCTAAAATTTGAATTAATGATTGCATTAACATAACACTTAATTATAACTAAACGTCAACGTCATTGTGCATGGACATTTGAATTGCCGTCACAACGGTTCGTCAGCTCCTGTCGAACCCTAGCCTCTGGCGAACACATCGCCGCCCTCGATCACCACCGTGCACCACGCACACTCATCGTGCCACTCCCTCATCCTCCTTCTCCTCCTTCACCCCCTCCCTCACACCAGTCCCTCCTTCTCCTTCTCCTCCTCCACCCACTTGCTCGCAGGCGATCCCCCTTGGGTTATGTGGCGCCAGATCTTCCGAGGAGCCGCCTAATCCCCTCCTTCCCCGATTGGACGCCCCTTCCCTGACGCGAGGCCAGATCATCGTCATCGTCGTCCATCGCGCCAGATCTTCGCAACCACCTCTGAGATGTAAGTGCCGCTGCGATCTCTCATCTTGTCTGGTCCCTTCTGCATAGTACCAATATGATCGGATTTGATTAGGGTTTATGGTTTCAGAAAGTTGTGACGAGATTTTGATTGAAAGGAAGTGTAAATCGGATTTACCTAGGACATATTGAGGGAGTTAGTTAGTGTTATGTGGCATGAGAAAGTTGTCAGCAGATTTGGATTCAAATAAAGTTATTTTGGATTTAGTTAGGAGATAGGGTTTAGGGGGGGTCGGATTTGATTAGGGAAACGCTGTCGTCCCACCGACTGATTTGCGTTATTCGTCTGTCGCCTCTTGGTCCGTTGATCATTATATGATCTAACGGCTGAAATGGTTCCCATGGCCAGCGGGTCCGTGAACGAGCCGTGACCGTTTTCCTGACACAATCCCATTGTTTCAGGACGTTGTTCCTGCAGCTGGAAGTAGTTGACCGCAGAAGGAGGGCGACTGGATCTTGGAGGACGATGGCGCGAACCCAGGCGTCGCGACGACGACTTCCACCGGAGCAAGCTCCATCGGCCGCTCGAGCGCCGCCCCGCTGCCAACAGCTCGTCGGCCGCCCAGCCGCCAATAGCTCGTTGGCCGCCCCGCCGCCAAGATCTCGCCGGTCACCTCCTCTCCAGTCCGGCAAGCAACGGGACCACGCCGCCTACCGTGGTCGGATCCCGCCGCCGGGGAGCCTCTCTACCTCGCTGGAGATGCGTACCTTCTCGTTCCTGCAGCATCCCGAGGCCAGCCCGCGCGCCCGATTCTCCGTTGAGCATGGATCCCGGCTGGGTAGTGCTTCTACAACCTGACTTTTGTTGCAAAAATTCCTGAAACACGACCTTTGTTGCAAAAATTTATTCCGTAAAAATACCTATGTTACAGAAAGACGAAGAAAATAGAATATGCAACAAGAAAATTGTTTCTGGAACTCGACCATTGTTTCAGGAATTAACGGATCCAAAGTTTATTTTTTGCAACAAAGCGAAAGTTTCTGCAACTCGAGCGTCGTTTCAAGAATTAGGTCCAGGAGCGGATCGGACGACTACGGGCGAGATCGAAAGGCTGTCGAGGTGTTGGATGTTTAATAAATATCCACCGGTAGATGCGTAGTACCCCCCATTTGATTAGGGTTTAGGATATGTCATGTGAGGTTTAGGGTTTATGATTTCAGAAAGTTGTGACGAGATTTTGACTGAAAAGATGTGTAAGTCGGATTTAGCTAGGACATGTTGATGGAGTTAGTTAGGGTTATGTGGCATGAGAAAGTTGTCCACAGATTTGAATTCGAAGAAAGTTATTTTTGATTTAGTTAGGAGATACTTTTGAATTGAGTTTCGAGATATTTTGGATTTAGTTAGGAGATAATTCTTTTTGTAGGGAGTTTGGCATTATTTTGGATTTAGTTAGGAGATTATTTGGATTTAGTTAGGTCATAATTTTGGATTTAATTAGGAGATAATTTTGAATGAAGTTTGGAGATAATTGATCTATCAGGGTGGATCTATCAGGGGACTTGAAGGATTCGTGGACTTTGGATTTAGTTAGGAGATCATCAGTTATAACAAGTACAATCAATTAAATATTTATGGATTCAGTGAGGGCATATTTTATACTTACTTACACATTTTGAAGGACTGAGTTAGATACATGAATCCGATATGAAAACTTAAATCAATTATTTAAGCAAAGGAGTGCATAATTATTACTTATGCTATCCATCCGTAACATTGACTATCTGTTTTCGTTGGCTGCCTAACGACATGGATAATAAAGGCAACGATGGCGAAAATTTGGATGATACAGGAAAGGATGACAAGGACATGGGTGATAGAGGAAACGAAGGCAAAGGCATGGATGATAAGGATAATGATTTCGTAGCCATGGACCCCAAAGGAATGGATGCTACGTGCACGGATGATAATGATGAGGATGCATGCAAGGATGGCATAGACATGGATGATGTACACTTGCAAGGTAAAGGAATTGATAATAAAGGCATGGCTGGTTCAGACCTGAATGAGTATATGGAATACTTAGAGATTTTTAATAAGAGTTTCGGGACCAAGGAAGAAGCCTACATGTTTTACGTAGGCTATGCGAGAAAAAAAGGGTTTGGTGTTAGAACGGATGATCTGAAGTACAGGGGTCCAGGTCCGAAACAAAATGCATAACGAAGGACATACAAGTGTTGCAAACAAGGATGACGGGCCCTTAAGCACTTTAGCAGAGCTGATAGAAAAAGAACACCCACGGGTCTTTCTCGGTGTCGTTGTCCCGCTCTTTTTTAGGTTGAGCTACAAGATAGCAGTGGCCTCTGGTTCGTCAAGAATTTTTTGGACAAGCATAACCATCTGTTTGTCCCTGCTGACCTCACTCCCTACTTATCGTCTCATTGTAGAATGACTGACGCACAAAAGGCCGATGTCATTCGGTATGCTGTTGGTGGACTTCGAACACATCAGATTATGAATGTAATGAAGAAGAATGCCGGAGGTCCCGACAAGCTTGGATTTATAGATCGAGACCTATACAACCATGTTTCAATCCAGAAGAAGCGCAAGATAGAAGGCAGTGACGCTAGATATTTGCTCACCTACATGATTGCACAGAAAAAATCAGACCAGGAATTCTTTTTCAAATACACAAAGGACAACGAAGGCCATTTGAGGAACATATTCTGGGCAGATTCACAATCCCCGATTGACTATGTTGCCTTTGGTGGTGTCGTGATGTTCGACGGTACATATCGGTCTAACAAGTACAGGCTTCCGTTTGTTCCATTTGTTGGGCTGAACCATCACCGCAGCACAGTTTTGTTTGGGGTCGGTCTAGTGTCAGACGAGATAGTTGCATCATACCAGTGGCTTCTTCATGCATTTTTGGAGGCAATGTCCCAGAAGCCACCCATTTGAACAATCACCGATGGGGACGGGGCAATGACTAAGGCAATAGCTACTGCCTGGACCAGAACAGATCATCGTTTGTGCACATGGCATATCGAGGAGAATATGGTGATGCACCTCTGCAAGAAAAAACATAAGGGATTTAGGGAATTCATTTACCTTCATTAGGATGTTGATGAGTTTGAGAAAAGATGTGAGGCTTATAAGGTTCGGTGCAAAATAAAACCAACGGGGAAGAGGTCGTCATGGGTTAACAGGATGTACGAGCTGCGACACAAATGGGCTGCTGTGTACACAAATGGGCTGCTGTGTACACAAATGGTAGATATTTCCTAGGCATGATGAGTAATCAGAGGAGTGAGTCTCTCAACTCAAGGCTTCATGTGCACCTAAACAGGAAAATGCAACTAGTTGATTTGTTGCAGCATGTTGAGCAATGTGTATCTATAATGCCTAAGAATGAAGCAGCATTAGACGCAATAGCGACACATACGATACCCTTCACTAAGCAGAATGCACACCCTTTGGAGATTGATGCCTCTTATATTTATACAACTGTGATGTTTCCACGGGTAAAAAGTCATATTGTCAAAGGAACAAATTGGCAGGTCGCAAACCGGGTAGCGTGTGATGCTTTGGTCGTGTTTGGAGTTTTGTGCAAAGTCCCATATGGCAGGGATGCTAGAGAATTGCAAGGTAAGGATGGTAAGGACTCGGATGCGAAGGTTCCTACAGACTTGGAAGGTAAGGATGGTGAGGACTTGCATGCAAAAAACTTGGATGCTGAGGATCCCAATGACTTGGAAGGCAAGGATGGTGTGGACTTGGATGCAAAAAACCTGGATGCTAAGGATCCCAATGACTTGAAGGTCAGGACAGTGAGGAGTTGGATGCAAAAAAGTTGGATGCACAAGGCATGGATGCTAACTCTCATAATGTTAGATATCACGTGACTTGTCTATTTACAGGAGCAAGACTGGATGTTGCAGCTTGTAAATGTAAAAGGTTGGAAAGTGAGGATTACCCATGTGCACATATATTCTGCATTCTGGATCATCTTGGTGTACGCACATTTCCAAAAAAATTGTGAAGAAAAGATGGACAATGCTTGTCAAGCCAACGTTCCCTTCTCCGAGGACTGCGAATACTCATGTATGGTCTGATCACATGAATAAGTATCATCAATTACGCAACATGGCTAGTGACGCTTTATTCACAGCCGCAGCTAGCGATTCACAGTCAGAACACGTGATGGAGCTCCTTCGGAGTATATTGGTTGATGGAGAAAAAAACTAATTTGGATGAAGGCCGGAAATCGTTTGTTCCTTTGCCGGCATACTTCTGTGCTGCTCGCGAATGCTGCACTGATGAGGTGGAAAATCCAATCGAAATAGTTCCAAAAGAGAGACCAACTACCGAAGAATCGAACACGAGGATTAAATCCAGGCGTGAGAGGATGAGAGGGAAAAAAATTAATGAAGTTAGTGCACATGTTTATCTCATTGTTCATTTCCATACATGCTTACAGTGTTAATATGTTCTCCGGGAGAGTGTTCACATGTTTTTCTTCAATTTACGCAGGAAAAAATGGGGAATTCAAAGGTCACAGGGAGGAAGATGCCAAAAGAGAAAGACTCGGAGACAGAAGAAGACAACGAGTCAGATACAGAAGAAGAGGAAGATTCAAAAAAGCAACAAAGTTAGTGCACATGTTTATCTCATTGTTCATTTCCACACATGCTTATAGTGTTAACATGTTGTCTAGGATACTGTTCACATGTTTTTCTTCAATTTATGCAGGAAAAATCGGGGAAATCAAAGGTCACAAGGAGGAAGAAGCAAAAAAGAGAAAGACTGAGAGACAGAAAAAGAAACAGAGGAAGAGACAGAAGAAGAGACAGAGGCAGATACAGAAGAAGAGGAAGATTCAGATGTAGAAGAAGAGGAAGATTCAGATGCAGAAGATGGTGGGCTGAGGAGGGCTAGGAAGAGACCATTGGAGGTTGCAGAAGAGGATTATGCAAAACCAAACAAGTGGGCACTACCACAATTGTGCGTACCTAAACATGTTCTCGAATGCTGGCTGCATATTCATCTATTTCATTTTTTGCAGGAAATGTAAGTGCGCTCCAAATGGCAAAGCTGGGAGGAAGAAAAAGCAAGATGACAAGGAAGTGCCTACTAGGAATTTTGCAGCAAAGGGTGCGCGAAGAAAACCAGTGAAGTTAGTGTTTGTATTTACATGTCCGCTCTACAAGTGAGGTCTTTGCTAGTACTGTGTTGACGTTTATTAACTCTTCCAGGAAAGACTCTAGGAAGGGTGGTAAATAACACGCCAAAGGGGTGATGAGGACAAAAAGTCCTGCTAGGAATGTACCAAAGGCTGCGGGAATAAGAGCCGTAAACTTAACTGCAGCTATGAAGAGAAATACAAAAGGATTTCTGGGGTCAAAAAATTGAGAACAAACTGAATTAGACAGTTTTCCATGCCGTGATCCACCTTGTTCCGGATGTATTTGACGTATTTGATGGACTGCCACTGTTTTCTAAATTCCTCGTTTGATTGGTACCCACATTTTATTATGGACAGGTCGAGATGGTAGGCTACTTATGATTTATCAACATCGATCAAACAATGCATTTTTAGTGAAGTTGCTTTCTGTATTTTTTTCATCTTTTTACATAAAATATTGCTGAAATTTGTTCAAAGTGTTGTCAAATTTCATCTTTGAAATATAAAATAGAAACCGAAAAATCATATATATACGAAAATAGAACGTTGGATTTCCTCAGAAAGCTATTATTATGAGCACAAAATTTCAAATTTGTATCAAAATAGTAACCTCGTTTTCAAATAACCTTGAAAAATGTTTATTTTGAAATAGAAAATAAGCATACTGATATTTTATAAATAGCATGCTCATTTGAAAAAAGCATATTCAATTGAAAATAGCATGCTGCTTTGAATGTGTTGTTTTTGAATACCATGCTATTTTAAAAATAGCATGCTGATTTTCAAAATATAATGTTGTTTTCAATATGCTGCTTTTAAAATAGCATTTTATTTTTAAAAACAGCATGATATTTCAATATCCTGTTTTTAAAATACCATGTTGTTTTTTAAATAAGCATGCTGATTTCAAAAATAGCATTTTGATTTCAAAAAAAGCATGCTGGTTTTAAAAATAGCATGTTGATCTTGAATATGTTGTTTTTAAAAATAGCATATTGATTTCAAAATAGCATGCTGATTTCAAACTAACATCCTGATTTTAAAAATATAACACTGTTTTAAAATTAACATACTGATTTCAAAAATTGCATGCTTTTTTAAATATGTTGTTTTGAATGTAGCATGCTGATTTTGAAAATAGCATTTTTTTTATTATGCTGTTTTTAAAATAGCATGTTTTCTCCGTATACTGTTTTAAAATTTTAAAATAACATGCTCGTTTGCTCTGTTTTTGAAATAGCATGCCATTTCGAAAATAACACAAACATCATTTTTTTAATATGAAAACTTAGACCAGCAAGTTTTTGTTTTTGCATTGCATTCTCTTGTGCAACACATACAAACCTCATTTTCAAAATAACTATACTTGCCAACACAGAAACCTCGTTCTAAATATGAAAGTAGCATCTAATCCATATTAAACCAGTTACTGCCAAGTTCCACTTACTGGCTGATCTTCATATCCAGTCGGACCCAAAAGTTATACTACCAAAGTACCAGTTACCACCAAGTACTAATTACTAGTAAGTCACACTTACTGGACCCAAAAGATGATACTACCAACTTCCAGTTACTCGCTAGTACATACATATTATAACAACTAGCGTCAGACTAGGCCATTCATGCATGGTTCTTCACATGGGTCAACGAATCTTCATGCCACTGGCCATGTTCACCTTAAGCCCACCTCCCCTCCTTTCCGTGAAGCTGAAGATAGACATATATATGATCTTCTTAAATTTTGGCGCCCTCAACGAGTTCTCTCCAGTTCTTCGTCATGATCGCATGCCCTTCCTTCTTGCCCAGCTTGAACAAGACCTTTTTAATTAGAACCTTCAAAACGTTCATTGGTGACACGCACAACCATGGGCTGTCGCAGATAATCTTTGAGGTAGGCATGACTATAATCCTTTGAGAAGCACTGATTGCACAAGGAAATAAATAATGTTACATGATGACATTTTCACTTGTGAAGTATGATTTGCACACAAAAAAGTCCAAGTGTTTACCATCTTGCTCTTCCCTCTGATGACTGCCGAGTGAGTGACGGTGCAGACATAGTATGGTATGGGAGGTTTGCAATGCTTTACTTGTTGGAAATATGCCCTAGAGGCAATAATAAATTAGTTATTATTATATTTCTTTGTTCGTGATAATTGTTTATTATCCATGTTATAATTGTATTGATTGGAAACTCAAATACATGTGTGGATACATAGACAAAACACTGTCCCTAGTAAGCCTCTAGTTGACTAGCTCGTCGATCAAAGATGGTCAAGGTTTCCTAACCATAGACAAGTGTTGTCACTTGATAACGGGATCACATCATTAGGAGAATCATGTGATGGACTAGACCCAAACTATGAACGTAGCATATCGACCGTGTCATTTTATTGCTATTGTTTTCTGCATGTCAAATATTTATTCCTATGACCATGAGATCATATAACTCACTGGCACCGGAGGAATACCTTGTGTGCATCAAACGTCGCAACGTAACTGGGTGACTATAAAGGTGCTCTACAGGTATCTCCGAAGGTGTCCGTTGAGTTAGTATGGATCAAGACTGGGATTTGTCACTCCGTGTGACGGAGAGGTATATCGGGCCCACTGGGTAATACAGCATCACACACAAGCCTTGCAAACAATGTGACTAAGTGTAAGTCATGGGATCTTGTATTACGGATCGAGTGAAGAGACTTGCCGGTAACGAGATTGAAATAGGTCTGCGGATACCGACGATCGAATCTCGGGCAAGTAACATATCGAAGGACAAAGGGAATGACATACGGGATTATATGAATCCGTGACACTGAGGTTCAACCGATAAGATCTTCGGAGAATATGTAGGATCCAATATGGGCATCCAGGTCCCGCTATTGGACATTGACCGAGGAGTGTCTCGGGTCATGTCTACATAGTTCTCGAACCCGCAGGGTCTGCACACTTAAGGTTCGATGATGTTTTAGTATAGTTGAGTTATATGTGTTGGTGACTGAAGGTTGTTCGGAGTCCTGGATAAGATCATGGACGTCACGAGGGTTTCCGGCATGGTACGGAAACGAAGATTGATATATAGGATGGTTCCATTTGGTCACCGGAAAGTTTCGGGCAATTCCGGCAGTTTACCGGGAGTGACAAATGGGTTCCGGGAGTTCATCGGGAGGGGCCCACCCACCCGGGAGTGAGCCCAAGGTACTAGGGTGATGCCACAAGTCCTTAGTGGGCTGGTGGAATTAGCCCAAGGAGCCCATGGCGCCACCTAAGAAAATACCAAAGGAAAATAAAAGAAAAAGGGAAAGAGGGAGGTGGGAAGGAAGGGGAGGACTCCTCCTTCCCAAACCGAATTGGAGGAGGAGTCCTCCTCCTCCCTTGTCCATCGCACCCTTGAGGCCTTGTGCCTCAAGGCTAGCCCTCCCCCTCCCTCCTATATATATTGGTGGTTTATGGCTGATTTGATACACAACTTTGCCACGTGCAACTCAAACCTATACCACATAGTTTTACCTCTAGATCGGATTTCCACGGAGCTTGGGCGGAGCCCTGCAGGAGTAGATCATCACCACCACTGGAGCACCGTCACGCTGCCGGAGAACTCATCTACTTCTCCGTCTTGCTTGCTGGATCAAGAAGGCCGAGGTCATCGTCAAGCTGTACGTGTGCTGAACGCGGAGGTGTCGTCCGTTCGGCACTAGATCGGAACGGATCGTGGGACGGATCGCGGGACGGTTCGAAGGACGGTTCGAAGGACGTGAAGACGTTCCACTACATCAACCGCGTTTCTTAACGCTTCCTGCTGTGCGATCTACAAGGGTACGTAGATCCAAATCTCCACTCGTAGATGGACATCACCATGATATGTCTGCGTGTGCGTAGGAAATTTTTTGTTTCCCATGCAACGTTCCCCAACAGTGGCATCATGAGCTAGGTTCATGCGTAGATGTTATCTCGAGTAGAACACAAAAGTTTTGATGGACGGTGATGTTCGATTTGCTGCCCTCCTTAGACTTTTCTCGATTTGGCGGTATTGTTGGATTGAAGCGGCCCAGACCAACATAACTCGTACGCTTACGAGAGACTGGTTTCATCTGACATACACGTCTTTGATGACTACGTGATAGTTCAGTGAGTAATACTTTGAAACGTCACGGAACATAAGAGATGTTCTAAGAGATGAAATTGAGATTTCATGCTCGTGCCCTTGTTGAGAGGTATGAGACCTCCGACAAGATTCTTCGTCTACAAAGTAAAGGAGAAAAGCTCAATCATTAAGCATGTTCTCAGATTGTGTGAGTACAACAATCGCTTGAATCAAGTGGGAGTTAATCTGCCAGATGAGATAGTGATGGTTCTCCAAAGTCAGTGCCACCAAGCTGTTGGAGCTTCGTGATGAACTATAACATATGAAGGATAGATATAATGATCCTTGAGCGGTTCGCAATGTTTGACACTGTGAAAGTAGAAATCAAGAAGGAGCATCAATTGTTGATGGTTAATAAAACCACTAGTTTCAAGAAGGGCAAGGGCTAGAAGGGATACTTCATGAAACGGCAAACCTGTTGCTGCTCTAATGAAGAAACCCAAGATTGAACCCAAACTCGAGACTAAGTGCTTCTGTTATTAGGGGAACGGTCACTGAGGCGGAGCTACCCTAGATACTTGGTAGATAAGAAGGTTGGCAGAGTCGACAGAAGTATATTTGATATACATGATATTGATGTGTACTTTACTAGTACTCCTAGTAGCACGAGGGTATTGGATACCAGTTTGGTTGCTAAGTGATTAGTAAACGAAATGAAAGCTACGGAATAAATGGAGACTAGCTAAAGGCGAGGTGACGATAAGTGTTGGAAGTGTTTCCAAGGTTGATGTGATCAAACATCGCACGCTCCCTCTACCATAGGGATTGGTGTTAAAAACTAAATAATTGTTATTTGGTGTTTGCGTTGAGCATGAACATGATTGGATCATGTTTATTGCAATACGGTTATTTATTTAAAGAGAATAATAGTTATTCTATTTGCTTGAATAATTACCTTTAATAGTTTATTGAATCTCGATCGTAGTGTTACACATGTTTATAATATTGGTGTCAAAAGATACAAAGTAATAATGGTAGTACCACTTAGTTGTGGCATGTCACTTGAGTCATGTTGGTGTAAAATGCATGACGAAGCTCCATGTTGATGGATCTTTGTACTCACTCATTTTTGAAACGTTTGAGACATGCACACCATACTTGTTGGTATAAATGCATGAAGAAACTCCATGCGGATGGATCGTTTGGATTCACTTGATTTTGAATCACTTGGGACATGCAAAATCATACCACATGGAACAAGAAAGTAACTTGTTGGAAGTAATACATTTTCTATGTGTGCACCCCAATGAGTGCTGAGCCGCACAGTGGATATCGTTATGTTCTTACTTCACTAACGATTTGAGTAGATACAGGAGTATCTACTTGATGAATCACAAGTCTGAAATATTGAAAAGTTCAAAGCTATTTCAGAGTGAAGATTGTCGTGGCAAGAGGATAAACTGTACGATATGATCATAGAGATGAATATCTGAGTTGCGAGTTTTTGGTACACAGTTAAGACAATGTGGAAATTGTTTCGCAGTTCATGCCACCTAGAACACCATAGTGTGATGGTGTGTCCGAACGTCATAGCCGCGCCCTATTTGATATGGTACATACTATGATGTCTCTTATCGAATTACCACTATCGTTTATGGGTTATGCATTCGAGATAACCGCATTCACTTTAAATAGGGCACTCGTATTTCCGTTGAGATGACACAGTATAGACTATGGTTTGGAGAAATCTAAGTTGTTGTTTCTTAAAAGTTTGGGGCTGCGACGCTTGTGTGAAAAGTTTCAGTCTGATAAGCTCGAACCTAGAGCGAATAAATGCATCTTCATAGGATATCCAAAATAGTTGGATACATCTCCTATCTCAGATCCGGAAGCAAAGTGTTTGTTTCTAGAAACGAGTCCTTTCTCGAGGAAAGGTTTCTCTCGAAAGAATTGAGTGGGAGAGTGGTAGAACTTTATGAGGTTATTGAACCGTCACTTCCACCAGTGTGTAGCAGGGCGCAGGAAGTTGTTCATGTGGCGCCTACACCAATTGAAGTGGAAACTGATGATGGTGATCATTGAGCTTCGGATAAAGTTACTACAAACCTCATACGTCGACA
Organism: Hordeum vulgare subsp. vulgare; assembly: GCF_904849725.1. Lineage (NCBI taxonomy): Eukaryota > Viridiplantae > Streptophyta > Magnoliopsida > Poales > Poaceae > Hordeum > Hordeum vulgare. Next base: position 549,567,643 of record NC_058523.1, read on the forward strand.
AGGTCGTGTACTACTACAGAGTGGTACACTAACCCTGTCCTAGAGGTCATGTTGTTGAACAAAAATGAACCTACGAGCTATGGAGAAGCGATGGTGGGCCCGGGTTCCGACAAATGGCTGGAGGCCATGAAATCCGAGAGAGGATCTGCTATCTCTTGAGCTTGCGTTGGTTTTTCCCTTGAAGAGGAAAAGGTGATGCAGCACAGTAGCAATAAGTATTTCCCTCAGTTTGAGAACCAAGGTATCAATCCAGTAGGAGTATCAAGATGAGGCACCAATGTACGTGCGCAAAAACAAACAAACTTGCACCCAACGGTATAAAGGGGTTGTCAATCCCTTCACGATTATTTGCAAGGTGAGATCTGAAAGGTGAAAAGTGCAACAAAGTAATTTTGTGGATCTGAAAATATGAGGTGAAGTAGACCCAGGGCCATAGTGTTCACTAGAGGCTTCTCTCACGATAGCAAGTATTACGGTGGGTGAACGAATTACTGTCGAGCAATTGATAGAATCGCGCAAAGTCATGATGATATCTAAGGCAATGATCATACATATAGGCATCACGTCCGAGACAAGTAGACCGATACTTTCTGCATCTACTACTATTACTCCACACATCGACCGCTATCCAGCATGCATCTAGTGTATTGAGTTCATAACAAACAGAGTAACGCCTTAAGCAAGATGATTGATGTAGAGGGATAGATTCATGCAATAGATATAAACCCCATATTTTTACCCTTGATGGTAACAACATGATGCGTGCCTCGCTACCCCTTCTGTCACTAGGTGAGGACACCGCACGGTATGAACCCAAAACAAAGCACTTCTCCCATTGCAAGAATTATAGATCAAGTTGGCCAAACGAAACCCACAACTCGAAGAGAATTACAAGGATACGAAATCATGCATATAAGAGATCAAAGGAGACTCAAAAAATATTCATAGATAATCTGATCATAAATCCACAATTCATCGGATCTCGACAAACACACGCAAAAGATGGTTACATCGGATAGATCTCCATGAAGATCATGGAGAACTTTGTATTGAAGATCCAAGAGAGAGAAGAAGCCATCTAGCTACTAGCTACGGACCTCAAGGTCTGTGGTGAACTACTCACGCATCATCGGAGAGGCAATGGTGTTGATGAAGAAGCCCTCCGTGTCCGAATCCCCCTCTGGTAGGGCACCAGAACGGTCCACAGATGGGATCTTGCGGAGACAAAAGCTTGCGGCGGCGGAAAAGTATTTTCGTGGCTCTCTCTGGTGGTTCTGGATTTTTAGAGAATTTATAGGGGAAAGAAGTAGGGCAAAGGAGCCACGTGGGGCCCAAGAGCCTGCTAGGCGCCCCCTAGGCCGCGGCTAGGGGGCTTGTGACCTCCCCCGGGGTCTCCTGCCTTGGTTCTCAAGTCCCCTGCGTATCTTTTGTTATGGAAAAAAATCATCCGCGGGTTTTATTCCGTTTGGACTCCGTTTAATATTCTTCTCTGAAAAAGGTCAAACACACGGAAAAAACAGAAGCTGCCAGTTGGCACTGAGTTAATAGGTTAGTCCCCAAAAAGATATAAAATAGCATATTCATGCATATAAAATATCCAAAGTTGGCAAGATAATAGCATGGAACCATCAAAAATTATAGATACGTTGAAGACGTATCAAGCATCACCAAGCTTAACTCCTGCTCGTCCTCGAGTAGGGAAGTGATAAAGACCGAATTTTTGATGTGGAATGCTACCTAACATATTTGTCCTTTGTAACTTCTTTCTTGTGGCATGAATGTTCAGATCCGTAAGATTCAAAACAATAGTTTACTATTTACATGAAAACAATAGTATTTCAAGCATACTAGCAAAGTGATCATGAACTTTTGAAATAATAAGGCCAAAGAAAGTTATCCCTACAAAATCATATTGTCTGGCTATGCTCCATCATCCCCACACAACGAATTTAAATCATGCACAACCCCAGTATTGGCCAAGTAATTGTTTTCGCACTCTTACTTTCTCAAACTTTTTCAACTCTCATGCAATACATGAGCGTAAGCCATGGATATAGCACTATTGGTGGAATAGAGTGTGTTGGAGGTTGTGAGGCAAAAAGGAGGAGATGGTCACATTGTCTCGGCATATCAACGGGCTATGGAGATGCCCATCAATTGATATCAATGTGAATGAGTAGGGATTACCATGCAACGGATGCACTAGAGCTATAAGTGTGTGAAAGCTCAAAAGGAACACAAGTGGGTGTGCACCCAACTTGCTTGCTCATGAAGACCTAGGGAAATTTTGAGGAAGCCCATCATTGGAATATACAAGCCAAGTTATATAATGAAATTTCCCACTAGCATATGGAGGTGAAAAAACGAGAGACTCTCTATCATGAAGAACATGGTGCTATTTTGAAGCACAGGTGTGGAAAAAGATAGTACCATTGTCCCTTCTCTCCTTTTCTCTCATTTTTTTGTTTGGGCTCTTTGGCCTCTTTTTTTCATTTTTTTTGGTGGGCATCCTTGCCCTCTCTTTTTTATTTCCTCACATGGGACAATGCTCTAATCATGATGATCATCACACTTTTATTTACTTACAACTCAATACTTAGAACAATGATGACTCTATATGAAATGCCTCCGGTAGTGTACCGGGATGTGCAACGATCTACCTTAGCGTATGACATTAAAACATCTCGCTAGCTATCTTACGATCATGCAATGGCAATATCAAAGTGACGGCACATGTCATGAGACGGAACGGTGGGAGTTGCATGGCAATATATCTCGGAATGGCTATGAAAATGCCATAATAGGTAGGTATGGTGACTGTTTTGAGGAAGGTATATGGTGGGTTTGTGCACTGACGAAAGTTGCGCGGCACTAGAGAGGCTAGCAATGGTGGAAGGTGAAAGTGCATCTATACCATGGACTCACATTAGTCATGAAGAACTCATATACTTATTGCGAAAGTTATTAGTAATCGAAACAAAGTGCTAAACGCATACTCCTAGGGGAAGGGTTGATAGGTGTTTAACCATCGCGCGATACCGACCGCCACACAAAGGATGACAATCAATAAATCAATTATGCTATGACTTCCTAACATAGCGGTTCACCATACGTGCATGCTATGGGAATCACTAACTTCAACACAAGTATTTCTAGATTCACAACACCCTACTAACATAACTCTAATATTACCATATCCATATCTCAAAACTAATTGAGAGGAATCAAACTTCTCTTTACTAATCAATGCACTTGAATATGGAAGTTTTTATTATATCCTCTTTGGATGCCTATCATCTTTAGGACTCTTTAATAGCACACGCCAATTACCTAGTTACTTAGAGAGAGCACTCTCAAAAAGATGTAAGTGAAGATCGAGAGTTCTTATTTCTTCAAAATATGACACCGCCGTGCTCTAAAAAGTTCTAAGTGAAGCACTAGAGCAAAGTTATCTAGCTCAAAAGATATAAGTGAAGCACATGCGAACTAAATTTCCTAACTCAAAAGATATAAGTGTAGCTCAATGAGTATTCTAGCAAATTCACGATGAGTGCATGTCCCTCTAAAAAATTTGTGCAGCAAGGATGATTGTGACAAAACAAAAAGAAAATACTCCTATAATACACGATGCTCCAAGCAAAACACATATCATGTGGTGAATAAAAATATAGCTCCAAGTAACGTTACCGATGGATTGAAGACGAAAGAGGGGATGCCCGGGAAGGCATCCCCAAGCTTAGGCTTTTTGGTGTCCTTGAATTTGGCTTGGGATGCCTTGGGCATCCCCAAGCTTAAGCTCTTTCCACTATTTATCCCATTGTCCATGAGAACATCACCCAAAACTTGAAAACTTCACAACACAAAACTTAAACAGAAACTCGTGATATCATTAGCATAAGAAACCAAACCACCAACTCTTTAAGTATTGTAGTAAACTTGAATTCTATTTAGATTGATGTTATATTACTGTATTCTCACTTTTCCATGCCTAGTACCCCCGATACTATCCATAGTTTCACCTAAATAAGCAATCAACACAACAAAAGCAGAATTTGTCAAAAACAGACCAGTGTGTAGTAATCTGTATACTTCGTATACCTCTGGTATCCCAAAAATTCTGAACAATTATGAAAATTAGGGAAATTTGCATATAAAGCAGCATAAAAAAGAATCAACTTAAAAGCTTTTCCTGGATAGGAATTAAAAATAATTTCGTGAGCGCAAAGTTTCTGTCTTTTTCAGCATGATCAAACAACCATCACCAAAACTGATCATAAAGGTTCTACTTGGCACAAACACAAAAAGAAACATAAAAAACACAATCATAACAGAATTATGATGGTGTGGACACAACAAAACAGAAAGCAAAAAAGCAAAGATAAATTCATTGGGTTGCCTCCCAACAAGCGCTATTGTTTAAAGCCCTTAGCTAGGCATAAGGCGATAGAATCAAGTGTCGTCATCTTTGGTGATCAAACCATAAGTAGCCCTCATCATGTATTCATAAGGCAATCTTATTTTCTTTCTACAAAAGTGTCCCATGCCCTTCTTTAATGGAAATTGAAATCTAATATTCCCTTCCTTCATATTGATGATAGCACCAATAGTCCTAAGGAAATGTCTACCAAGAATGATGGGACATGTCGGATTGCAATCAATATCAAGCACAATGAAATCTACGGGCACATAGTTCCTATTTGAAATAATAAGAACATCATTGATCCTTCACATAGGTGTCTTAATAGTAGAATCCGCAAGATGCAAATTAAGAGAGCACTCATCAATCTTATTGAAGCCTAGAACATCACATAAAGACTTTGGAATAGCGGAAACACTAGCACCCAAATCACGCAAAGCATTGCATTCATAGTTTTTAATCTTGATTTTGATAGTAGGTTCCCGCTCATCATGAAGTTTTCTAGGAATAGATATCTCCAACTCAAGTTTCTCTTCAAGAGATTTCATCATAGCATCAACGATATGGTCGGTAAAGGCCTTATTTTGGGTATAAGCATGTGGAGAGTTTAGCATGGATTGCATCAAGGAAATACATTCAATCAAAGAGCAACTATCATAATTGAATTCCTTGAAATCCAAAGTAGTAATTTCATCACTACTCAAAGTTTTGATATCCTCTACTCCACTTTTAGTGCCTTTAGCATCAAGATAAATAGACTCCGAATCATTGGGGCATTTCTCAACCAAAGTGGATTCATATCCAGCCCCATCATCATTAGGATTGACATTATAAAAAAAGTATTCAATAGGAGTCACACCAAGCACTTTAAGATCTTCGTGATTCTCATCACGAGAACACGCCTTTTTAATACATTCATGTCTAGCAAGAATTTGGACGGTTCTTTCTTTACTCTCATTCATGGAAACATGAATAGCTTTCAAAGTTTCATCCATATTAATCTTGGGAGGAGCACATCTCAATTTCAAAGCATCAATATCAAGAGACATTCTATCAACGGTCCTAGCCAAGTCATCAATTTTGAGCAGTTTTTCTTCTATGGACGCATTGAAAATCTTTTGCGAGTTGATAAAATCTTTAATATTACTCTCAAGATCAGAGGGTAATTTATTGTAATTTCCATGAGCATTGTTGTAGGAATTGCCAAATTTATTAGAGGGATTACTAGGAAAAGGCCTAGGATTAAAGTTACCTCTATAAGCATTGTTGTTCCCAAAATTATTCCTACCAACAAAATTAACATCCAAGCTCTCATTGCTATTCTCAATCAAGGAAGACAAAGGCATATCATTTGGATCTAAAGAAGCACTTTTACTAGCAAACAATTTCATTAACTCATCCATCTTAGCACTCAAAGAGTTAATTTCTGCTATGGCATGCACTTTTTTACTAGTAGGTGACCTTTCACTGTGCCATTGAGAATAGTTTGTCATGATATTATCTAGGAGTTTTGTGGCTTCTCCTAGTGTGATTTCCATGAAAGTTCCACTCGAGGCGGAATCCAAGATATTTCTAGAAGAAAAATTCAAGCCAGCATAGAAGATTTGTATAATCATCCAAAGACTCAGGCCATGAGCGGGACAATTTCTAATTATCAATTTCATTCTCTCCCAAGATTGTGCAACATGTTCATGATCTAGTTGCTTAAAATTCATGATATCATTACGGAGAGAGATAATCTTAGCCGGTGGAAAATACTTGGAAATATAAGCATCTTTACACTTGTTCCAAGAATCAATACTATTTTTGGGTAAAGATGAAAACCAAGTTTTTGCTCAATCTCGTAATGAGAACGGAAATAGCTTCAATTTAATCATATCATTATCCACATCTTTCTTCTTTTGCATATCACATAACTGAATGAAGGTATTAAGATGGTGTGACAGCCCGATGCCGGCGTTCTAGAAGATTCCCCTTCTATTCAGTTTTCGTCGTGTGTCTATTTTCTTTTGTCGCATCATGCACATCCTCAGCATTGCATCGGCATCCCGTTGCCGCCAGTTTTCAAACTTGCATCCGTTGTTAGTTGCCCGTTCCCGTCGTTGTCCGTTCTGAGCCCGACAGCACACGCACGCGCCCGCGGCATCGTCAAATCTTGTTTTCAAAAGTGTGCGTAAAACTTTCTCTGATTGGGTTGAGATTTGCTGTGCGGTGTTATTTTAATATAGCTAGGCCGCCTGTCAAGTTTCATCGCAATCGGAGTCCATCTGGTACCCGAACGTTCGACCGTAGCGACATCGTATTCGGTCTACCGTCGGACGTTTGTCGGTGTTTCAAATCGCGTTGCCGCGCCGCCTGTTTTCCCTCTCGTCTCCGGTAAACCACTCTACACAGCCACTCGTCCATCCCGCATTCGAAATTAGTCGAGTCTGATCGCGCGATTGAAACCGGGGTGGAATTTCGCTAAACCTAGCCCCCTTTGCCTATTAATAGGACCCCTTGTGCATTTTTAGACAGCCCCCTCCTCCACCTCGGGATCCGCGCCACCTACCCCCGAAACCCTAACTGCCTCTCCCACCTCTCTCTCCTCCCCCAGCTGTCGGGCCCACCCGAGACCGCGCGCGGCCCGCCCGAAGCCCATCCGGCCGCCACCCGTTCTGCCCTGAGATCCCGTCCATGGCAGCCGTGCCCGAGGCAGCAGCCCCGAGCTGCCGTGCCCCGCCACCAGCACCGCCGGCCGCCGCCGGCATCGCTCCCCCGCCGCGAGAGTCCCTGCCAGGGAGCCGCCGCCACCTTGGCTCCCGGCCCCGAGCAACCCCGCCGGCCTCCCGCGATCTCCCACACCGGCCGCCGCCTCGAGCCGCCACCACCGGCAACGGAGCCCCGGTGGCTGAATCCACCCGCGCCGCCTCATCCTCGCCGGATCCCCCCTCGCCGCCTGCACTCCTTCGCCGGAGTGCTGCCCGGCCGCCGCCAGGCTCCCGCACGGGAGGACGAGGCACCCGCCCGCGTTGACCTGGAGCCTCCTAGCGCGTGGGCCGACCTGCCCGAGCCGGCCCAACTCGGGAGTGGCCTCCTCCCCGGCTCGGCCCACTCCACCTACCCCTCGGCGGCCCAGGTGAGGCTATTCCCCGCCCCCAGCGCATTTTTATTATATTGCGCTTGCCCTTTCGGCCCAATAGATTTTTAGTTTTTTTTAGTTTTCGAATTAGTTGTATTTCAGGAAATATAGTAATATTAGAATGCACGTATCTTTAAATCCGTAAGTCGGATCGCGATGAGTTGTATATGGTTTTGGTGTAGAATTTCACGTAGTATCTGAATTTATAACTTGCATATATGTTTGACATCGTTTAGCGCACCGTATGCCTATGGTTTTGTGCTGTCTCAATAGGATAGTGCCCACATTTATTTTCCGCGCGTGTTCGAATAGTTCGAATGCCATAGTAGAAATGTCCATGTTTTAGGAACCCCTTTGCCATGTATTTTAGAGAGGTCATTGCTATTTTTGCGCATAGGGATTTGCCGCTAGTTTATTTTCCGTGCTTAGGACATTATCTCGCATTTATGTGTGGCGATATTTTTGTTGTGCAACCCCACATGTTTTATATGTTTTCGGGGTAGAAAAATCCATAGGTTTTTTCAGTGCAATTATTTTTAGCTTTTGAGCAAGTTAGTTCGCGTGATATTTTGCTATGTTGCCCTCTTGTCTATTTTGTAGGATTTAATCCGTGCGTGATTTGTAGGAGATGTCAACTAGAGAGTTGCCCTTTGATGTTTAGTCTAGCCCCTGGTATTTTTGTTTGCAATAGAAATCCATGTTTAGGTGTGCTTTGGTTGATCTTTACTTGCTAGAAATAGTGATGTTTTAGAGATGCTGGAATATTTCTAAGTCTGAGATCTGTTATATTTTGTTGTTGTTTTGTTTTGCTTCTATCTTGTGATCTGTAGCTCTTTTGAGGTTGGTGTAATGGAGTTAGTTGTAGACCTTGTGATTCTTTAGAATGCTGTGAATTTTAGTGCCATTTGGAGTCCTGTAGCTTATGGTTTTGCTGCTGTCAATATGCCTTCAGATCGAAAATTGCACTCTCATGAAGTGTTATTTTCACTAAGTCTGAAGCTGTGTGTGAGAAGCCATTTTGTGACTTCTTTCCCTAGTGATCCATGCTCCCATGCTAGTTTTTGTTAGTTGTATGTTGTAGTGCTTCTTCCCCTCTATCGTCTCATGCCTTGGTTGAGCATGTTGGGATTTTGTAGCTCGTAGTTGTGGGGCGTAGAAAATGCTATGTGGCTGATTTTGGCAGATTGTAGTGATTTCTTGTTTTGCTCGTAGTTGTTGATCCGTAGCTCCGTTTTGATCGTGTCCTATATGAAACTTGCTTAGAATCTCGTGCAGTTTCATTTTCTCTTGCTGGTTGTATGTTTTGAAGTGCTCGTGACCGTCTTTGCACACATATTGCATTCATGCCATCATATCTTGCGGTGCTTGTATCTTTTGAACCGTAGCTCCGTTGGAGATGTTCTCTATGCGTAAATTGTTTGTAACAACGCGTAGAATCACGTGAACCTATTTGTTTTGCTGTTTTACAACTATTTAAACGCGTTAGTTCAGATCTGGACAGAATTGTAAATTAACATGTGAGGTCGTCTCGGAGGTGCTATATGTCATTTCCGACCTCATTTAAAATGCCTAGATAGGTAGTTTAATTACGCTTCACCTCTTGCCATGTTTAACCACATTTAATATTGTTGAGTACCTATTCGGAATAGAACTAAATAATTAAACGTGGAGTTTCGTCAATATGCAACTCGCTGCATATTGAGCTTCACTTAATGTGCAGTGTTTGATTGTGTGGATTGTCATGTCGTGACTTGCATGTATTCAGCTGCTCATGCATCATATGTGTTGTGCATCGTGTGGTGAATCTCGTGTGTTGATTCTTGTTTCCGGTTTGCTTCGTCTCGATAGAGTTCCGCAACGTGTCGGATTGTGAGGACCCGTTCGACTACATCGGTTCGTCTGCTTCAGGGAGTCATTCTTCTTCCAAGCGGGATCTCAGGCAAGATGACCATTTCCCCAGATACCATTACTATCATTGACATGCTAGTTTTACCGTTTCTATCGATTATGTGTCGTTGCCTACCACATGTTAAATATCAGCCTCTCAACAATGCCATGAAAACCTTCAACATGTTCAACCTAGCAAACCACTGATTGGCTATGTTACCGCTTGCTTAACCCTGTGTTAGCGTTGCTAGTTGCACGTGCATTGATTCCATGTGAAAACATGGGTTCCTTGTTATATCACCCTATTAAATGCTATTTAATTTAATACACCTATATACTTGGTAAAAGGTGGAAGGCTCGGCCTTTCTAGCCTGGTATTTTGTTCCACCTTTGCCCCCTTAGTTCGGCTACCGGTGTTATGTTCCATAATCGAGCGCTCCTAACACGATCGGGGTTGTTATGGGGACCCCCTTGATAATTCGTTTTAGATTAAAGCTGGTATGGCAAGGCCCAACTTTGGTACCACATTTGCCTAATCACCTAATAAAACTGCATAGGGACTTTCCGGACCCCAAGGATAATTTAATCAACCCCCGGGCCAGTGCTCCTCATGAGTGTTGGTCCAAACTGGCACACTATGGGGCCACCGCGGGGCAACCCGAGGTTTGGTTCTCCTAGTGTGACCCATCCGTCATGTTCTGAGAACTAGATACGCGGCTCCTATCGGGATCGTCGACACGTCGGGCGGCCTTGCTGGATTAGTTTTATCTTTGATGAAATATCTTGTGCATCAGGATTCCGGTGATGCTTTGAGTAATCTCAGAGTTGAGGTTTTCCACTAAGGAGTCCGGCGAGATCGCGAGCTTCGTGATGAGGATTTCTATGCGGCTTGTGGTAATTTGTGATGGACTAGTTGGAGCACCCCTTCAGGGTTAAATCTTTTCGGAAAGACGTGCCCGCGGTTATGTGGCAACGTGGAAACTTTGTTTAGCACTGTTCTAGATAACTTGAAGTTAACTTAATTAAAACTTGCCAACTGTGTGTGTAACCGTGACTGTCTCTTTCATGAGTTCCTTCTCCGATCGAGGACACGGTGGGGTTATGTCTGACGTAGGTAAGTGTTCAGGACCATTCATTTGATCATCGGTAGTTCCCGTCCGTTATGCGTAGATCTTTCCCCTCTTATTTCTTGTACTCGTAAGTTTAGCCACCAAATATATGCTTAGCCGCTGCTGCAACCTCACCACTTAACCTTACCTCACCTAATAAGCTTTGCTAGTCTTGATACCTTTGGAAATGAGATTGATGAGTCCCCTGTGGCTCACAGATTACTACAACACCAGTTGCAGGTACAGGTAAAGGTTACTTAATGCGAGCGCGTTGATTGTACATTTGGAGTTGCTTCTTCTTCTTCTTCTTCATCGATCTAGGATGGGTTCGAGGCCGGCAGCTTGGGATAGCAAGGATGGACGTCGTTCTTCTTTTATCCTTTGTTTTCGTCCGTAGTACCCTGCTCTTCTTCATGATGTTGATGTATTGTATTGTTGTGTCTCTAATGTAGTTTGTGGCGAGTGTAAGCCAATTCTATTATATATCTCTTCTTTTCAGTACATGTACTTGTAACGATATCCATTCTTGCGACACGACGAGATTCGCTTCTATCCCTGACGAGGCCCTCGTGCCAAATTAAAGATAGGGTCGCATCTAAATCGTTTCTGGTCCACACTCAAACGCCAGTCTAAATCGTGTTGCAGCTACGATCCAGACGCCATTGACGTTGGCGTTTCTAGACTATATCCAAACACCATTGACGTTGGCGTTTCTGCTACCTAGCAGTCGATCGATACCAGCGTTCAAGGCCAGGAAAAGTGCAGTGCAGTCGCATTGCCACGACCGAGATCAGATCAGGGTAAGCAATAGTGCTTCTCACAGAGCTGTATCATGGCATGAAATGACGAGGACAATGAAACAGTTTCATAGTATACTGTAAGTACATGATAACAGGAGACAGCATCTTCTTTTCTTTCTTTTTGTACAGGTCAATTAATTCCCCACCCTTCACACCAAAACCTCAAGTTGTTATTTCTCCCTCCCATTTACTCGCCACCGATGATCACTTCACTTAGATACAACGACTCATTTACATCAGAACACCAACCAAGAACAACCTAGCCTAGGCACCGATCGCGAGATCTAGTTGGTTGCATAAAGTGACTGGATCGGATCTACGGACAGCATCCCCCGCTCTTCTCATGCTTCTGTTTCAGCAAGTTCCTCTTGACGACGAACGAGCCTTCCTCCGACAGACTTGGAACCTCGAGAATCTGCAATAGCTCAGCACAGCAATGTGTTTACTTTTTCAACTGTATTACTATGAATCAACGAAATATAATCTCTTTGTCAGCTGTATTACTATGAATCAACGAAATATAATCTCTAACGCTTGGAAAGAAATTGTTGTGGATTAAAACTAAATCCTGGCAAGTAAATAACAGAGAGAATACAGCAAAAAGGCACACTTATACAAGAAGATGATCATGAGTACATAAATGAAAGTTGGATGCCCTCGTAATCAGGACATAAGGTGAGGTTGGAGCAGCTAGCTGTTAGTTGATGACTGGAACATTTTGGTCAGCTCAGAAACTTAGCTCATATGGACATATAGAACATTTGTGCCCCACGGTAATATATATTCCAATTGCATTTGGTTCCAGAAAATAACATCAAACATGTATGCACTTTGTGCTGGTCACTGTCAACGAAATTTATCCTAAAAATGACGAGGGTAAATTTGTTTGCTACTCCCTCCATCCGGAAATACTTGTCCTAAAAATGAATATATTAGATGTATCTATAACTAAAATAAGTCTAGATACATTCATCTCTAGGACAAGTATTTCCGGATGAAGGGAGTACTAGTTATCCAGGAACCTGGGCACTTTCAGTATTCTCTCTTGTGTCTGGTCGGAACTAGTAGCTCCCAGAAATGGACGGTTGGGTTTTGTCCTAATGTTTAAGGAATACTTGGATAAGCTTCACTTTGAATACTCCCCGGCAACGGCGTCAGAAATTCTTCTTACTACCTCTTGAGCTTGCGTTGGTTTTTCCCTTGAAGAGGAAAGGGTGATGCCGCACAGTAGCAATAAGTATTTCCCTCAGGTTGAGAATCAAGGTATCAATACACTAGGAGTATCAAGACGAGGCACCAATGTACCTGCGCAAAAACAAACAAACTTGCACCCAACTCTATAAAGGGGTTGTCAATCCCTTCACGATTATTTGCAAGGTGAGATCTGAAAGGTGAAAAGTGCAACAAAGTAATTTTGCGGATCTGAAAATATGAGGTGAAGTAGACCCGGGGGCCATACTGTTCACTAGAGGCTTCCCTCATGATAGCAAGTATTTTGGTGGGTGAACGAATTATTGTTGAGCAATTGATAGAATCGCGCAAAGTCATGATGATATCTAAGGCAATGATCGTACATATAGGCATCACGTCCGAGACAAGTAGACCGATACTTTCTGCATCTACTACTATTACTCCGCACATCGGCCGATATCCAGCGTGCATCTAGTGTATTGAGTTCATAACAAACAGAGTAACACCTTAAGCAAGATGACATGATGTAGAGGGATAGATTCATGCAATAGATATAAACCCCATCTTTTTACCCTTGATGGCAACAACACGATGCGTGCCTCGCTAGCCCTTCTGTCACTAGGTGAGGACACCGCACGGTATGAACCCAAAACCAAGCACTTCTCCCATTGCAAGAATTATAGATCAGGTTGGCCAAACGAAACCCACAACTCAAAGAGAATTGCAAGGATACGAAATCATGCATATAAGAGATCAGAGGAGACTCAAATAATATTCATAGATAATCTGATCATAAATCCACAATTCATCGGATCTCGACAAACACACCGCAAAAGAAGGTTACGTCGGATAGATCTCCATGAAGATCATGGAGGACTTTGTATTGAAGATCCAAGAGAGAGAAGAAGCCATCTAGCTACTAGCTATGGATCCGAAGGTCTGTGGTGAACTACTCACGCATCATCGGAGAGGCAATGTTGTTGATGAAGAAGCCCTCCGTATCGGAATCCCCCTCCGGCAGGGCACCAGTACGGTCCCCAGATGGGACCTTGCGGAGACAGAAGCTTGCGGCGGCGGAAAAGTATTTTCGTGGCTCTCTCTAGTGGTTCTGGATTTTTAGAGAATTTATAGGCGAAAGAAGTAGGGCAAAGGATGTTGGAAATATGCCCTAGAGGCAATAATAAAATGGTTATTATCATATTTCCTTGTTCATGATAATTGTCTATTGTTTATGCTATAATTGTATTAACAGGAAATAGTAATACATTTGTGAATAGATAGATCACAATGTGTCCCTAGCAAGCCTCTAGTTGGCTAGCTCGTTAGTCAATAGATGATCATGGTTTCCTGATCATGGGCATTAGATGTCATTGATAACGGGATCACATCATTGGGAGAATGATGTGATAGACAAGACCCAATCCTAAGCATAGCACTAGATCGTATTGTTCGTATGCTAAGGCTTTTCTAATGTCAAGTATATTTGCCTTCGACCGTGAGATTGTGCAACTCCCAGATACCGTAGGAGTGCTTTGGGTGTATCAAACGTCACAACGTAACTGGGTGACTATAAAGGTGCACTACGGGTACCTCCGAAAGTGTCTGTTGGGTTGGTACGAATCGAGATCGGGATTTGTCACTCCGTGTGACGGAGAGGTATCTCTGGGCCCACTCGGTAGAACATCATCATGAGCTCAATGTGACTAAGGAGTTAGTCACACGATGACGTGCTACGGAACGAGTAAAGAGACTTACCGGTAACGAGATTGAACAAGGTATAGGTATACCGACGATCGAATCTCGGGCAAGTTCTATACCGACAGACAAAGGGAATCGTATACGGGATTGATTGAATCCTTGACATTGTGGTTCATCCGATGAGATCATCGTGGAGCAAGTGGGAGCCACCATGGGTATCCAGACCCCGCTGATGGTTATTGGCCATAGAGGTGTCTCGGTCATGTCTGCCTGTCTCCCGAACCCGTAAGGTCTACACACTTAAGGTTCGATGACGCTAGGGTTATAGGGAATTATTATACGAGGTTACCTAAAGTTGTTCGGGGTCCCGGATGAGATCCCGGACGTCACGAGGAGCTCCGGAATGGTCCGGAGGTAAAGATTGATATATAGGACGGATGGTTTCGGATACCGAAAGTGTTTCGGGCATCACCGGTAACGTACCGGGACCACCGGGAGCACCGGAGGTGGCCCCGGGGGACCACCGAAGGGGGGGCAACGACCCCGGAAGGTTAGGTGGGCCAAGTGGGGGTGGGAACCAGCCCCTAGGTAGGCTGGTGCGCCTCCCCACTCAGCCCAATGCGCAGGGGAGAGAAAAGGGGGGCAAACCCTAAGCCAGGTGGGCCTAAGGCCCACCAGATGGTGCGCCACCACCTCCTCCCCCCTTTGGCCGCCGCACCTCCCATCTGGGGGGGCTGCCGCACCCCCTAGGGTGGGAACCCTAGGGGTGGCACCCCCTCTCCCCTCCCCCTATATATAGTGGGCACTTTTGGCCATTGGAGACCAGACTTTTCCCTCTCCCTCGGCGCAGCCCTGCTCTTCTTTCTCCTCCTCTCTGTCGGTGCTTGGCGAAGCCCTGCCGGGAGACCTCGTCTCTCCATCGACACCACGCCGTCATGCTGCTGGAGTTCTTCCCCAACCTCTCCCTCCTCCTTGCTGGATCAAGGTGCGGGAGACTGTTGGAATTATGCCCTAGAGGCAATAATAAATGTATAGTTATTATTATAATTCCTGTATCAAGATAATGGTTTATTATCCATGCTATAATTGTATTGAATGAAGACTCATTTACATGTGTGGATACATAGACAAAACACCGTCCCTACCATGCCTCTAGTTGGCTAGCCAGTTGATCGATGATAGTCAGTGTCTTCTGATTATGAACAAGGTGTTGTTGCTTGATAACTGGATCATGTCATTAGGAGAATCACGTGATGGACTAATACCCAAACTAATAGACGTAGCATGTTGATCGTGTCATTTTGTTGCTACTGTTTTCTGCGTGTCAAGTATTTATTCCTATGACCATGAGATCATATAACTCACTGACACCGGAGGAATGCTTTGTGTGTATCAAACGTCGCAACGTAACTGGGTGACTATAAAGATGCTCTACAGGTATCTCCGAAGGTGTTAGTTGAGTTAGTATGGATCAAGACTGGGATTTGTCACTCCGTGTGACGGAGAGGTATCTCGGGGCCCACTCGGTAATGCAACATCACACACAAGCCTTGCAAGCAATGTAACTTAGTGTAAGTTGCGGGATCTTGTATTACGGAACGAGTAAAGAGACTTGCCGGTAAACGAGATTGAAATAGGTATGCGGATACTGACGATCGAATCTCGGGCAAGTAACATACCGAAGGACAAAGGGAATAACATACGGGATTATACGAATCCTTGGCACTGAGGTTCAAACGATAAGATCTTCGTAGAATATGTGGGATCCAATATGGGCATCCAGGTCCCGCTATTGGATATTGACCGAGGAGTCTCTCGGGTCATGTCTACATAGTTCTCGAACCCGCAGGGTCTGCACACTTAAGGTTCGACGTTGTTTTATGCGTATTTGAGTTATATGGTTGGTTACCGAATGTTGTTCGGAGTCCCGGATGAGATCACGGACGTCACGAGGGTTTCCGGAATAGTCCGGAAACGAAGATTGATATATAGGATGACCTCATTTGATTACCGGAAGGTTTTTCGGAGTTACCGGGAATGTACCGGGAATGACGAATGGGTTCCGGGAGTTCACCGGAGGGGGGCAACCCACTCCGGGGAAGCCCATAGGTATTTGGGGGGGTCACACCAGCCCTTAGTGGGCTGGTGGGACAGCCCACCAATCCCCTATGCGCCAAGGAAGAAAAAAATCAAATGAAAGGAAAAAAAAGGAAGAAGTGGGAAGGGGGAAGGACTCCCTCCCACCAAACCAAGTAGGACTCGGTTTGGGGGGGGAGAGTCCTCCCCCCTGGCTCGGCCGACCCCTTGGGGATCCCTTGGACCCCAAGGCAAGGTCCCCCTCCCTCCTCCTATATATATGGGGCTTTTAGGGCAGATTTGAGACGACTTTCTCACGGCTGCCCGACCACATACCTCCATAGTTTTTCCTCTAGATCATGTTTCTGCGGAGCTCGGGCGGAGCCCTGCTGAGACAAGATCATCACCAACCTCCGGAGCGCCGTCACGCTGCCGGAGAACTCTTCTACCTCTCCGTCTCTCTTGCTGGATCAAGAAGGCCAAGATCATCGTCGAGCTGTACGTGTGCTGAACGCGGAGGTGCCGTCCGTTCGGTACTAGATCGTGGGACTGATCGCGGGATTGTTCGCGGGGCGGATCGAGGGACGTGAGGACGTTCCACTACATCAACCGCGTTCCCTAACGCTTCTGCTGTACGATCTACAAGGGTACGTAGATCACTCATCCCCTCTCGTAGATGGACATCACCATGATAGGTCTTCGTGCGCGTAGGAAATTTTTTGTTTCCCATGCGACGTTCCCCAACAGAGACGTCACCGGGCTGCACGTGTGTTGAACGCGGAGGTGCCGTAGTTCGGCACTAGATCGGAATCGCTGCGAGTACGACTCCATCAACCGCGTTCTAGCAACGCTTCTGCTTAGCGATCTTCAAAGGTATGAAGATGCTCTTACCCCTCTCTCGTTGCTGGTCTCTCCATAGGAAGATCTGAATATGCGTAGGAAAATTTTGAATTTATGCTACGTTACCCTACAGTGGCATCCGAGCCAGGTTTTCTATGCGTAGATTCTATGCACGAGTAGAACACAAAAGTTGTGGGCGATGATTTGTCAATTTGCTTGCCGCTACTAGTCTTATTCTTTTCCAGCGGTATTGTGGGATGAAGCGGCCCGGACCAACTTTAAACGTACGCTTACGTGAGACTGGTTCCACCGACAGACATGCACACCGTGCATAAAGGTGGCTAGCGGGTGTCTGTCTCTCCTACTCTAGTCGGATTGGATTTGATGAAAAGGGTTCTTATGAAGGGTAAATAGCTTTGCATATCATCATTGTGGCTGTCACGTAGGTAAGAAGGCGTTCTTGCTAGAAACCCAAATCAGCCACGTAAAACTTGCAACAACAATTAGAGGACGTCTAACTTGTTTTTGCAGGATTTGACATGTGATGTGATATGGCCAAAGTTGTGATGTTGCATGTATGATGTATGAGATGATCATGTTATTGTAATAGGTTTCACGACTTGCATGTCGATGAGTATGACAACCGGCAGGAGCCATAGGAGTTGTCTTAATTTATTGTATGAGATGCAACGCCATGTGCTTACTACTTTTACTTCATTGCTAACGGTTAGCTATAGTAGTAGTGATAGTAGCAGTTGGCGTGACGACTTCACGGAGACACGATGATAGAGATCATGATGATGGAGATCATGGTGTCACGCCGGTGACGACGATGATCATGCGATGCCTGAAGATGGAGATCGAAAGAGCAAAGATGATAATGGCCATATCATGTCACTATATGATTGCATTGTGAGGTTTATCATGTTTTACATCTTATTGCTTACAACGACGGTAGCATAATAAGATGATCCCTCTTAAAATTTCGAGAACGTATTCCCCTAAGTGTGCACCGTTGCGAAGGTTCGTTGTCTCGAAGCACCACGTGATGATCGGGTGTGATAGATTCTAACGTTCGCATACAACGGGTGTAAGCCAGATTTACACACGCGAAACACCTAGGTTGACTCGACGAGCTTAGCATGTACAGACATGACCTCGAATACAAGAGACCGAAAGGTCGAACATGAGTCGTATGGTTGAATACGATCAGCATGGAGTTGCTCACCATGGTGACTAGTCCGTCTCACGTGATGATCGGACACGTGTTAGTCAACATGGATCATGTATCACTTAGATGACTAGAGGGATGTCGATTTAAGTGGGAGTTCATACTTAATTTGATTAAATGAACTTACTTGTCATGAACTTAGTCTAAAAGTTGTCTTTATAAATATTGTAGATGTCCAATTTCAACCTCAATTTCAACGCATTCCTAGAGAAAAACAAGCTGAAAGATGATGGTAGCAACTATGCGGACTGGGTTCGCAACTTGAAGCTCATCCTTGAAGCAGCTAAAAAGGCTTATGTCCTTGATGCGCCGCTAGGTGACCCTCCCGCTCCCGTAGCAGCCCAGGACATTCTGAACGTCTGGCAAACATGGAGTGATGACTACTCTCTGGTTAGGTGTGGCATGTTATACAGTTTAGAAACGGGGCTCCAAAGGCGTTTTGAGCAAGACGGGGCATATGAGATGTTCCAGGAGCTGAAGCTAGTTTTTCAAGCTCATGCCCGTGTCGAGAGATATGAAGTCTCCGACAAGTTCTTTAGCTGTAAGATGGAGGAGAACAGTTTTGTCAGTGAGCACATACTCAAAATGTCTAGGTTACACGGTCGTCTTACTTCACTTGGAGTCGAACTTCCGGATGATGCTATAATTGACAGAATCCTCCAGTCTCTCCCACCAAGCTACAAAGGCTTTGTGCTTAACTACAACATGCAAGGGATGGAGAAGACCATTCCCGAGTTGTACTCGATGCTCAAGTCTGCAGAAGTAGAAATCAAGAAAGAGCATCAAGTGTTGATGGTCAACAAGACCACTAGTTTCAAGAAAGGCAAGGGTAAGAAGAACTTCAAGAAAGACGGCAAAGCTGTTGCCGCGCCCGGTAAGCCAGATGCCGGGAAGAAGAAAAAGAACGGACCCAAGCCTGAGACTGAGTGCTTCTATTGCAAGGGAAAGGGTCACTGGAAGCGGAACTGCCCCAAATACTTAGCGGACAAGAAGGCCGGCAACGTTAAAGGTATATGTGATATACATGTTATTGATGTGTACCTTACCAGCGCTCGTAGTAGCTCCTGGGTATTTGATACCGGTGCTGTTGCTCACATTTGCAACTCAAAGCAGGAACTGCAGAATAAGCGGAGACTGGCCAAGGACGAGGTGACGATGCGCGTTGGGAATGGTTCAAAGGTCGATGTGATCGCCGTCGGCACGCTACCTCTACATCTACCATCGGGATTAGTTTTAAACCTTAATAATTGTTATTTAGTACCAGCTTTAAGCATGAACATTGTATCAGGGTCTTGCTTAATGCGAGACGGCTACTCATTTAAGTCAGAGAATAATGGTTGTTCTATTTATATGAGTGATATGTTTTATGGTCATGCTCCGCTGGTGAATGGTTTATTCTTGATGAATCTCGATCGTGATGTTACACATATTCATAGTGTGAGTACCAAAACATGTAAAGTTGATAATGATAGTCCCACATACTTGTGGCACTGCCGCCTTGGTCACATCGGCGTTAAGTGCATGAAGAAGCTCCATACTGATGGACTATTAGAGTCTCTTGATTTTGAATCATTTGACACATGCGAACCGTGCCTCATGGGCAAGATGACTAAGACTCCATTCTCAGGAATAATGGAGAGAGCAACCGACTTATTGGAAATAATACATACTGATGTGTGTGGTCCAATGAACATTGAAGCTCGCAGTGGTTATCGTTATGTTCTCACTCTCACCGATGATTTGAGTAGGTATGGGTATATCTACTTGATGAAGCACAAATCTGAGACGTTTGAAAAGTTCAAGGAATTTCAGAGTGAGGTTGAGAATCAACGTGACAGAAAAATTAAATGTCTACGATCTGATCGTGGAGGAGAATATTTGAGTCACGAGTTTGGCACACACCTAAGGAAGTGTGGAATCGTTTCACAACTGACGCCGTCTGGAACACCGCAACGCAACGGAGTGTCTGAATGTCGTAATCGCACTTTATTAGATATGGTACGATCCATGATGTCTCTTACCGACTTACCGCTATCATTTTGGGGATACGCATTAGAAACTGCAGCATTCACTTTAAATAGGGCACCGTCTAAATCCGTTGAGACGACACCGTATGAACTATGGTTTGGCAAGAAACCTAAGTTGTCGTTTCTTAAAGTTTGGGGCAGCGATGCTTATGTGAATAAACTTCAACCAGAAAAGCTCGAACCCAAAGCGGAGAAATGCGTATTCATAGGATACCCTAAGGAAACTATTGGGTATACCTTATATCTTAGATCCGAAGGTAAAACCTTTGTTGCCAAGAACGGATCCTTTCTAGAGAAAGAGTTTCTCTTGAAAGAAGTAAGTGGGAGGAAGGTAGAACTTGATGAGGTAATTACACCCCCTCTCGAACAGGATACTAGCGCAGCGCGGGAAGTTGTTCCTGTGGCGCCTACACCGACTGAAGAGGAAGTTAATGATGATGATCATGAAGCTTCGGATCAAGTTACGACTGAACCACGAAGGTCCACAAGGGCACGCTCCGCACCAGAGTGGTACGGCAACCCTGTGATGAAAATCATGTTGTTAGACAACGGTGAACCTTCGAACTATGAAGAAGCGATGGCGGGCCCGGATTCCAACAAATGGCTTGAGGCTATGAAATCCGAGATAGGATCCATGTATGAGAACAAAGTATGGACTTTGGTGGACTTGCCCGATGACCGGCGAGCCATAGAAAATAAATGGATCTTCAAGAAGAAGACTGATGCAAACGGTAATCTAACCGTTTACAAAGCTCGACTTGTCGCAAAGGGTTTTCGACAAATTCAAGGAGTTGACTACGAAGAGACTTTATCTCCCGTAGCGAAGCTGAAATCAGTCTGAATCATGTTAGCAATTGCCGCCTTTTATGATTATGAAATTTGGCAAATGGACGTCAAAACAACGTTCCTTAACGGGAACCTTAAGGAAGACGTGTATATTGTTGGAAATATGCCCTAGAGGCAATAATAAATTAGTTATTATTATATTTCTTAGTTCATGATAATCGTTTATTATCCATGCTATAATTGTATTGATTGGAAACACAATACTTGTGTGGATACATAGACAAAACACTGTCCCTAGTAAGCCTCTAGTTGACTAGCTCGTTGATCAAAGATGGTCAAGGTTTCCTGGCCATAGGCAAGTGTTGTCACTTGATAACGGGATCACATCATTAGGAGAATCATGTGATGGACTAGACCCAAACTAATAGACGTAGCATGTTGATCGTGTCATTTTGTTGCTACTGTTTTCTGCGTGTCAAGTATTTTTTCCTATGACCATGAGATCATATAACTCACGGACACCGGAGGATTGCTTTGTGTGTATCAAACGTCGCAACGTAACTGGGTGACTATAAAGATGCTCTACAGGTATCTCCGAAGGTGTTCGTTGAGTTAGTATGGATCGAGACTGGGATTTGTCACTCCGTGTGACGGAGAGGTATCTCGGGGCCCACTCGGTAATACAACATCACACACAAGCCTTGCAAGCAATGTGACTTAGTGTAAGTTGCGGGATCTTGTATTACGGAACGAGTAAAGAGACTTGCCGGTAAACGAGATTGAAATAGGTATGCGGATACTGACGATCGAATCTCGGGCAAGTAACATACGGAAGGACAAAGGGAATGACATACGGGATTATATGAATCCTTGGCACTGAGGTTCAAACGATAAGATCTTCGTAGAATATGTAGGATCCAATATGGGCATCCAGGTCCCGCTATTGGATATTGACCGAGGAGTCTCTCGGGTCATGTCTACATAGTTCTCGAACCCGCAGGGTCTGCACACTTAAGGTTCGACATTGTTTTATGCGTATTTGAGTTATATGGTTGGTTACCGAATGTTGTTCGGAGTCCCAGATGAGATCACGGACGTCACGAGGGTTTCCGGAATGGTCCGGAAACGAAGATTGATATATAGGATGACCTCATTTGATTACCGGAAGGTTTTCGGAGTTACCGGGAATGTACCGGGAATGACGAATGGGTTCCGGGAGTTCACCGGGGGGGCCCACCCACCCCGGGGAAGCCCATGGGTGTTTGGGGTGCCACACCAGCCCTTAGTGGGCTGGTGAGACAGCCCAAGAGAGGCCTATGCGCATAGGAAAGAAAATCAAAGAGGAAAGGAAAAAAAAGAAGGAGGTGGGAAAGGGAAGAAGGACTCCACCTTCCAAACCAAGTGGATTTCGGTTTGGGAGGGGAAGACCTTCCCCCTTGGCTCGGCCGACTCCCTTGGGAGTCCTTGGACCCCAAGGCAAGTCTCCCCCCTCCTCCTCCTATATATAGTGGGGTTTTAGGGCTGATTTGAGACAACTTTGCCACGGCAGCCCGACCACATATCTCCACGGTTTCACCTCTAGATCGCGTTTCTGCGGAGCTCGGGCGGAGCCCTGCTGAGACAAGATCATCACCAACCTCCGGAGCGCCGTCACGCTGCCGGAGAACTCTTCTACCTCTCCGTCTCTCTTGTTGGATCAAGAAGGCCGAGATCATCGTCGAGCTGTACGTCTGCTGAACGCGGAGGTGCCGTTCGTTCGGCACTAGATCGTGGGACTGATCGCGGGATTGTTCGCGGGGCGGATCGAGGGACGTGAGGACGTTCCACTACATCAACCGTGTTCACTAACGCTTCTGCTGTACGGTCTACAAGGGTACGTACATCACTCATCCCCTCTCGTAGATGGACATCACCATGATAGGTCTTCGTGCGCGTAGGAAAATTTTTGTTTCCCATGCGACGTTCCCCAACAGTGGCATCATGACCTAGGTTCATGCGTAGATGTCTTCTCGAGTAGAACACAAAAGTTTTTGTGGGCGGTGATGTGCGTTTTGCTGCCCTCCTTAGTCTTTTCTTGATTCCGTGGTATTGTTGGATCGAAGCGGCCCGGACCGACATTACTCGTACGCTTACGAGAGACTGGTTTCATCGCTACGAGTAACTCCGTTGCTCAAAGATGACTGGCGGGTGTCAGTTTCTCCAACTTTAGTTGAATCGGAATTGACCGAGGAGGTCCTTGGATGAGGTTAAATAGCAATTCATATATCTCCGTTGTGGTGTTTGCGTAAGTAAGATGCGATCCTACTAGATACCCCTGGTCACCACGTAAAACATGCAACAACAAAATTAGAGGACGTCTAACTTGTTTTTGCAGGGTATGCTTGTGATGTGATATGGCCAACGATGTGATGTGATATATTGGATGTATGAGATGATCATGTTGTAATAGTTAATATCGACTTGCACGTCGATGGTAGGGCAACCGACAGGAGCCATAGGGTTGTCTTTATAACTAACGTTTGTGCTTGCAGATGCGTTTACTATTTTGCTAGGACGTAG
This sequence comes from Hordeum vulgare subsp. vulgare, assembly GCF_904849725.1. Lineage (NCBI taxonomy): Eukaryota > Viridiplantae > Streptophyta > Magnoliopsida > Poales > Poaceae > Hordeum > Hordeum vulgare. The sequence goes on from NC_058523.1 coordinate 549,591,385, forward strand.
CTTTAGTAGTAATAGCATGAGTAGCACGACAACCCCGATGGCGACACGTTGATGGAGATCATGATGATGGAGATCATGGTGTGACGCCGGTGACAAGAAGATCGTGCCGGTGCTTTGGTGATGGAGATCAAGAAGCACGTGATGATGGCCATATCATGTCACTTATGAATTGCATGTGATGTTAATCCTTTTATGCACCTTATTTTGCTTAGAACGACGGTAGCATTATGAGGTGATCTCTCACTAAAATTTCAAGACGAAATTGTGTTCTCCCCGACTGTGCACCGTTGCTACAGTTCGTCGTTTCGAGACACCACGTGATGATCGGGTGTGATAGACTCAACGTTCACATACAACGGGTGCAAAACAGTTGTGCACGCGGAACACTCGGGTTAAGCTTGACGAGCCTAGCATGTGCAGACATGGCCTCGGAACACATGAGACCGAAAGGTCGAGCATGAATCGTATAGTTGATATGATTAGCATAGAGATGCTTACCACTGAAACTATTCTCGACTCACGTGATGATCGGACTTGAGATAGTGGATTTGGATCATGTACCACTCAAATGACTAGAGAGATGTACTTTTTGAGTGGGAGTTCTTAAGTAATATGATTAATTGAACTAATTGTCATGAACATAATCTAATCGTCTTTGCGAATTACGATGTAGCTTGCGCTATAGCTCTACTGTTTTTATATGTTCCTAGAGAAAATTTAGTTGAAAGTTAATAGTAGCAAACTTTGCAGACTAAGTCTGTAAAACCGAGGATTGTCCTCGTTGCTGCGCAGAAGGCTTATGTCCTTAATGCACCACTCGGTGTGCTGCACCTCGAGCGTCGTCTGTAGATGCTGTGAACATCCGACATACACGTTTCTGATGACTACATGATAGTTCAGTACAAAAATACTTAATGGCTTAGAAGCAAGGCGCCGAAAACGTTGTAAAACGTCACGGAACATAAGTGATGTTCTAAAGAGATGAAATTGTGATTTCATGCTTGTGCCCTTGTTAAGAGGTACGAGACCTCCGACAAGATTCTTTGTCCACAAAGTAAACGAGAAAGGCTCAATCGTTGAGCATGTGCTCAGATTGTCTGAGTACGACAATCACTTGAATCAAGTGGGAGTTAATCTTCCAGATGAGATAGTGATAGTTCTCCAAAGTCACTGCCACCAAGCTGTGAGAGCTTCGTGATGAACTATAACATATCAAGGATACATACAATGATCCTTGAGCGATTCGCGATGTTTGACACTACGAAAGTAGAAATCAAGAAGGAGCATCAATAGTTGATGGTTTGTAAAACCACTAAGTTTCAAGAAAGGCAAGGGCTAGAAGGGATACTTCGTGAAATGGCAAAACAGTTGCTGCACTAATGAAGAGACCCAAGATAAAACCCAAACCCGATACTAAGTGCTTCTGTAATGAGGGGAACAGTCACTGAGGCGGAGCAACTCTAGATACTTGGTAGATAAGAAGGCTGGCAAAAGTCAAGAGAAGTATATTAGATATACATGATGTTGATGTGTACTTTACTAGTACTCCTAGTAGCATGAGGGTATTGGATACCGGTTTGGTTGCTAAGTGATTAGTAACACGAAATGAAAGCTACGGCGTAAACGGAGACTAGCTAAAGGCGAGGTGACGATACGTGTTGGAAGTGTTTCCAAGGTTGATATGATCAAACGTCGCACGCTCCCTCTACCATCGGGATTGGTGTTAAACCTAAATAATTGTTATTTGGCGCTTCCGTTAAGCATGAACATGATTGGATCGTGTTTATTGCAATACGATTATTCATTTAAAGAGAATAATGGTTACTCTATTTTCTTGAATAATCACCTTCAATGGTTTATTGAATCTCGATCGTAGTGTTACACATGTTCATAATATTGGTGCCAAAAAGATACGAGTTAATGATGATAGTACCACTTACTTGTGGCACTGCCGCTTGAGTCATGTTAGTATAAATTGCATGAAGAGGCTCCATGCTGATGGATCTTTGTACTCACCTGATTTCGAATCACTAGTGACATGCAAACCATACCACATGAGCAAGGCCTTGTTTTCATTGAGATGAAATGAGATAGTAACTTGTTGGAAGTGATACATTTTGATGTATGCAGTCCAATGGGTACTGAGGCACGCAGTGGATATCATTATGTTCTTACTTCACTGACGATTTGAGTAGATACACGAGTATTTACTTAATGAATCATAAGTCTGAAATGTTGAAAAGTTCAAATCCGTTTCAGAGTGAAGTTCGTCGTAACAAGAGGATAAACTGTCTACGATATGATCATAGAAATGAATATCTGAGTTACGAGTTTTGGTACGCAGGTAAGACAATGTGGAAATTGTTTCGCAGTTCATGCCACCTGGAACATCATGGTGTGATGATGTGTGTGAACGTCATAGCCACGCACTATTTTGTATGGTGCATACTATGATGTCTCTTATCGAATTACCACTATCATTTATGGGTTATGCATTAGAGACAACCGCACTCACTTTAAATAGGGCACCGCGTATTTCCGTTGAGATGACACAGTATAGACTGAGGTTTAGAGAAATCTAAACTGTCGTTTCTTGAAAGTTTGGGGCTTCGACACTTATGTGAAAAAGTTTCAGTCTGATAAGGTCGAACCCAAAGCGGATAAATGCTTCTTCATAGGGTATCCAAAATAGTTGGGTACATCTCCTATCTCAGATCCAAAAGCAAAGTGTTTGCTTCTAGAAACGGATCCTTTCTCGAGGAAAGGTTTCTCTCGAAAGAATTGAGTGGGAGGGTAGTAGAACTTGATGAGGTTATTGAACCATCACTTCAACCAGTGTGTAGCAGGGCGCAGGAAGTTGTTCCTGTGGCGCCTACACCAATTGAAGTGGAAGCTGATGATGGTGATCATCAAGCATTGGATCAAGTTACTACAAGCCTCGTAGGTTGACTAGGTCGCGTACTACTAAAGAATGGTACGGCAACCCTGTCTTGGAGGTCATGTTGTTGAGCAACAGTGAACCTACGAGTTATGGAGAAAGCGTTGGTGGGCCCAGATTCCAACAAATGGCTGGAAGCCATGAAATCCGAGAGAGGATCCATGTATGAAAACAAAGTGTAGACTTTGGAAAGAACTACTTGATGGTCATAAGACTATTGAGTAAAAATGGATTTTTAAAAGAAGACAGACAATGATGGTGATAAGTCACTATTGAGAAAAGCTCGACTTGTCGCAAAGATGTTTTCGACAAGTTCAAACAGTTGACTATGATGAGACTTTCTCACTCGTAGAGATGCTAAAGGTCTGTTGGAATTATGTTAGTAGTTGCTGCATTATTTATGAAATATTGCACGTAGGATGTCAAAACATTGTTTCCTCGACGGTTTCCTTGAGTAAACATTGTATGAGATACAACCATGAGGTTTTGTCGATCCTAAGGATACTAACAAGTATGCAAACTCCAGCGATCCTTCAATGGACTGGTGCAAGCATCTCGGAGTTGGAATAAGCACTTTGATGAGATGATCAAAGATTTTGGGTGTGTACAAGGTTTATGAGAAACTTGTATTTCCAAAGAAGTGAGTGGGAGCACTATAGAATTTCTGATAAGTATATGTGGTTGACATATTTTGGATCAGAAGTAATGTAGAATTTCTGTAAAGCATACAAGGTTGTTTGAAAGGAGTTTTCAAAGGAATACCTGGATTGCGCTACTTGAACGTTGAGCATCAAAGATCTATGGAGATGGATCAAAAGCGCTTAATGAAAGTTTCAATAAGATGCATGCCTTGACAAGTTTTTGAATGAGTTCAAAATAGATCAGCAAAGAAGGAGTTCTTGGTTGCGTTGTAAGGTGTGAATTTGAGTAAGACTCAAAACCCGACCACGGCAGAATAAAGAGAATAGACGAAGGTCGTCTTCTATGCCTTAGCCGTAGAATCTAAAGTATGCCATGCTGTGTACCACACCTGATGTGTGCCTTGACTCAAAGTCTGATGAGAGGTACAAAGAGTGATCCATGATTGAATCACTAGCAACGGTCAAAATTTATCCTTAGTAACTAATGGACTAAGGAATTTTTCTCGATTATGGAGGTGGTTAAAGAGTTCGTCGTAAAGGGTTACGTTGATGCAAGCTTTGACACTAATCTGAATAACTATGAGTAGTGAAACGGATTCGTATAGTAGAGTAGATATTTGGAGCATTTCTGAATAGCACGTAGTAGCAGCATCTATAAGATGACATAAATATTTGTAAAGAACACACGGATCTGAAAGTTTCAGAACCGTTGACTGAAACCTCTCTCACGAGCAAGACGTGATCAGACCCCAGAACTATATGGGTGTTGGATTCGTTGGAATCACATGGTGATATGAACTAGATTATTGACTCTAGTGCAAGTGGGAGACTGTTGGAAATATGCCCTAGAGGCAATAATAAATTAGTTATTATTATATTTCTTAGTTCATGATAATCGTTTATTATCCATGCTATAATTGTATTGATTGGAAACACAATACTTGTGTGGATACATAGACAAAACACTGTCCCTAGTAAGCCTCTAGTTGACTAGCTCGTTGATCAAAGATGGTCAAGGTTTCCTGGCCATAGGCAAGTGTTGTCACTTGATAACGGGATCACATCATTAGGAGAATCATGTGATGGACTAGACCCAAACTAATAGACGTAGCATGTTGATCGTGTCATTTTGTTGCTACTGTTTTCTGCGTGTCAAGTATTTTTTCCTATGACCATGAGATCATATAACTCACGGACACCGGAGGATTGCTTTGTGTGTATCAAACGTCGCAACGTAACTGGGTGACTATAAAGATGCTCTATAGGTATCTCCGAAGGTGTTAGTTGAGTTAGTATGGATCGAGACTGGGATTTGTCACTCCGTGTGACGGAGAGGTATCTCGGGGCCCACTCGGTAATACAACATCACACACAAGCCTTGCAAGCAATGTGACTTAGTGTAAGTTGCGGGATCTTGTATTACGGAACGAGTAAAGAGACTTGCCGGTAAACGAGATTGAAATAGGTATGCGGATACTGACGATCGAATCTCGGGCAAGTAACATACGGAAGGACAAAGGGAATGACATACGGGATTATATGAATCCTTGGCACTGAGGTTCAAACGATAAGATCTTCGTAGAATATGTAGGATCCAATATGGGCATCCAGGTCCCGCTATTGGATATTGACCGAGGAGTCTCTCGGGTCATGTCTACATAGTTCTCGAACCCGCAGGGTCTGCACACTTAAGGTTCGACGTTGTTTTATGCGTATTTGAGTTATATGGTTGGTTACCGAATGTTGTTCGGAGTCCCGGATGAGATCACGGACGTCACGAGGGTTTCCGGAATGGTCCGGAAACGAAGATTGATATATAGGATGACCTCATTTGATTACCGGAAGGTTTTCGGAGTTACCGGGAATGTACCGGGAATGACGAATGGGTTCCGGGAGTTCACCGGGGGGGCCCACCCACCCCGGGGAAGCCCATGGGTGTTTGGGGTGCCACACCAGCCCTTAGTGGGCTGGTGAGACAGCCCAAGAGAGGCCTATGCGCATAGGAAAGAAAATCAAAGAGGAAAGGAAAAAAAAGAAGGAGGTGGGAAAGGGAAGAAGGACTCCACCTTCCAAACCAAGTGGATTTCGGTTTGGGAGGGGGAGACCTTCCCCCTTGGCTCGGCCGACTCCCTTGGGAGTCCTTGGACCCCAAGGCAAGTCTCCCCCCTCCTCCTCCTATATATAGTGGGATTTTAGGGCTGATTTGAGACAACTTTGCCACGGCAGCCCGACCACATATCTCCACGGTTTCACCTCTAGATCGCGTTTCTGCGGAGCTCGGGCGGAGCCCTGCTGAGACAAGATCATCACCAACCTACGGAGCGTCGTCACGCTGCCGGAGAACTCTTCTACCTCTCCGTCTCTCTTGTTGGATCAAGAAGGCCGAGATCATCGTCGAGCTGTACGTGTGCTGAACGCGGAGGTGCCGTCCGTTCGGCACTAGATCGTGGGACTGATCGCGGGATTGTTCACGGGGCGGATCGAGGGACGTGAGGACGATCCACTACATCAACCGTGTTCACTAACGCTTCTGCTGTACGGTCTACAAGGGTACGTACATCACTCATCCCCTCTCGTAGATGGACATCACCATGATAGGTCTTCGTGCGCGTAGGAAAATTTTTGTTTCCCATGCGACGTTCCCCAACATATATGATGCAACCAGAAGGTTTTGTCGACCCTAAGGGTGCTAACAAAGTGTGCAAGCTCCACCGCTCCATCTATGGGCTGGTGCAAGCATCTCGGAGTTGGAACATTCGCTTTAATGAGGTGATTAAAGCGTTTGGGTTCATACAGGTTTACGGAGAAGCCTGTCTATACAAGAAAGTGAGTGGGAGCTCTGTAGCTTTCCTCATACTGTATGTGGATGACATATTATTGATGGGGAATAATATAGAGATGTTGGAGAGCATAAAGGCCTATTCGAACAAGAGTTTTTCAATGAAGGACCTTGGAGAAGCTGCATACATATTAGGCATCAAGATCTATAGAGATAGATCGAGACGCCTCATAGGTCTTTCGCAAAGTACATACCTTGACAAGATATTGAAGAAGTTCAATATGGAAAACTCAAAGAAAGGGTTCTTGCTAGTTTTGCAAGGTATGAGATTGAGTAAGACTCAGTCGCCGACCACGGCAGCAGATAGAGAGAAGATGAGTTCTGTCCCCTACGATTCAGCCGTGGGCTCTCCAATGTATGCCATGCTGTGTACCAGACCTGATATTAACCTTGCCATAAGTTTGGTTGGGAGGTACCAAAGTGATCCAGGTATGGAACACTGGACAGCGGTCAAGAATATCCTTAAGTACCTGAAAAGGACTAAGGAAATGTTTCTCGTTTATGGAGGTGACGAAGAGCTCGTCGTAAAGGGTTATGTCGACGCTAGCTTCGACACAGATCCGGATGACTCTAAGTCACAGACAGGATACGTATATGTGTTGAATGGTGGGGCAGTGAGCTGGCGCAGCAGCAAGCAAGAAGTCGTGGCAGCATCTACATGTGAAGCGGAGTACATAGCTGCTTCAGAAGCAGCTCATGAAGGAATTTGGATGAAGGAGCTCATCACCGACCTTGGAGTGGTTCCAAGCGCGTTGGGTCCAATGACACTCTTATGTGATAACACTGGGGCCATTGCCATAGCCAAGGAGCTCGGGTTTCACCGGAAGACGAAGCACATCAAACGCCGCTACAACTCTATCCAGGACCATGTCCAGAGTGGAGTGATAGATATTTGTAAAGTACACACGGATCTGAATATTGCAGACCCGTTGACTAAACCTCTTCCACGAGCAAAACATGATCAACACCATAATGCTATGGGTGTTCGATACATCACAATGTAACTAGATTATTGACTCTAGTGCAAGTGGGAGACTGTTGGAAATATGCCCTAGAGGCAATAATAAAATGGTTCTTATCATATTTCCTTGTTCATGATAATTGTCTATTGTTCATGCTATAATTGTATTAACAGGAAACATTAATACATGTGTGAATAGATTGATCACAATGTGTCCCTAGCAAGCCTCTAGTTGGCTAGCTCGTTAGTCAATAGATGATCATGGTTTCCTGATCATGGGCATTAGATGTCATTGATAACGGGATCACATCATTGGGAGAATGATGTGATGGACAAGACCCAATCCTAAGCATAGCACTAGATCGTATTGTTCGTATGCTAAAGCTTTTCTAATGTCAAGTATCTTTTCCTTCGACTGTGAGATTGTGCAACTTCCGGATACCGTAGGAGTGCTTTGGGTGTATCAAACGTCACAACGTAACTGGGTGACTATAAAGGTGCACTACGGGTACCTCCGAAAGTGTCTGTTGGGTTGGTACGAATCGAGATCGGGATTTGTCACTCCGTGTGACGAAGAGGTATCTCTGGGCCCACTTGGTAGAACATCATCATGAGCTCAATGTGACTAAGGAGTTAGTCACACGATGACGTGCTACGCAACGAGTAAAGAGACTTACCGGTAACGAGATTGAACAAGGTATAGGTATACCGACGATCGAATCTCGGGCAAGTTCTATACCAACAAACAAAGGGAATCGTATACGGGATTGATTGAATCGTGGTTCATTTGATGATATCATCGTGGAGCAAGTGGGAGCCACAATGGGTATCCAGACCCCGCTGATGGTTATTGGCCAGAGAGGTGTCTCGGTCATGTCTGCCTGTCTCCCAACCCGTAGGGTCTACACACTTAAGGTTCGATGACGCTAGGGTTATAGGGAATTATTATACGAGGTTACCGAAAGTTGTTCGGAGTCCCGGATGAGATCTCGGACGTCACGAGGAGCTCCGGAATGGTCCGGAGGTAAAGATTGATATATAGGACGGATGGTTTCGGATACCGGAAGTGTTTCGGGCATCACCGGTAACGTACTGGGACCACCGGGACCACCAGAGGTGGCCCCGGGGGACCACCGAAGGGGGGCAACGACCCGGGGAGGTAAGGTGGGCCAAGTGGGGGTGGGAACCAGCCCCTAGGTGGGCTGGTGCGCCTCCCCACTCAGCCCAATGCGCAGGGGAGAGAAAAGGGGGGCAAACCCTAAGCCAGGTGGGCCTAAGGCCCACCAGATGATGCGCCACCCCCTCCTCCCCCCTCTGGCCGCGTTCTAGCAACGCTTCTGCTTAGCGATCTTCAAAGGTATGAAGATGCTCTTACCCCTCTCTCGTTGCTGGTCTCTCCATAGGAAGATCTGAATATGCGTAGGAAAATTTTGAATTTATGCTACGTTACCCAACAAAGGAGCCACGTGGGGCCCACAAGCCTGCTAGGCACCCCCCAGGCCGCGGCTATGGGGCTTGTGACCTCCCCCGGGGTCTCCTGCCTTGGTTCTCAAGTCCCATGCGTATCTTCTGTTATGGAAAAAATCATCCTGCAGGTTTTATTCCGTTTGGACTCCGTTTAATGTTCTTCTGTGAAAAAGGTCAAAATACGGAAAAAAACAGAAATTGGCAGTTGGCATTGAGTTAATAGGTTAGTCCCAATAAAGATATAAAATATCATATTCATGCATATAAAATATCCAAAGTTGACAAGATAATAGCATGGAACATCAAAAATTATAGATACGTTGGAGACGTCTCAGGATCCATGTATGAAAACAAAGTGTAGACTTTGGAAGAACTGCTTGATGGTCGTAGGACTATTAAGTAAAGATGGATCTTTAAAAGGAAGACATACGATGATGGTGAAAAGTCACCATTAAGAAAAGCTCGACTTGTCGCAAGGATGTTTCTGACAAGTTCAAAGAGTTGACTATGATGAGACTTTCTCACTCGTAGCGATGCTAAAAGTTTGTTGGAGTTATGTTAGCAGTTGCTGCATTATTTATGAAATATTGTACATAGGATGTCAAAACATAGTTTCCTCAACGATTTCCTTGAGGAAAGGTTGTATGTGATACAACCAGAAGGTTTTGTCGATCCTGAGGATGCTAACAAGTATGCAAACTCCAACGATCCTTCTATGGACTGGTGCAAGCATCTCGGAGTTGGAATATACGCTTTGATGAGATGATCAAAGCTTTTGGGTTTGTAAAAGGTTTGTGAGAAACTTGTATTTACAAAGAAGTGAGTGGGAGCACTATAGACTTTCTAATAAGTATATGTGGTTGACATATTGTAGATCGAAATAATGTAGAATTTCTGTGAAGCATAAAGGGTTGTTTGAAAGGAGTTTTTCAAAGGAAAACCTGGATAGAGCTACTTGAACGTTGAGCATCAAGATCTATAGAGATAGATCAAAACGCTTAATAGAACTTTCAATGAAATACATGCCTTGACAAGTTTTTGAAGGAGTTCAAAATAGATTAGCAAAGAAGGAGTTCTTGGCTCTGTTGTAAGGTGTGAATTTGAGTAACGACTCAAAGCCCGACCACGATAGAAGAAAGAGAAAGGACAAACGTCGTCTCCTGTGCCCTAGTCATAGACTCTAAAGTATGTCATGTTGTGTGCCGCACCTGATGTGTGCCTTGCCACAAGTCTGTTAAGAGGTATAGAGAGTGATATAGGATTGAATCACTGAACAGCGATCAAAGTTATCTTTAGTAACTAATGGACTAAGGAATTTTTCTCGATTATGGAGGTGGTTAAAGAGTTCGTCGTAAAGGGTTACGTCGATGCAAGCTTTGCCATTAATCCGAATAACTATGAGTAGTAAAACGGATTCGTATAGTAGAGTAGATATTTGGAGTATTTTCGAATAGCACGTAGTAGCAGCATCTATAAGATGACATAAAGATTTGTAAAGCACACACGGATCTGAAAGATTCAGAACCGTTGACTAAAACCTCTCTCACGAGCAAGACGTGATCAAACCCCAGAACTATATGGGTGTTGGATTCGTTAAAATCACATGGTGATGTGAACTAGATTATTGACTCTAGTGCAAGTGAGAGACTGTTGGAAATATGCCCTAGAGGCAATAATAAATTAGTTATTATTATATTTCTTTGTTCGTGATAATCTTTTATTATCCATGCTATAATTGTATTGATTGGAAACTCAAATACATGTGTGGATACATAGACAAAACACTGTCCCTAGTAAGCCTCTAGTTGACTAGCTTGTTGGTCAAAGATGGTCAAGGTTTCCTAACCATAGACAAGTGTTGTCACTTGATAACAGGATCACATCATTAGGAGAATCGTGTTATGGACTAGACCCAAACTATGAACGTAGCATATCGATCGTGTCATTTTATTGCTATTGTTTTCTGCATGTCAAATATTTATTCCTATGACCATGAGATCATATAACTCACTGGCACCATAGGAATACCTTGTATGCATCGAACGTCGCAACGTAACTGGGTGACTATAAAGGTGCTCTACAGGTATCTCCGAAGGTGTCCGTTGAGTTAGTATGGATCAAGACTGGGATTTGTCACTCCGTGTGACGGAGAGGTGTCTCTAGGCCCACTCGGTAATACAACATCACACACAAACCTTGCAAGCAATGTGACTAAGTGTAAGTCATGGGATCTTGTATTATGTAACGAGTAAAGAGACTTTCCGGTAACGAGATTGAAATAGGTATGCGGATACCGACGATCGAATCTCGTGCAAGTAACATACCGAAGGACAAAGGGAATGACATACGGGATTATATGAATCCTTGACACTGAGGTTCAACCGATAAGATCTTCGGAGAATATGTAGGATCCAATATGGGCATCCAGGTCCCTCTATTGGATATTGACCGAGGAGTGTCTCGAGTCATGTCTACATAGTTCTCGAACCCGCAGGGTCTGCACACTTAAGGTTCGATGATGTTTTAGTATAGTTGAGTTATATGTGTTGGTGACCGAAGGTTGTTCGGAGTCCCGGATGAGATCACGGACGTCACGAGGGTTTCCGTCATGGTCCTGAAACGAAGATTGATATATAGGATGGTTCCATTTGGTCACCGGAAAGTTTTGGGCAATTCCGGCAGTGTACCGAGAGTGACGAATGGGTTCCGGGAGTTCACTGGGAGGGGCCCACCCACCCAGGAGTGAGCCCAAGGCACTAGGATGGAGCCACAAGTCCTTAGTGGGCTGGTGGAGTCAGCTCAAGGGGCCCATGGCACCACATACGAAAATACCAAAGGAAAATAAAAGAAGAAGGGAAAGAGGGAGGTGGGAAGGAAGGGGAGGACTCCTCCTTCCCAAACCGAATTGGAGGAGGAGTCCTCCTCCTCCCTTGGCCAGCGCACCCTTGAGGCCTTGTACCTCAAGGCTAGCCCTCCCCCTCCCTCCTATATATATTGGTGGTTTAGGGCTGATTTGAGACACAACTTTGCCACGTGCAACTCAAACCTATACCACATAGTTTTACCTCTAGATCGGATTTCTGCGGAGCTCGGGCGGATCCCGACAGGAGTAGATCATCACCACCACGGGAGCGCCGTCACGCTACCGGAGAACTCATCTACTTCTCCGTCTTGCTTGCTGGATCAAGAAGGCCGAGATCATCGTCAAGCTGTACGTGTGCTGAACGCGGAGGTGCCGTCTGTTCGGCACTAGATCGAAACGGATCGTGGGACGGATCGCGGGACGGTTCGTGGGACGGATCGAGGGACGTGAAGACGTTCCACTACATCAACCTCGTTTCTTAACGCTTACTATTGTGCGATCTACAAGGGTACGTAGATCCAAATCTCCACTCGTAGATGGACATCACCATGATAGGTCTTCGTGTGCGTAGGAAAAATTTTGTTTCCCATGCAACGTTCCCCAACATTACCATGTATTTGAGACGTTCCCACCTACCCTGGTCTAGCGATACATGGTTGTCATAGAAGATGTGATGTCTTAGGGTGTGTTTTGTTCGGGAACGAAGTGGAACGGAATGTCATGGTTCCATTCTAGTGGAATGGGTCGGTTTCGTCCTTGTGTTTGGTAGTAGCGACTTAAAAGAACGGGATGGTTACATTTTGATGTTTGGTTGGAGGGATGGAATGGAATGGATTTGTTCATCTTCCTCTGCTGCATCTCGTCGTCGCCATCACTTCACGCCACGGGAGAGTAGAGATGATGGGGATGCGGACGCTGCTGCCGGCGAGGAGAGGAGGGACCGGCCGCTGCTGCCGGCAAGGAGAGGAGGGACCGGCCGACGGGGAGAGGAGGGACCGGTCGGCGGGGAGAGGAGGGACCGGCCGCTGCTGCCGGCGAGGAGAGGAGGGACCGGCCGGCAGGGAGAGGAGGGACCGGCCGCTGCTGCAGGCGAGGAGAGGAGGGACCGGCCGACGGGGAGAGGAGGGACCGGCCGGTGGGGAGAGGAGGGACCGGCCGCTGCTGCCGGCGAGGAGAGGAGGGACCGGTCGGCAGGGAGAGGAGGGACCGGCCGCTGCTGCCGGCGAGGAGAGGAGGGACCGGCCGGCGGGGAGAGGAGGGACCGGCCGCTGCTGTCGGCGAGGAGATGAGGGACCGGCCGCTGCTGCCGGCGGGGAGAGGACGGACCGGCCGTCGGGGAGAGGAGGGACCGACGGGCGGGGGTGGTAGGAACCGGCCGCCGGTGGAGGAGGCACCTGCCGCTGCTGCCGGCGAGGAGAGGAGGGACCGGCCGCTGCTGCCGGCGAGGAGAGGACGAACCGACCTTCAGGGAGAGGAGGGACCGACGGGCGGGGGTGGTAGGAACCGACCGCCGGTGAGAGAGAGACGAGACGAGAGGGAGGGAGAGAGACGAGAGAAGGAGCAGTTCCGCGTGGTTCCTCCGATTTGGAGGAATGCGTTGGTTCCGCATATCAGGGGAATATTCCCTTCCTAGGAATCAAGGCATTCCGGTTCTCCTCCCAACCAAACACTAGAACGAGGATGAGGAACGGGTCGGACCCGTTCCATTCCACCCCATGACACGAACTGAACACACCCTTAGGGTATCACATTAGTCTTGCAATGCTTTACTATGTATTTGAGACTATCAAATGAAGCATGGTGTGAGGGCGAAACACATGGCGCTAGGCCAATATCTCAGGAATTTGTCGGACAAAGAGAAGGTCCGACGAAGGCGTTATGAGAACCAGCATGCTAAAGAATAGACGAATAATCGAAACCCTAACGAAGTTTTGGTTGCCATAAGTAGTCATTTGCGGTTTTTTTTGGTGAAAATACCAATGAATATTTTAATTATCACAGTTTTTGCAAAAATGTTACATTTATTAAATTTAATCATAAAAATGCATAGTATTCAATTATTGATTTTTACAAATATTTTTAAACTTGCATCTAATAGTTTACCATTTGATGTGTTAACCATTATTTTCATATATATACTATGGAGTGCTGAAAATTATTCAAGATCAACTCGTGTACTGAAAGACTCATGCACATGCAATATGAACAGCACTGTATTTTTAGCTTTTCTTCAAAAGCACACCTCTGGTGGTCCTGGATCTTTTCTGTTTGGCCAGAATTGGTAAGCTGCCAAATCTGCATCTGATTTGGCCCAACACTTTTGTACCTTTTGTGGGCCTATACAAGTGGTAGGCAGAGAGAAAAGCAAGCGATGGCCCCAACCCCACCCCCGTTCCCAATCCCACCACACTTCGTTCTTTGCAGAGACAGAGAAGCGACGCGGAGGGCGATGGCTAGGGTTTGCCAAGCCGTCACCTTGGCCGCCCCCGTCGTTGTCAAATCGGCCGGATCCGCGAGGCCACCCACTCCCCCTACTCCGGCCACGATTCTCCACTGGTTCGTCCACAACAAGGTCTGACAACGGCACCTCTTCTCCCCAATCCCTGGCCGCGCTGCCCGAAGCTCCGATGGTGCCAGCTTCGAACAAGTCTACTCCAGCCCCATTTGGTACCACTTTGCAGGTAAGATTGACCTTCCCTACCCTTCGCATGTCGATCTGACTTTAATTTTACGATCTAGCAGCACCGCGCAAGTTATAATCTGACACTTGATTGTGAGCATGTTTCGGGTATACCCAGATTTACTGTCAACTAGTAGGTCATATTGCAACAAGTAATTTCACAGCAAGATAATCTGACAATGTACTGCATAATCATGGTTTTACTTGTTCGTATGGGCAGCCTCGCAAGTAAGATAAAAGGGTGGGTGTTGGCCAACATACCTTGCTCATCGACATAGCCTTCACTATGCTATCATCTTGCTTGACAGATGCTATCAAGTACTTTTTCTCCCTGGAAAATGATCCCCCACTGCTAGATATAGAAAAAGTATATTTACAGGAGCATACACATGTTTTGGTTTGTGGGGATGGTTTGAAGGTGAGCACAGAAGCAGTCCATGAGGAAATTTGTAATGATAAATGAGGATCAGTTATATTTTCATGTATTACTCGATGATAGTATGATGATTAGTGCATATTTTGAAGGATTTGTTAAGTACAGACGTAACATTTATGGTTGGTGCATATTACTGATTGGTGCATGTCCGCTCCTCCATCTCTCTTTGGAAAGTTTGGCTTGAGCCCCCCACCCAACGCACCCATCCTTACCGAACCTCTATGTGCCGAAGTCGTCGTGCTAGACACATCCCATGCTTGGATCATCACAATGGTTCGTGGATCTGCCTTCACCAGGTTGTGGATCCAATCCCTCTCCTAGTTTGGACGGGAGAGGGCTTGCCCTATTCCCACAGGGGTAGGGTTTGGGCGTAGTGCCTTGATACCACGGGGCTGCCTAGGGGTAGGGAAGAAGTGACCTTTCCGCATGTCCCTTCAATGTGCAGTCGATGCATGTTTTGGGTGGGTTGGTGTTGGGGCCTCAGATGTCAGGGCGGTGGGCCCTGGTCGAGGTTCCCATGGTTGGTTTCAACATGCCTCATGGTGGTGGTGGGAAGCTCGGGCTTGTCCTCCTCCTTGGCAGAGACAATGCCCAAACCTAGATCCGGAGGTCTACACTCACCGTCGATGTCTTAGGAGCCTTCTGATGGTACTAGTGAGCTACCGCGAGCTAAAGTTTCGTGCTTCGGCGTTGACGACAGTGTCGTCTACGGGTGCCACTCTCCTGTTGAAAACGTTGTTGCAGTTCGCGTCATTGTATCTCGGCTACGGGTGAAAACACGTGTTCACCTTGAACTCGACACTGACGACACTTTGCATTTTCTTCCTTCATGGGGACGCTATCGTGGAGCTTGGGTGTCCTAGGGTGCATGGTGATGTTTCGCCGGGCCGTCCTATGCTATTTTTCAGCATTTTACTTGTGGTCTTCACCTTTGGTATTCTTCAGTGTGATTTTGGTTGTCTAGCTATCCTAATTTGATTTGTAAGAGGGCTTACTCACTGCCTTGTATCGGTCAGCCGTGTAGTTGAATTTATGCTTTGTTATCTACAAAGCCGAGCGAGTGCTTGTCTGGCCTCTTTCGTGTAGAAGAAGAAAAAAAGGTTCGTCGGAGCAGAACAATATATACCACATCAATACGTGAACCATTTGTAAATAATTTGTCCAATGGTCAACAAAAGGATGAATTGCTTAAATTTTGCAGGGTACGGCAACAACTCTACTGCCCGGGACCCATGCATCAACACATGCATGTGCCTTAATCCGACAGGGACACACACATATGCTTCTTGCATGCATGCACACACTCGTGTGCTCTGCCCATGCATGCAACCACGTAAAAGACGGGCGTATAGAGTATGATCCGTCGAACATTTCAACATTAGTTCCTGCACTAATATATCATTTGCTCTGGAATCCGCACGCATATATTTTTTCCAAGCAAAGCAATCGAGTTAATTAGTTCGTATGCTTGGGCCGTATCTCGATGCCCTGTACGATGAGCCCTCTCTTCCACCGCTGGCACTCCACCTCCTTGAGGCTCACCTCCACCACCCCGTCCTCCTCGCCGGCGACAGCGAACTCGCCCAGCTCGACCTCCGTCCATCCGTCGTCCCCTCTCCGTCGCGGGCACCTGATGTCCATGTCGGCCTCCCTGACAAGCTTCCACCCGTAGTTCTTCCGTGGCCGCACGTACTCCTGCCTTCGCCGATGCATCGCCGTCTCCTCCTCCCCCTGCATGTGCTGCAGGCATATAGTGTTCTCTGTCGACGTGGTCGATGTCGGCTTGGTGCCGTTGCCGGAGACGACGACGGTGATCGTGGCCTTGGGCGGCAACATGCCGATGTTGCACTCGAGGCCGTAGGAGTCGTCGGTGATGGCGTAGACGAGGTAGGCGGCGTAGGTGGTCCGTGGGGAGAGCAGGGAGAGCTGCAGCTTCCCGGTGATCTCCAGCCAGCACACGTCCACAAGCTCGGCCACCTCAGGAAACCTAGAAATACACGGAGGTAACGCACATGAGACACGTACGAACGAACATGCACGTAGGAGTACGTGCATGCATGCAAGCTGATACTGCATCGACTCGTACGTGTATAAAAAGACAGTTTCGTAAGAGGGACGACGTGTCTGAACAGAACAAGAAGACATGGAACGTGTCAGAGGTTCAGAGCACGTTATAAGGCGTGAGAAGAATTGTTCGCTCTAGGTTATAGTAAGTGATTCCTTATTTTATTTGCTTGGTTGGTAGTGGCATGCACCCGATCGACGCGGTACTTAGGAGACAAGTAACTTTGGACTAATGTCGGCTCTTGCATCTAGTCCCGTGGAATTTTATACTCCATCTTCTAGTAGCATGTTTTCTACAAAGTGACAACCTTTTTGCTCCAGCGTATCGATCAAAGCATGCACCATTTTTTGCTAGAAACTTACTTTGCGGTGGTAGCCATGCAACGGTGCATGGTGATGCATGGCGTGTTCCTATTTTGTAGGTAGTCAACCTAGTGATATACATCTGCCGCGTACGTACATGAAGACGTACACAGCGATCGAGAAGCAATGCACGTTCTTACCGTGATCCGGGAAGGTCGGCGGTCCACGTCCAGCAGGAGGGGTCGTCGCCCCACACGATGCTCAGCGCCCTCGCCGACATCATCCAGCATCTCGCGCCGCTCCGCCTGTCCAGCCCGAAGCTCTGCGCATGCACCCCATGCCAACAACGATCGATCAGCAACTAGCTAGCAGCTTAACTCATCTCCACTAACGATCGATCGATTACCAACAATGCGAGGGAGTAAGTACCATGGTGGCGCCATCAAGGAGGACCGGGCGGCTGCAGAGCCGCGTGAAGAGCTCCTTCTTGGACTTGGAGCAGTCGCGGCGGTCATCGTCGTCGTCGGCGCGGGCGAGCACGGCGGCGTGGTCGCGCGGCAGGAAGCGGTCCCAGACGGCGTCGGAGTCGGCGGCGGCCCGGAACGCCGGCGACACGGCCGAGGAGCTGAGCGCGTCGCCCGGCGTCGTCATCGCGATCGCGTGCGCCACGCACTGCTCCGGCAGCCGGTAGATCGCCGCCGCCGCCGCCGCCGCACAGTCCATACACGCACGCAAATACGCAATCACAAAGCACGCGCGCTGGCCCGCAAAAGCTTCCTCAGCTGACGCCGCGACGGAGCACGCACGCGCGTGGATTCTTCGATGGATGGATTGGGAAATGGCGGCGCTGGGTGGGAGGTTCTTATAATGGCGAGCGAGCGGCGCGGGGGAGAGGGAGAGAAGCTTAAGGGCTAAGGCTCACGGCGGCACAGTGAGTGAGTGGCTCGAGCTTCGGTCGGAGGTTAGCTTAGCGATGGATGGATGGATGGGTAGGGAGCTTTGCTGACTCGGATCTGGGTTTGTTAAAACGTAAAGGGGTGCAGTGGTGGTGGTGTTCCAGCGGGAGATCCGCTCCGGAGCCGGTGTGGTGTGGCCCGCACGTACTCCGTCCGGCCGTCCGAGGGATCTCCGGCCCTTTCTGGTCGGTCCACAGGCTGGTTGGTGACACGGCTGCTTATCGCTAGCACGATCTTGCACCCATGCATGCAGCCACCATCAAACGTCATCCGACGTTACCCGCCTAATTAAGGAAAACGTTTCAAATCCACCGAATGATCCGCCTCGGTTGGTCGACACGTGTTTTGTGGGACCGACGCACCGCTCGTCCTACACCTTATCTTCTCTGTAAACCGGTCATCCTCATCCCTCAGCCTGATCCCCTTTCTCTCCCACTGCCCCCTCCCCCTGCAAGTCCTCCTTCGTCCTTGACCTCTCCATCCCGATTTGGGGAGCTGCTGCTGCTATGAAGAGCCGCCTGCGCTGCAGCTGTCGACGGTGACGTAGGCGGCTGCAGTCAGGTCGCCGGTGCTGCAATAAGATGCGTTGGCCGCCGCGCTCCGTCGGTAGATACTGCAATGGAGCGTCGTCGGTGTTGCCATGGACCATGTGTGGGCCCCCGGTGTTGCTATGGAGCTTCACCGGCGACTGCAATGGAGATTCACCGACGGCGCCAAAAGCAGCGATGCAGCGCCCCGAGCTACTATGAAGCTTCACCGACGGCTGCATTGGAGCTTCACAGGTGGTTGCTATGGAGCTTCACCGGCGTCGTCAAGATCTGCACTGCAGCACCTCTCGCTGCAATGAAGCTTCCCTCGCGTTGCAATGGAGCTTCACAGTCGGCGTCAAGACCTGCACTGCAGCGCCCCACGCTGCAATGAAGCTTCACTCGCGCTGCAATGGAGCTTCAATGGCGACGCTCGAAGTTGTGATGCAACGGGCGGTCGTTCCTCGCGTTGCCCGTTGTCGTGGCCTTGGCCGAGGTGCCCGCCGCCCAGGTCATCGCGGCCTGGACCAAGGTGTTCACCGCCTCCTTTATGATGGGCGTAACAGTGGAGCAAGAAGGGGAAGGGAAGGGTGGTGGCATGTGGAAACTGCCGATCCCGAACTGGATCGGAGTAGGGGTGGGAGATTCTTTTTGGGAAGGAGGTTGTTTTGGGGGATGGAAACCATTCTAACATTGTCTATTGTGAATCGTTACACAAGTCCTCAAATGTGGGCACCACATGTCATAATTGCGGTTAACATGCCCGGAGTGACCGATCAATGTTTTCTCTAGAAGGTTAGATCGAGAATCCATGGTTTCTGGCAAAAAAAAAATATGAGCTGGTGTTTTCTACAAATCTAAGGATCCATGTGATAGTTTTCTGTAATTCACAAACATGAGAACTTCATGAATGTGTAATATTTGAATTTGCATCCAAATCTTGTCTCCGTGCGAGATACTACTTCCGTCGTTTCATCAAAATGTAAATCATATTTTCTTCTGCCTTTAAGTCATTTCATAAAAGGGCTTGACCAAAATTATAGTCACTTTTTTTTACAGGTAAACATTCAATCTATTCATCTTCAAACATGGTAGTACAAAAATTACATCCAAATTCATAGACCATCTAACGACGACTACAAGCACTGAAACAAGCCAAAGACACGCCGTCATCATCGCCCCTCCCTCATCGGAGCTGGACGAAACATGTTGTAGTTGACAGCGAAAAGTCATCATGCTAAGGTCCCGTGGGACCAGCAAACCAAAACAGCAACCACCGTCAATGAAGAGTAACGTTGATCAAAATGATCCAACCCGAAAGCACATGAACGTAGACAAACGACGAACATATCCGAGCAAATCCACCAAAGGCAAATCCACTCGGGACACACGTCCACCGATGGTGCTAGATACATCATCGGCATGGAGGTTAGGCGGGGAGAACCTTATTTTATCTTCAAAAAGCTGTCGACATCTCGCCTTCTTGAACATGACAAAGATCCTAACAAAACTTAAAAAAAACCTCCCACCGACAAGGGTCAGGATCCACCGTGCCCCCATGGTCCTAAGACCGCCAGAGACGAGGCGGACCAGCGTTGGCGCAGGCGGGAGGTGGAGAAACCCTAGTATATTTGAGGAGGCGGGGCTGCGTGGGTAAAATTAATTAGACTTTTTTCCTAGAGCCTTCCCATCTCGATGGTATTGTTTGTGGATGATTCACGGGAGTAGATTCATGTTGCTCGTTCTGGACAGTGAAACAAGGGTTTGCAGGATTTGTCTGCGTGGTGGCTTCCCGCATTGGGGTCCTTCTGCCACATCTCAGCTAAGTTGCTGCGTGTGAGGCTTGTGATATTTGCAAGGGTTTTTTCAAAAAAAACTTTCAATCTATTCATGTTTAATCATGGCAATACAACAAAACTAGAAATAATAAAAATTGCATGTAGATCTGTAGACCACCTAGGAATAACTACAAGCACTGAGCAAGTCGAAGGCACACCGCCGCAATTATCCCTTCCTTGCCGGAGCCGGACAAACATTGTTGTAATAAACAATTGGAAAATTATCGTGCTAAGACCCCATAAGACCAACGCATCAAAACAACTACCGCCGCCAGTGACGGAGGACGAAAATAATTTAAGGTGGTACTAAAGCCTAAAAATGATTTGTGCAATATCAAAATATATATCGTGTACACATTAATAATTTTACATGATTCTAAGCTGAATCATCAAATACAATAATAAAGCAAGTATATTCAACCTAAAACCATAAAGGTAATGAGGCTTTAATGCCATCGAGATTGCCGGGCCATTATATGAAAATTTGCATCATAATTCACAAAAAGAAAAATGTAGAAATATATAGCTCTCTACTTTGATTTCAAAAATTGCTTCTCCTTTCTAACAGTCACCATTACTTTTTGCCTTCACCGGCGCCACCAGCAATCAGCAACGTGGATGTGCTGCTAAGTTCTATCATGTCCCTCCCGCATGATGTACTGTACTGCGTCTGCATGCTGCGTGCGCGTGACCTAGACCCCTTGATTACTATGATGTGTAAGATGTCCCTTCCGCTGAACGATTTTCATCTGCCGATTGTTGTCGCTGGCTAGCCGCTAGGGTTCTCCTTGTGTCATGTGTGTGTCGTGTGCGCTCAATTGATACGCATGTAGAACTAGCCGATGTATGCGTACATGTATGAATATATTTGTGTAAAATCAAGGTAGGACGGGCACCCTGCCTCGTCCTACAGGGAGCTCCGCCCCTGACCGTTGTGATGAAGAGTAGCGTAGATCGGAAGGATTGAACCCCAAAACACATGAAAGTATAGAAACAATGACCCGAGCAGATGCAATGAAGACACACCTCCACACATCCATCGACGATGCTAAACGCATAATCGGAACGAAGGCTAGGCTGGGGGAACCTTATTCATCTTCAGGGAATTGCCACTGTCTTTCCTTTCCGAACAGGACACAAACCCTAGCAACACTCAAAACAATATCTAAAGACGGAGTCCTTCCACCGGCAAGGGCTGAGATCCACCACGCCCCGATGGCCTTAAGGCCACTGGAGATGAGGCAGACCGCCGGCAGCGCCGGCAAGAGGCAAAGGAACCCTAAGATTTTGGGGGGGGGGGGCATGAGGTGGTGGTTCCGTGGCGTAGATAGATGGTTATTCAGAGGTCAGTCTCTTGGACATGTGGCTCTTTCGATTGCGATGGCTTCTTCGTCAAGGCGATGATACAACATGATCATGGCCTTGATGACTTTCAGCCAGCAATCAACAATGTTAGCTTGGCTATGGCGTTGGAGCGGCGTGCGGCGTTGTGCCATCAATCCATTCGACAGGAGAAAGATCAGCCCACAAGGACTTCAGTGTAATTATCTTATTTTTTAGGTTTGTTTGTACTACTTGCTTTTTCGCAAAGAAAAAAATATGTACTTGTATGTTGAGATGGAAGAAGTAGTTGTGGTAATTTAAGAAGATAATAAAATAAAATGAAGTTTGTGTGAGACACTAAGAGCATCTACAGACGGATTTAAAAGCATCTACAGATGGATTTGACAAATCCGGCCCTCGAACGCCTACGGGCACGACCTGACCCATTCGCGGCACTAACGGGTCACACCTCATACTTGGTGATATGCATCCGATCACATCATATTTCATCTTCTATATTCATATAACCCATGCAAAATAGTTGCTCCATACTACCTTCTACCATTCTAGGCTAAACTAAGCTTTATCGTCGGAGATGTGTCCATGACGTTTGTGCCGGGTGCCAAGTAATTGGGTGTCCCGGAGGGCTCCGGCTCCTCCTCATTCATATACGCGAGCATCTCTTCGACGTCCGCGGCGTCCTCCGCCTCCTACAGACGGCTGCGCTTAGCCTCCGCACCGACTCCGACCGAAGGAAATCAAAGATCGCATGCTGCTTTGCCTGCACATACGCGGCCCCAACGTCCCTCACGTCCTCCTCGTGCTCCTCCTCCTCCTCCTCCTCCTCTAGCTCCTCCTTCCCGTCCTCCCCCACCACCTCCTCCTCCTCCAAGTCCTCCTCCGGATCAACCCCATCCGGAGGTAGCATCGCGGCGATCCAAGCTTCGCACCTTGGCATGATGTGCTTAAGGAGCTGCACCCGGTGCTCTGGCATTAGATACGCTACCCAACGGCAATGGGGCATGGCTACTACCGGTGGCAAATGGCGAGTGGAAAGTGACGACTGACGAGAGGGGGGAATGTGGATGCGTAGGCTTTCGGTGCCGGCGGTCGGCTTAAATAGCCGGGCTAGGGCACTAGACAGCCCGCCAGAGCGGCGCCACACGACTATTGAGAAGACTTATGTCGGACCGTTGGATTTATGGACGATTTCGTGTAGGACGCACTCAGTCGCGCCCGTGCCTCCCCATATTTGGACCGGATATAAGGAGTGTCGGTCAATCCAGGTGTTTGAGACCCGTTTGAGGCGTCCGTGTGGGTCGGATTTTTCTGACTGGTCACTCACCGAACCGTCCGTTCGAACGTTTGAGACAGGTTTGGAGTGCCAGGCTGTTTATGATTTAATGATCTCAATTTTAAATAAACAATTGGAGTGTCAAATGTTATCGAGGGAACATCCTTCGTAAGCATTTTGCCAAGCAGGGAACATTCTAGGTGGTTTGAAACGAGCACGTGCTCTTCACATCAAAGTCAAAATGCTGTCTTCTTTTCCGAGTACGCCGAGTCCTTCTACGTGCCAGGGGAAAGGTGGATACCGTCCAGTCAGCAATGCTGATTCGCGAATAAACATGGTCAAGTCATCTTATACGTTAGGTGGTGAGGTTAGACGAGACGAGCCTACGGGCATTGCAGGAAGCTTCTCGCCATCAAAGCAACCATCCCAAAAGTTCCCTCGAAAAAAAGTAACCATCTCAGCAACTAAACAACATGCCCAATTTAAAAATGACCCTCTCGTCTGGCTGATGTTCGCTAGGAGGGGGAGGGTTTGCAAACGTTGTGATGGCAATTTTAGTTGGTCGAGGGATGGCATTCTGTCCAGAGCAACAT
This sequence comes from Hordeum vulgare subsp. vulgare, assembly GCF_904849725.1. Taxonomy (NCBI): domain Eukaryota; kingdom Viridiplantae; phylum Streptophyta; class Magnoliopsida; order Poales; family Poaceae; genus Hordeum; species Hordeum vulgare. Next base: position 549,615,108 of record NC_058523.1, read on the forward strand.
GGCATTTTGTTAAAAAAAAAAAAAAAAATCCTCAGAAGTTGCATCCTACCAAAAAAAGAATGACATTTCCTGAAAACCCGCCACCCGATACAACTAAAAGTGCAAGGAAAAAACGTTCGAAATGCCATTCTCTCCCGGCAAACCCCAGCCGGAAGATTATAAATGAAAATATATAAACAGGGAAGTGGACATGATGATAAAACTAAGACTGCACATGGGGAGCAAGATGCAGAGACTTTGCTTAGCGCAGTCCCTGCTCATCCCTTCCTACAACAGGGGCTTTCCTTTCCACCTTGGGGGCGTTTTTGTTGTTGTTTTCCAAGTCACCTGATTCACCCCCGTTTCAGTTGGTTGAAACAAAGCTGGATAGGGGGGGGCGACGAGGCTTTAGGCGGGATCGGAGCAAAAAAAAGAAAGAAACGGCGTGCTTTAACGCGAACCGTGCCGCTTTTGAGGTAAGATTAGTGGCGGATCTACGCGGCCCACATGATCCCTTTGCCGCCTTTTGCGCGAGGAGGAGACTCACTCCCCCTCACCCCGCTGCCGCTGCTTCCCTTTCCTCCCCACTACACAATCCATCCATCCATCTCCCCAGCGGAAAGATAAAAGAGGAGCCATATCTTGGTAAAGCATTTGCTAAAGATTTTGCTGGCTGGGTGCAAAGGGGAACACATGGACAGTAAGTAAAACAAACAGACTTTCCTTCATGGAAGCGTCAGCCAAGCAAAGCACGCCTGAAGTCATGGAGCCGGGAAGGGTTATGTAACATATCTACACTCTGCGGGTCCATTGCGGTGTCCGCCCCGCGCGCGAAAATGCTTTCTCTCCCCTCTTTTCTTTTCCCCTCCGATTGGTTGGTTATAGGAAAACAAAACTGGAGTCATGTTGTACACACAAATTCGAGCCTTCCAAAACTTCCCGGGTGCAAACTCACCGGGAAACCACCCAAATCGCACAACAACGCTGCACTCCTCTCCAGGCTTGCGCATCATCTCCGACTCTACTCTTCTTCTTCGTCGTCCTCGTCGTCCTCTTCCTCTTCAGCTTCCTTGAGCCACTGCCAAGGAAAAGTAATTGGTGAGAAATTAGTACGTAATGCTTAACATAAGTCATATCAGAATGTGAGTTTTTGCTATGCCAAGTTGCCAACCCAACAGATGCTAACAAGCCCAGTTATTACACATACAATCAGCTAAATTTATAAATCAATATACATAGTAACAGTTCAGGAATCATGCTTCTGTAAATCATTTCCTCTGATAGAAGATTTGAGATCAGGCAGGGCGACTACAGAAAGATAATGACTTGAAAAAGCCATGAAAAACTGATAATTGTGTACTGGTTCCGCAAATCTTACGCAAAATGAAAAAAAAAAACATAACTCAGCTTAGTAGAGCCCATATACCTGAATAAAAACATCACACTGTTTAACGAAGACTTTATCGGACTCGTCAGCATTTTCTTTTTCTTCCGCCCATCTCAAAATTGCATCTTCACTGACTACCTCCTTATCATAGAGGTAAGGCAAGATCTGCGTTGAATACAAAATTATCAAAACCAACAAAAACAGGGATCCTCAATTCTCATATAGTACACACCACCCAGCAGTGCAAACAAAACTACATATACATATCCATATAAAAAATACAACGAAACTTGTCTGTAATTAATAGTACTTCTTTACCTTTGAAAATAGTGGAGCAAATTCTTTTGTGATATCTTGACACATTTCCTCAAACTTCAATAGTATTTCCATCTGCATCACCATCACGAAACAATTCATTTATATCAAATGGAAAAAAAATCAATCAGTCAAAAAATAACACAGAAATTCCCTCGAGAAAGGAGAAATGAGGTCAACGATTCTTTCTTTCGTAAAAATACATGGGAGACCCTTGTTTTCAAACTGGACCTAAAACTTCACAACCACAGCAGAGGCCCTTCCAAGAGTCTGTCATGCACCAACAGAACAAGTTCGAAATCGAATCACCACAACCACCATACTATATGCAACTACATGGCAAGAACGGTGAGCTATCTCAAAATTGCCATACTATATGCAGAAAGTGCAGATCAACATCTCATCTGGCCAAATAATTGCATACGATTACTTCAGTTACAATTTGCATAAGCTCAAATAGCTGACAAAGCAACCCATGCTGACTCAATCTGGAAGAAAACTGACATGATTAAACCTGACAACGAACACACTTGACACGAAAACATTTTAAAATCATTAAACCTGATGGTATTTTTGCAGAACCAAGTTCAAAGTTTCAAGAAGATGTTAATCATGCAGATTTCATGGTATTTATCCAGTATATCGTCGAGCCATACCTCCTCATCAACCGTCTTGGTGTAATTGCGTAAAAGATCCTTCCACTTGGTAAGTGCGTCGGCAGTTTTCTTTAGAAGACTATCTATAAAAGATGGGGAAGCAGGACAAATAAGCTTTTATTACCTTTCATGAGATCTAACAGCTATAGGAAAAAGCACCTCATATAAAAAAGCGCATGACCCCAAAGTTCCACAGTAAGGGTAAAACTATCATGTTTGGACTTTGGAATAGAGGAAACGTAATGCATATGGGCTTCCTGCATAACCATGCTAAGATCCTCTGTGAACTGGTTCTTTTCTCTTTCGGTTAAACGACCAAATATCCTAGCTAATAATAAAATTATTATTCCAATCTGACTTGCATCATGGTTCATAGAACTACAAAGTATGCTTAGAATCGTACCATTAGTAGATTGTGCAGCCACTAATGCACCCCTCATGATCGAATAGAAAACTGCTCCAGCACAATCCGCGTGTTGAAGGCTATAAGACAACCTGAAAAAATAAACACAGATTTGCAAACAACACAATCAGAATTATGACTACAAAATCATTAGAAAAACACAAGAAAAACAACACAATAACAAGATAGACAAACTACAGAATGGGCATACTCTATTGGTGATGTGAAGGTTGATTTGACAAAACATTTTATACAACTAGAAAAATCTGAACAGAAATCAAAGACACCGTTAATTATCGACAGGCCATAAAATTAGAAGACACAACAAAGAACTTTTATACTCTATACAAGCAAAGCTAGTGCTTGGGAAACAGAGTGTTAATCCAAATTCACAGGCTTAATGAACATTGCCAGCAAAAACAGTTTGCGATTTGGTTTTACAGTGTGTCATGGCTGCAATATTCCTGCAGAATAAATTGTATATGGAATATTACTCCTAGTTAGTTCAATGTTCCATAAGAAAAGAAGTGATTGTATCTCATCTTGAATTCCTGATAGCACAGCTCTAAAGATCCTCACTGGTTATTCTCACCGTCTCACGTACTAGTTTGGTATGGGTCTCGCTGGTTATTTTCACTCTCTCCGTTTTTCTCACGTACTAGTTTGGTATGGCCCAAAAGTAGTACTACAACAATCGGCCCATACAAAATACACAGTTACACAATCAACCCGAATCTTGTACCTATGAACATCACCTTCAATCAATAAAGTTGGTGAGATTACTCAAAAAAAAAATAACTGCTCGTTTAGTACCACCTGGAATAGCTATTGAGAAAGCAGTGTGGGCAACACTATAAAGGTAGCAACTAGCCATACAACAGTGCTAGAACGTGTGGCATTCTGACAATATAAAAATAGACACTGTACTGTTTGATCTGAGCTTAAATGACCAAACCGAAGTTTTGGTTTGAAAAAAGGCCGGTTCCTGAAGTGTGCAGGGACCGATCGGTTCGCAATATTAAAGAAACCGAAAATCTTTGCTACTTGGAAAACCAGACCGATCGGTTCGGTTAGACCGAATGCACAGCCCTATTCCCTCCGTCCCGAATTACTTGTTGCAGAAATGGATGTGTCATAATTGTTTACAACGCATTCACAAATACGTCCATTGTTCAAGAAAGCGTTTTTAAGCGATGCTTAAAAGCGCTGGGCGCTGGCAACACGCTTCGCTTTGGCGTTAAGCGGTAGATTAAGCGTTTGTTTTTTAAATCTGACCAGAATTTGGCTGTTTTTGAACTACTTCTGCTTGGCTGCTTGCACAATAATGGCAATATATGCCATTTATCTTATTATTAGGGTCTGTTCAGGAACTATTTCCTTCAGATTCTGGCAACATGATCTCTGTTAGGCTATGCCTATTTGAAGTGAACTGCATCCTAGTTATTTTGCTTGCTGTGTGAACCTGATTTGTATTTGCTATGGTTTGAACTACATTTTAGATGCTATTCCAATTACCTATGTGCTAGCTTTCCTATCTTCCTGTGCATATTATTCAAAAACAGTCAATTTCTGGTCAATTTTTAAAAATGCTTAAGCGCCCATTGCTCTAAGCTGTGGCCTCCGCTTCACTTATGCTTTCCGCTTTTTTGAACATTGAATACCTGAGAGCGTTGATTTCTAGTATCAAATTATCTTGATGAACCCCATCAAGTGCCCGCTGGAACGTCTCTTCGACCTAAGTAGGGTAAACCAATCAGCAAAGTTAAGACAAAAGTAGTATGAGAATCCCAATTATATGCTACTAACCTCTTTCTCAAACTTAGTATAATCATCATCCTCAACAACACTGATCTCCGAATCATTGTCACGGTCTGCTTCAGATGGACGGTTGTTCAAGTCTTCTTCTGATCCTTCGTCATCGTCAAAAAAAATAGCATGTTGCAACTCTTCAAGTTTTTCTTTAGGAACCGGAGCAATTGATTGTCTCCACTTGTCCTGAATTCCAGTATCACCACTTGCCCATATGTAACCAAGGACACCAGAAGTACCGGTCTAAGCAATATCATAGATAGAAACCAAAAATGATTATAAGATCAAGACATGGCAAATGTATCACCAGGGTGCATGGACATAATCCTGACAACCACAGTAGTGGCAAGCACGCATTGCAAAAATCACAGCATCAACTAAGAATAGAGGAATACCTCAGATGCCCCTAAGTCGTCATCTTCAGAAATGATGGTTGGATGGTCGGCATTACTCTTCATGCTGGAAAAGGCTGCAATACAGAAAGCCAGTTTGCTAAGTAAAACATGAGTGATACAGGTTCAAATCATCATAAGAATAAATTGAAAAGGCATGTATGAGCAATAATGGAAATTTTAGGGTATGCAGACTTACGTGGACTATCTGTAACTACAGAATTGGTGTCAGCATACTCAAGTTCCTCGTCACTATCTTCATTTGAAGGCTTCTCAAGTAGTGACACTTTCGAATAGGCAGGGACAACAACATTCTTTCCAACTTTAATCTAAGATTATACAAATAAGAATGTGATCAATATCCACAATGCTGCTGGATAGAAAATTGCAACTGGTTTATAGTCTGTTCCTAAAGGAAAAGTGAATAGCACAGAGGTGTAATATATAGCAACATACCTTAAATGACAATATGCAGCCAGGCTCAACAATTGCCCCTGCCCTTAGATGAACATCATCACAGACTAAGGAGTTACTAACTTTGCACCCATCTTCAATTATGACATTATCCCAAATATAGGAACCGTGAATGAGAACGTTTTTACCAATACTGCAACCTTCCCCAATTACAGAATTTGATATCTTGCACTGCTCTCCAATACTTGTCGCACTGCCAATAACAGAATTTGCACCGATGTGTGCAGAATGTGACAATGTAACATCTGGAATAGATGTGATGAATGTGAACAATTCATATGTAATAAAGTGCTGCTATATAATTTACAGGAATCAAAGATTACATACCTATAGACCTAAATGACAGGTAAAAATTCATGCCCAAAACTCACAGATTAAAACAGCCTATGTACCTTAAACAAAGCATTTTAATAATAGTATGAACTAATATCTGCAACCATTTCTTCATTCAAAATTAAACATATTGATTTGATAAATTCATCTAGATTTCAAAGAATGATTCAAGGAACAATATCAAACGAGGTACAGAAATAAATCTTTACAGCTCTTTTCATTACGCAATTACGCATACCTGATGCCTTGTAAATTCCTTGGCGGTGTAGTTTCATTTCATGACAGTTACCAAAGGATAACACATCAGGCACCATAGGGTATGTCCATCTTTGTATAATATCTTTGCTCACCGCATCATAGCTCCTGAAACTATCTATTCTTGCGGCATAGCTCGAGCGTATTTCATGAGTATAGATTTTGTAACCCATAATCTGAAAGGATTGGCATGTCGTTTGATTGTTACAGAAGATACATGATAGCAGAGATGGCACTCATGATACTGCACTAAAAATAAGTATCATGTTTTCTTGTCTTACATAGGTCAACTGGTGGTGAACAGACTTACATCATCAACTAGTAAACCCTTTACAAAATGACGCCGGAGATGTTGATAATCAAAGTTATCGGTAAAAAGACTAAGGACTTCTGGCGAGCAGACATCAATATAGCAATCCTGTCGGAAAAAAAGGGTGAATTTACGAAGATCAATAAAACAAGATTTGAAGTACTGGAGAATCATGGCCTCAATAATATAGCAAAAAGTGAGCTTCGAGAAAAACATATCCATTGTTTAATTAACAAGTTTGAAAGCAGACCTCCATGTTATTATGCAACTGGAGAGTAGGATTATTGGCCAGTATATCCTTATCAATTGCCACGCACAGGTGTGAGTTATCTGTCTTATCCTCATAATAAAGTAGTTCCTTTGTCTCAGGAGCTATCGCCATAAAAATTTCATCATTGCCCAAACGTGTCTGGTGCGTCAGGGTTGAAGGTTTTGAATGCTTTATAATCATAGTCATAACAGCAAGTGGATCTTTTTTCCTTCTGTCCTTGTGTTCCTGAAGAGCATCTTTTAAGCTCATGTTGCTGATTGTATCACCACTGATGAGAACAAAATCACCATTTATCTGCATAAAAGTGACGAATGCATGAAACAACTGAAAGCGTAAACGAAATGCCAGGCACACTGTCAGTATGTGTTACAATAACTGAGAATAGAACAGGAAAATAAGACTGCACTATATATGCCTTACGATAACTGAGACACAGGCGACATCTATTAGGGGAAAAAAAGGCATGTGATACTATTGCTAAGCAGGTACGGCAATCAGAGTTAAGCGCTTGAAAAATATCTAAATTGAGCGGAACTAATGTGTTTAGTATGATGTTATAGTTAAAACCTTGAACAACCTTTTTGGGTAATAGCCATTAGACAGAAAAATGAATGCTAGGTTTTTTCTCTGACTACAAAATAATATCATGATTTTTCCATCACAATCTCTTGCTGGTTGTAATTACTTCCCAAGTCCACACTACTTAGGCAACTAGTACCAAATGGGATGCCACTGGAGTGACCTGAAATGACATGAAGTTATACAATTTATATCTACTTTCCTTCCTTGAATGAACTGGAATGACACCACAGGCTTCAGTTTTACATATGTTCACTATCAGTTCTAGTCAACCGGCCAAGACAAATTGTTAAGCAGTAACAGCAACAGACACTGCAATTAATACTGCAGTCCTTTTTCCAATCCACAGGAAGGGTGGAGATGAGAAACTCACAACGCCACGGCCATACATGACGCGGAGAGCGTCGCCTGCGCTGATAGCGTCGTGCGACTCGACGGCTGTGACGGCCATCTCCCGGGCGGCGGGCTTCCCAGACCAGCCTGCCACCGCCAGGTGCTCCTTGACCTGCTGCGCGTGCGCAGCGCAGAAGACGAAGACCTCCTCCACGCCCGAGGTCTCCAGCCAGGACAGCGTGTAGTCGATCATCGGCACATTCACCAGCGGCAGCAGCACCTGCGGGGGCAGCGCAATTCAGGTGCCGCGTGGCGGATTGGGGGCGGCGGGTGCCCGAGGTAGGGTTTGGGGGGATGCGGTACCTTGGGGCGCTCGAGCGTGATGGGGCGGAACTTGAGCGTGAAGCTGTCGGCGAGGAGGACGGCCTGGAGGGGCGAGCGCGAGAGCTCGTCGGGGTCGTCCCCGGCGGCGGCCCCGCCGCGCGACTTCTTCTGGGACATGGCTGCGGCGGCGGCGGCGACGGGGAGGGGTTGGGGAAGGTTTAGGTGTGGTCGCCCGCGCCGTCGTCGCCGCCGTGGCTCCGCTAGTGTGGCAGCAGGGAGGCGTAGTGGGCCGTATCTGGGCTTAGGAGTTTGGGCTTTTTCATGGCCAGTTTGTAGTGGACTTGGTGGGTCATGCCTTCTATCTTCTTCCTTTTCCCCTGAGGATTGAAGCACGGCCATTCGTTTCAGCCCATCTCTGCATATTCAACGCTCGATTTTAGAGAAAAATCTGAAGAAAAAAGTTATATTTTTTTAGATGATTTTGAAATGTTTGTTTTATTTTTATCAGCAAACTGTGTTACTTAAGTCCATTTTGGGTCATCCACAATTGTGTATCTAAAGAAGAAACAATGATAATTAATTCATGTGTGAGCATTGAGCAAGGTAGACTCCTCGTAGTAACGAATGTTACATATAAATTCTTGAGGTGTAATTGTAGATATACAACTAGCTATCATGAAACAAATCTCAAAAAATACAATTAGATAATAAGAGGGAAAAAACACCCCGCACCAATGCATATAATTGACTCTAAGCACAACACATGTAATGCATGTCGCAAGATGTTTTGTTTTTATTTTCTTTATGAGACGTGATGTGGGGATCGAGCAATACAACACATGCATGGTATCAGTCACATCACACATGTCGTATGGTTCGTGGAGAGCATCTAGTGATACCATCCTTTAAAGCATCTCTAACAGATCCCTTAAAACGCACAAAGCTGTAAAATAACCGTCGGTTTGCAGTTTTAGACGAAAAAAAGCGATCCAAATAAAATCCGTAAACAACTTCGGCATGTGAAATTTTTTAAGGGGCACGGTAAACATCCCCACCAAACCTGTGAAAATAAGGATTTCGGAGCCACCCCGATGGTGCCCTATATACGTGAAAGACTATTGGTGGGAGTCCAACTGCCATCAGAACCTTCATGGCTCGCTCCCGGTCGTCGTCCTGCCCGTCCACAGTCGCCACCCAGCTCATCCGGGAAGTCGCCCCACCCATTCGTCCCGGTCGCCACCCGTTTGTCCTAGCTGTCGCTGTCGAAAACTCGAACAACTACGAAGGAGCTCTATACGACAATGATAGCTAGCTCCTGGCTCAATCCGACCATGGTCGACGAGCTAGCTAGCTAGCTAGCTCGCTCTTGGATCCATCCGGCCATAGACGAGCTCCTAGATCCATCCGACCACGGACGAGCTAGCTAGCTCCCGGATCCATCCGGCCACGGACGAGCTAGCTAGTTCTTGGATCCATCCGGCAATGGAGGAGCTGGCTCCTGGATCAATTCAACAACTACGGCGACGGAAGTTGATCATGGACACGGACGAGAGGAAGAAGAAAACGTAGGGAATAATTTAAGTGAATATTTGGTTTTACAGCTTAAGTTTAAGAATTTTGTTCGACCGTAGCTCAAACCGATCTTTAAAATATTTTTTTTCCGAAGTGAAAATTGTGTTTTCAGTTCCACGATTTAAGGGGTCTGCTAGAGATGCTCTTAGGTCATTACCAACACGCGAGATTCAAAGCCAAAATTGTTTCTAGAATTCTGAATAAGGAAAAGAGTTTGAATTTTCACATGATGCGTGTTTGTGATCCCTACAAAATTTAAAGGTATCCCACTGTGATCTACACACAGGGTGTGGGGGAAGAAGATCAAGCATGGGTAGTGCAAAGAGATAAAAACACAAAAGATAATATACACATTTGGCTTTGTCTTCTTTTGTTTCTCCACGCATGAATAGAATATGGATTTGAAAAACAGACATACATCTGTGAATATTCACAAAATAATTTAGATTTCTGGAAAGTTCAAAAAAATGAGAATAGGAAAGTTTCGAATTTGATATATGTGGTATGATGGTATCATCTAAAATGTGGTATCACGAGATACTCTCCAAGCTGGCCAGCTAAACCGGAAGTGCTTGGTCGAGGCATCCCCAGTCCACGATACACGCGGACACGTAGTCGGCGAGCCAAAGTCGTACTCGGCGAGCTCTAGTCTAGCCTCCATGACATCATGCATGACAAATTAATTAAGATTTCAGCTTGGACGATCATGTTGGTCTCAACGTGAATCACATTCACATCCGCGTCTTCGTGGTGCTGTTCAATTTGATGCGTGCGATAGCAGAATTAGTCGAGATACGCACTGCCTCACGTCCCATCTTAGCTAATTGTTATTGTTATCTCGTGTTCTAGTACACGCCTGCCTCTGTGAACAGCTAGCTAACACTGTCGACCATCACCATGCAGTCCAGCTCCAGCTCCAAGGCCGGCGGCAATGGCGACGAGGGGCACCTGGTGTGCGTGACGGGGGCGGGGAGCTTCATCGGGTCGTGGGTGGTGAAGGAGCTCCTCCTCCGTGGCTACCGTGTCCGTGGAACCGCCAGGGATCCCGGTAAGCGATGCCTTGGTGCCCATGATCTCCTCCGGTTTCAGCTTTCTGGCTTGGCTTGCTTTGAGATCAAACGGCATGGAGATGATCGTTTCATTTCATTTGTGAAGCGAACCGCAAGAACGCGCACTTGCTGGAGCTGGACGGCGCCGGGGAGAGGCTCACCCTGTGCTGCGCCGACGTCATGGACGCCGACGGCCTCCGCGCCGCGTTCCGGGGCTGCCGCGGCGTCTTCCACGTCGCCTCCCCGGTCTCCAACGACCCCGTGAGCTCACTGCGTCCTCTGCTCCTCTGAAACCTCAGGACGCGGAGCACTTACTTGATGCCCGGTGTGCTTGCTTGCAGGAGCTCGTGCCGGAGGCCGTGGAGGGCACGAGGAACGTGATCAACGCGGCGGCGGACGCCGGCGTGCGTCGCGTGGTGTTCACCTCCTCCTACGGCGCCGTGCACATGGACCCCAGCCGGAGCCCCGACGCCGTCGTCGACGAGGCCTGCTGGAGCGACTACGACTACTGCAAACGAACCGGCGTACGTATGAGTATGATCAAGCTCGATTCGATCCTCCCCCTCATCTCTCTCGCCGGTGAACTATAGCTCGTGCGCAGAACCTGTACTGCTGTGCGAAGATGATGGCGGAGGTGGCGGCGACGGAGGAGGCGGGCAGGAGGGGGCTGGAGCTGGCGGTGGTGGTGCCGGCGACGACGATCGGCCCCGCGCTGCAGCAGACGCTCAACTTCAGCACCGACCACGTCGCCCGCTACCTGACGGGCGCCAAGCCGGCCTACCAGAACGCCGTCACCGCCTACGTCGATGTCCGGGACGTCGCACGCGCGCACGCCCTCGTCTACCAGCACCCCGACGCGCGCGGCCGCCGGTACCTCTGCGTCGCCGCCGTGCTGCACCGCGCCAACTTCGTCGGGCTCCTCAGGGATCTCTACCCGCAGTACCCCGTCACGGCCAGGTGCGAGGACGACGGCAAGCCGATGGCGAGGGAGTACAGGTTCTCCAACCAGAGGTTGAGGGATCTGGGCTTGGAGTTCACTGACATGAGGACAAGCTTGTACGAGACGGTGATATGCTTGCAGCAGAGGGGGCATGTCCCTGTCATCGTGCCACGTCATCGTGCATGCTTGTGAAATCAATATGTACACACGTTGAACTCGATTAACCAAATAAATCCGGATACTTTCTTTCTTCTGCAAGGCTAGACCTACTTAAACTAACGTACAGTTTTTACGTAATTGAAAGTGTGAAGACTTGGGATTGGATTAAAGGGGTGGGAGAACCCCACACCCATGAAAAGATTTAGTAGAAGAATTACGTAGGTCTAGCATTTTAGTAGAAGACCCTTGTTCCGTCCCCAACTCTGCTCCCCGAGCTGGTGGAATTACAGTAAAAGACGCAGCAATTTTCCAGCTCCACGGATTCCGAAAGCTGGAGGAATACCGAACAGGGTCTTACTTTGTTGTACTGTAAATGTTGTGCATCAGCAAAAACACATCGCAGTATCCCGATCACGATTGGCGGGGCAAAAAGATCTGCCACACGCACTACCTGGTCGCTTCGTGATGTGTACAGTCTAGTCGCTATAGAATTGTGCGATCAAAATAGTAGTAGACGAAAGTTGAGATCAAACAATCTACAGATCGGTGAGAACCAAAGTTTTCCTCTTGTCCTATCGGCTGAAATCCTAGCCGCCGCAAGGAGAGGACAATTTCAGCGATGTCCTTCGACGGCTCCCCTCCGCCGGCAACCTCGTTTGTTGGTGATGAGGAGGTCGTCGGATCTACGCGTGTGGATCGTTTTTAGTCTTCGTAATCTATTTTTTTTTTTAAGTTATTCATCTTTCTAGCTTTGGCGGTAATGATTGCGGCGTTGAATAAAGATTCTTCGGATCCTTCCGTAATGAGGTCATCGGTCTTATGGTTGGGGAGGGATTTGGAAAATGGTATGTTCAAGTAATGATGGTATGGCGGCGGCGGCATCCTCATGGTGGACCTGTGTCCTCGGGTTCTACCATTGCGACGACGTTTGCTCCAACGTCAGCACGGAGCTTGGAAGGTAGTCCGGGAACAGATGCAGATTATGGTCTGCATCGACGATATCTGAAAGACAAAATGTTTGTTGGGTTCGTGGTTCCAGGATGGCAGGTATGGTTTCCTATTGCGACGTCTTAGTCGTGATGAGGTGTCAGATCTGGAGTTCGATGGCGTGTCTGGGGTGTTGCTTCGGTCTGGTTTGTTCAACATCAATGGTTTCATTTTTTGTGAGCAACCTTGAAGGTCTGCAAAGCAGATATCAGCGATGAAACTACGTAGAGCTCCGATGAGGAGGTGATCCGTCATTCTTTTCTTTGGTGGCTGTTGTAGTGGTGCAGGATGCAGGTGGCGAGCGTTGGTGTCAAGCCCAAATATATTTTGCTATCTTTCCAGTTTTGTCATGTCGGTCATTACGTGACTTGTACTTCAATGTTTATGATATAAATGAGACATGTATTATCATGAAAAAAACATTACAAACCCTAGTCACTAAATGGCATATCAATAACTATCAACCAAATATGGTAACTAAGGGCATCTAGCGACCAAGAGAGACTTGGTGACTAATGGCGTCTACCAAGGGAGACTTGGTGACTAATGGCGTCTACCGAGGGAGACTTGGTTGCTAAAAATTCACAACCATCATATACTCCCTCTCTACCATAGTACTTGTTGTTGGAGAAAACTAATACTTCTCTTCAACAACAAATATTTAGGAACAAAGGGAGTATATGATTAGAGGGTTGGTGACTAGATATCTACGTGTTTGTGATATATAAGACATCTTTTGTGACCAAAAAAATTGTAAACCTTGGTAAATAGAGGCATGAGAAAGCGGAAATTGTTGTTGGAGCTCGGTCTCCATGAAGGCCTCCAAATTCAACTTCTAAAGTTCATATTTTTCACATTTCAAAAGATGCTGAAAAAATACAGACACACATTAAGGTATAATGCACAACTGTGTAAATTTTCAGAACAAAAATACATTAAAATGAGGGTTGTATAAAAAAATCTACGGTCTTTTAAGACATGATACTATTCATGCTCCCATGCCATGAATCTTTTTTTTTGTACAGGTTGTAATTCAAGGTATTTCATCGTGAATATTTACACACATGTACATTACATCCTTATATACATGCATATTTTTTTCAGAATTTTTGAAAAGTGAACGGAAAAACCATGCCTATCGCGATAGAGAAAAACATAAAATGTATTTTTTTCCATTTCCGAGAGGCACAACCGTGCTTCTCGTGAAGGCAAAATCGTACTTCTCACAGAAGCAAAACCGTGCCTCTCGCGAAGGCAAAACCGTGCCTCTCAAAAAAGCAAAACTATGCCTCTAGTAAAAAAACGCATTATTTTTTATTTCCAAGAGACACGGCCATGCCTCTTGAGAACGCAAAACCATGTCTCTCGTAAAAATAAATAAATCAAAAAACATATTTTTTTTCCGACAGGCACGGCTATGCCTCTCTCGAACGCAAAACCGTGTCTCTGAGGGAAACAAAACCGTGTCTCTGAGGGAAACAAAACCGTGTCTCTCGTGAAAAAAACAAAAAACACATATTTTTGTGCGAAAAAGGTTGATTTTTTTCCAACGAAAAGCTAAAAAGACTAGTAAAAAACCAAAACACCAAAAAAAACCAAAAAATCAATTTTAAAACAAAAAAAAGGCTGAAAAACAAAAAATAAAAAAATCGGAAGGAATGCTCAAAATGTGACACATGGCGGCGGCTGGAAAACTCATCAAGTAACAACGCATGGATGTGATCGTTGGAAGACTTCCGACTCTCTTAACGTAGAGCTACGATTGTTGACTTTCTCAGCCAATCATCAACCCCCTGATTTTCACGGGTGGCCCTGGGCCCTTTATGCTTCCAATTCAATTAAGCCAGTTCAACCCATTTGTAATTTTACCTAGTTTCTTTAGGTAGGTGTAGCTAAGCTCGTACTGAAAGGATTGAACATCCGAGACAATCATGACCGTTTACGTAGCGCGTACGCTTAGTACCTAGCTTGGCTCCCAATATTATCGCCGCCTGCATGCATGTGTGCCCCCCACAGCATAAATTCAAGCTTGCAAGCATGGGAAAGCTGTAAGCATATCATTGACACGGCCATGGCCAATTGACCGAGACACGAGTACCTATCGGCCGGGGAAGTATCCGCATCCATAGACACGGCGGCCTGCGAGGTCGACTGCCTGCCGGAGGAGCTCCTGGTGCGCGTGATCTCGCTCACGTCGCCGGTGGGCGCCAACTGCGCGTGAACCCCAGGGCATTCCGCATGGCCGCTGACACCAACGCCGTCTGGTCCTGCTTCGTGCCACGCGAGCTTCCGCGGTTCACCAAGAAGGAGATCTCCCCGGCGCCGGCGTCCAAGAAGGCGCTTTTCAAGCGCCTCTCCTGCCTACCCGCCTTTCTCCCACGGAAGCTCTCATGGTATTATCTACCCCCATTATTCTGCCTTTTGAACTTTTATCTTTTTTCTTTTGTAAAAATTGGATTGAAACTTTGGATTTCTGCATCATTCAGATGAACATTTTTGAACATTTATATAATACGTTGTTCTTAACGAACATATGTTTACGTACTTGTGGTGCAGCTAGCACATGAGGCTGGGCAAGGCTACTGGCGCCAAGTGCTTCATGCTTTCTGCAGAGATATTGCAGATCACCAAATACCAAGGCTACGTATGGGACTGGACTCCTCTCGGTTTCGATCGCATTGCGCGCCACACCGGCAAAAGGTAAAAAACCATTTCCATATAGCGAATGCATCATTTTGGTGAAGAGGGCAGGGGCAGTCCTACTTTTTTTTTTTTTAAAGAAAAAATGTAGCAATTCGGTCTAGCTAGTGCTTAACCTGTCTTGATAAGCATATCGTATGTTTACGAATCTTATGTACTGTACTATATTTGTCTAATCAGAATTCTATATTTTGTCATAGATTCCGACATGTGGCGACGTTTAGAAATTGGCAAGATAGAAATCGGTGGCAAGATACATTGCAACATGCGATGCTCTCGCGAAACGTCATGTACGCTGCTTACATGGTGTTCAAGCTAGGACCCACTTCATTCTAGGGCATGGACTATCCATTCCAGGAGGCGTCGATTAGCGTTGGAGGACGTGGATCAACCATGACAGTTTGCCTCCAAAGCTGCACGCAGGATGAAGGTGATGGTGGCGACTCACCTCGGACACATGTCTTGGAATCACCAGTCCGTGCACATAGAGTAGTACGATGTCCCCGCGTAATTACTCTTGGAGAGGATATGTTACTCCCTCGGAAAAGGGCCGACGGCTGGATGGAAGTGGAGCTGGGTGAGTTCTACAACGAAGGAAGGCTACGATGATGATGTATCGGTCAGTTTAACCAAGACAACCTTGAGCAAGAAGTATGGTCTTATACTCTTATTGTGATGGGCGTGGAGTTTAGAAATAAGTTACAAAAGCCAACCGCGGTTGTAGGGGGTTAGTAAAAAATCTACTCGCTCCATTTTTAAATATTCTTTTTTAAAGATTTCATTACGGATTACATGCGGATGTATATAAACATATACTTTAGAATATAGATTCACTCGATTTGCTCCGTATATAATCCATATTTTAATCTTTAAACAGACTTATATTTAGAAACGGAGGGAGCAAGAGCTAAGAGAAGATACCATTTCGATAGTTTTGGTAACATATTTAAAGAGGCCGAGACCACAAGGGCATTAGAGAGGAAGTACTGTGAGGTGGGATAACTGCTACCACATGTTTTATCTTGAAAATGTGTCTACTGTCAAGCCGGTTTGTATGGTCTATATAGCTGACAAAAAATATAAATGAAGGCAAATATCTTGAAAGAAATGTAGGATAACATTTCAACTTTTGGAAGGCAAAATTTGAGCTTGTTCGGGCGACAGTCAGACCCTGCGTTGGGCACTTATTCAACTCTCTAACTCTGTCATGGTCTTGGTCTAGGCTTCCTGTATATGATCACAATTTCCAAATAATCGAATCACACGACAAGAACATTGAGGAGAAGAAACATCGACTGGGAGCCACACGCGATCAAGACACCGACCGCTTGCGAGATGTAGCTCTAGGTAGATGTGGTCTCGCACGCTCGCTCCCCTCATTCGACATCATGCTCCAAATCATTTTCCTCTCCCCCAACCGACATCTCGTCTTGGATGGCGAAAAACTGGATGGTGCATGGTCCGGGGTGAAATATTCCACCTATCGCTTGAATGAGTTTAGTTCACTTGGGCCTTCATTTTTTTCTTCTTCTATTAACTACTACTTCTTTTACTTGTTTATTACCATCAGTAGGTAGTCAGATCTGTAGTGACTTGCCAAGTGTTAGGGCAACTCCAAAGCGTCGACATGGTCCGTATGTGTCCATTTGAATCGAAACGAATAAAAATGCCAGCCAACGCTTCAACACAAACACCAAAACCGTTTCCTCGCTGTCCATCTAGACGCATTTCCGACCCATATTTGGCCACGCTCCTCCTACTTCCGTCCATATCTGGCCATGCTCGCTTCCTAGCCGGCGATCGAAACCCTAGCTAGCCCGCATGTCCATCATGCGGTTCTTCAACAACAAGGGCAAGGGCAAGTACAAGTTCAACGCCGACGCCGGCTCATTCCACGCGCCGCCAGCACCGGACGCCTTCCCCTTGGTGTTGTGGGAGGGAAAGGCTCGCGGCCGGCTTTACATCTCGATGCACCGTCCATAGTACCATTGGCAGTACCGTGTGTCGCTGTCGTGGCCCAACGTCAACCTTTCCCATGGTTGGCACCTCGATCCCCACCGCATCCCTGTACCAGCGGTGCCGCGGTCTCGGCACGCGCATGCGACATGTGTCCCCACGTTAGGCCGGTTTCTGGCTATGTGACCAGAAACGGACGCGAGCAGACAAAATATGTCCCCGCATTGGAGTTGCCCTTAGAGGAGACTTTTATTATTGTAGAACAAAGCTTGGTAAATCTACCTAGTTATAGATTTGTTGAAATGTTTGAAATGTATTATAGTACACATCAAGAAATATACGACACACTACTAAAATGTACTTCCTCCGTTCCTAAATATAAGAACTTTTAGATATTGCACTATGAGGTACATACGGATGTACATAGACATATTTTAGAATGTAGATTCATTCATTTTGCTCCGTATGTAGTCTTCTAGTGTAATCTCTAAAAGGTCTTATATTTTGAAACGGAGGGAGTAGCATACAAAACGTGGAACATAAACAATTTGGTATTACTTCAAAGACAAACCAATGCAACATATACATGACCAAATCAACTACACGCTACAGCTCGCTTGAGTATCATTTATTTAGTAATGACACAGACGGTTTTTGTTGAGAAACAGATACAGAGATGCAGACAACGAAGGCACCCTACTTAAACTTGGCCTTGATAGCGTCCACCTGGCCGTTGTCGATCCGGAAGGCCTTGGCCAGCACATCGCTGGGCACTGGCGGCGCGGCAGCGAAGAGTGTGGTCGCCATGACTTGTGTGCCCTGGAGCTGGCTGTTGAAGCCGGCGATCACGGAGGCAGGACCACGTCCCCTGTTCTGCTGGAAGTGCACGAGCCCACGCGGGAAGACGAACACATCCCCGACGGTGACAGTCTTAGTGAAGAGCTTGTTGGCGGTGGTGATGAAGCCAACCTCGAGGACTCCCTCGAGGACGAAGATGATCTCGGTGGCGCGTGGGTGGGTGTGCGGCGGGTTCTGGCCGCCCGGGGCATAGTCGATGCGCGCCATGGACACGCCAAGCGTGTTCACCGCAGGGAATGACTGTACATTCGCCGCTGTGACGTTGGACCCAGCTGCGTTGTTGGTGTTGCCAGCCCTCTTGAGACCGGCGAAGAAGAAGTCGTCCGCCGTGATGTCCGCCTTGCAGGGGAAGCCGTTCAGCTTGATCGCTGCCGCCATTCGTTTTGACAAAGTCATTGCATCAGCAACAACAAGCAGAAAAAAATGCAACAACGAACTTGAGAAAGATGATGACTCACGGGATGCCAAGTCGGCGACACAGACGTCCTGGAGCATGTCGGCGTCGCCGGCCATGGTGGAGGCAACGAGCGCGAGGAGGACTACGGCGGCAAGCTGAAGCATCACCATGATCGCTTGGCTAATGCTGTCTTGCTATCAGCTTGGTGGTGTAGTTGTTAGGGAGCTTCTTGGGTGTGGAAATTAGCAACGGTAGGAGGTGGTATTTATAGGCAGTGTGGTCTGTGTATGGAACTATGGATAGCATCGCCGTTTCACGGTCGTAGGCTCGGATGGGGAGGGAAACACGCAAGGGCCTGCGCATCCGATTCCATTAATTTGGAGCCAATGGGGACATACTAGTTGTTTTTGCACTCGTTGCAGGCTAGTTCTTGCTGCACATGTGTTCTTGAATCGATCCATTATCCATCCATTTTGTGGTATATCCTGTTGGAGACAACAGACCTGAGTTTCATCGGTCTCCATGCAACGTTTCTCATGGGCGGAATTGATCACTCTCTTTATTGTTTCCTTCCGCGAAAGGTACCACTTTATTTGTCGTGGAGGCACGGAGCTGATTACGTGAAAGGTATAGTCGTGCCTCTCACTAAAGGAAAAACACATTATCGTTTTTTCCTGCTATAAGAGGCATGGATATAGGCATGGATATACTTTTCATGAGGACACGGATTTGCTTGCGTGAGAGACAAGACCGTGTCTTTCGCAGAGCGATAGATTTACTTTTTGTAGATGTACGAATTTCCTTTCGCGAGAAGTATGCACGAACCAAGCTGTGGTTGGATGATTGACGGGATTATGGTATCCCTAGCCCACTAGGTTTTCAAGTCCTGATGCACATTTATTTTTGGATTTACTTCAGGATTTTCGACGATGTGCATTCTGTGTGAGGACACGTTTTCGTCAACGACGAAACGTCTATGATGAATTCATAGATCTAAAGATGATATGCCGACTCAGCCTGTTGGAGATGCTCATAGAGATAGAATGTGCGTGAATGCGTTCATTGATATGAGTGTATGCGCGTGTTATGAGTGCTTGCATCTATACTATGTTTTTTTAAGAAGACGTGTTTTATTTCCATAAGGGGTACAGATTTACTTTACGTGGAGACATGAATTTGCTTATGCGAGAGGCAAGGCCGTGCTTCTCACAAAAGAAAAAATACATTCTTTTTCTAGGAAAGGAAAAAACGCGCTTCTGGTTTGAATATTTTCATGAAAAAATTCGTCGATCTATCAACATGGAATCTAAATTTAAAAATCTCAACGCGACAAATTCAACAATGAAAAACAATTCAAGCTTTAAACACACAGTTTAAGGAATAAACTATTTGGAAAAATAAAAATTTATAAGTGAACTAAATGCAGCGCGACATTTATTTGTTCGTAACTTGATGTCGAGGTGGATAGCTGTTCATTTGGGGTGTGTTTGGTTCGGGAACGAAGTGGAACGGAATGTCATGGTTCCATTCTAGTGGAATGGGTCGGTTCCGTCCTTGTGTTTGGTAGTAGCGACTTAAAAGAACGGGATGGTTACATTTTGATGTTTGGTTGGAGGGACGGAATGGAATGGATTTGTTCATCTTCCTCTGCTGCATCTCGTCGTCGCCATCACTGCACGCCATGAGAGAGTAGAGATGATGGGGATGCGGCCGCTGCTGCCGGCGAGGAGAGGAGGGACCGGCCGGCAGGGAAAGGAGGGACCGGCCGACGGGGAGAGGAGGGACCGGCCGCTGCTGCCGGCGAGGAGAGGAGGGACCAGCCGGCGGGGAGAGGAGGGACCGGCCGCTGCTGTCGGCAAGGAGAGGAGGGACCGGCCGCTGCTGCCGGCGGGGAGAGAACGGACCGGCCGTCAGGGAGAGGAGGGACCGACGGGCGGGGGTGGTAGGAACCGGCCGCCGGTGGAGGAGGGACCGACCGCTGCTGCCGGCGAGGAGAGGACGGACCGACCGTCAGGGAGAGGAGGGACCGACGG
This sequence comes from Hordeum vulgare subsp. vulgare, assembly GCF_904849725.1. Lineage (NCBI taxonomy): Eukaryota > Viridiplantae > Streptophyta > Magnoliopsida > Poales > Poaceae > Hordeum > Hordeum vulgare. The sequence goes on from NC_058523.1 coordinate 549,635,579, forward strand.
GCGGGGGTGGTAGGAACCGGCCGCCGGTGAGAGAGAGACGAGACGAGAGGGAGGGAGAGAGACGAGAGAAGGAGCAGTTCCGCGTGATTCCTCCGATTTGGAGGAATGCGTTGGTTCCGCATATCAGGGAAATATTCCCTTCCCAGGAATCAAGGCATTTAGGTTCTCCTCCCAACCAAACACTAGAACGAGGATGAGGAACGGGTCGGACCCGTTCCATTCCACCCCATGACACAAACTGAACACACCCTTGAATCAGAGAGGAGACTCCATGAAACTATCCTGATTTTGCTGCTGCTTCTGACTTTTGCTGCTCGCCAGGCTCTCGTACAGAGAAGACTAGCTAGAACCAGTGGTGGAATTGTCTGATCTAGTCCTCTGAACGCATGCTATGACTGAGACCCCTTGTCAAAAAAAGAAGATTAAGACCAGGTTGGCAACGACCGCCTGGTTAATCATGAGTTCATGACGACTTCCGGTAAAATTAACAGAGCAAATCAATAGCTTGTCAGCCGTCTCTATCACTGATAATATGTGCTTGCTCGTGGTCTCGTGGAACGAGACGCTCTCTGCCATGTCCGAAACGCTCACCGTCGTCTACCTGTTGTCCTGCTCGGATCGCAGCCAGTCACGGCAGCCAGGAACTTGGCATTCTTATTTCGGGCCGGTGCTTTGAAATTGTACAACGCGCGGGTATGAAACATCATCTCGCCGAGCAGGCATGCGGGTCTGCTGCTCCTTTTAGGTCAGTTACGTACAGTTGGAAGCTAGCAAAGGTAGGCCAACGCTGGCTGCTTGCTTTGCAATGGCACCATGCTGAAAGACCATCAAGGGAAGCATTTGGTTGGCTCTCAGTGCGGCAAACTTCAACCTGTTGGAAATATGAGCAATTTATCAGAGGATTTTATTAAAAGAAAAGTTAGGATAAACATAACCATCATAATAAAGACAGAAGAAGGCATGTAATATAGAGATGAGATGACAAAAGACATGTACACGTAAGATCGAGAAAAGAACATATGTGTAACCGTTCTATATAGACAAGGTATCATAGCACAGACGGGATGGGGAAGAACGCATCAGCCGGCGGCGGCGGCGGAGGAGCGCGCGTGTATGTCTCGCTTGTTTTCAAGCTCATACATGTGTGGAAACATCCTCCCTTATAAGAAGGTCCAACTCCCACTAAACTAGCAATGTGGGACTAAACATTTCCACCTCTTGCCTTACACAAATGGGCTACGTGGGCCTCTAGAATTTATTAGGAATTTTCTGAAATCATATATATTGGGTTGGCCCATATTTGAACAAAATTCCAGCACAACCTTTTTTCTCGATTTGTTCTAAGGCATTGCCCAGTTTCTCCAATCCTCTAGGTTGGTTTGGATGAATTGCAAGTCTTTATTGTGTGGAGTTATCTACCGCTCGATGTGCTTTAACGGTGACTAGATATTGTTTCGGACTATAAATGGCTATTGCGGTCTTGGCGATAGGGTTACATATGCTACCGCCAGTCTGTTTAGTGGTAGGTTATTTTTCTACCACCAGGGTCCGCGACGGTAGGTTGTCATATCCTATCATCAAGGGCTACAACGGTAACAAGAGGATCAGGTTTTTTTTTCCAACCAGGATCACATCCGGATTAACTATCGCGAAAAGGTGAAAACAGTAAATTTTGCCCCGTCCGGTCCTGTCCACTGTCGGCCGGTCGAAACGACAGCTTGGTCACGAACCGGACCGGTCGGGACTGTGTTCACCCTGATTTGTGGCGTCCCACACTACGGGCAATGTCCAATGGCCGAGGCGATGAGCTGGTGTTTCGGCGGCACTCCACACTCCTTGTCTCCTTCACGTTGCTGACTGGGGTTGGATGAGTAGGGTAAAAAGCAAGAGCTACCTGCTACACATGCATCCGATTCCACTGATTTGGAGCCAATGGGGAAATGGGCAAAATTGACAAAAATGACCCCTGGGACGAAAGAACTCACGAATTGATCCCTCGGAAGAAATAATTCACCGGCCTGACCCTTTTGTGTGGCGCCCGACACCTCGGCGCCACACTGTACTGTGTGACGCCTAGGGGTTAGGCGTCACACCCCGGACCACGTGGCAGGGAGGGCCCCACCCCCAGGCAGTGTGACGCCTAAGCCTCAGGCGTCACACATTGTAATGTGTGGCGCCTGACCCTTAGGCGCCACACATTACAATACAGAGCCACGGGCCAGCCCCCTTCCCACCCCCCTCCCCACCCCCTCCCTCATTCAAACAGAAACTTCCATTGCGGCGGCTGGCACTCATCCCCTCCCTAATCCCCTCCCCCATCTCCTTCAGATCTGAGGATTTCTTCCTTGGATTGATCCCCTAAGGTAATGTCCTCCCCCATCCCTTCCCTTTCCCATCCTTCTATCCAATTTTATTATGTTTTGGTTGAGTAGATTGATTTTAGTAGATTGATTTGAGTAGGTTCTTAGGATTTGACTAGTTAGGATTTGGTTGAGTATATGAGTAGTTAGTAGTTAGTAGTAGTAGTAGGTATAGGAATTGCATTAGGTTTTGGTTTTGGTTGAGTATATGAATAGTGAGTAGTAGTAGTTAGTAGTAGAGGTAGGTATAGGAATTGTATTAGGTTTTGACTACTTAGGATATGAGTTAGGATTTGACTAGTTAGTATATGAGTTAGGATTTGCATTAGGTTTTAACTAGTTAGGATATGAGTTAGGTTTTGACTAGTTAGGATATGAGTTAGGATTTGACTAGTTAGTTGAGTATATGACTAGTTAGTTGAGTATATGACTAGTTAGTAGTTAGTAGTAGTAGTAGTTAGTAGTAGTAGGTATATGACTAGTTAGGAATTGCATTAGGTAGTTAGTGGTAGTAGTTAGTATTAGTAGTAGTTAGTAGTTAGTGGTTAGTGGTAGTAGTTAGTATTAGTAGTAGTTCATATGAGTATATGAGTCTTATTTGAATATTAGTAAATGAGTACTTTTTTGTGATTTGTAGGATGGTGTGGCTTCTGAATGATGTTTATGACGCTGAACACCGGGCCTATTTCATGTCGGAGAAGAAGATGGTAAGTAGAAAATGATTAGTAGATTAGTAATATTTTGAAAATGTAATAAGCACTTGATATCTTCTTCTCCTATATGTTTGCAGGAGCTTACGCCCCTGAAGATCCGGTCTCATGGGGCATCCTCTGTAATGCATTACGATGAGCGGTACACCCCGTACATCGAGATGACGGGACTCCTTCCATTCGTGCAGCTTGTGAGTCGGTCAACTCCAAATCTGAACGCTGCGGCAGTCACAGCACTCATTGATCGTTGGAGGCCGGAGACACATAGTTTTCACCTCTGGACCGGAGAGATGACGGTTACTCTTCAAGATGTTTCCATGATCACCGCTCTTCCCATCGAGGGGAAGCCACTATGTATGAGCACTGATTCTGAGGGATGGCGGCATCAAATGGAGGCTCTTATTGGTATGTCGCCGCAGGAGCCGGAGGTGGAAGATGGAGGGAAGAAAGATAGAGTCCCTGCCGGCGCCACTTTCACTTGGATTGTCGCCAACTTTGCTCATTGTCCTGAGGACGCAGATGACGAGGTCATCCAGAGGTATGCTCGCGTCTACATGTGGTACGTCATCTCTAGGACTATCTTTGCGGACGGCACAGGCAAGAATGCTCCTTGGATGTGGCTGAAGGCGTTGACTGTTTTGGACAACAAGTTCAGCTGGGGCTCGGCCGCACTGGCTTACTTGTATCGGCAGGTAATAAATTGTTAATATTAAGTACTCTCTGTTATCTTTTTCTGCTAAACTGATGCATGTTTGTTGTTACTTGTAGTTGGACGATGCTTGTCGCAGGACGACAAAGGACGGTGGAGTTGGTGGTTGTATGCTCCTACTTTCAGTATGGAGCTGGGAACGCCTACCTGTTGGACGCCCTAAAAGCTCAAAGTGGAATACCTGGGATGACCACGACAACCCTGTACGTCAACCTACATGGGCTTACAAGTGGGACTTGGTATCGGAGGTGGCAAGCGAAGTGAACCTATTGTACAAGCAGTACACCAACGAGATGGATTCGCTTACCCCCGAGCAGGTAAGATGGTTTCAGAGTTGACTTCCAGCTTCTATGTTGTGAGTGAAATGAATTGTGGTATTCATCTTGTGTTGTAGGTTGAATGGGAGCCATATGGTGTCGGGACAAACTTTGGTGATGCACACACGTTCGAGCTGAATCCACTATGCGTGCAGGAAAGACATCTTTGGCTAATGCGTTGTCCCCTAATATGCAATTGGGCGGTTGAGTGGCATCTCCCGCATCGTGTGCTGCGTCAATTTGGTTACTTTCAGCCACACCCGCCGGAGTGGGTGGACACGGACACACAGCTTCACAGGTAACAAAAAATAATTAGTGATTAGTTTTGTTCTTAGTGTTGAGCGAGCTACTGATGTGTTTTGTTCAAAGCAGGTTGGATAGGAGGAGGCAGCGAAAAATCAAGGACTGGCAGAAGCATCATAAGAGCTACGTCCTTATGTTTGAGCAAAGCGTGCAGGCAACTTCGAGCATACAACGAACCCAGTACCGTCAGCATTGTGCTCTTGCGTTCAGCAACTACCTAAGATGGTTTCAGGAGAGTACTCGTGTCGAGATTTTTCCGCCGGCTTACGAGGAGGACATATTGGAAGAACCCACTGAGTACGATGAACTTGCCCAAGGCGGTTACAGCAAGTTGATTCGCGAAGGGTACCAAACTTCCTTCGCCCCTGTCCTGAACTTTGTGGTAAGTGTGCTCCCCTATGTAAATTATGAATTCTAGCGGACCTATTCACTTGCACTTATTTGTTGTCATTGTCTTGTGATCATAGCGCAAAGAGGTCAAGAAACAAGCTGACGAGTCCGAAGATATTCTAGATAACACACCTGGAGGAAAAAAGGGAGAATCTGCACTTCGTCTATTCATAAAGGTGTTGTGTCATTATTATTATTTTGCCCACCTATGCAACATTATAGGTTACCTAATATATGTCATTTATATTTGAATCTAACAGGAACAGGGCAAGAAGTTACGGCGCCTATCCAACATTTTAGGTTGCCGTGACCCTGAATATGTTTCACCTTCGAGATCCGGTTCATCCGAAAGAAATACTCTTGACGATTCGGCTTCTTCGGGCGCTCATATGGATGATGGTGACATTACCCAAAGAAATACTCAGGACGATGATGTTGACACTCCTCAGGTATGACATAGCCATGCAGTTTGCACTTTCAACCTTCAACCTTGAACCTTCAAATTTGAACTTTCAACCTTCATGTGTATTAGGCTGCGGACGACATGACGTTGAAGGCTTTCCAACGCTCCGCTTACATGTTGAAGCCCAGGAAGGAATTTAAGCGCTACTCACCGGATGATTATGCGAAAGGGAAGAATCCGGTGGCCGGGAGCTCTCGTTTGTCAACGATGAGAAGCAGGGAGGATGAGGTTGAAGATGACGATGACGATGAGTCCGATGACCCAGATCAATTTGTGGTTGCGAGAAGGAAGAAGCTAGTATCCAAGAGGGGACGAGGCCCTAAGTGATTTGTAGTTGGTGTTGCACTTGTCGAGCTGAACTATTTATTGTAGTCTTGAACTATTTCGAGTTGTGAACCATTTAGTTCTAGTTGCAGTTGTTGAGAACCATTTAGTGCTGTCAAAAGATCCTTATTGCTGGAAATATATTGCTTTATTGCACTCACAAGATCCTTATTGCTGTCAATATATTGATGTATTGCTGTTCTAAGATCTTTATTGCTGTCAGAAATTGCTTTATTGCTGTCCATATTCAGTTCCAGCAGGTTTTCACATGTGTGGCGCCTAGTTGTACTCCATGATACTCCGGCCATTGTGATTGGTCAAAGTATGGTTCAAATCTAGGAGCCCATGTATGCTTCGTGGTCATGATCGAGAACTCGGACTCCCTCACGGTTAGTGGATGGTTGACGTCCACATTCCTACTGCGAGCTGCCGTGTACAAATGCGAGCATGCGAGATGAAGCAACCTTGGTCTCCCACAAGAACAATCACACAAGGATAAAGAAACCTTGAACGCCCTGTTTCCGTGTTGCTGGCCATCGTTTGTCGTTCCTCCGGGCTCATTCACTTCGTATGTCCAATCCTCGTTGTTGTACAGGGTAGCCGTTTGGGAGTCAGCCTTCCGTGATTGAAATACCATCCATTTGTCAACCTTTGGTGGAAACTGGTACTTATACTTTTTCTTGTTCTCTCCCGCAATCTGATCATCTGTTTCTTGTGAGTACTTTAGAAAGTATGCTCTCAACTTGTCGAATGTGTATTGAACTATTGCCGTCACCAGCAACGCACGAACACCCTTCAACACCCGGTTGAAGCATTCTGCCATGTTACTAGTCATTTGACCATATCTTCGGCCATCTTCGTCATAAGCTCGTGCCCACTTGGCCCAAAGTTCAATGTGCCTGTTAAGAAACTCAAGCCCACCTGCATCAAGTTTTTTGTTTACAAGCAAAGCATTGTACAATCTTGCAAATCGTTTGTCAGAAAATGCTTGACAACAATCCTGAAGATCATCCGCCAACTCCTTGCTACCACATGCCCGGTAGAAGTTTGCACAGAAATGCCTCATGCACCATCGATGATGCAAAGGAGCATGGCCGGGAATGACAATGTCAACCGCGTTAAGTATGCCTTGATGACGATCCGATATGACACATATTTCCCTCTCAAACGGTAATACTTTGGTTCTCAAAATATGCAAGAACCATTCCCAGTTAACATTGTTCTCTGCCTCAACCAAAGCAAAAGCCAAAGGCATCAACCGGTTATTGGCATCACTTGCTATTGCAACCAACAAAGTGCCCTTGAATTGTCCGGTCAAAAACGTGCCATCGATGGAGATGACAGGACGGCAGTGCTGGAAAGCCCTCACACATTGCTCAAATGCCCAAAATGCACGGCCAAATACGCGAACCCTATTTCCATTCTTAATCCTTGTTTTCTCCCCATACGGCTCGACCACATGAACCATGCCCGGGTTAGTGTGGGCAATAGCTCCCAACAACCTAGGTATGCGGTTGTATGCTTCCTCCCAATCACCATACAACATCTTGAACGCGGCTTGCTTTGCTTTCCATGCCTTACCATATTTCACCTTGTAGTGAAAGAGGGCTTTCACAAGGTCTTGTACGCTTTTTATGCTCATTGTAGGAAGAGAGGAGATGGAGTTGGAAAGCCTATAAGCGATGAACTCGGAGGTTAGTTGTCTATGGCTTTGCGACGATAGGGCACCATCAACCCTCTTGCCTTGACACATGTGAGGCATACAACTGACAATGTTCCATCCTGGCCCTCCTTTCCATGGTCTTGCACGGACAATCCAAGGACAACCTCTATCCTCACAAGCAACCGTGTAACGCAGCTTCATGTTTGAATGAACAACTTTGTGTGGCCTGTAATGCGTAACAGAATATTCATCCAACCACATCTTCAGTTCAAAGAATGTTTCGAACTTTGACCCCGGCAAAATAATATTCTTCCCATGTGTGTCCTGATGAGAAGGTGGCCTAACTCCAAACAATATGCCTTCGCCTCCGTCAACCACGGCTTCATCCGCAAGGCTAAGATCCTCGAACAATGGTGTCCGGTGATCACGCTTTAATACCTTCGTGAAAGCTTCAGCCTCCTTTGCCGTGAACCCTTCCTCATCAACTTCTTCATCGGGACCCTCATCGTCAGACTCAGAGGCATACCCACGTGAGTACGGAATGGAATGGTCCATTGTCTCTTGCAAATTATATTTGTCCAAATCACCAAGATTGTTGTCATGAAGAACATTACCATCATCATAGTGCTCATAATTAGCCTCTACCAATGGTTCATGTTCAATGATGACCTCTTCGTTAGCCTCATACACACAAGAAAGAGGTTCAATGCTGGCCTCTTCGTTGATGGTTGCAGGAATAGCTTCAACAATCGAAGAGGAAACCCGGTTCAAATCCAACAAGTTAGGAACATTTGTTTTCATGGCAAATAACTCTAGAGCCTTGTCTAGTGATTCGGCCACCGTATCCTTGTATGCAAGCCAACGTTGCTCGGAGTTGACACGCATGGTCTTCCAACGAATGTGCATTCCGAATCCCACATTATGCCTACCAGCAAACTCAACTACATCACTAGGGTCCATCCAATTCAAATCCTTTCGGACTTGTTCCAACAATTCAGCATAGCTAGGACACAAATCGAACACCATGTCAAGCTCATCCGGGTCCGGATCAATATTGCCTTTTAAAAAGGCATCCTTGTCCACGTGATGAACATAAACACATGTTCTTCCCATACCTAAACAACAAAACATAGAACCTTTTCATGAGCAATCATACAATTACAATAACCATAGCCTAACTTCCAAATAACCCTAACCCCCTCATAACCCTAACACAACCAAACATCCCTAACCCTAGCCTAACCATAGCCTAACCCTAGCCTAACCCTAGCCTAACCCTAAAACAACCATAATGCACACATCCAAACAACCCTAATCCTAACCCCATCATACCCCTTATCCTAACATACAAACAAATAAAACAATATGATATACATCCCACATTTCATGAAAAACTAGGGTTTCCTCAAATTTGCAAAAAAAAGAACACAAAAGATTTTCCTTTGGATAAGAATGAGGGGAGAGGTGGGGATTACCTTAGGGGAGTGATTGGACAACAAATGCCCGCTCCAAACCTTGAGATTTGGTGATGTAGAGAAGGATTTGAGGGAGGGGGCAGTGGCTGGGAGAGGGGCTGGGGGAGGGGAATGAGGGAGGGGGTGGGGAGGGGGCTGGCCCGTGGCTCTGTATTGTAATGTGTGGCGCCTAAGGGTCAGGCGCCACACATTACAATGTGTGACGCCTGAGGCTTAGGCGTCACACTGCCTGGGGGTGGGGCCCTCCCTGCCACGTGGTCCGGGGTGTGGCGCCTAATCCCTAGGCGTCACACAGTACAGTGTGGCGCCGAGGTGTCGGGCGCCACACAAAAGGGTCAGGCCGGTGAATTATTTCTCCCGAAGGGTCAATCCGTGAGTTCTTTCGTCCCAGGGGTCATTTTTGTCAATTTTGCCGGGGAAATGATAGTTGTTTATGCACTCCTTGGAGGCTAGTACCTGCTACACATGCGTCTTTGAATCAATCCGTGCTCCATCCATTCTGTGGCATACCTATTGAGACAACGCACATCCGTTTCGTGGACCTTGATCGTCGTGGGCATAGTGCCAGGGCAATGCACAATTGAACATGTCGAGGTGGCTTATCGTGTACTTCCTTCGTACCAAAATAATTATGGTTGAAGAGAACTAGTCTTTGTTCTATTTTTGTCCAACTATAACTATTTTGGTCCGAAGGGAGTAGTTGCTCATGCGAAACTTATGGCATTACAGTTTGTGTTTTTGAGACAGTTGACCGCACAGGAGAGATTATTTACTTTGCATATTAGAGCAGATCTAGTAGATCCCGTAAAATATCAGAAACTGTAAAATAATCTTCGTTTACTGTTTTGAGCCAAAAAATGTCTATTTCATACAGTTTTACTAAGTCTCATTTGTCAACTTCGTTATGTCTCAGTCGATGGTATATTCTTCTGATCTTGCATGAAGATTTCTACAAAAAAATATTTTTATTTTTTATTTTTCTTCTCCTTATACTATATCGCTTGATTAAGACTTGGTTAAGTCTCAGTCTACTCAGGCATAGCCACATCCTATTTCAAGTATTGCAAAATAGCCGATCCTATAAAAATATATACATATCCCCCTAAGAAAACCTCGTCCAAAATTTTCAGCTCTACTTATACTACAAAACCACTGGCAGGAGGAAAGTTTCACGTCAACCGCCACCGCCGACGCAACCGCCATCTCCCAAGTCTGGCTGTTCCCGTCGCTACCGACCAGCCGATTGTGTCTCCCACCCTTCCTCGGCTCATTACCGACGGCCATCATGCCCCTCAACCTCTTGGGTCGTTGCGGCAGCTCCGCCATATAGGCGAGCTTGATGTACGTAGCCCCTCGCGCCGGACGACCATCGCGCCCCTCGAGCTCTTGGGTGGCCACGACAGCTACATCATTGATGTGGGCTCGAAGTCGCCATCGAGGACCAATGGCCATGACAGGAAGAAGCGGTCATGGTTAGGAGTGGCTGCTTGTGCGGGTAATTTGGGGAAGAAGATGACCGTGGGAAAAAAGAGAAAGGAAAAAAAGTGCCGACGAATGAAATATTCATTTTCACGATACAAATTTGTGGTATGTGTTCTAGCGCAGCATGTGCGGCATTGTAAAACAGTTTTAACCTTCCTCTGTAAAAGCCGACCCTTAAAAATGCGTATAAGGGGCACTATAAACAGGTTTTACTATGCGAAATTGCTCCAGACAGAACAAACCTCGTAAATGAAATTGTTTACTGGTACCTCAATATAAGGGATCTGCTAGAGATGCTCTTACATCTGTCTTAACTTAAAAATAAATAAATTTGAAGCAATTATTAAAAAAAGAATACAATACCAGATCAATGTCACTAGATCCATCATGAAATATATCTCAATGTTGTATCTATTTGGTACTATAGATGTTAATGTTTTTCATATGAAAGTTGGTCAAATTTATAGAATGTTTAAGATAAATCTAATATGCAAAGTAAAGAAAAACAGAGTACCGTAAGAGTTTGAACGATTAAGCTACGGGTGAAGCCATCCAGAAGGCTCCTAGATAGTGTTAGTACGTTGATAGTACCATGTAATTTGTATCTAGCTATCTCTATCTCCCTTCTCCTAACGTGCAAGTCACGATTGAGTCATGGTTGTCATTGTATGTGCATCTTGGAATAAGCTTCCATTTATTAAAGACTTTCAACCTCTCTACGTAGAGGATGAGACGCTTCCACCAAGGTTTACACGTGCTGTCCTAAGAGCATATCTAACCCTGTAAAAGCCGACCCTTAAAAACCTTTAAAAATGCGTATAAGGGGTACTGTAAATAGTTTTTATGCGAAATTACTCCGAACAAAAAAGACCCCATAATTGAAATTGTATTTCACTATAGTTTTTTCTTTTCTTTTTTCCTCCTGTTCCGGTGAGCCGTTTCGTGCCATGGCGTGCCTCGCCCTAGCGCCCCGGCGCCACCAGCCTCACCCTCGCCTCGTCCTGGCGCCGGTCGTTCCCGGCCATACATGTAGTGGAGGATCCTTGCGCCACCCGCCGCCGATTGAGCTCGGTGTCGTGTGAATGACCCTGACAATAGTACCTAGGGGTACGAACAAAGGGGCAAAGTCTAACTAGGCGTAGTGGATGCATTCGGATTTACGAGTTCAGACCCACTCAAAAGTGGTAACTACCCTACGTCTCGAGCCCTAAGGCAAGTGTTTTCTTATGAGGGTGCAAAAGATTACAAATCGTTGAACCCTTGAGCTGGAGCCCGGGAGTGGCTTATATAGTAACTGCCACGACCGGCCGAGCTTCATTACAAGGCATTTAATGCTAATAAAGTGGGAATTTACTAGAAACGACAACTTTAACCCTTGGCATTACTGGTAACATGAGTCTTCACTGCACTTCATGTGGTAGATAAAGTCCTTGGGCGTTGCTGCCTCTTTGGTGCCTTCATCTTGCTGTGGTTCGAGTGACAGGATGCGTCCGACTGGCACAAGGTGGTCCGAGTGACTCTGAGTAAGCTGAGTGAGGGTTACTGAACCGTATATGGTCGAGGCTTCAACCGTGACCTTAAGAACACTGATGTCCATAAGGAGTCCTAGGTGGGCATAAGGAAGCAGGTCCGTAGGCCTACGCCTAATGTACAACCCCATCACTCAGCACTGCTCGTCCCCGATTGAACTTGACACTGCCCATCGTTGCGCGTACATTCCCAGTTGTGGCCGGCCCACCCTCCCCCTCTCTTCTCCGGTGCTGCCCCACCCGATTCAGGCCGCGGGTGGCCTGTTCCACCCCTCCCGTGGACGGCCTCGTTTCGGAAGTGGAGGTCGAGCTAACCGCAATTCGGACCCGTGACGGTAAATTCCGGCGTACGGCGGCTTCTTCTGACATGCGGCGACGGATTCCGGTGAGTTCCAGGTAGTTTTCGGCCAGTTCCGCGGTGTTTGCTCCGACGAGGTTTTGACCAGTTTATGTCTTGAACTGTATATTGTCTTCAAAACTGTACATATAAGGTTTTCGCGGATGGATTTACCGTGTCCCTTAAAAAGTTTACGGGTCGAACAAGTTTTACAAGGTCTGTTCCGCACCGTTTTTCCGATCGGAACTGTAAACACCTTGTTTTTTTATGGATTTAACCAGTTTACGTGACCTGCTAGAGATGCTTAAAAAAGAAAGTTTACAGGTACTACGTACATGTACATGTATAACCTGCCAGGTTGATGGCAAGCAGTCTCAACGAGCAGTCAGTGTCACATGCATCACAGAGGAGTCATTTTCCATGGAATCATCAATCGTACGTACTCTGATTTTGCTATGAAGAATGATTTTTGACTTTTGCTGATTGCAAAAACTGAGCTGGGTCAGCTCTCTGCACAGAGTAGAATAGAACTAGTGGCATTGTGCGAAATAGCCTTCCAAGAGCATGTTGTGATGCATGGAGACACCTGATAAGAAAAGATCCGTTCTAGTACGATATACATACATCGGATATACCAAAATTGTGATGTGAAATCGATCAACTTTACAGGTGAATGATGGCCGACCGGTTACCAATTTCATGCCGATTCCAAGTAAACTCACAGATCTGGTACAAACCCAAGCAACATGTAACTAGTTGTGCGCGTGTACACGGACGTGCAACTGCAGTTGTGTGAGACCATGTGGGTGTGCAAATGTAGTTGTGCGTGGCCTTGGAGAGGACAAAGTAATAGAACGCGAGTCCGCGTGTTGATGCTAACTTGGAAAGCATCAATAAGCGGAGTAGTACATGCTAAACTAGCTCCGCCTATTGATGCTTCGGTCAGGTTCGTGTCAAGTTACCTCGATGCACTCTCCAACATAAGGGCGAATCCAAACGCAAATTTTGTGCATGGTTCTTCATGATCACCTAGCCAACATAATATTTTGTGCCTGCAGGCATCTTGAGCTTTAGAGCAAGTACAATAGGATGATGTAGGCGGGCTGTAAGACTTAAAATAATATATTTGTGATGAATTGAAAGAGAGAGAGGAGAGGAGAGAGAAAAGAAGCGGGCTACAAACTAACAGCCGGCTGTAACACGTGCTCCTAGGCACTTTGTGAGAGAGGATGGTGGGCCTTGTATCAATAAAGTAGTACTTATTTACATCTACCTATTCTACTTACGGGCTATAAGCTTGGCTATAGATGACGTGTCAACATCATATAGCCAGCAGCTGACTATATTATTAACCACAGCTGGCTGTATTATGGGGATGCATTGGAGTCGAGTTGGCTAACACCAGTGCTTCCGACATATATGCGTCAACCATGCCTTACTCGAGAGCAACACACAAAGAGAGAAGCCTATTAGGAGGGGACATTCCCATCCTTATAAATCGTGGTATGTCTTCTCCCACAATAAATGTGGGACTAAATCCAAATATCTTTCACTGACAAATCGATCATAATGGGACCGCTAACACAACCATTTTCAGCCAACCAATCATGACCGACCATCTGTGAGTTCACTGAGATTTATTCTGGACACTTGATCTTTGACATCAATTATTATGCAATCTTGACTACGCTAACACTAGTGTTTTCGACACACATGCGTCAACCAGGCCCTACCTGAGAGCAACATCGATCTATGAGAGGCCTTGAGCCCTCTTTCCCTGAAAGACTAGCCTGTCAGGAAGGGACACCCCACCCTTATAAATCATTTTATGTTTTCACCCACAACCGATTTGGAACTAAACCCAACACAATCTAGCGCTGCAGTAGAGCACCTTACCTATCGATATTGAATCCAACTGCCTAGAATCTGAACTATGTTGAAGAGCGTTGAATGTAACATGTCAAAGTTTTCTTTCAAGGTCAAAGAGATAAACCAAACTATGGGGTAACAGGGTTGTCACAATGTTAATTGTGCTAGTCATGTATTAGCAAATTTAGGTAGAACTAAGGGCAGAACCACGGTTTGGCTTGGTTCAGCTCCGGAGGATGTCCTATATATTGTATTGCGAGATTGTAATCCCTTAAACTTTGAGTAATGGAAGAGCTATTTCGTAAAAAAAGGAAAATATAAAGTAAAAATAATAAAGATAAATCAATGAAAAATAGACATTAATATTTGCGTAAAACCATAAGGTGTTGGAGTTACTACATGAGATCTGTTGATTGTAATCAAGATGAAAATGAGCAAATCCGGTATTTTTAATACAAAATTTTATCATTTTTAAAAAATAGGATCATTTTTAAATTTTTTACTTAAGATAAATCTAATATGGAAGTAAAATAAACAAAGAGAACAACCGTTTCGAGTTTGAATCATCATCGGAGCTTATCCAAGATACACATGCAATTAATTTATTACAACTGTGACACCATTGTGACTTGCACGCTAGGAGAAGGATGATAGAAATAGATACAAATCATATAACTATCAACCCGCTAACAATTCTATCCACGAAGTGAAAGACACTTCCACCAAAGCTTACAACTAGTATTTCGTACATGTACATGCATGTATAGCATGTCTGATTGGTGGCAAGCTGTGTGAGGGGTCATTTTCTATGAATCTATGAAGCCCATCCTGATTTTGTTGTGAAGAATGGCTTCTGACTTTTGCCGCTTGTTGGGAAGCTGAGCTGGGACAGCTGCCGTATAGAGTAGAATAGAACTAGTGTGTGGTGGTATTGTGCGACTTAGTATTCCAAGAGCATGTTATGATGGAGAATCCTCGTCAACAAGGAAAGAAGAAGGTCCCGTATACATACAAATGCAGCATATGCGAAAGGCCGCTCAAATCGTCGGACTGATTTCCTCGGGTCCCGAGCCGTCGGATCCGACCCCATACAACTGTTTTTTTAGAAAAGGAGGTTAAACCCCCGGCCTCTTCATCAATCGATGCATGCAACCATCTTATTAATTATTTCACAAAGGTCTAACAATAGTATACATCAATCCACGCAAAGTCATCACTCACACCTACAAACTCGATAATGTGGAGTGCTCTCACTCCACATATCTAAGACCGGTGTTGTTTCCAATCCATCCACTAACGTATCGAGAACAACAACCGGTGCAACACACCTAAAACGCACACCTCACGCATATGTTTTACCAGCTGCCATCATCCTCGAACCACTGACCAATCTTCAGGAAAGATATCCGCATCATCCTTGCCAGTCCAATCATCCGTCGACGCCACCATGGCGCCCAACGGCGCCACCGCCCTGCGCTCATCCGTCCAGATGCGAAGACTCCGGGAGATCTGTCGTGCATAGCACCTGCTAACTAGGCATGACTCTGCGTAGCATCTGTCGGCCAGACATGACTTGACAGCTCCACCGGAATTCCGTGCAAGACGAAGCCGCTCCACCTCCTGCCTCAGTCTGCCAGCGCTGCTCCACAAACGATGCTCTCAAGAGAGAAACGACACCGCAGAACCGCCATTGTCCGATCTGGAAGACCAGATCCTAGGGTTTTCCCCGAAGCATTTCCCACCACCAGCAACCGTTCAGGACCCACTTAGTGCCCACCACCACTCAGCCCTCAAGGCGACGCCTTCAGGAAGGTCACGACATCAAGGACACCGCCGCCGCCCACCGGAGTTAGGGTTTTCACCTGAGAGGCAAGGAAGGGGAGCACAGGAGCAGATGTATACCGACGTCTCCAAAAAGAATAACGGCGCCCTTGAGCGTCTTCGTCGGCGCGGCCGGCCTGGGCCAACCAAGGGGTTTCCCCCAATCCGAATCTCCTCCACCGGCTTCACCCGCAGGTAGGGCCCCGGCAACCACGCCGGCACCGCTAAGAATCCGCAGGAGAGAGGCCCACAGATCAGGACCTGGGGGGCGCAAGTGGCGGTGCGGCAGCGGCCGATGAAGGGGAACAACACACCTCCACAACGACGCTTCCAAGAAAGATAGCGGCACCCGCGGGCGTCGCCGTCACGGCTCCGATGAAGACCGGAGCAAGGATTTCTCCCGGAGCTACGCTGGATATCCACCGCCACCGACCGCCGAGCATGGCCGCCACGCACCAGCCAAGGCCACTGCACCGCGCGTCCTGGACAATGCTCGTGCCCAGCCGACCAGCGCAGCCTCGCCCGGATCCTGCAACCACCGACGCGAGAACCCCATACAACTGTTGGATTCGTCAACGCATCGAAAAACATTACCATAGAAAAACAGCTTCGCTCGGCTCACAGCATCCCCTCCCGTCGATGGATTTGGTCGATCGCAGCACCCGCCACACCCCTGTTTTCTCATCTATCTGCCGGCGTCCTCAATAAGTGCTGGAGTGTAGTGCCACCACGCCCCGTCCAACGGCCCCAACAAGTGCTAGATCGCAGCACCGACACGCACTAGTGCAGAATTAGGCAATAGTCCCAGTTCGTAAGGACCTTTGGTGTCGGTTCTGCAACCGGCATTAAAGGGTGGGGACTAAAGCCCCCCCCCCCTAGTGCCGGTTCGTCACGAACCGGGAGCAAAGTCCCACCACATGGCACGAGCCCGCGCCGGGTGGTTGGGGCCCTTTATCCCGGTGGGTTACACTAACCGGGACTAAAAGGTTTAGGGGTTTTGGGTTTATGGTTTATTTTTTCTTTTAATTTGGTGTTTTTCATTTAATTCTTTTTTATTTGAAACATATTTTACGGTACTACATATTGTACACGTTATGCATATATAAAAATGCAATTTCTCGTAGAACCAATTATATATATACCATCGAATTTCTCGCACAACCATTCACACACACACACACTCACACACACATACAGATTATATATATATATATATATATATATATATATATATATATATATATATATTTCTCCTCCAATTTGCCGATCATTACATGGAGTCATTAAAGCTTATAATGGTATTCTTCTTTGGGATCTATGACCTGGTCGAGCAAAAATTCCGCTATTTGCTTTTAAATTGCTCGTACGCGATCCGTTGGCAGGAGTTGATCCCACATATCTTGCCTCTTTATTAAAAAAGAAGATCAATATCAATATATAGTTGTGTGTATATATATTAGATGATGATAAAAAAGAATTGTGAATAGTGTTCTGGCAAACGTATCCAAAGTTGTCTATCACTTTTGGACATTTCGGACGTCACCATGCGAATGTTTTAGCAAACGTAGTATGCACATAAATTATGCCCCGACGCTTGCCTCATGCACTTTATGAGAATATAATTCAATAAGGTAATAATTAATCAAACATGATAATGGTATTGAAACTAGAATTAAAGAGATGATAGCTAGCTAGTACTACTTAAGTAATTACCCTAGATCGCACCCATTTCAGTTTTTGTTTTCATGGGCCTTCAACCTATTTGATGAACTTTTCCCAAGCCCTGACTGCCGGCAAAGAAAATGAATAAAGAAGTTATGAATTAGTTGATATCAGGAAATGAACTAAAGGGGCCGACATATAGTTCAATAATGATTGAAATTACCTGTCGATCATCCCCCTCACAATTGTGTAGTCTCCATCGTATTTAAGTAGTGAGTCCAGTACTTGAACTTTTGCCTCGTCAACTTCAGTGATTAGCAGGATCAAGTGAAAACTACATGCACACATGTTTGTATAATTAAGCGGGCATGCGCATAACTCATCAACTACACTTATTAAAATCTAGTAAGCAAAAACAGAATTTGTAGTACAAGACAGTGTCACTCATTCGAAGTTGTAAGGAAGTAGTATTTCTGGTTGGGTATTTAGTCGCACCAAGAACTCTAGCAAGCTTTTATGTGTGTCTTTTCATTCCCATTGACGTGTCCATGTCTCTTCATTAATGGTATTTGTGTCAATGAACCCAATGCCATAGCGTCCAACTTTTTTCATTTCATACATCTTCATTCTCCATAATACCAGAGAAGAGAATATATAGTGAGGATAATTATAGGTAATGAACAAGCACTACATCTAGCTAGAGACTTAAATTACAGAAAGAAATCACTTACAGACAATATCAACTGACGAGAGATTTGTCGAGTGCATCTTGATTGAGTGACTAAAACATTTCTTGAAACTCAACCCACAAATCTTTTTTATGGTAGTAATGATGTGCCTCGACTTTCACCATGAGGGACTCTCGATCGGTAGTATTTACTTCTTTCAGGTACCATTGATGCAATTCATACATTCTCGTTGATAGAAGTGGGATCTGCTCAGGCTTGACCATAGGTTGTCCGTGGACATATTTCCATTTTAGTTCCTCCCCTTTAAACGTTTGCACTAGTAGAAAACGGGCCTTTGGCCTGGACCATTTAGTCCCGGAGTGCCTCTGGGCCGGGACTAAAGGCCCGGCCACGTCGCCCCAATTCTCAATGCCTCCCTCGAGGCTTTAGTCCCGGGCCGTAAGGAGCCTTTAGTCCCGGTTCGTGTCCCAAACCGGGACTAAAGGGCTACGCGGCGGGCGGTGGTGGTGGCAACGGTTCGTATCCCCCTTTAGTCCCGGTTGGTGGCTCAACCCGGGACTAAAGGCCTAACACGTGGCATGCCGTGGTTGTGGCGGCGGTTGGTATACCTCTTTAGTCCCGGTTGGTGGCTCAACCCGGGACTAAAGGACTAACACGTGGCCTGCCGTAGTGGGGCGACCGTTGGCATACCTCTTTAGTCCCGGTTGGTGGTTGAACCCGGGACTAAAAGCCTAACACGTGGCCTGCCGTAGTGGTGGCAACCGTTTGGTATACCTCTTTAGTCCCGGTTGGTGGCTCAACCCGGGATTAATGGCCCAAACGGTTTGCATCCCGCGTCGTTTCGGGCGATGAAAAGCACGAACCGAAGCGTACAGTCGCCATTTCTCTGTTCTTCTTCTCTCTCGCGTCGCCCTCTCTGTTCTTCTTCTCTCTCGCGTCGCCCTCTCTGTTCTTCTCCTCTCTTCTTCCCTTCTCTTCTTCCACCATGCCAACTATCTTTCGTGAGGTGGTCGCGCATGGCGCGACGAAGCTCCTTGTCGTGTACGCGAACCTGAGCACGGAGGTGCCGTTTTTCCTTCAACAGTTGAAGGAACGATGGTTTAACCACGCACCGGATCATGAGAAGTTCTTCGGGCTTGATCTGGAGTACACGGCCGATCAATGTGGTGTTGCCGTCATCCAAATATGCTTCGCAACCCATGTCTTGATCTTCCAATGGGCGAAGTAAGTTTTGAGGCTTTCTTTGATCCAAGATAATCCCTCGCCTAGGGTCACTACTCCCACGTTCACATGGATTTTGTGTATTTCACTACTAGAAATCCCCATATTTCCGACGGTGAAATCTAATAACCGACGGCCCGTCGGTTATTACAGTATTAGCCGACGGTAGTTTCAAATGCCGACGGTTAGTGCGAACTCACAGTTATTACCGCGAATACCCGACGGTATACTAAAGTGGCCGACGGTGAAAATCCGCCCCTCGGGTATCCAACCTAATGCCCAACGGTTCATTGTAAATCTTGACAGTTTCTCCTGCACCCACGGGGATTACATGTAATGCCCGACGGGTATCCCTACACCCACGGGGATTACATGTAATGCCCGACGGTTAATTGTAATGGCCGATGGTTTTTTGTACATTGTCAGGGATTACTTATAATGGCTGACAATTTTTCTTACACCCTCAAAGATTACATGTAATGTGTGACGGGTTTTACTACTCCCATGGAGTTTAATTACATGTAATGTCCATCGATGGAGAAAAAGTAATAGCTCAAGACAAAATCAAAACTCTCATGTATGAGTGAAAATGGCCGATGGTACATATATTTGCCTCTCGGTTATTTGAGAAAATACCCGATCGATGGTCTATAGAAATATCCGACGATTAACTTTCCCTCTCGACGATATGTTTCAATGAACAACGTCGATAAATGTAGGATAACCGATATATTATATTCAGATAGTTACGTATATATATAAGAAGATTTCAGAACTAAGATTTAGGTATTGTTGTAAGTGCATTATGTTGTTTTTCACAATATATATTAATTAATACAAATATGATGGTTAAAAAGTTGCACTTACAGAAGTACCGTAACGACACAACCATTGTGAACAGAGAAGAAGCTGTTGTCCGTACCCCGATTTATCTTCTCTTACGACATCACTGCCCTTTATAGTAGTGCGCTCAACGTACTACGATGTTTACATCTAAGTTGGCTTGTTGTCGATCGTGTGGCACACAACGTCTTGTCGTGGAGTGCATGTGCTTCTTTCTCGCGACCATTCTTCTTCCTTGCGGCCAAGGAAGTAAAGGAGGTATCAATGTTTCTTAAAGGAGTCCACACCTAGAATCACCAGGGAGGTGCCTTGCCGTCCAGCAATGATGCGCGATGGTGTTTTTCTGCATTACTATATTCTATATGGTAAAACCACGTACCAAGTTATTATTTTTTAAGTTATGTGTGTTTTTTAAATTATAACGAAGATGAGTATTGTATTTAAAATTTAAGAAAATGTCGTGTGCAATTCATACAATCCTATATATATGTACGTATGATCCTTCAATTCGTCCGAAGTTGCGACCATTATTTTTCCTGGTAGTCAAGGAAGTAAAAGGGAGGCATATCGCTCTTTATACAAATTGTCTGCAGAGCCGCTCTTACCATTTCAAAGTGGTGGCGTCCCTGCAACAGTGAGGTTATATTCGTACAATATATGAAACCGTTCATATTTTTCACCATCATTTTAGGGTCCTTCGTAAACACCTACAGATGATCGTCATAAAGTACTAATACTATTGTGAATTATAACAAGCATGAGTTCTATGTGTCAAAATTAAAAATAGAATCATGATATGCATATGATTCTTTAGTGTAATCCTTGTCTAATGCAACAAATGGACCGTTCATCGGTGGAACCAAATACAACACACACATAGATTCTCCACCGAATTTTGATCATACCAAACATGTATGTGCACAATTCAGGTTTAAAAAATTGATGTATAAGAAATGTAAGAATAAAAATAGGATTTTAATAAAGGACAAATGGCCCAAAAAGGTAAAAGTGGAGTATATCATATTCATACATATTAATTGTAAATAAAATAAATAATGACGCGTGTGGGAAAAATTAAAGTGTACTGCAAGGTTCGAACCCAAGACCAAACGAGTTCGACTGTGCATGCTATACCAGACGGACACCAGACTTTTACTATTCTTTTGCCAAACTTACGTCTACTAAACATCTCCAAAGCAACGTTGACCAGTTCCACCGCTTATATCCCCTCTCTCCTGTGGCTTACATCTATCTGCTCACATTCAGCTTTCAACGCCGGTCGCCGCCTAGATGGGTCACTGACTTGCCTCCGTCCTCCTCCACTCTCGTCTCAGATTTGACTCCAAAGCCAAGTAATAGGTAGCAGCAGCAGTCCCGTGCCACCATGGGCTGGATGGGGATGCGGGGGTTGGGTGAGGAGAGCCCGCACTGGTGGAGAAAACGGACGAGGACTAGCCGCCGGAGATAGCGCCGCCGGAGGTAGCGCCGCCGCGTCCAGTTCGACCGTCCATCCTGCAAGCACGGAGACTTCTTCAACCGTGTGGCCATCTGGGCGGGCCACGATCTAACCACACCCAATCTCTTCAGGTCAGTACTCTACAGTACTCAATTTGAGATTTATTTTCTTAAAACTGAAGTTGAAGCAACTTTGACACAAATAAATGTGGAGACTGAGTTATTTGGTCAATTGGTTAATCAACACGTACAACAGAGACCATTTGTTGCAACATTGACACGATTATGTGATGTACCGTGGTTTGCGTGGGATAATATAATCGAGTTAGTTGTCCACGGCCAAACATTCTCGTGATTCTGTTGGATCCGTTGGGGTGGTCTTGTAGTTATCTAATTTTTCTTTCACGTTTCTCGCGTAGTGGGTAGTGCCCACCTCGCAGCCGTGAACTCTTTTTTCCGAATTATTTGGCGATCTGGCGCTGATTTCTTGGCGCGCCCACCAAAAAACTCTCGCGCTCCAGCGCACCTCGCACCAAATCAGCTCCTAAACTAACTGCCATCGTCTCCCGATCCTCTTTGAAAACAAGCGTGTCCTCGTTCTCCAAACCAATCTAGCTCGAGGGGTGCCTGGCGTCCCTCTGCTTCCACTCTGACGGGTGGTCAGGAGTTCCTCTGCTTCCTCTGCGATGGCCGATCAACCGGCACGCAGTGATCACAGTGGGGCGCCACGGTATCATTCTCTTCTCCCTCCCCATTCCTGTCTCTCATCGTCATCTGTCACACCCCCTTAAGTACCGTATCAACTTTAAGGTGGTTTCACCCATTTTTTGTACAACTTGCTTGGTGCTGCAGTAGGTAATTTATTTTCCAGGAAATTAAAATATGGAGCTATCATATGACTCTACTTTCTTTCTGATTCACAACACTATTATATAGTACACTACATGAAAACTATAGAATTGTTTGATTGATGTTATTGCCAATGTAGGCCAAATATAGAATTGTTTGATTGATGTTCTCGCTATTACAATATGATTAATGTATATTACACTTTACATTCATGATTAAATCCAATGCTTATACTACACCTCCTGCTTCCATATATAACTAATGTATAAAACCCAACCGGTTCAACATTTTTGTAGCAATGTAGATGTCAACCGTAGTTGGATGTACAAAGAGAGACAAGGGAAATTGATCAGTGAAGCTTGGCAACATGGAGTAGATAATTTTCTAGATCATGCTTTCTCATTGCCCGATGCTGCTGTAGACGGGGAATCCCATTGTCCTTGCAGCAAGTGCTTTTGTCGTCATAAGCGCACAAGGGATGCCATGACCATACACTTGTGCAACAATGGGTTCATGTTAGGGTACGAGAGATGGACTAGCCACGGGGAGTCTGTTGTACCTGAAAATGTAGAACATGATAATGTGGGGGATGGAGATAGAATGAATGACATGCTAGTTGATGCAATAGTTGCTGAAGGAGTTTCTAAAGGTGATGAGCCAACAAAAGCTGCCAAAAAATTCTTTGAAATGTTGATGGAAGCTGACAAACCATTGCATGACAAGACCACACAATCACATCTATCCATTGTAGGAAGGCTAATGACTATTAAAACACAACACAACCTGTCAGAAGCTTGTTACAATGAGATGATGTCTCTTATACATGACATTGTTGGGGATGATGCTGCAAAAGATCTCCCAGCAAACTTCCATAGGTCCAAGAAGCTTGTGCATAGTCTAGCAATGCCTTATGTCAAAATTCATGCATGCCCCAATAATTGTATGATTTATTATAAAGAGAATGAAAATAAAGAAAAATGCACTATCTGTAAACAACCTAGATATGAGGCAACAACCGCAGGAAATAAATCTACGAAGATACCAAGAAAAGTTCTGCGCTATCTCCCAATTACTCCCAGACTACAACGGTTGTACATGTCACAAAGCACTGCCAAGCACATGGACTATCATGCAAGGCCTCATAACAGTGATGAAGTAATGCTTCACCCTTCTCACGGAGAAGCTTGGAAGGAATTTGATAAGGAATTCAAAAAGTTTGCTGAGGAAGTAAGGAATATAAGGCTATGTCTAGCGACTGATGGCTTCACACCTTTTGGTATTAAAGCAGCCTCCTACTCTTGTTGGCCAGTATTTGTAGTACCTTATAATCTTCCACCGGAAATGTGCATGAAGCAGAGTAACCTGATTCTTGCACTAGTTATTCCTGGTCCAGATCATCCAGGAAAGAACCTAAACGTATTTATGCAGCCTCTAGTCAACGAACTTGATGATTTGTGGAGAAATGGTGTAGAAACTTATGATAGTTATCGAAAGCAAAATTTCACCTTAAAGGCAGCTTTGCTTTGGACTATTCATGACTTTCCAGCTTATGGATTAGTAGCATGTTGGAGCACTCATGGAAAGCTTGCTTGCCCTATATGTGGATCTGACATAAAGACATTCTCATTAAAGAATGGGAGAAAACCCTGCTGGTTCGACTGCCATAGGAGATTCCTTCCCACTGACCATGCATTTCGTAGGAGTGTGAAATGTTTTCTCAAGAAAAAAACAGTTTTAAATCGTCCACCAAAGCCCTTGTCTGGAGAAGAGGTGTATGAAGAACTCCAAAGTCTTGTCCCTGATGAAACTGGCAAGAGTAAATTTGAGGGGTTTGGGAAGGAGCACAATTGGATCGCTATAAGTGGTTTGTGGCAGCTAGAGTATTTTCAAAAGTTGCTCCTTCGCCATAACATTGATGTAATGCACAATGAGAAAAATGTATCTGAGGCTTTACTAAATACATGCCTTGATATTCCTGAGAAAACTAAGGATAACAACAAAGCACGCCTTGATGTTGCTTTGTATTGTGATCGACCAAAGCTACACCTGAACAAGAATTCAAGGGGTGTGTGGAAGAAACCTAGAGCGAAATATTGTGTCAGCAAGGAAGATAAAATGACCATCCTTAAGTGGTTTAAAGAAGTGAAGTTTTCTGATGGGTTTGCTGCTAATTTGAGTAAAACAGTCAACTTGAATCAAAAAAAATTCTTTGGGCTCAAAAGCCATGACCACCACATCATCATGGAGCGCCTCCTGCCAGTTGCCCTACGAGGTTTCATCCCAGAACCTGAATGGAAGGTCATAGCAGAGTTAAGTTTTTTTTATCGGCAATTGTGTGCCAAAGAAATTGTTCCAAAACGGATGCGTGAACTTGAGGAGGAGGTTCCTGTTCTATTATGCAAGCTTGAGAAAATGTTCCCACCAGGCTTCTTCAATGTAATGCAACACCTGATTGTGCATCTTCCATATGAGGCAAGGGTTGCCGGCCCTGTGGCATATCGTTGGATGTATGTTTTTGAGAGGTATGTTAAACTATATAACATTGATCTGTACATTGTGTTTTGATATATTTATGTCATTTATCAACTAAATTTCTAATAATTTGTTATAGGGCAATGCACTATCTTCGTTTAAAAGTGCGAAACAAGGCAAGAGTGGAGGGTTCAATCGTTGAAGCTTGTATTGTGCAGGAGATCACGAATTGTGTTTCTCTTTACTTTAGAGATCATGTTCGTACTATATGGAAGAAGAATCCTCGGTATAATAACGGAGGAACACGCGTGCATAATGATGGTTGTACCTTAGATGTGTTTCAGCATGAAGGAAACCTGCATGGAAGGCGTACTGCCCGAGAACTATCGTGTGAAGAGTTGAATGCAGCAAGGTTGTACATTCTGACTAACTGCTCTGCTGTTGATAGATTTCGAGAGTAAGTGATGAATAGTTTGCACTTCTACAATTATAGTTTGCAACATATTTATTATCATACGCGGATTTGCAGAGCATTTGAGGATGAAAAATATGCGAGGCGTCCCAACTTGACAACAGAGGGCCTTGAGAAAATGATGGCATCTGAATTCGTGGAATGGTTCGAGATTGCTGTAAGCACATTTTAATTAGCATTATAATTATATCCTTTCCATTCAACTACTACTATATTTCAGAATCTGTGTTTTTTTCCATTTCATTGTAGTGCAAAGAAGATCCCAATACTGATGAGGACTTGTGGAATTTAGCTAATGGATGCAGCTCTAGAGCCTATTCCTATAGCTCCTATGATGTGAATGGCTTTCGCTTTAGATCAGAGATATATGAGAAGAAACGTAGAAGGTTGAAAACGGTGAACACAGGGGTTTGTTTGTCTTCCTTCATCTCACAGACTGAACATCTTGAGTATTATGGTGTCATTGAGGAAATTATCAAAGTATCCTTCACAGCTGGTAGAAAAATTGAGATGGTACTCTTCAAATGTCGTTGGTTTGATCCTATCGAAGGTGTGAGGCCAAATGCAAAATTAGGTTTGGTGGAGATAAAGTGGTCTTCAAGGCTGAGCAACTTTGAACCATTTGCCATGGCTCATCAAGCTACACAAGCTTATTACTTGCAGTATGCATCCTCCAGGAAAGATCTTCGTGGTTGGAGGGTTGTGTACACTATTCAGCCATGTAGCAGCTTGAGTAACCTTGATGACTACACAAATGACCCATCTACTACGGATGAATATTTCCAGGAAGATGGTCAGCTGGGTATTTTTTCTGTAGATGCTGATCAATTTGTTGATGAATCTGCCGAGTCAAGAAAGGAGGCAGATGATGTGGAGCTTGATCCATCTGAAATTGAAATAATAGAAAATCAAAATAATAATGTTGAGGGAGAAGATTCTGCAGAAGATGAATTAGAAGATAGTACCGATGAGGAAGAAGAAAATTTACCAGAAGAGGAAGGACAAGAAGAGACATATGAGACCGAAGATGAGGATGATGCAATAGAGCATGACTCCGAATATGATGATGATGATTACTGAACATTTATAGCTTTGCACTTGTGATTTTGTTCCTTGGTACCAATAAATATTATATAATGGTGTGACCAGTGAATAATATAGTATGTTTATTATTGGTAGTAATACATATTATATTGTGATTTAGTAACATAATTGCTGAACAATATACTATGGTCGATAGTATTTCCAGTTTGGTTGTTACATAATGTTTCTAATAAGCATGCATTTGCCACTTTGTAAACAGGATGGGCTGCTTGAGTCATAGGCCTTTGTCAATGCCTAGGACGAATCGATCTTCTTCTAGTGCCTCCGTAGGAAACAATGGATCAACTCAGTCAACTGCAAAGGCTAGAAAAGCTAGAACTCCAAGAACTAGGACTTCAGCCGGTCTCAGACTAGAGGAAATTGATCGACCGCTTATAGTGCCCAAAGGCGTGTAAGTATTAAATGTTCCAATTGCTTTATTTATTGGAGCGATATTTATGTGCTAACTATCTTTCTGCTTTGATCTTTGATAATAATAGGTTATGGGAAAGGCACCCATACACCGCTCGTGATCCATCAACTGTGCAAGGTGCCTTAGTGCGGCAGATGTATCCACCGCCAATTGGTCCAAAAGATGACCAGAAACCGGTATTGTGTTGGGAGGACTACAAGTGGTCCCCTGGTCCAGAAGTTAGAACAGCTGGTTCCAAAATTGTGGAAGAATTTTGGGTAAGTATATGCACTTACGTATAGGCATTGTTTCTATAAATACTTTGAGAATTTTGAAATAGTTGTCTAGTTACTATTACTTAGAATTCTGAAATAGAGGTGAACATAATAAAACTTGGTGGATGGGTGGTAGTTAGAATCAGGGGCGGAGCTGCATGTCTGCTCCCTGATGCACATGCATCAGGGTCAAAAAATTGTCCACTAGTGATTAGCTTCATTAATACTTGTGTGCATCAGGTTACATTGATTGTTGTGTATCAGGGAACATTAATAGTTGGTTGATGTATGAGGTGTTGGAAGCTTTGATGATTGTGCGGCCGCTCACTTCCACAAATACACAAGTAACTAACAAAAATATTTTGGGATGGTTTTTGACAGTGGCGTTTCAAGTGTGACCCATTGGAGCAAGAGAAGGCAGAAGGTGTTTTGGAGGAGAACTTGACTAGGAAAGTGAAACAGATGCTACATGAGGAAAAGGCGGCAGCCATCAAAAGATTACAAAAGAAGGGAAAATTGCCTATAGAACTAACAGAAGTGGATGAGGACGGTAATCGTTGGCCAACTAAGGAAGCTTTAATTTCTGCAAAGAGAGTTGACTTCAGTACCGATGTTGGTTGGCGTCTACTATGTGAGCACTGGAGTAGTGCTGAATTTAGAAGGTTATCTTTAACGAACAAGAGGAACAGGCTGGCGAATGGGGACACCGTCTTCCATTGCAGTGGTGCGAGAAATGCTGTCGCCACACGTCAATTTCTGGTACTCTATTTTCCTCAAGCATCTTTCTGCTTACTTGAATAAGAAAGTTTCATTTACATAGGATGTTGTTCACACTCTTGAAATACAGAAACTCAAAACTGGGAAAGACCCTGGAATATCTGGTGCTTGGCTTCACACGCACAATTTGTATCGAGGGACTGATCAAGAACGGATATGCAGTCAAAGAACTGCTGATCGTTGGGTTAGTAAAATCTTGTGACTGTTTATTTGAGTCATCATGAGAACTATGTGCATAACACTACAGTTCACCATTAATTTTTTATTTGAAAAGGAGGATTTTGATAAAGCAATGAAAAATGCCCACGGAGAAAATTGGGAAGAGGAGCACCCAGATTTAGATGGACAAATCATCTATGAAGCTGCAGGTAGAATGCCACATGGAAGGCTGGGAATTGCTAATGAGTTATTTAGCAAAGAAGAGAAGGTGAAGTTTAAGTCTAAAAGGGTGATGGCCTCAGAACCGGTGCGGTCTGCTAGGGAGGACCGTCTAGAAAGAGAGAACAAACATTTGAAGCGGGAGAACAAGCGTCTTCGTGGCATTGAGCTTGTTGTGCAGGTATTCTTTCCTTCTCTTATAAATTTATAAATCAAAGTATGAGTGGATAGGTTTGCGCTAACATCCTGAAGTTTATAGTCTTTGGCTGAGAAAGGGGGAGTGGACTTTGATGGCATAATGCAATCAGCTGCAACTGACTTGGTAAGTTTAACCCATCTTGATGGTAGGCTTGCATCAATGGAACTATTAAATGATGTGTGACTTCTGTGTATGATACATAGTCCACATCAGACTCTGAAGGCGGATTTCGAAGGGGGCCAGGTGATGTCCGTCAACATGGAAGTGAAAAGGTTAGATCAGTCATACACACTCATGATAATCTGAATTGCTAGTTTCAGGATTCCAATTATCTCCATGCTAGGTACTGTATGTGTAGTATAATAAAAAATTCCTCGGATAAATATTCTATGTGTCGTAACAATCCAAACTTTTGTTGATGTTAATTTTATGTGAGCTCTTGCTATCGCAACTATTTGAATGGAATTTATATTAACCTCTTTTGTACATGTCATTGTTAATTAGTTTATTATATGCCCAAGCTAGCAAATAGAGTTCTGTTAGTTTACTTGTTCGGCTAGTTGAAAAAAAAATAAGTTTACTCAGTCGACTATGTCATGAGACTAGAAAACGTAAATGCTACTCATATAGTGGGGTTGCAGATAGATATCCACTCTACTTGGACAATTTGCATGGAATATCTATTCTTGTTGATTTATGTGTCCTGTGAGAATTTCATGTGAACGGTCAAAAGGTGAATAGACAATCATATTGTTAGATACTTATTCTTTTAACTAGCGGCTTAGCAGCTAACGTGACAATTAGAAATATTAAGTTTGTCCCTGTAGGCCACTTAAATTTCAGCTACATTATACTGACAACTAGTCTTGTCATTACTTAGGGAATGGGTAGCAGAACTGGAGGTAGTACAAGTCATGGAAATGGTGATGAGGATGACTACTATGACAATGAGGGAGATGATAACTATGTCGAGGATGATCTGTATGGTGATGAGCAATATGATAACTATGGTGATGATGGATATAATGACTATGAATATGGCGGATATAATGACTATGGTCATGGCGATGTTGATTGGCCATAAAAGTGTAGTGATCTTCAAGTCATGGCAAAATGAATTTATGTTAGATATTTGAAATACTTTATCTTATGGACAAATTTGTCTTAGTGGACAATTTATCTTTTTGCAAAACATGACCTTGTTCTACATTTGACATTTGATGATTATGGTTAATGCAATGTGCTTGTGTATGAAATGTATTTGAGATGCCAATATTTTGAAATATTGCTATCATGTGGAACACC
The DNA here is from genome assembly GCF_904849725.1 of Hordeum vulgare subsp. vulgare. Lineage (NCBI taxonomy): Eukaryota > Viridiplantae > Streptophyta > Magnoliopsida > Poales > Poaceae > Hordeum > Hordeum vulgare. The sequence continues at coordinate 549,665,423 of NC_058523.1, forward strand.
CCGTGAAAGCAATATATGAGGTGAAAGAAATGTCTCGGTTACACAATGTGCCAACAGGGACTTTAGACCGTTGGTGAATTCATAAATTGACGATGTTCGCTCACCCCTTGACTAACATATTTCCTGAAGGGATGCATGCACCATAGTATATATAACTAGCTGACGTTTGGTTCTCCTCATAGTTATAAACAAGTCCGTCGGGGCGAACGTACCATCGATTATTGGGAGTACCGACGGGAAGAAAGAACCGTCAGATGGTAAATGCCCGACGAGGAACCGTCGGCTATAAGCATGGTCGGCTAATACTAGCTAGCAGCTTGCGATAATATGCTCGACGGCTCACCGTCGGCTTACTACCGTAGGTAACAATATTACCCGACCGTACCGTCGTTCATTCATGTAATGGCCGACCAAACAACGCCGACGGGAGATTACCGACGGTGTACCGTCGGTTATAGTAACAGTTGACGGTGATCAAACATATCCGACGGTGATTAGACCCTCGGTTATAAGGGAATCTCTAGTAGTGTTTGTGTATCTGATTAAGTAGCGTAGTAGATTTTGTGTATTTGTACATTTGATTTAGTAGTGTAGTATGTGTGGAATACATTTGATTTAGTAGTGTAGTACATTTGATTTAGTACTGGAATACATTTGATTTAGTAGTTTAGTACATTTGATTTAGTAGTGTAGTACATTTGATTTTGTGTATTTGTACATTTGATTTAGTAGTGTAGTACATTTGATTTAGTAGTGTAGTATGTGTGGAGTACATTTGATTTATTTGTGTTCATTTATAATTCACATTGGATCGAATTTTGTGAATCCGATAAGACTTAGTTTGTAGTTTGGATTTACTAGTTAACAAGCTTTCTTTTGTTTGCATATTATGCATAATGTCCATGATCTATCATAGTGAATTCCACGTATAAGTTTATTTGTTTCTATCATAGTTGGTTCCCTTCAAATAGTTGTAGTGAATCATGTTTCCTTATTGCAGCAGTAGGTTCATAATCTATCTTTAGGTTCCATTGCATATGTGCTATATGAATCCTAAAGATAAGTTTCTCTTTAGTTGTAGTGAAACATGTTTCCTTATTGCAGCAGTATGTAACATTTGGTCCATTTTAATTTGTTTCTGTTGCAGGAGTGACAAGCATTGTCCAGGACTCATGGAGTTCCTTCGCAGCGGCGTCACTTTTGCTTCCGTTGACATAAGGAACGACAGGCTGAAGATGAGGCACAGCTTCGGTATTGAGATACCAGCTGGTTGCCTCGTTGATATCCAAACGATATTCAAGCTTCAACATGACAGGACTTCGATGGCTCGTATGGCAGTTGCCTTGATCGACGATTCATATGCTAATATGAAGACCAGTTTCCCAAGGTCTCAGCACAGACTTTGGGAGAAGGGCCCACTTGATGATATCAACATTGAGTATGCAGCAAAAGATGCATATGTTTCATACGAGTTGTACCGCAAGATTCGAGTCGTCCACTATGGCCAGCGTCACCTATATCCCCTCGAGGAAGGTGGACATTCTGATTCAGATGATTCAGACGAGTAGTGTTCTTAACGTTGAACACTTGTATATATCTATTGTAGCTATTATTATGTACTGTTTGGACTAGTATCATGTACTTCTTGGACCAATTTATATATGTCTAGTTTCTGTTTGTGCCATTATAGTTTCCAAATTTGAATGGTTTAGCCCTTTCTAACTTCATTTGCTACTTTTGAATGGTTTAGCCCTTTCTAACTTCATGGTATCATGCATTTCGACCACATATATATACAAAAAGTCTTTAGTTCAAATAAGTTCAAAAAATAAAATCCCTTTTGTAACAGATCTGTTTTTGATTAAAACAATCACTTCTCCTTCTTCTTCTTGTGCTAGATATTGGTTATGCACTAGGGGAAGTAGGAGTAGCGACCATCATCGACGGTTGAAAAATCAGGTGAGCTAGTGTCCACCATATATGAGAGAAGAATAAATCCCTTTGTGATGTGCCTTTGAATGGTGCATTTTGAACACACAAAAGTATGGAGTTCAAATAAGTAAAAAAAATGAAATCACTTTGTAAGAGATGAGTTCTCGTTCGAAACCCTGCTATTTCGAGAGAGATTGTCCGTTTTGTACACGAAGTGCATCCAGTCTTTGTCGTAGCCCTCTCAACTTTTTAACACATGCTATGTGGGTGAAATGATGATAACATGCCAACTTTCAACATTTCCAGAGTTCTTTTGTAGTGCTTTTCAATTTCAAGGTCAACTAGCTCAAAAAAATAAGTAAATGCACGAAATATAACAAATTAAGTCAGAAATTGTTGAAATTTTGTGATGTGCCTTTGAATGGTGCATTTTGAACACACAAAAAGTATGGAGTTCAAATAAGTTTTAAAAAAATGAAATCCCTTTGTAAGAGATGTTCTCGTTCGAAACCCTTCTACTTCGAGAGAGATTGTCAGTTTTGTACATGAACTACATCCAGTCTTTGTCGTAGCCCTCTCAACTTTTTAACACATGCTATGTGGGTGAAACGATGATAGCATGCCAACTTTCAACATTTTCAGAGTTCATTTGTAGTGCTTTTCAATTTCAGGGTCAACTAGCTCAAAAAAATATAAGTAAATGCATGAAATATAACAAATTAACTCAGAAATTGTTGAAATTTTGTGATGTGCCTTTGGATGGTGCATTTTGAACACACAAAAAGTATGGAGTTCAAATAAGTTAAAAAAAATGAAATCCCTTTGTAAGAGATGAGTTCTCGTTCGGAACCCTTTTACTTGGAGAGAGATTATCAGTTTTGTACACGAACTGCATCCAGTCTTTGCCGTAGCCCTCTCAACTTTTTAACACATGCTATGTGGGTGAAATGATGATAGCATGCCAACTTTCAACATTTTCAGAGTTCATTTGTAATGCTTTTCAATTTCAGGGTCAACTAGCTCAAAAAAAATAAGTAAATGCATGAAATATAACAAATTAAGTCAAAATAACAAAATAGATAATAGTTTGGATAGTCAAAATTATTAATTATGAAAATAAAAAATAGTTTTGCATTATTTATTCAATTTGAAACACTTTTCATTATCATAGTTTTGTCAAATTCTCAAATATGCAAAAAGAATTTTTAATAAACATAGTTTTTAATTAAAAATAATAAAATAGATAATAGTTTGGATAGTCAAAATTATTAATTACGAAAATAAAAATAGTTTTGCATTATTTATTCAATTTGAAACACTTTTCATTATCATAGTTTTGTCAAATTCTCAAATATGCAAAAGGAATTTTTAATAAACATAGTAATTAAAAATAACAAAATAGATAATAGTTTGGATAGTCAAAATTAATAATTATGAAAATAAAAAAATTGAAACTATATTCGAGATCATAGAGAAAATTCAACCTAAATTCTTATTTGAATTTAGATTGAATTTTCCCTATAATTTCTAATATAGTTACAATTTTCAATGAGTTTAGGCCCGTAAGCGTGCTTTAGAGAGGAACTCGATGGAGAAGCTGCGACGGGGCTTATAAACAAGTGTTAGTCCCCCTCGCTGGGCGAGGTGGGACTAAACTTATCGTGAAGCCGAGGAGGGGCTTTAGTCCCGGTTGGAGCCACGCCCCGGGACTAAAGACCCCCTTTAGTCCCGGTTGGAGCCACGCCCCGGGACTAAAGACCCCCTGCTTCCCGCCTCTTGGTCTGCCCGAAAAGAGGCCTTTAGTCCCGGGTCGTGGCACCACCCGGGACTAAAGGGGGTCTTTAGTCCCGGCCCGAGCCACGCACCGGGACAATAGATCCACCTATATAAGCGGGACTTCGAAAATTTCCAACCCAATTCGTCCATTTCTCTTCTTCTTCTTCTCGTTCTTGTGCCCGGCGCGGCACAGCAACGAACGTAACCGACGCCGTCAGGCTGCCCGCCGTCCTGCTCGCCGTCGGCCTTCCTCCTCTCCGTCGCGCCGTCCTCCTCGCCGCCGCGCCGTCCTCCTCGCCGTCGCGCCGTCCTCCGCGCCGTCCTCCTCGCGAACACTCCGGCCAGTAAGCCCCCCGCCCCCTCCTCCCCAACACTCCGGCCAGTATAGAAGAAAAGAAGAAAAAGGAGAATAGGAGAAGAAAAAGGAAAATAAAGGAAGAAAAAGGAGAATAGGAGAAGAAAAAGGAAAAGAAAGGAAGAAAAAGGAGAAGAAAATAAGAAAAAGAAAAGATTTTTTGTCATTTAATTCCTATTGTTATTAGGTTTGTGCTAGATTATTAGGGTTAGTAATATTTAGAATTAGGTTAGGGTTACAAGAAGAAGAAATATGAACAAAAATAAGAAAATATGATTAGGAAAAATGAAAATAAGAAGAGGAGGAGAAGAAAAGAAGAAAAAGTGTATATTGTATAGTGTATATGCTTAAGTGTATAGTGTATATAGTGTATAGTGTATAAGGAGAGGAGGAATTTTGCTATAGTGTATATAGTGTATAGTGTATAAGAAAAGAAGAAAAGAAGAGGAGGAGAAGTGAAGAAAGAAGAGGAGGAGAAGAAAAATGAAAATAAGTGTTAATAGTTTAATTTTGCTATTGTATATGCTTAAGTGTTAATAGTTTATTTTTAGCAAGAAAATTAATAGAACTAGTTTATTTTTTTTAGTTCATTTTACGATGCCTATCCCGCATCCTCGTCATCGACTCGGCGGAGGACACCTGCTTGATCAGAGGGGCGCTGTCCGGGACTGGGCTCCGCCCGGCTGGTATTGGGAGGTGCTACCTTCCGGGGGGCGTAGGTTGGTAAGGAGCCAGCCCGTCGTTGACCCGATCCTTGTTTGGTGGCGGTCGCGTGGGCCAGTGAGGGTGCCGAGGCTTCCGGACACCGCGGAGGTGGTACGTCACCGTGTCAGCGAGGAGGATGAGCACGTCCGTCGCTACATAGTTGCGTTGGAGGGCAGGTTCGAGCATACCTGGCAGGTTCTTCGGGGATCTCACTGGAGCTATGATCCTGTGATGGTTCCTTCTCTTTGGGTGTCCACCGCCCGCGCCGATACCCGTCGGGCGCTACGGTTCTAGATGTATTAGTGATGCTATATGTATGATAGTATTCGAGGAGTATTAATGATAATATTCGACGATGTACGGACAAAAGTGATGATGTATTAGCTTATAATTGAATGCATGCTAATTTGAATACTACTTTATTTTACGATTTGGTTTTGCTTAGTGAATGCTCAAATTGAAAATTTACTCCTACTTTGAATACTATGCAGAAATCTAGGAGTCTCAAATTGGAAAAGTACTCCTACTTTGGTTTTTTGGTACAAAGGTTAAGAGAATCCGTTTTTTGCAGAACTATGGATCCACATATCAGGAACCTCGAAGAGGAAGAACTTCTGGAAGATATAATCAAAGACGGCCCCGTCGTTGAACCAGCTGAATCTCCGTCGTTATATCTAAACCAGGACGTTGGAATGGAGGTCGAGCGACACGAAGATGAAGCCGATGGGGCAGGAGATAGGTCCAATGACGGAGAAGGTGATAGCTCCACTGATGGAGAAGCCGGTGAAGAGGAGAAGTCCGGTGAGGTATACATATGAAGTTCGACAATCACTTGTAATATGTGAAAAATATTGGAGATAACTCTATATTGTATACATATACATTCATTTGACAAATGTTTCTCCCTCTTAGGCCTCCACATCGAGCAAAACTAAGAAACGAGGCCCGACTAGAAAGTTGGATGCACGGACGCATTACACATTTGAGGTGATATTTCCTACGGGCGAACCCAAGCTTCCTAAGAATGCTGCTGACACATTCAAGAAGCAATGCGGAGTTCTCGTTAGGGATCACGTCCCGATCAGCGTTCGGGAGTGGAACAAGCGCAAAGGGGCAGCCGATAGTAACTATGTCGCCGAAAGGTACAAAGATAATCTTTGGATTGATCTCATGTCACATTTCAACCTGCCAGAATGTGAGAATGAAGATGCCGCAGACAAACTGAGAGCCAAAGTCAAGCAGTGGACTCTGAAGAAGATGGCCGAACTGTTCCGTAGCTGGAAGAAGAAGCTATGGAAAAACTATCTGAAGACACAGAAAGTGCCAGTATTCGAGGGGTATCTAGCCAAGCAGGCGAATCACTGGAAGGCATTTCAAGAGTACAAGGAGTCAGAAGATGCCCAGGCATTATCAGAAAAGAACAAGATAAATGCCGACAAGAAGATATATCACCACAAGCTGGGGCCAGGGGCTATGAGACTGCCATCCCAAAGTGGGATAAGAAAGAGCAAGATCTGATAGATAAAGGCGTCGTACCTGAACCACTCCGTGATGACTGGGAATTGAGAGCAAGAAATTGGTTCCTTGCGCATGATGGGTCGTACGACGAAACAACAGGGGACCTCATCTGCAATGACAATCTTAGGATACCTAGGGAGAATTGGAAAAAGATAGTGAAAGAAATTAAGGAGGGAAGAAGAAAGTTCACAGTATGACTTACACTATAAGCCTGATGACTATACACGCACATTGCAGAAGGAAGTGAAAAAGAGCAAGTCACATGCAAGTGCAAGTGGGAGCAAATCAAGTTCAACTACAAGCAAGAAAAAATCAGACGTTCCTCAGCTTGGACAACAGGCCAAACAGTCGATCCCACCCCTCAAGGTGTTAACCGAGAATGTTCCCCCTCCGGTGCAGGGGCAAGCTTTTGAAAACGCAAAGGAGTTGGCGGATGAATGTGTTACCTCGGTTGAAAATTTGCTGGCTAATTCCCAAGACGACAGGATACCCAAGGCTGTGGTAGCCCCTAAGCCACAGTTTGTCATGGGAGAGCCTTTGGTCAGCAAAGATGATCTCCCAACAAATATGCGTTACTTGCATAAATGGTACTTAAGTGAATCAAAGAATGGGAGAACGATGATCGTGCTGAGTGTCCCACAGGAGTACTACGGCCGCTCCGAAGAAATCCATATCGACTTTGATGAACTCTTCCAGATGTACAATGGCGACGCCCTCGACAAATCGCTTATGAGTTTTTATTGTCTGTAAGTTTTTCAATTCGTTGTCTACATATAACTTGTTTAGTTATTTCAATTCATTGTCTATGTATAACTTGTACTCTATTATGCAGAATGAAGATTCTGGAGTGTAAAAGTAAGAGCATCATAAATATTGGGTTTATTGATCCAGATAAAATACATATAGCGACGCTAACTAATTATCCCAAGGAGACGGAGGAAAACCTTCTAAGGTTTCTAAGAGATCAAAATTTCTGTGACCACATACTGTTTCCATACAACTTCAGGTGAGGGTCTTTACTCTGTTGTGTCCATTCACTTATAAGTGTAATTGATAAGTTACTCACACACACACATATATATATATACATGTGCAGCTTTCATTGGATTCTGTTGGACATTCAAATTGATAAGGGAATAGTTGATGCCTTCGACCCATTATCGAGACCCTTGGAACAGTTCCAAAGCCTGCAGGACATGCTCCAAGTGTAATTTTAATCGTTCTTGCGCTGTATCGGTCTCTTTCGATGATTTTCTGATATATCAATTAATGAAAAACTTAGCAAATCATTATCCTTGTCGGGCAGGGTTTGGAATCGGTTCAAGTGCGTGACTCCCGGTAACTTTCCTGAGAAGCTGACCTTTAGAGCGGCTCAGGTAAGTAGTAGTATGATATACTTTTATTAATTTTCAATACATTTATGATGCTAGATTATTATTTTGATTTTATATATTCCATTCTCGTAAAGTGCGACCAGCAGCCACGGGGAACGCATCTATGCGGATACTATGTTTGCGAGACCATTCGCACGTTTACCTCTGAGTTCAAGGAGCAAAGATTCGACGTAAGCAATGAACATTCACACCTCTATTTTTACCCGTCATTCTTTGTCATCATGATTGATATTCATATTCATCTCCTCTTCTTATATAGCACGAGGCCATGAGGACGAAGGTCCTACCAGAGCAACGCGCGATTGCTGTTGCAGAGGAGCTTGCGGGATTTCTGAGGACGGAAGCTATAGAAGACAAAGGACGATTTAGTGTAGCTAAGGGCCATTACTGATGTTCGTCCATGTAATCGAATAGACGGGCTCTAGTCCCGATAATTCAGATCTCCATATAATTGTATATGATCGCATGTAAGATGAGTTAATCTTATATGTATATATGCATAATTATTTCTATTTTAAATTATATGAAAACTAATTCCCGAACACAAAACGAGGCATCACGTTAATCTCCTGAACACCTAAACCCTAAAACCCTAAAACCCAAAAATAATTTCATTCAAAAAAAAAGCCAAAAACCAGCAAAATCTGAAAATCTTGAGTCCCGGTCCGTGTAACGAGCCGGGACTAAAGGGCCTGCCCCTGGGGCGCTACGAGGCGCCCACGCGGAGCACCTTTAGTCCCGGCGTGTAAGAGGGCCGGGACGAAAAGGTTAGACCTTTAGTCCCGCCCATTTAGTCCCGGTTGGTGAACCGGGACTAAAGCCCCTTACGGGCCGGGGCTATAGGCCCTGTCCCCACTAGTGTTGGAGGTCCTCGATGCCTAGGAGTTGTTCTATAGTGACGCCAGCCTCTTTAGCCTGCCTTCTATGATCGTCGGTTATTACCAGCTGCTGATCGGCGATACTCACATGTGTTTGCAGCGGCGGGATCGATTGAACTGCCTGTTCTCCCAGTTGGGGAACAGTTTTCCAGCATTTTTTGCCAGCTGCTTGGTTCGAGCCTGAGCCCGACTCCTTTTTGTGTGCTTGATATAACTTCTTGATAGAGCGCTCATAGTCTGAGTCCCTATGTTTGAAAGTTGGTTGAGCATTATCAAGAAAGTGTTGTATGCCATGCTCAGGTATGATCTCCTTTGGCGGTGGGGGCGGTTTCGATCCAAAATGGACCTTCACTTGGGCTTGCACTTCGGCTTCATTTTCCGGACGGTACTACCGGCACAGTGCCGTAGTAGAAAACTACTACCGCTCCTAGAGCGGTACTACTGCTCGCACTCTCGCACGTGCAGTACTACTGTTGGCCACTGAAACTGTCATAACTTTTGCATACGAGCTCCGAATCGAGCAAACTCAAGCTTGTTAGATTCAGGACAACAAGAGCTATCCAAACACTCTTATATTAGTTTAAAGAGGGGATACTAGCTCATGTTCTTCTATAAATTTTACGTAAGATATCCTTTTCGTCATCTTTACTAAAGAATGCAACATTTTTATTTATCCCGTCACGAGGAGCCCACTCATCGATGTGATTCATATTTTATGTGTGTTTTACCTATCTTCTTATTCCTCCAACCAACCCGTAGCCACATGGCAGCCACGCCTTTGCTGGCGACCTCTGGTCGTGCCACCGTACACCCTAGCGTCTCCTTGTGGCTCAGGCTGGATGGAGGAAGTGGACTTTTGGCCCACTCGTGGCCCGTTCAGGACCAGACAATTTGGTCCTAGCCCGTCGAAGAAATTGGCCGGTCCAGTTATAAAATTTGGCCCGTCAAAGAAATTTGGTCCAATTTGGTCCTTGGCATTCTTATCGTCACGAACCAGGACCAAACAAACTATGCAAACATAGACTGGAAATCTTAAGAACATGTAGTGAAAATGCCAATGATATAGAGATGTGAGACCTCTATGAATGAAGAACCGGCAAAAACCTTTAAACATCGAAAACATCATAGAAGATGTATATGGACTTCGTTTTAGATGAACTCGAGCTTGTCATGAAGATGACCATAAGCTGGATCACCACCACCAAGCCGTCCAAATCTGCCCAGTCGTGTCAGGACCGGACATGCCGGATCCGAGCAACTGCTGTACCACGTCGTCTCCAAAGAGGCTCCACCATGCTGATAGACAACTAGCTTTCTAGTTTAACCTCCTGGGTCGCCCGCACAGGAGCAACGGTTCGAGGGCATTTGCCTTGTTTTCTAGCGAAGAGATCCAGAGTCCCGGAGCCCGCGACCTTGTTGCCTCCATGCTCCGTAGAAAGCCAAAGAGAAGCCACAGGAAGAGACGAGCCGGCATCGCACGAAGGCACCCAGCCAGCAGAACATCGTCTTGCCATCGCGGGAGAGCTGTGCCGACCGGCCGTCAAGTTGCTGCAACAGGAGACCCGTGCAGGTGCAGCAAGTGCGATGGAGCTGCATCGTTGTCCCGTGCGTCCATGAACGGAGGAGCTTTCCCGTGCAGCCGCTGCCACGGAAAGATCCGGAACGCCAATGAGGAACTGTCCACCGCCAGAGAGAGATCCCACCGTCGCCGGCACTGCGCGGGCCTTGCCCGGCGGCACGCGCCGGTAGTGGCGGGGGAGGAGGGAGGTGGTGGGGAGCCGAGTCCTGCTAGGGTTGGGGCGCCCCGGTGCTGCTCGGCAGCGGCACGCGCGGGAGTGAGATCCGCTTTTTCCCAATAAACCCTTGGTGTACTACATATGTTTTGAAAACCTAGGGATGTAGGATTCTGGTTCTCATGATGCATTTGGATTAGAGAGGAATCATTTGGTCAATGACTACATGAAACTATCCTGATTTTGCTGTGAAGCATGGCTTCTGACTTTTGCTGCTCGCGAGGATGAGCTGGGAACCTGGGACAGCTAGCTCTCGTACAGATAAGAATAGAACCAGTGGTGGAATTGCCTGACCTAGTCCTCCAAACGCTTGCTATGACTGAGACCCCTTTTCAAAAAAGAAAGACTAAGGCCATGTTCTAGTGTTGTGGAATCGATCAAGTTGGCAACGACCGCCTGGTTAATCATGAGTTGATGACGATTCCCAGTAAAATTAACAGAACGGTTAAAAAGCCAAGCGACTTATACTGATCAGATGCAAACCCTGGTGGCTACATAGCAAATTTGTAGCTGCCCGGCCCTCTCTATCACTGATAATATGTGCTTGCTCATGGACAAGGAACGAGACGCTCTCTGCCATGTCCGATCGCAGCCGGGAACTTGGCGTTCTTATTTCGGGCCGGTGCTTTGAAATTGTACAACGCGCGAGTATGAAACATTATCGCACCGAGCAGGCATGCGGGTCCTGCTGCTCCTTTCAGGTCAGTTACAGTTGGAAGCTAGCAAAGGTAGGCCAACGCTGGCTGCTTGCTTTGCAATGGCACCATTCTGAAACAACATCAAGGGAAGCATTTGGTTGGCTCTCCGTGCTGCAACTTCAACCTTTTCTCCCGATTTGTTCTGTGGCATTGCTCGGTTTCTCCAATCCTCTGGGTTGGTTGCGATGAACTGCAAGTCTTCATTGCACGGAGTTATGTACGAGATGATGTTCTTTAATGGTGACCAGATATTGTTTCTGACTACAAATGACTATTGCGGTCTTCAAAACCTGGTACGACGAGCACGTCTACAGTTGCCACTTTCCTTTGCTGCCGATTCACGTATAATTTTCAATCCTGGCGGACAGCGTAGAATTTAAATAAGAAGACAACTAGTATGGTGTTTGATGTAATTATATTTCTTACTAGTTGTTTTATGTCTTGTTAGCTTTTCATTGTACTTGCTAATATTTTTCTATTAATTTTACGTAAGATATCCTTTTCATCATCTTTACTAAAAAATGCAACATTTTTATTTATCCCGTCATGTGGAGCCCACTCATTGATGTGATTCACATTTTATGTGTGTTTTACCTATATTTGTATTCCTTCAACCAGCCTGTAGCCACATGGCAGCCACGCCTTTGCTGGCAACCTCTGGTCGTGCCACCGTACGCTCCAGCATCTCCTTGTGGCTCAGGCTGGATGGAGGAAGTGGACTTTTGGCCCACTCGTGGCCCGTTCAGGACGGGACAATTTGATCCAGTCCGTTGAAGAAATTGGCCTTATAAAATTTCGGCCAGAATATTTTTCGGTATGGTCTGGTATTTGACCGGTCCGACCGAAAAGACCGAAGCGCGTTGCAGGCCCTTCCTCATCATCGCAGTCACTGGCGACACCATGCTTTGGCCGGTGAGATCTGCGGGCCGGGTGACCGACAACCACAACCTGCAGTCCTTCTGCCACGCGGGCGCGCCTCTACTTGATTTGTTTCCTTTTATTTGATCGAATAGAGACGAAAACTCATGTCGCACGTGAGGTAGAAGAGAAAAGAAAATCGAAAGCAAACGCCATCACACCCGTGATTATCTGAGAGTCACAGAGGGGCAAGAGGGAGACTCACCCTACCGTTTTATTTTCCTTTTAAGCAGTCGACAGAAAATAGAGAGAACGAGATAAACATGATTTGATCCGATAATCAAGGCGCCTTCCGACGTTGTTATTCCTTTTATTTTCCACTAACGGCATGTACAATGATTGAAAAGATGGACCTATCTTAAGTCTTGCATGTAATTTAGAGATGAGAAAAAAAAAAGTCTTACAATGGATCACCTCTTAACCTTATGTTCAATAACTAGGTATTTTTAAAAACATAGTGAGACGTACTGTGCTAATAGGTCACCTCTTAATCTCTTTTAAATAAGAGAAGATAAACCTTTTTTTATGAGTTCTCTCTTCATCACCTTATCATTTATCCTACTTGGTACTACTAAAATAGCATCATTGTACATGCCCTAACGAGAGAACTGAGTTCGACCTTACAATCAGGCGCCACCCGATGATGCAGTTTTCTTTTATTCAACCGAACATGCAGAAAACAGAAAGAAAGAGAGAGAGAAAATGGTTCGATCCGATCGACAATCACTGTGCCATCCCACGGCTAACTTCATGTCAGAATTGATCCCCCAATTACGGCAAGGCTCATACACAAAAAATCGCGGGCTCATGCACACGTTTTTTTTTTTTTTGAAATTTTTGAATTGCTTCCCACATGTGTCACTAAACAACTTGCATGGTACTGAAAAAACTGCTAAGGAACACACGAGCATGTTGATGGCTAATAATCACGCCATGGCCGTCGCCCAGCGAACTTCCTACCGCACGTCGTCCACATTGCTGCCAGCGCTCGCGCATGTCATCCACCCCGCCACAACAGCACCGGGCATGGCGCACCTCGCCGTTGCACCAGCGCACGTCCTGCCGGTGGTGGTTGGTCGATCCGCTCGGACTGTCCGGTGCTTCGGAGTGCTCGGACTGCCAGGCTACTTGGTCCGGTCCGGTCCGGACCGCCGTCGGCCGGTCCAAACAACGGCGCCCCACACTCCGGTCAATGTCCAATGGCAGAGCCGATGAGCTAGTGTGACGGCAGCACTCCGCACTCCTTGTCTCCTTCACGTTGCTGCCAGGGGTTGGGTGAGCTACCTGCTACTACACATTCATCCGATTCCACTGATTTGGAACCAATGGTGGAAATGCTAGTTGGTTATGCAGCCCTTGCAGGCTAGTACCTGTACACATGCGTCTTTGAATCAACCCATGCTCCATCCATTCTGTGGCATATCTATTGAGACAACGCCACATCCGTTTCGTGGGCCTTGATCGTCGTGGGCATAGTGCCAGAGCAATGCGCACAATTCAACATGTCGAGGTGGCTTATCGTGTAGTTGCGCATGCTAAGCTTGTGGCATTACAGTTTCTGTTTTTGGGACAGTTGACGGGACATGAGAGATTATTTACTTCGTATACTACAACATCTCTACTATACCTTGTAAAAGATCAGAAACTGTAAAATAATCTTCGTTTTACTGTCTTGGGCGAAAAAATGTCTATTTCAAACAGTTTTGCTAAGCCTCGGTTGACTAAGACTTCGTTACATCTCAATCGATGGTATATTCTTTTGATCTTGCATGAAGATTCCTACAAAAATTCATTGTTAATTTTCTTTTTCTTTTTTATATACTATATCACTTGATTAGGACTTGGTTAAGTATAAGTGGACTCAGGCCTAGCCACATCCTATTTCAAATATTGTAAAATAGCCGATCCTATGAAAATATATACATCTCCCCCTAAAAAAACCTCGTCCAAAATTTTCAGCTCTACTTATACTACAAAACCACCGGCAGGAGGAAAGTTTCACGTCAACAGCCACCGCCGACGCTACCGTCATCTCCCGATTCTGGTTGTTCCCGTTGCTGCCAACTAGCCGTTCGACGTCACCCACCCTTCATCGCCTCATTACCGACGGCCATCATGCCCCTCAACCTCTCGGGTCGTTCGGTAGCTCCGCATGGATGTGAGCTCGAGGCCGCCCCCGGGGCCGGACGGCCATCGCGGCCCTCGAGCTCTTGGATGACCACGACAGCTACACCATTGATGCGGGCTCGAAGTCGCCAGCGTGGCCCGACGGCCATGACAGGCAAAAGCAGTCGCGGTTAGGGGTGGCTGCTTGTGCAGGTAATTTGGGCAAGAAGATGACCATGGGAAAAAAGAGAAAGGAAAAAAAGCACCAATGAATGAAATATTCATTTTCACGATAGTAATTTGTGGTATATGTTGTACCGCAGCCTGTGCAGTATTGTAAAACAGTTTTAAGCTCCCCCTTATAATGGTTTACTGGTACCACAATATAAGGGATCTGCTACAGATGCTCTTAGCTCTGTCTTAATTTAAAATTTTAATTTTAAAGCAAGCACTAGTAGAAAACAGGCCATTGAGCTAACCACATTGGACCCGGATTGGATATAAACCGGTTCTAAAGGGTCTGTCCGCTGGGGCCCCTCCCTGCAGCAAATGGCCGCAAGGCCTTTAGGACCAGTTTGTAACACAAACCGGTCCTAAAGGTTTTTGGACCGTTTACTGCAGGGAGGGGGGCCCAGTGGACAGACCCTTTAGAACCGGTTTGTATCACAAACCGGTGCTAAAGGTTTTCTCATTTTTGCAGCAACTGCGGGGCCCCGCTGTCAGACCCTTTAGCACCGGTTTTTAACACAAACCGGTCCTAAAGCCCTCCTCTCCTTCCTCCCCGGGCACCCATATATTCCACCCCGAGCTCAGCTCCATTTCTTCTAGCTCGAGCTCAACTCCATTTTTGCTCTCTCCTTCCTCTTGGGAGCTCTAATCCATCCCCATTTTTCTCCACCATTTGTCAAGATTGTTGGCACCCATCGGTCCTACGGTTAGCATCAACATTCCCTCTTCCGGCATTGCAAGTTTTGCTCGTTTTCTTGCTCATTTCATTTTTGTTGTGCTAGCTAGGTGTTTGATGAAATGCCTAAGCTAGAGAGAGTTCATCATTTGTTATGTATACATATGCAATTTGAGCTCAAATTTAATTATGATTTGTGGTTTTTTTTATATGTATAGCGCCATGGTTTTAATATCCGTCCCCGTTGGCCCTCGTCCAGTCTATGATTCGGATGTGGTATATTATCTTTTATAACTACATATTTTCATTTCCTGATTATATGACAATTAATTACGCCGACCAACTTGACATAGATATTTTTATCTAGGAGGTAGTGGAACCGGAAATGCCAATCGACCCTATTGTTGAGAAGTTACACTTAGTTGAATAAGAAAATGTTGGCCTGAAAGAAATATTGAAAAAAACTGAAGAAAGGTTGGAAAAAACTGAAAGAGAGAAGATGACCTTGGAAAAGGTTCTTGCCGGTGTCGTCGATGGTCACAAGAGCGAGATGGACGCAATGCGTCTGAAGATTAGAAAGATTAGAAAATATGCAATTAGTAAAGAGGCTTGGTATCATTATGCCGTCGGGTCAATTGTTACCTTTGTTGCGATTTTGATCGCATTTGTTGTTGTTTTTAAATGCATTAATTAGAGAGAGTTTTTATGGTTGGTTTCAGTGTGTGTTTTTATGAGAACTATATATGTATGGTCACTACGCTACTTTGGTTTTAACGTGTGATGAACTTTTTGTATTAATAAATTAATTTAGTCATGATGATTTAGCATAATGGTTTTTGATAAATTTATATAATGCAGATGAACCGGCAATGGATGTACAGTGATCGACGTCGTCCCGAATTCCTTAATGGCATGCATAGTTTTCTCAATGTGGCTGAGAAAAACAGGCAGAATGGATTTATTTTTTGTCCATGTAAAAAATGCCAGAATAAGAGGAATTTCCCTAACTCAAGAACCATACACACCCACCTGTTGCAAGAAGGCTTCATGCCCAGTTATTTTTGTTGGACCAAGCACGGAGAAAGAGGGGTTGTAATGGAAGACAATGAAGAAGAAGAGGATAATGATAACTATCCTATGTTCGGTGAACACGGTGATACTGAAATGGGGGAAGACGAGCCTGAACTTGAGGACATTGTTGATGAGTCTGATGATGATCTTCGTCAGGTCATTCGTGAAGAACAGATAAACTGCGGAAGTGAAAACGAGAGGTTGAAGTTGGAGCGCATGTTAGAAGATCACAAAAAATTGTTGTACCCAAATTGCGAAGATGGCCAGAAAAAGTTGGGCACCACCCTGGAATTGCTGCAATGGAAGGCAGAGAATGGAATATCTGACAAGGGATTTGAAAAGCTGCTGAAAATAATGAAGAAGATGCTTTCAAGAGATAACGTGCTGCCCTGCAGTACGTACGAAGCAAAGAAGGTTGTCTGCCCTCTAGGATTGGAAGTGCATAAGATACATGCATGCATCAATGACTGCATCCTCTACCGCGGTCAGCACGAGAATTTAAATGCCTACCCGGTATGCGGTGCATTTCGGTATAAGATCAGGCGAGATGACCCTGGTGATGTTGAGGGCGACGATCGCCCCAGGAAGAGGGTTCCTGCCAAGGTGATGTGGCATGCTCCTATAATACCACGGTTGAAACGTTTGTTCCGAAACAAAGAGCATGCCAAGTTGCTGCGATGGCACAAAGAAGACCGTAAGGAAGACGATATGCTGAGACAACCTGCTGATGGGTCGCAGTGGAGAAACATCGACGATAAGTACGAGGACTTTGCACGTGACCCAAGAAACTTAAGGTTTGGTCTAAGTACAGATGGCCTGAATCCGTTTGGGGAGCAGAGTAGCAGTCATAGCACCTGGCCCGTGACTCTATGTATCTATAACCTTCCTCCTTGGTTATGCATGAAGCGTAAGTTCATTATGATGCCAGTGCTTATCCCAGGCCCGTCGCAACCCGGCAACAACATTGATGTGTACCTGAGGCCACTGGTTGATGAACTTTTAGAGTTGTGGGCTGACGAAGGTGTACGTGTGTGGGACGAGTACAAACAGGAGGAATTTGACCTACGAGGGTTGCTGTTTGTAACCATCAATGATTGGCCCGTTCTTAGTAACATCTTAGGACAGTCAAACAAGGGATACAGCGCATGCACACACTGTTTAGGCGAGACTGAAAGTATACATATAGGCAAGAATGTGTACCCGGGGCATCGTCGATTTCTTCCAGACAGGCATCCCGTAAGAAAGAAAGGAAAGCATTTCAAAGGCGAGGCAGATACACGGAGGAAGCCAACCCTCCCTAAAGGTACTGATATGTATGACATGGTCAAAGATATAAAAGTAATCTTTGATAAGGGTCCTGGCACACAATCTGTTCCGAATGACGCCGACAACCACGTAGCCATGTGGAAGAAGAAATCTATATTCTGGGAACTACCCCATTGGAAATTCCTAGAGGTTCGCTCTGCGATCGACGTGATGCACGTGACGAAAAATATTTGCGTGAACCTGCTAAACTTATTGGGCGTGCATGGGAAGAAGTCGAGAGATACACCAAAAGCACGGCTGCACCACCAACGTATGCACGAACGAGACGACCTGATGAATCCAGAGAATTTCAAAGGTCCTGCCAGCTACGCTCTTACCAAGGAAGAGAAGGAGATCTTTTTCCAAGTCCTGAGCAGTATCAAGGTCCCGTCTGGCTACTCGTCGAACATAAAAGGAATACTAAACCTGGAAGAGAAAAAGTTTCAAAACCTAAAGTCTCATGACTGCCACGTGATCATGACCCAGTTACTTCCGATTGCATTGAGGGGGCTTCTGCCAGAAAACGTGCGAGTACCCATTGTGAAGCTATGTGCATTCCACAACGCAATTTCTCAGAAGGCAATCGATCCAGCAACTCTAGCAAGTTTACAGAAGGACGTGGTCCAATGTCTTGTCAGCTTCGAGTTGGTGTTCCCACCAACCTTCTTCAATATTAGGACGCACCTCATAGTTCACCTAGTCCAAGAGATTTCCGTTCTCGGTCCTGTATTCTTACACAATATGTTCCCCTTTGAGAGGTTCATGGGAGTCTTGAAGAATTATGTTAAAAACCGTGCTAGGCCAGAAGGAAGCATGGTCAAGGGCTATGGAACAGAGGAGGTCATTGAGTTTTGTGTTGACTTTATTCCTGACCTGAACCCGGTCGGTGTTCCTCAGTCGCGCCATGAGGGGAGACTGCGTGGAAAAGGCACGCTAGGAAAGAAATCAACAACATGTATGGACGAGCAATCTTTCACTCAAGCACACTACACAGTTCTAGTTAATTCCAGCTTGGCGGCTCCATATATCCAGGAACACAAGGATATTTTGCGCTCGGAATACCCGGAGCAACCTGAAGATTTCATTGCTAAAGAACACGCGAAGACTTTCGGCGGATGGTTGCAAAGACGTCTCATTAATGACAACATTGTTGAAGATGAGCTATACTTGTTGGCCAAGCAACCATCTTCGACTGTATTGACCTTTAAAGGGTACGAGATAAATGGTAACACATTTTACATGGCAGACCAAGATAAAAAGAGCACCAACCAAAACAGTGGCGTCCGGTTTGATGCAAAAGACGACAACGGGCAAAGGGTCACATACTATGGTTACATAGAGCAGATATGGGAACTTGACTACGGACCTTCCTTTAAGGTCCCTTTGTTCTGGTGCAAATGGTTCAACCTGTCAGGCGTGAAGGTAGACCCGAAGTACGGAATGACAACAGTGGATCAGAAGAATCTTGGGTACGGCAATGATTTATTCGTCCTAGCCAATGATGTGGCTCAGGTTTTCTATGTGAAGGACATGTCTAGCAGACCGAGAAAAAGAAAAGATAAGGAAGTGAATACATCAGACGATGAGCCAAGGCGCCACATAGTTCTTTCAGGGAAAAGAAACATCGTGGGAGTCGAGGACAAGACAGACATGTCAGAAGATTACAATAAATTTGATGAAATTCCTCCCTTCAAAGTCAAAGATGATACAAGCATCCCGTTAAATGATGAAGATACTCCATGGTTACGGCGCAATCAGAAGAAAGGCAAGAAGAAAAATAGATAGGGAGTGTTGTTGGTGATGTGTAATAATGTATTAAACCTTTTATATAATTGTGTTGACCATTTTGATAAATATCAAAAATTTGATCAATTTTCACTAAATTTGACCATTTTGATAAATATCATTTTTATTTTTTAAGTGTTAAAATGACATTTAGACAATTTATAAATAAATGTAAAAGAAAACAGAAAAAGGAAACAAAAAAGAAAAATAAAAGAAGAAACCGGAAAAAGAAAAAGGAAACAAAAAGAAAAAGAAAACAGGAAACAGAAAAAAGGAAACAAGAAAAATAAAAGAAGAAACAAAAAAAGAAAAAGAAAACAAAAAGAAAAAGAAAACAGGAAACAGAAAAAAGGAAAAAAGAAAAATAAAAGAAGAAACAGGAAAAGAAAAAGGAAACAAAAAGAAAAAGAAAACAGGAAACAGAAAAAAGGAAAAAAAAAAAAGGAAAAAAACCTTTAGGACCGGTTTGTAACAACAACCGGTCCTAAAGGTGGGTTCGCTTCGCGCCCAATTTTTGGACCCTTTAGCACCGGTTGTTAACACACACCGGTGCTAAAGGCTCTAGACCTCTGCGGGGCCGCCAACTTCTCGCCTTCCCGCGCGTCTCTCCTCGCCTTCTCTCCTCGCCGCCTCTCTCCTCGCCGACTCGACCTTCTCGCCGCCTCCTCGCCGCCGTCGCCTCCTCGCCGATCCTCGCCGCGCCGCCGCCTCCTCGCGCCGCCTCCTCGCCGATCCTCGCCGCCTCCTCGCCGCGTCGTCGCCTCCTCGCCGCCTCCTCCTCGCCGCGCCGCCGCCTCCTCGCGTGCGGCCTCCTCGCGCCGCCTCCTCGCCGATCCTCACCGCCTCCTCGTCGCGCCGTCGCCTCCTCGCCGCCTCCTCGCCGCGCCGTCGCCTCCTCGCCGCCTCCTCGTGACGCCTCCTCGCCGCCTCCTCGCGCGCCGCCCCACGCCGCCTCCTCGCCGCCCCACTTCATCTTCTTCTCACGTACGGTATATATATCCATATTTGTTGTAGTTTTTTGTATATCCATATTGTTGTATATCATATTGTTGTATCATATTTTTCATATATCATATATCCATATTGTTGTATCATATATCCTATTTTCGTATATCCATATTGTTGTATATCATATATCCATATTGTTGTATATCTTATTTTAGAGTCTTATCATATTGTTGTAGTTCCTATTTTTACCCTTAGACTTTATTCTTACCGTTTTATCGATGGAGATCGCAAAGTCCTATGATTGTATAAATGAGGTGACTCCGACGATTCCGACGATTCCAACGATTCCGTAAAACCCTAAACCGACGATTCCGTAAAACTTTTCGACGATTACGATTCCGTAAAACTTTTCGACGATTCCATAACTGCGGGGAAAGTTTCCGACGATTCCGACGATTCCGTAAAACTTTCCGACGATTCCGTAAAACTTTGCGACGATTACGACTCCGACGATTCCGTAAAACTTTTCCGTAAACTTTCCGGTTCCGTAAAACTTTTCCGTAAATAATTTTGCTAAGTTAAATTCTTGTTACTAGCAGGTGTTGAGCTATGGATCCCCAAGAATCACATGATCAGCACGCCGATCAGCTCGCGGGAATGGGTGAGGCGGAGAAGGAAAGATACATGTGCCAGATGATTTTTGAAGATGCAACGGCCATATATCATGATGACGACGGTGGACATGCGTTTAGCAATCAATTTTTGAACGACTCCGGTGACGGAGCTGAGAATATAGAAGATGTAGTAGATGCAGAAGTGCCCTCCGGAACAAACTCTGCCAATGTATATCTCAAGTCACTGTTGACGCAACAATTAATTTGTATTGCACTTACTAACGAATCATTATTTTCTCGTTTAGGCGCCCTCCGGAACACCTAGCGCAAGTACTGAGACAAAGTCGAAACGAGGCCCGGCCGCAAGGTTGAAAGATACTGCAAGGTACTCGATCGATAAAGTTGCTGCTGATGGCAAACCACTGGAACCCCCAGAAACTTATCGCAAATTTGTAAATCAGTGCGGAGTTGTTGTAAGAGACCTGGTCCCGATCAACTTAATAGAATGGAATAAGCCGAAGACCGGCGCCAACGTTGGAGCTACTTATGTCGATGACAGATTGAAAAGAGTGCTTTGCGACACGGTCTGGCTAAATTTCAGCGTAGCGGAATATAAGAAGAAGAAAGTCGAGGAGTGGGCTTTGAAGAAGATGGCCACACAATTCCACAGGTGGAAGAAAGACTTGTGGAAGAAATATAAGGACGAAGATCCAGTTTTCACTGGGCACCTAGTGAAGATAAGAGACGCTTGGCCTGATTTTAAGGCGTACAAGAAATCGGGTGTCTTTACATCCCGATCAGCCACAAATACGGAGAATGCGAAGAAGAAGAAATATCACCATATTTTGGGGTCAGGTGGCTACATGACTGCCCTGCCTAGGTGGCGACGCTATGAAGATGCGCTTCTGAAAAGAAATATCATTCCACAGACACATGACTGGCCCGATAGGTCCAAGTTCTGGTTGTTCGCGCATGGGGCAACGTTGGACGCTGAGACTGGGATGATTGTTGCGGAGGGACCATGGTCGGAAAAAATAACACAAGTCGTATCAGATCTAGAGAAGGCAATAGAAGCTGTTCGAAAAGGAACTTTTGTTCCCGATAGAGAGAACGACGAGTTGACGAAGGCACTCGGGAACCCCGAAAAGTGGGGACGAACACGAGGCTTTGGAGCTACTACCCCGTGGAACCAAGGGTTTTCGGCGGACCTTGGCACTTACAGAAGCCGTGGTAGAAGCAAGAGGAAGGCGTTGGAACGGATATCGACATTAGAAGAAAAGGTGGCGTTTCTCTTGAAGAAAGGGGGACACCCTGTACATGACACTGAAGAGGAGGAAGAAGATCCTGCACCTGACGCTTATCAGCAGCAATTAGAAGACGATCCTGTAGCAGATGCCGTCCCATCTCAGCATAGAAGCAGCGTGGGTTCCACGCAGCTGCAGCTAGAAGACGGTCCTGCAGTCGAACCGTCGGCGCCTCACTACCCCGTGGATGATGTCACGGAGAAGACAAACTGTGAGATACATATGCCAATGGGGAACATATCCTTCATGGTGGCGTCAGGCTATGCTTTACCGAATCAACCTGGAGCAACCTACCATGGTGGTCAGATTCCAGCATCCCATGCTCGTGTCGGGTTGTCAACAATTACGCCGGGATGCCAGTCAATTGAGCTTGATATTCCTGGAGGTGAAGGCGAGAAGACACTGGGAGAAATGGAGCTTGGTATCATCTTGTGGAAGAAGAAACACATCGTGTTTCCTAACGCGACGCCAAGGCCACCGACTCCTCCAGGTACAAATGCACCACCTCCAACAATTACTGAATGTTGCACCACATGTAAGCCTATTTTTAATAGTTTTTTCACCTTCGTACAGAGAATACACGACCTCCAAGTCCACCCCCCAACGCACCTCCAAGTCCACCCCCCAACGCACCTCCAAGTCCACCCCACAACGAAGATAGGGAGCCCGAGGCCGAGAGTCCATCGCCCGTGCACTCCAGTGAGCCGACGGATGCGCCCACTACGGGTACGGCAAAACGGAAGCTGCAGTTCAGAAGAAACGGGACTCCTCCCAAGAAGAGAGAAAGGAAACCCAATAAAGTCAAGACTCCCCCGAAGTTACCAGGCCTGATGACTCCGGAGGAACTAGACGAGGCCGTGAAAGCCAAAAACAAAGCATGGTTCGCACGGTTTCCCCTGAAGCCCCCTCCAGACATCTGGAAGGAAACTCTAAAGAACGTACCAAAGTGGAAAATTGAGCGCACCATCGACAACTTATATTATCCTGAACCGCCGCCACCGCCGCCCCTTTCAGACTATGAACGGTTCATTGAAAAGATGCACACCGCACAGATGAAGCAAGCGGAGCAGACGAAATGCGGGAAACAAGTTCCCTAGCTCGGACAACAAGAAGCACAGTCAATTGCCCCGCTCAAGGTGTTATCTGACCAGGCTTCAGTGTCCGGTCCACGCATGGGCGACGTAGGTTACGCTATTGCTGATGTGGTAAATAAATATAAGCCCGAGCACCCTCTGTTCGAAAATCCTAGTGCTCTAACAACCCAACTATGGAATTTACATGGTTGGTACTTGGAGGCCGCAAGGCAAAAGAGAGACTGTATCATGGCGGCAGTTCAGGATCAACACTACTTCGGAGAGTACGGTGTGGAGGTTGGGTTCGATGATTTTTTCCAGATGTACAATCAACGTGCCCTCGACAAAGCTATCGTCAGCTGCTACTGTTTGTAAGTGATTTATTTGTGTAATTTAATTATTTAGTTAAGCTCGCGTTCATTGCCCGTATAATTATCACTCACGAGACATTCTTTTTGTACGCTACTATGCAGAATGAAGATTCGTGAATGCAGGCTGGCAGGAATCTAGGACTTTGGGTTCATTGACCCGTATTCGTTTCATCAAGAGACAATAGAAAAGTTCAACAAGGATACACCGGATGATTTGCTAAGGTTTTTGAAGCGACAAAGTACCAAAAAAGAAATACTTTGGCCCTACGGATTCAAGTGAGTGTTACTGTCTTGTACACATTCCATTTTGCTTACCTGATGTTAAGTGTAATTGATGAGTATGCATGACTGCGTGTGTACACGTGCGCAGGTCCCACTTCATATTGTTCATCATTAGAATCGATCAAGGACAAGTTGAAGTCTGGGACCCGTTAACCTGGGACGCTCACAAATGGAAGAGCGCGCGTCAGATGCTTCAAAGGTATATATATATCGGCCTCTTTCGTTCATCGGCCTCTTTTTCGTTCATTTCCTGATATCAAGTAAGTAATAATTAACTCTTGTATTCATTTTTCTTTGTCGGCCAGGGTTTGGCAAATGTTCATCAAGGAAGAACCCGGTACATGGGCAGACAAGCTCCACTTTTAGATTAACAAAGTAAGTAGTACTACGTACCCTGGTTTCAATACCATTACCATTCTCTTGATTATTATTAATTTGACTGAATTATGTTCTCGTATATAGGGCGTCCCGCAACAACCACAGGGCACTGATTATTGTGGATACTACGTTTGCGAGTACATTCACAGGATTATCAATGAGAAATCCCGTACTTCCAGAAATCTAGAGGTACGTAACCGGATCTTCACAACTTTATTTATGTTGCCATCAATTATGTTTAGTTTTGTTCATAACTTAATTGTTTTCATCTACTTCTTTTAAAGCTGCAACGAAAGCGGGCGATGCTCAGACCAATCCAACATTACAAGGCAGTTGCAGAGGAATTGGCATGATTTCTCCTCACGCAAGTCATAGATGAAGGCGGAGAATTTTTCCATCCTATGAACCAATAGCCAGCTCCCTTCTCTATGCAAGTATACAGCTATAGGAAACGAACTTCAAATTATGTAATGATAATCGGTCCAGTACTTCGTGTTACATGTATATATGTACTTTTATTTGGTGCATCAACATTTTACCGCAAACACGGAATCGGAAACACTTAACCGCAAACACGGAATCGGTGTTTCCGGATACGTGTTTCCGATTCCGTGTTCGTAAAAAACGGAACACGGACACACGGAATCGGAAACACGGAATTGGAAAGACGTAAACGGAAATACGAAACAGGAAACACGTAAAGGAAAACCCTGAAAATACGGAACACGGAAACACCGAAATACGGAATCGGAAACCCTGAAAAGAAAAGGAAAAAAAAGAAAAAAAAGCATTAGGACCGGTTGGTGTTACCAACCGGTTCTAAAGGTCCTCCGCCTGCGCGCACTCTTCGGCGCCCACGTGGAGGCCTTTAGAACCGGTTTGTAAGAGACCGGTGCTAAAGGGGGGGGCCTTTAGTCCTGGATACGTAGCACCGGATGTGTATCCGGGTCCAAAGGCCCTTACCAACCGGTTCTAATACCCCTTTCTCCACTAGTGAAGTTTAAAAAAATGAACTGAACACAATACCAGAGCAATGTCATTAGATCCATCATGAAATATATCTCAATGTTGTATCCATTTGGTACTATAGATGTAAATGTTTTTCATATGAAAGTTGGTCAAATGTACAGAATGTTTACGATAAATCTAATACACAAAGTAAAAGAAAAAAAACATAGCACCGTAAGAGTTTGAATGATTAAGCTACCAGTGAAGCCATCCAGAAGGTTCCTAGATAGTGTTAGCACGTTGATAGTACCATATAATTTGTATCTTGCTATCTCCATCTCCCTTCTCCTAACGTGCAAGTCACGATTGAGTCATGGTTGTCATTTTATGTGTATCTTGGAATAAGCTCCCATTTATTAAAGACTCTCAACCTCTCTGTGTAGAGGGTGAGACGCTTCGACCAAGGTTTACAGGTGCTGTCCTAAGAGCATCTTTAACAGACCCTGTAAAAACCGACTCTTAAAAACGCGTATAAGGGATACTGTAAATAGTTTTTATAGTGCGAAATTGCTCCAGACAGAAAAGACCCCATAAATAGAACTGTATTTCACTATAGCTAAAAAAGAAATTTTACAGGTGCTACGTACATGTACATGTATAACCTGCCAGGTTGACGGCAAGCAGTCCCAACGAGCAGTCGGTGTCACATGCATCAGAGATGAGTCATTTTCCATGTAATCATCAATCGTACGTACTCTGATTTTGCTTTCAAGAATAGTTTTTGACTTCTGCTGATTGCAAAAACTGAGCTGGGACAGCTTTCTGCACAGAGTAGAATAGAACTAGTGCAAAATAGCCTTTCATGAGCATGTTGTGATGGAGACACCCGGTAAGAAAAGACCCGTTCTTGTACGATATACATACATCGGATATATCAAAATTCTAATGTGAAATCGTTCAACTTTACAAGTGAATGATGGTCGACTGGTTACCAATATCATGCCCACTCCAAGTAAACTCACAGATCTTGTACAAACCCAAGCAACAAGCAACTAGCTAGTTCCGCGTGTGGACACGGACATGCAACTACATTTGTGTGCGACCATGTGAGTGTGCAAGTGTAGTTGTGCGGGGCATGGGAAAAGACAAAGTAAAAATAATAAACACAATTCAATAAAAAATCCACATAAATATTTGCGAAAAACCATAAGGTCTTGGAGTTACTACATGAAACTTGTTGATCGCCATCTAGATGAAAATTAGCAAATCCGATACTTTTAATATAGAATTGATCTTTTTAGAAATCTAACCTAAGACAGATTTAATATGTGAAGTAAAATAAACAAAAAGAACAACCGTTCGAGTTTAATCGTCATCGGAGCTTATCCGAGATACACATGCAATTAATGTATAACAACTATGACACCATTGTGACTTGCACGTTAGGAGAAGGACGATATAAATGGATACAAATCGTATAATTATCAACCCGCTAACAACTCTATCCACGAAGGGGCAGACGCCTCCACCAAAACTTACAAGTAGCATACCATGTGGATTGATGGGCAAGCTGTGTGAGGAGTCATTTTCTATGAAATTATGAAGCACATCCTGATTTTGTTGTGAAGAATGGCTTCTGACTTTTGCCACTTGGGAAGCTGAGCTGGGACAGCGGCCGTATCGAGTAGAATAAAACTACTAGTGTGTAGTGGTATTGTGCGACTTAGTATTCCAAGAGCATGTTATGATGGGGAACCCTCGTCAACAAGGAAAGAAGAAGATCCCGTATACACACAAAGGCAACATATGCCAAACTTGTGTTTTGAAATCGATCAAGTTGACGAGTTTAAACCAGAAATGGCGACTCAAAATCGGCTTCAATCAGATACCATTCGCGGCGGCTAGAGCGTAAACAGGACCCGGCCGGTTATCTCTATCACCGACGAGGGAGAAGGGGGTGTTTCGCCGCCTTGTCCAAAACGCTCGCCGGCGTCTTGCCATGAATTTACCGGTTGTCCTGTTTCGGTAGGTACATCTTGGCAGCCGAGAACTTGGCATTCTAAATAGGACCGGTCGTTTGAGATTGTACAACGCGCGAGCAGGAAATTATTATCTCACCAACCAGGCATGGTGTTGCTGTTCATTTTAGATCGAGTTAGTTAGAAGGCAGCAAAGGTGATAAATTAATTTTAAGACCGTTGGTTGATAGACTGTACAAATTGGATGATACCCCGTGTGTTAAAAAAATTGGGTTGATAACATATGACTTGTTATATCTGATTATGTAGAGTTGTAAAATATTTATTGAACATATGTAGAATAATTAAAGAAAAACTTATTTTCATGCATGGTTGAATGTTTTTGTTGGTTTTTTCTCTATACATGATTGCATTTGGAAGTGGGCTTTACCTCATGCACAGTTGTACACTGAAGTGGCATGCTTGCATGTTGAGATAAATAAATCAGTGAAGGTCACTCTCTTATGTGTATATAGTATAAGGTACGGGCATCTCCAACACGGACTCTTAAAACAGAAAAATTATCCCTTCGTCGACAACAAGCTCATCGGTTGAGAGCCTCGGCAAATGAAGCCACGTGAGTGAAAAAATACAACGTGGGGCATGACCTTCCATCTAGTTGTAAGACCAGCGCTCCGTTGGGAGGTTCACCCACTTGGCTATACAACTGGCAGTCATGGAGGACGTGGTGCGGTGCCGGTCGTGCTGAGCGAGGAGGCATTGTTTAAATAGGGTTTAATTGGATAAATGTCACTTATATTTTGTCGATTCCGAGAAATGCAACTACAATTTGTCATGATGTGCTACTTACCTATACATGTATAACCTGAATGCTAGTTGGTGGCAAGCTGTCTCAGCGAGCAGTCGATCTCACTTGCATAGAGAGAGGTCATTTTCCATGTAATAGTCAATCATATATATCCTAATTTTGCCGTGAAGAATGGGTTTTTGACCTTTGCTGCTTGCAAAGCAAAGATGAGCTGGGACAGCTTTCATACATAGTAGAATAGAACTAGTGGTATTTTGCAACCTAGTCTTCCAAGAGCATGTCATGACAGAGACACCTCGTTAAATCAGAAAGTAAAGAAGAAATACTTTGACAACTAGTGTGTGCATACATAGCATATGTCAAAGTTGTGTTGTGGAATTGATCAACTTGATGAGTGGATGACAGACTAGGTAAACTCACTGAGAGGGTAGAAACTCAAGCGACTTGTACTAAACGACTACCAAGTAAATCAATAGCCTGCTTGTTATCTCTATCAACGACAATTTGCATACTCCGCTCGTTATTACATGTGTGTGTGTTCCCTGACGAGGATGCAGCAAGGATGAGGGAGAGATGGAGGAATGAAGGAATGGTGTAGAGGTGGCTAGGATGCAACATTGAGGTGGGCATAGGTCGCACGGAGGTAGAAAAGACATGAATGGTGTTGACGTATAATATGCTGCCTAGTCTCTTTCATCAGATCGGTCTTTTGGTTGCATTGGCTAGAGCATGCACTTCTACATGGTATCAGAGCCAAGAGGTCTCGAGTTCAAGACTTGGCTGGCGCAATTAAATTGAAGCCCACTTTCGGTCCACGTTTAGGCCTGAGGAAGCCACACATGAGGGGAAGTGTTGATGTATAATATGTTGCCTAGTCTCTTTCATCAGATTGGTTTTTTGATTGCATTGGCTAGAACATGCACTTCTACATATGGAAGATGAATGGGTGGGTTGGCCTTCTAAAACTGGTAGCCTAAACATCACACACTGTGTGTAGAATGTTTGTCCAAAAAACTTTTGTGCGTGTCATTTTGAACTACTCCTGCCTATTCATTTCGGTGTGTGAACAACAATAACGACATTGGTAAATATTGAACTACATACAACAACCGACATCTGCAGCACCGATGGTGGTCTTCTGAAGAAGCACGTCCCAGTGTGGACGCGGGCAAGAGACATCAACCATGGGAAGACAGATGAAATGTGGCTACTTTTAATTTCTTAGCCATTCCAGCTTGCAAGATACATTAAAAGTTGACTTTTTAGATAAGAACATTTGTGTGTGTACAATGTTGAACAATCGTAGCCAACCACACACTTGTTTGCTCGTTCTTTTAGTGTAGACTTTTGTTATTTTACTCTATGCAGAAAATCTTGGGAAATCTGCCAAGTTATAAATTTGTTGACAAGTTGAAATTAACTAATGTAACATACACGTCAAGAATGTGAGAGGATTTGTAGCCCAGGTGCGGGGGCACGGAACTAGTACCAGGCGTGGGCAGCCCGGCCCGGCTGGCCCATCCCGAAAGCCCAACATCCGGGTTGGGCTCGGGCTCAGCTTTTCCACCCGAAGCCCGGCCCGAAAGCCCGGAAATGAGTCCGAACAGGACGTTTATCAGTATTTTATTTAAAATGTAGGTATAATATATATTTTAAATATCTTGAAAATTATTATTTTAATCAAAAAAGTGCAATGTTCACTTGTTTCAGGCCGGGTCGGGTTGGGCTCGGGCTTGAGATTTTGCTGCCGGGCTTTCCAAGCCTGGCCCGAACCTGCAAATGCACACGTGTACACGCAACCCCTTTTTCTTTTGGCATGCGATTTACAAACATTCATATCTTTTGAGCGAAAAGTCCAAATTAAATTTCCTTTGCTTGTTGGTGTTTTTGGTGATGATGGCTTTCAAATGAGATTCATTTAGAATTCTTTTGGATGAGCTTTTAATTTTTCATTAAGTTCCAATTTTTGAAACTTGGTAAGGGCGACCGACAAAATCATGAGTTGCAGATCCCGCGACCGGCGAAAATGATTGAATTGCTGAAACTTGGTACAATGGGCCGACAAAATCATAAGTTTCAGAACATGCGACGAGCATAAACGTAAGTTTCAGGAACATAAACCTAAAAATCATTATGCCCACGTGCAGGATCACCGACTTTGTGGAAGCGCGAGGGTGACCGGCAATGCTTCGTAGGTGCGTCCTTCCGCACCTGCGTGCCCCTGCGAATTTCCGGTCATGGAATAAATCAAATGTAATATACACGTCAAGAAATAGAGTATACATTTTTTTTGGAGGGTGAAAGAGAGGACACATTAACATGAACATACACTATGTGAAAGAGAACCAATTTTGTATTATTTTCAAGACAAACAAATGGAACATACACATCAAAAAATCAACTGCACGCAACAGCTCGCTTCAGTAGGAGTATCATTTATTCAGCAATGAACACACGGTTATTCTTCGGGAACGGCACCCACACTACTTGAACCTAGCCTTGACGGCATCGATGTCTTCGTTACTGACCCGGAAGGCCTTGGCCAGCACGTCGCTAGGCACCGGCGGCGCGGCGGCGAAGAGCGTGGTGGCGATAGCTTGCGTGCCCTGGAGCTGGCTGTTGAAGCCGGCGATGACAGCGGCGGGGCCATGCCCCCTGTTTTGCTGGAAGTGCACGAGCCCACGCGGGAAGACGAACACGTCTCCGACGGTGATGGTCTTGGTGAAGAGCTTGTTGGCGGTGGTGATGAAGCCGACCTCCAGGACTCCCTCGAGGACGAAGATGATCTCGGTGGCGCGCGGGTGGGTGTGCGGCGGGTTCTGGCCTCCCGGCGCGTAGTCGATGCGCGCCATGGACACGCCGAGCGTGTTCACCCCGGGGAATGACTGCACGTTCGCCGCCGTGACGTTGGATCCCGCCGGGTTGTTGGTGTTGCCGGCGTTCTTGAGGCCGGCGAAGAAGAAGTCGTCCGCCGTGATGTCCGCCTTGCACGGGAACCCGTTCAGCTTGATCGCTGCCGCCATTCGTTTTGACAAACGCACCGCACTCGTCAGTAAGACCCAGTAAACAACGAAGCTGACAGATTAAGGTGTATAATGAATATATAGTTCAGCAAGATGACTCACGGGATTTCAGGTCGGCCACGCAGACGTCCTGGAGCATGTCGGGGTCGCCGGCGAGGGAGGGGGCGGCGAGGGCGAGGAGGACGGCGCAGGCCGCTACGGCGGAAAGGTGAAGCCTCGCCATGATAGATTGGTCAATGCTTGCTTGCTATCAGCTTGGTGGTATATATGGCTGTGGAGTGTTTGGAAATGAGCAAGGGTAGAGCTGGTACTTATAGGCCAGGTGATGTGTGGATGGAAGTATATAATGGATAGCATCGCCATCTCATGGTCAAACGGGGTAGGCTGCGACGGGTTCGGATGGGGAGGGAAGCAAAGCATCCGATTCCGTTAATTTGGAGCCAATCAAAGGGGGGGTATACACAGTTGTTTATGCAGGCTACCTGCTCCACATGCATCCTTGAATCAGATCCATGATCCCTGTTGGAGACAACGGACCCGAGTTTCGTGGGTCTCCATCGTCGTCGTCGCTGGCGGAGCTCCAGGGACTATGCACGATCGCACATGGCGACGGGTGGCTTATCCAGTAGTTGCACATGATAATGCTTGTACCGCCAGACCTCAGACTGTCCATAATGGATGTAACTTCACTAGTAAAATCGGATCAAATTCAACAAATTTACGTATATAGCAATGATTTTGTAAGGAGAAAGATGAATTAAGTAATATAGTTAGTTACTCAAACTATTTGTAACATTATAACACATTAATAAATGAAATATTACATTACACTAAACATATATTGCTCCCCATTATAAAAATAGTAACATCGACTAGTAACATGTGCAGGTTACTAGGGGAAGTTATTTCCCACTATCACTAGTCTCATAGTAACCGAGCTGTGTTTTTTCTTTTTTGGGAGCGGTTGACACAACAAAAGATGTAGCTAGGTACCCTGCCTGCTTGATGGTGGCAAGCTGTCGCAGCCAATAATGAACTACTTGCATCAGAGACTTTTGTCTCTTCAGGGATACTTTTCCTTAGCTAAACCGAGCACCAGGCCACTAGCCATATTCAAATACAGCTGACAAAGCAGGCTGCTCGGCCGTCTCTGTCACCGACGACAATGCACGCAACCCGTCCGTTATTACGTGCGCGCTCGCGGATGAGGGGGGAGAAGCTCTCTGCCTCGTCCGAAGCGCTCGCCGGCGTTACCTGTTGTCCTGTTCCGGTCGGTACATCCGAGCCCGTCACGGCGGCTTTCTAAATAGGGCCGGTGGTTTGAGTTTGTACGACGCCAGGAGCAGGAAACATTATCTCGCCGAGCAGCCATGGCGTCTGCTGCTCCTTTTAGGTCAGCTATTAGTTGGGAGGCAGCCCAAGGTAGGCCAAGCCTGGCCTGGCTTGTCATGCTAAAACACACTTAAAAGGACATGAAGACGTTTTCCTTTTTGTTCTTGAATGAAACAAAGACATGAGTCTGGGGCAGGTTCAAAACACGCAACCGGCGGCATATTAGAAATTGCACGCATGCAAAAAAAAAAAAAAAAAAGCAAAGAGGAAAAAGGCAAAACCCCTAGCCGGTGATTACCCCCACCTTTACTCTCAATCCAAAACCTTCCATCTTAGTGTCTAGATCTCATGCAGGACATATTACTAGCTAACCATTGGAATCGCCGTAATAATGTTTACATCAAAGGAGATAGTGGATGTATTGTCTTTGTTGCATGACTTCAATCCAAATGATGTTTGTGGAGACACGTTCCTCCATGGCGGCTCCTCCAAACAGGCCTACCCGATCATCATAGCCGAGGAAGATGTGTGGACCCCTTCGCCGAGCTGATTTGGTCCTAAAAAAAGTTCGGATGAAAGTCAAGAATTTTGGTTGGCTACTCTTCAAGGACCGTCTCAACACCAAGCACAATCTTCTCAAGATTTTTTCTTACAAATGAAAGCACAATCTTCTCAAGATTTTTTTTAGAAATGATCATATTTTTCCACAATATGATACCCAAGTAGAAGATGCTGAGAGACCCCCGCGTCGCCCCCGCTAGGGCGACTCGGGCGGCTCCCAAACCCTAGCCGCAGGGGGGCGCGCTCCCTCCTCCACTCCCTCCGTCGCCGTCGGAGGACGCCGTCGGGCAACGCTCACGGGCCAACGGCGGTGGCGGAGGCATCCCTCTCTCCCGCGACTTTAGGGATGGTGCAGGGCCCCTGCACGCGCGGAGGCATGGCGGATCTGCGGAGCGGCGACGATGGATGCGTCGACGGCGGCGGTGGTCACCCCTGCCTCGGGCAATGGTGGCTGCAGGCACGTCGGCTGGCCAGTCATGGGCAGCGGCATGCGGCGGCTGGCCTGGTTCGGGTGGGGGCGACGGGCTATGCTGCGACGGCGCTTCATCCGACTTCAGATCAGCGGCGGCGTTGAGGGCCTGGTGGTTTGCACGGCGGCCTTCGATCAGATCTATTCTGGCCGGTCATGGGCAGCGCCGTGCGGCGGCTGGCCTGGTTCGGGTGGCGGCGACGGGCTATGCTGCGGCAACGTTTCATCCGGCTTCAGATCAGCGACGGCGTTGAGGGCCTGGTGGATTGCTCGGCGTCCTCCGATCAGATCTATTCTGGCCGGTGCAGCCGACAGTGGCGGTCATCTCCTCCGTCGGAGGCGGTCGGCCTGAGGCTGGGTGGTTGGATCTCGCGATCCGTCATCCAGTCCCGGTTGCGAGTCGGGAAGACATAGTTGCCGGTGAAAACCGAACCGATGACAGACGATGACGGCGTTCTCCGTTGTTACCTTGATGAAGGCATCGTCGTGTAACTACTGTTGACCCACTCGTGATGCTCAGGGGAAAACCCTAAGATATGATCGTCAGATCGGACGATGGCGGCACTATGGTGTCTTGCCTCTCTTGGGAGCATCGTTTCTGGAGCAGCGCTGGATGACAGAGGAAGGCGGTGGAGCGGCTTCGTCTTGATGGGAGCTCCGATGGAGATGTCAAGTCATGCCTAGCCGACAGGTGCTACGTTGTGTCATGCCTGCTCGACAGGTGCTACAAACGATAGATCTTTCGGAGCCTTCATGTCAGGATGGACGAGCGCAGGACGGTGGCGTCGTTGGGCGCCGTGGTGGCGTCGACGGATGGACGGACTGGCAAGGGTGATACGGATCTCTCCCGTGAAGATGGGAGAGTGGTTCGATGATGATGGTGTCTTCTAAAACGTGTGCAAGTGGTATACGATTTAGGTTTGCTGCACCGTGTGTTGTTCCGATACGTTGTAGGAATGGATCGGTGATGACAACGGTTTTGTATATGTAGGTGTGAGTGGTTGCTTGATGTATGATCTTGTCAGATCTTTATAGAATAATTAATAAAAATAGTTGTATGCATCGATTGATGCAGAGACCGGGGGTTGAACCTCCTTTTCTAAAAGAATAAAAAAAAGTGGAAGATGCCACTAACTTGTTTGTTCAATGCCCTACAACAGTTCAGGCTTGCACTGCTCTCCAGCTCGAGAACTCCCACTTGCTTGCTACAATCTGGGACATGCCACCGCCGGTTGGACTAGACTCTGACATTTGGCCCTCTCGGTGGCCCTCTCCGTTCTTTGGAAAAATTGGGCTGAAGGGAGGATCGCATCTTCGGCAATAAAGACCACACGCCTGGTACTACTATTCCAACAAATGATTCACTTAGAGCAAGTACAATACGAGTCAGCTGGCTATAAGGAATAAATTAATATATTTTTATTTAGTTAGAGGAAAGAGAAAAGGAGAGAGAAGGTAAGCGGGCTCTTAGCTAAGAGCCAACTCTAGCACGTGTTTCTAGGCATTTTGTGAGTATGAAAGATGGACCATATAATAAAGAAGTAGTACACTTTTGCAATGAACTATTGTACATGTTGGCTATAAGATGGGTTGTAGATGACATGACAATGGCTTATAGCCAGCAGCTGGCTATACTATTGTACTTGCTCTTATAAGAGCAAGTACAATAGAGCTGAGTCAGCTGGCTATAAGAAATAAACTAATATATTTTTGTTTAGTTAGAGAAAAGAGAAGAGAGAGAAGGTAAGCGGTCTCTTAGCTAAGAGTCAGCTCTAGCACGTGCTCCTAGACATTTTGTGGGTATGAAAGATGAACCATATAATAAAGAAGTAGTATACTTTTGCAATGAACTATTGTACATGTTGGCTATAAGATGGGCTACAGATGACATGACAGTGGCTTATAGCCAGCAGCTGCATATACTATTGTACTTGCTCTAAGAGTATCTCTAGCAGCTGTCCTATTTTAGGCAGACTTTTTGGTATAGCGCACCTGTTTTAATGTTTTAGGACATAAAAAAAATCTGCTTTACCCTATAATAGAGCACCTCCTCTCCAACAGCTGCCTTCTCTTTTTTTTGTGTTATTTGAAAGATATGCGACCATAAAACTAATAAAATGTTGTACAAATGGCACATATAAATTTCAATCCATTGAATATCATAATAGATCCACTCAAACAACACATTGTTCAAACCATAAACATTGCTCACTCAAATAACATAATAATTGAAAGCATACAACTAGTCGAGACTAGAGAAGAACACATAGTTCATGCATCGTTGCCCTTGTTGGCATCATGGGCATTGACCTCTTCGATAGTTTCATGAGTTGGGTTCGAAGCCGGCGGTGGCACGGACATGCCCACGCCAGCACCACCCATGGCACCACCACCACCTCTCAAGCCGACACCACCACTAGCACCGAAGCCAAGTCCACCTTCCATGCCAACACTACCTCCACCAAAACCACCACCTCTCATGGCACCACCATCACCTCCCAAGCCGGTGCCACCACCACCACCGAAGCCAAGACCACCTCCCATGCCACCACCACCTCCACCAAAGCCACCACCTCTCATGGCACCACCACCTCCACCAAAGCCACCACCTCTCATTGATGCCCCCATGAATCCCGTGTAGCTCATGGATGTTCCTATGCCTCCCATAGCACTCATTGCACTCATGTAAGCCATTTGTTTCTCGGCAACAATTGATCATGTCAAAGTTTCACATATTGCTTTTGCTTCTCATCCAGCTTGCTTGTGTCCATGAACATAAGCCTTTATTCATTCTCTAAATCAAGTTTTTGTTCTTTCATAGTGAGTTTCTTCTCCTCCATCGCCACCTTTCGAAGCTCGACCTCCGCCACTTGCTCATTGGACGGAGCTAGCCCCTCCTCGGCCGCGGCACACCTCTCCTCGGCGATGGCCTATCGCGCGGTCGTCACCTTGAGTTCCTCCGCCTCCTTGAGCTTCATGGATTTTCTCCCCTGATTCATTTCAATTCAATGCTTCACCATTGCATCCAATGACACCTTGATATCTTCATCAACTGACTTCTTCTCACGAATGGCCGCGTCCTTGCCAACATGCTTGTAAGCTTGGCATATCAACACGTCCTCCGAGTTGGTGTAGTTTGCGGCTCTTCCCTTAGGCGTGAACCCCATGGTCAAATCATCGACCACATTGGATGCGGGCGGCGAGCGGGTCGGCGACGTGACGAAGTCGTCGGCCTCAGGCGGCGAAGGAGGCGTCGAAGGCATCACAACAGCGTCGACGGAGGAGGAGACGGCCATCGGCGGCCTTCCTTAGCCGACAACAACCTTTTGCCTCTTAGGAACTAAGGCAATGCCCGTCGGTCCCCTCTTGGCCGCACCGCCCGTGGTGGATCCCTTCTTGCGTGCGGTGGCCGGATTCACCACTGTGGCAACCTCGACAGCCGGAGCTAAGGCGTCGTTGATGGCACGGGGGGCGGTGAAGACCTCCCGGCGAAGGGGCGAAACCCTAGGGCTTTCCATGGCTGCGGCGGCGGCGCCTGCGGTCGGGGAACGACTGAAATTGACCACAGGAGGGGTGCGGAGGTCGGGGCGTCTCCACCGTCGTCATCCATGGCGCGGTGGTCGCCGACGGCGGAGGATTCGGGCGAGGCGCGAGGGCGGGCACGGTTTCAACGTGGCGGTTGGTTTGCGTACGGTGAAAATGAAAGAAAAGGACATGGACCGCGCGTGGCCCTTTCTGCCCCATATTTGGGGGCAGAAAGGATGAAAATTTGGGGCAGCCCTATAATAGGGCACGTAATAGGACTGTTGTTGAAGACATGTTTTTGCAGTCAGGTGCCTTATAAAACAGTTTCTATTGCATGAAGCCTAATATAGGATAGTTGTTAGAGATGCTCTAAAAGATGGCTGTCGTGTCTTAGCGTCATACTCCCTCCGTTCCTAAATATAAGTCTTTGTAGTGATTGCACTAGTGGACTACATAC
Organism: Hordeum vulgare subsp. vulgare; assembly: GCF_904849725.1. Taxonomy (NCBI): domain Eukaryota; kingdom Viridiplantae; phylum Streptophyta; class Magnoliopsida; order Poales; family Poaceae; genus Hordeum; species Hordeum vulgare. Next base: position 549,702,633 of record NC_058523.1, read on the forward strand.
GGATGTATATAGACATATTTTAGAGTATAGATTCAATCATGTTGTTCTGTATGTAGACCCTTAGTGAAATCGCTTAAAGACTTATATTTAGGAACGGAGGGAGTACATTTCTCTGCATGCTGGCGCCCTCTTGTGACCTCACATTTTTTTTTAAACGGGGTGACCTCATGTTTTGGTGCTATGAGTAATGCATTCAAGTGGGGATGCTGTGTAGGGATGTTCTGGCTGCTATGCCTGCGTGTATGGCAGCCAGGTTGCAGCTAAAAGCATCCCTATGTGGCCTACTTTTGTTTCTAATTTTTCTCCTATATTTTCTGAATACTTTGTAGAACTGTGGTGGTTTCTTTAATGAGAATATGACAAAACGTAGAGTAGACATAAATGGTTTCATCAAAAAATATTAACTGATACACAAATAAAACAATTTGGGTAAACTTTTTTGATGAATGCGATGGACACTTCTAAAGTGCATTATGAACATTTTTAATACATAAAAAATATATCGCATGATGAATATTTAATTATTAACTTTGAACTGTTTTTCTAATACATGAGAGAACAATGAAGACAGCGATGCAAAAGTAGAAATAAGAATTCTTTCTAAAATTATAAAACCTAAAAATAAAAAGTTTGCACGTGGCGTCGTGGGAAGTACCTGCTCGTTTCACCCAGTAGGGGGAGTGACCGCACAAGATGAACCATTTACTGCAGCAACGTGACACTGTAGCACAATAGTTTTGTACTCCTTCCATTCTTAAATAGAAGACATTTAAATTTTTTTATTATAAACTACGTACATATAAAATAAAATAAATAAATCTACGCTCTAAAATAGGTATATGTATATATATATATATCTTTATATAGTTCATAGAAAAATCTTTAGAAATCCATATATTTAGGAACAAAAGAGTAGCATATAGACACAGGTCCAAAATATATTTAATAAAAAATCATATATTTAGGAACAAAAGAGTAGCATTTAGGAACAAAAAACTTTAAAATCATATAGACGTTGTAGTATTTCTCAAAAAAATCTTTATATACTGTTGGCTGTAGCGGGGGCGCTGCAATATCCGTGCCCCTAGGAACGGCTCCTGACATTTTTTTTGTTGCAACGCTGGGCTGATGTCATGGTAACACCATGCGTGTCTTCCTTCACATTTTTTTTGTTTTGTTTAACCTTTGTTTACCTTTCGAAAAATCCTTTTTATATTATAAATACACTTTTTGCATAAAGTTTTGCAAAATATAATTTTGCATTTGAGAAATGGAGTATAGAAAAAATGTTTCATATAAAAATGTATAATGTGAATGTTAAAATTACAAAACTTTAATCATGTATACAAAAAATGTTAATTATACGTACAAAAAATGTCTGTGAACATTATAAAATGTCTTAGTTTCAAAATAAATGTATAAAACATTGAAAAATGTAAATCCAAAAGTTAAAAAATTGAGACCATAAAATGTCTTTGTTTCAAAACCAAAAAACCGGTAAAAAATAAAAGTTTAAAAAGATACCAAAAAAAGAAAGAAAGGAAAATAGAAAAACCAATATAAGGAATAATAAGGCAAAAAAACCAAGGAAAACAGATGGAAAAAAATTGAGACCATAACAAAGAAAAGAGAAGAAAAACCAAAGTAACCAGCGGAAAAAATGAAAACCAAAGAAAAAAAAAACAGACTCAAACTGATCGAACGCAGCAACCCAAGGTGAACAGCGAAGGCATTGAATGAAACAGTTTATTTTCAAACCCGTAGTAGTCCGCCCATGGGCAATTCCTAATAGAAATCGCTACTAGCAAGACATAGCCTTGGCTCTGTAGCGGACCACCGTACTGTAACGCTGCGATTTACTTCGCTTATTAATGCATGGGAAAAGCTAACCATCAACCGGCGGATTATAATGGCCGCATCAGCCACCTTCCTCATACGACACGCGTCCAAGTGACTATGCGGTTCTGCAACAAAGGCTATGTTTCTGAAACATATATGATGTTGCAGTGGTCTACTATAGATTTATGTTCTGACCATCCGGTCGCCGCCAGCCGCCCATGAACGTTGCAAAAAAATTCCGCAACTTGACCTTTGTTGTAAAAATTCCTGAAACATGACCTTCGTTGCAAAAAAATTCTCCCGCAAAAGTACCTATGTTACAGAAAGACGAAAAAAAAATCCTGCAACAAGCAAATTGTTTCTGAAACTCGACCGTTGTTTCAGAAATTAACGGGTCCAAAATTTATTTCTTACAACAAAGCGAAAGTTTCTGCAACTCAGCCATCGTTTCAGGAATTATGGGGTGCCTGACCGAAGCAGATCCGACGGCTACGTGTAGATCGGACGACCCTCCAAGTGGTGGATGTTTAGTAAACATCCATCGATGGATGCGTAGCAGGCCCCTTAATGTATATAATGACGATGGTGTCGCAAGTGCTTGTTGTACAACTTTTTCAAAGAGTTGGAAAATTATTACTTTAAGTCACTTTGGAAACTTCAACATTTCTTGAAGCTTTGGAACAATTTGCAAATTGCGACCATTCTAAGGTTGGAATTTATTTTAAATATGATTTTTCTAAAATGTGAACAATTTTCGACATTAATAAACGTTTTTACAAAAACTGTGAGAAATTATAAACTTTTAAACATTTAGTTAAAATTGTACTTATTTTTTGAGTAACACGGACAATTTTGTGCAAATCGAACATTTTTAAAATTACAAATAATATTAGAGAAACACAAACAATATTTGAAAATCGACAACTTTTTGGAAAATTCAAGATTGTTCTAAGTACGGCATAACTTTTACTATAATTTGTTTTTGAATTTGGCTATTTTCTATTAAAAGTAGAGAATAAAAAATAAATAGTAAATAGATCGATTCTAGAAAATTCAAAGAAGTTCGCAAAACCCATTTTTAGTAATAGAAAGTCCCAATACCTGGGAAAATCTGTACGAGAACCGTTTTATAAGGCCAACAAACTAGGGAGCAATATAACCTATATGGGTTGGTCGACCTGAAACTTTTTGAAGATTTTTTGTGAACCAAAAGAAAGAACACCGAGCATCGAAAGAAGGCTGCAGGCACTAGTAGAAAAAACCTTATAGGTAGGAGATTAGTAGTAGCGCTGAAAAATATGACCCATTGCTGTTACTTAGCAGTAGCGCTTGCTCTGCCACGCCCTATTAATAATGGCCTTAGCAGTAGCGCTTGATATGCAAAAACCGCTACTACTGAATGCGTCCCGACGAGGCCACCGACGATAGCAATAGTAGCAGCGCGTGCTCGTAAAAAGCGCTAATACTAAATTTAATAACAGTAGCGCTCGTCTGGAAGCAACACTACTGCTATTGGACCCCACTTAGCAGTATCGCTGCTTTAAAAAAAACGTACTGCTACGCGTGACTATGGGCACCTTTTTCACCCACACAACCACCCCTCTCCCCCTTCCTCCCCCTTTGCCCTCTCCCCTCTTTTATCCTCTCATCTCTCAAAGTTTTTTCTCCACCATTGTTTCCTTCTGCTCTTTTCTTTATACCTCTCTTCTCTCCCATTAAGACCCCCTCCTCACTAATTATCCTCCATAAATGGCCTCTTCTAACTCTACCTTTCACATTTATTTGGTTCTCCCTTCTTTCATACATATAGATCTAGCTAGCTAGGTCATCTCTCTCCCTCTCCATTAGTTAGCTAGAGTCATCTCTCCTCACAACAACTAGATCTAGGTATTTATTTAGCCGTGCACAATCTCTCTCGGGACATATATAGGTGAGTAAAAAGTTATGAATTTCAATAATGGGAGTATGTGTGTTTGCGATATGAAAGGGATTTGTGTGAGTGACATGCCCCGTGAGTTGCTTATGTTTTGCGAAAATGTTAATTTATTTCCGTTTCGACGAATTTCGAGCAAACTTGATATGTCCTATTTTTAGGCAAGGTCATGCCAAATTTTTATATGACTTTGATGCATGCATGCATTTTGTTTATAACCCTTTTGCTTGTTATATCGTGAAGTCATGAAGGTGAGTGGAAGGAAGGTGGAGCGATACTTGCAATCTGTAGTGATGGACATGTATGCAAATAAATGGACTAGTATTAGATGTACGTGTACAAAATGCAAAGAAGGAGTAGTTTTGAACGAAAATTGCAAACGGTGCAAGGGCACCACGGTGCCCGTTTTCAAAATTCATATTTCTACAATGCGAAAAAACCCTGAAACTTTTTGTGTACACACACAAACATGTATGTTATGTATTTGCAAAATTTCAAATCATTTTACTTTCACACGTGGCATACAAAGAAATGACAAATATGTATTTCTAAATGGGCTTCTTTTTTTTGTTATTGGGCCGAAATTTTGTTATTTTTGTACAGCTTACAAATTACATTTTTTCAAAACAAAATTTCACTGATTCGTAATGAATACATATAAGTTTCCACAGAATTATTTTGGATTTTTTTTGAAACTTTTAAATATGTTTTTCGATTCTTTTTAGAAAAAGGGCACCAAGGTGCCCGAGCACACAAACATCGCACTCTAGTTTTGAACCCTTTTGATGGTGGCCGTTTGAAGGTCCACTTACTGATCAATGGTTTCATGGATGGCTATACTCGATGGATAAGTGAAGATCATGATGAGGACATCCACATGGCAGGGAATAACGACATGGGACTAAACGAAGAGATGACCGATCGACACGAAGACGATGGCGCCGGACACGGCGGCGGTGAAGAGTCCAAACACGTCGCCTGGGAAGAGTCCGAACACGGCGGCGAAGAAGAGTCCGGACACGGCGGCGGAGAAGATTTTGGACACGGCGAAGAAGCAAAGTCCCGACATGCCGGAGAAGAGGCGACGGACACGCCGCAAACTTCAACGCTACTAAGTTCAGTCGTACATGACCCTCATGTTCGAGACTTCCTTCGCAAGAGTACGACTAGCAACAAATTTGCTTCTAGAGAGGAGGCCAAGCTGGCGCAACTTAAAGTAGTCTCGAAGACTACATTATATGACTGTTGTGATCCTGAGGTTACCCGCTTGAGTTTCACGCTCGAACTTCTAAAGACGAAGCCAAAAAAAATGGACAAACAAAAGCCTCGATGAGCATTTGAAATATCTACATAATAATGTTCTTCTCACGGAAACCTGTGTCCTACTAGTTTCGATGAAGCCAAGAAAATTGTTAGCCCTCTTGATCTGCCGCACAATAGATATATGCGTGCATCAATGATTGCATCATTTATGAGGGGGAGCACGCGAAAAAAACCAGGTGTCCACATTGCAATGCTTCTCGATAGAAGAAGGTAGGAAAGAAAGCTCCCCGGAAAGTTGTATGGTACTTTCCGATCCCTCCCCATCTGCAGCCGTATTTCGTAGATCCTAAGGAACCAAAGCTCATGCGCTGGCACGCGGAGAGGAAGATTACCGGTGATGGAGATGATCGAAGCTGAGACACCTCGCAAATGCTAGCCAGTGGAGATCATTCTATGCTGAATATCGATTTTTCGAAGAAGATGCAAGGAACATCGTGCTTGGTGTGTGTACCGATGGCATGAATCCATTTGGAAACCAGAGCATCAACCACATCACATAACCCGTCTTTGTATGGATGTACAACCTCCCCATGAAAGTGTATGAAGACAAAGTACATACACATGAGCATTCTAATTCAAGGGCTGAAATAACCGATAAATAATATTAACATGTATATGGGGCTTCTCAAAGAGGATCTATACACTTTATGGAAATCGTCGGTCAAGACATGGGACGCGAGCACAAGAGAATATTTCTATATGAAGGTTGCGCTGATGACGACGGTGCACGACTATCTCGGTTACGGACACACCTCATGCCAGGTGTGTCACGAATACCACGAATGCACGAGGTGCATGGATGATACAACGTCTCAGCAGCTTACGTCAACGAAAGATGACGGGTCTCGAAAAATCGTATACATGGGGCATCGTAAATGGCTCGAGGCCGAGTAGTGAGGCCACCTGAGGGCCCCACAAGCCAACACGACACAGCCCGGGGGGGCACCCTGATGGCGTGTAGGCCCCTTGAGGCCCTTCCAACTCCGTTCTGTGGTTTATAAATTCTCATATATCGTAAAACCCTAAAGGCAGCCCCGAAACACTTTTTACGCCCTTTATTAAATTGGAATGTTTAGTGGAATATGAAGGAAAAAGTCCAAAACAAACCTTCAAGTTGTAGACGAAAGCTAAATCAAACCCTGAACTTTGAATCCCTAAAATTGGCACTCTAAACTTGTAATCCCGGTCTATTTTGAAACCTAGGCCCGTTTGGCACACCAGGATTGTGGTAATACCACAATCCCAACGAGGATAAATTACTAGGCTGCTACTCTCATACACAGAAATTGGGCTGGCCCACTAACAAAAAGAATTTATGAAGTTAAAAAAAGTTCGCGCATTTTTAAAATTGTTCAGAAGTTAAAAATATTTACGTTTTCTATTTTTTTCACAAAGTCTATGTCTTTTTTGTTTGAAAAATGTTTGGGATTTTTAATTCTATTTGTATTTATAAAAAAATGTTCACAATTTCAGAAAAATTATGTTCGGCAAAAAACATTCAGAACTCCAACAGTTTTTCACAGGCTATGAAAAATATTTATATTTTTAAAATCGCTCCATGTTTTTTAAATAATGTTTTCGGATTGTTGGCTGCAGACTCAACTGGGCCGGGCCAACAGACATGAAGCGACTTTTTTTCTTATCGCACGACGTAAAATCTTCCTTTCTTTTTATTAACGCGCTACACAATGATTCCAAAACAAAAATAACAACCATAGATTCGAACTTGGGACCTGGCAGGGTTGATCTCATTCTGCTAGGCATTACACCAGAGGACTATGACTAACATAATTAAAGGTGCTGAAATATTTAAGTCGCGCATACGATTAATAAAGACTGAAATGTATAAAATGTATAAAGGACCCGTTCCACAAATATGTGGGCCCCTTCAAACAAATGTTTATACAATGTATAATAGTTCTCAGAAAAATACAATGTGTAATAACACTCGTGGGATTTGAAAATAATCTTTCTTACATTCAAGAAAATGTAAAATGTCAAGAATGTTCTCGAGTTCAAGAAACACGTTTGTGACATTTAAAAAGTGTGTACAATGTAAAAAAGTTTGCGTCTTTTAAGAAAAAGTGTGTCATACCTTGAAAAGAATGTTCTTTAATTTTATAAAATGCTTATTGTTGTTTATAAAATATAATATATGTATTTGGAAAATTATTACCATGTATTTTTTTGATAAGATGTACTTTTAAAATGTACATAATGTGTTGGAAAATATTGGAAGTTTATCAAAAAAATATACATATGTGTGTTAAAGATTACATTGGATACTCAGAAAAAGTAGACATATGTGGAAAAGAAAAAAGAAAATAAAAAAACAAAGAAAAAACAGAGCAGAGGGCGCGTACGTGCGTAACTGCGCTAATGGGCCCAGCCGTATTCAGTAAATACCGGCTAAGTTCTCTCAAGGTTTAAAATAGACCAGGATCAGTAAGTTCGGTGTGTTGATTTTAGGGATTCGAAGTTTAATGTTTGGTTTAGGTTTCGTCTACAAGTTCAATGTTTATTTTAAACTTTTTCCGAATATTAATGATACATGGAAAAACTGCAAGCCACACATGGTGCCCATCCCACCGGATGGTAGACACAAAATTGCTTTGGCAAGAGCATGAGCCTCTCCATTATGATTACGCCCTTGTGGGTGCTTGATTCCCTCAAAATAGTGACATAGCGATAGGGGCTTCAATTTGTATATTTGCAACTACTTCAACCCAATCTAAAACAACACACACGTACTCGAGGTGGAGGTCGGTCGCTAGAGCCAATGCTTCATTCCAAGCATGATCTTCAAGAGTTGTCGGATCAACGAGGCCTTCGAAGACGACGACTGAGGCGCCTAGGTACTAGATGTGTTTGTCCCTGCAGATCACCGTCGACACGCCCTACTATGATTCCTGGAGAGGCTACCACCAACACTAAGCTTCGCCCCATGGTCACCATGAGGCAACCACGCTTGCCATGGAGTTGGAGATTCTGTCACATGCAGGTCCCTGCTTGCTGCTTGCTGCTTGCAGGGCCCTGGTCATTACATGCAGTTCCCTCGGGTCTTTGGGAGTGTGTTTACGGATCGAATCAAGGTCTTCCATGAAATTGGCGATGAAACAATGGGTATCATGGGACTCTAAGACTGACCATAGTGGGGATATCATACCTAGTATCATAATTTAGGGACTAGCAAACATGATGATGTGGCCCATAATTAAAGAAGAGAGAGAGGGTTAGAGTAAAATAGATAGATACCGTATCATGTTAAATGTTATGCTACTATGTGTCATCCATGTCAATAAATGAGACCATCTATGATACTAGTTTATGATACTATCCACTATGAAGATAGTATCATACCATAGTATCATATGCATGATACTACTATATGATACTTCCCATTATGAGTAGCCTAAAACTGCTCATCATGAATGGCCCACCAAATCGCCCACATGTTGACCAACACACGAGTCATGGCTGCCTAGGGAAGTGCTTCCACAAGCCAGAACATCCATAGCTTAAGGCTGCTCATAGTGGGGAGTAACATATAGTAGTATCATGTATATGTTATTATTGTATGATACTACCTTCATAGTGCATAGTATCACAAACTAGTACATAGGTGTTCTCATTTATTGACATGCATGACACATAGTACCATAGCATTTAACATGACACTAGTGGAAAACGGGCCTTTGGCCGGGACCCTTTAGTCCCGGCCTGCCTCTGGGCCGGGACTAAAGGCCTGGCCACGTCGCCCCAATTCTCAATGCCTCCCTCGAGGCTTTAGTCCCGGCCCGTAAGGAGCCTTTAGTCCCGGTTCGTGTCCCAAACTAGGACTAAAGGGCTACGCGGTGGGCAGTGGTGGTGGCAACCGTTCGTATCCCCCTTTCGTCCCGGTTGGTGGCTCAACCCGGGACTAAAGGCCTAACACGTGGCCTGCCGTAGTGGTGGCAACCGTCGGTATGCCTCTTTAGTCCCGGTTGGTGGCTCAAACCGGGACTAAAGGCCCAAAACGGTTTGCATCCCGCTTCACAAAACCACAACCGAAGCAGAGTCTGTGTCGCGTCGCCCTTCTTTCTCTGTTCTTCTTCCTCTCTCGCTCTCGCTCTGTTCTTCTCCTCTCTTCTTCCCTTCTCTTCTTCCACCATGCCAACTCGCTTTGGAGAGGTGCTCGCACATGGCAAGACCAAGCTCGATGTCGTGTACACGAACGAGAGCAGGGAGGTGCCGCATTTTCTTAGACAATTGAAGGAACGATGGCTTGACGCCGCAGTGGATCATGAGAAGTTCTTGGGGCCTGATCTGGAGTACACGGCCGATCAACACGGTGTTGCCGTCATCCAACTATGTTTCGCACACCATGTCTTGATCTTCCAATGGGCGAGGTAAGTTTTGAGGCTTTCTTTGATCCAAAGTAATGACATTGTAAGTTTGTGTGTTTCAATCATAGTTGGTTCCCTTCAAATAGTTGTAGTGAGACAATTTTGATTAGTTGAAGGGGAACACAATCTGATTGGAATAGTGTTACATAATCTGAAAAATCGTATTAGAATCAACTAGTGTTTAATATGTTCCATTGGAATCATAGTTGGCTCGCTTCAAATAGTTGTAGTGATACAATTTTGATTAGTTGAAGGGAATAGTTGTAGTGATAGTTGAAGGGACTAGTGTTTAATATGTTTTATTGGAATAGTGTTCCACAATCTGAAAAATCTGATTGGTTCAATATGTTCCATTGAAATCATAGTTGTAGTGATACAATTTTATGCGATGTTCTTTGATCCAAGGTTATGAAAATTGCATATAGCTAGTGATCTCTCTAGGTTCCATTGGATAGCAATATGATATGTCATAGTCATGAAAATTGCATATAGCTAGTGATCTTTCTAGGTTCCATTGGATAGATATAGTGATCTCTCTAGGTTCCATTGGATAGCAATATGCAACATGTCTAGCTTATTGAATATTTGCAAAACCGTGGGAGAATATACATATATATATATATATATATATATATATATATATATATATATATATATATATATATATATATATATATATATATATATATATATATATATATATATATATATATGTCATAGTTAATTTATGGTTTCTTGATCAATTCGTAGGATATGAAAATTGCACAGGATAGCAATATGTTCTATTTGAATCCTAAAGATAATTTTCTCTTTAGTTGTAGTGAAACATGTTTCCTTATTGCAGCAGTATGTAACATTTGTTCCATTTTAATTTGTTTCTGTTGCAGTAGTGACAAGCATTGTCCAGAACTCATGGACTTCCTTCGCAGCGGCATCACTTTTGCTACCGTTGACATAACGAACGACAAGCTGAAGATGAGGTACAGCTTCGGTATTGAGATACCAACTGGTTGCCTCATTGATCTCCAAACGGTATTCAGGCTTCGACATGTCAGGACTTCGATGGCTCATATGGCAGTTGCCTTGATCGACGAGGAATATGGTAATATGAAGACCAATTTCCCAAAGTCTCGGCACAAACTTTGGGAGAAGGCCCCACTTGATCGTATCAACATTGAGTATGCAGCAAAAGATGCATACGTTTCATACGAGTTGTACCGCAAGATTCAAATCGTCAACTATGGCCAGCGTCACCTCGACTAAGGTGGACATTCTGATTCGAGTCGTCAACCATTGCCAGTGTCACCTCGAATATATATATATATCTATGATAGCTATTATTATGTACTGTTTGGACTAGTATCATGTACTGCTTGGACCAATTTATATATGTCTAGATTCTGTTTGTGCCATTATAGTTTCCAAATTTGAATGGTTTAGCCCTTTCTAACTTCATTTGCTACTTTTGAATGGTTTAGCCCTTTCTAACTTCATGGTATCATGCATTTCGACCACATATATATACAAAAAGTCTTCAGTTCAAATAAGTTCAAAAAATGAAATCCCTTTTGTAATAGATCTGTTTTTGATTAAAACAGTCATTTAAAAATGAAAGACCATTAGTCCCACGTGGCGTGCAGCGGAATCACGTGGCGTGCAGCGGAACCACGTGGCGTGCCGCGGAACCACTTTTGTTGTGGGGGTCGCTTTTCCTTCTTCTCCTTGTGCTAGATATTTGTTATGCATTAGGGAAAGAAGGAATAGCGTGTTGGGGAACGTCGCATGGGAAACAAAAATTTTCCTACGCGCACGAAGACCTATCATGGTGATGTCCATCTACGAGAGGGGATGAGTGATCTACGTACCCTTGTAGATCGTACAGCAGAAGCGATGTGAGATCGCGGTTGATGTAGTGGAACGTCCTCACGTCCCTCGATCCGCCCCGCGAACAATCCCGCGATCAGTCCCACGATCTAGCACCGAACGGACGGCACCTCCGCGTTCAGCACACGTACAGCTCGACGATGATCTCGGCCTTCTTGATCCAGCAAGAGAGACGGAGAGGTAGAAGAGTTCTCCGGCAGCGTGACGGCGCTCCGGAGGTTGGTGGTGATCTTGTCTCAGCAGGGCTCCGCCCGAGCTCCGCAGAAACACGATCTAGAGGGAAAACTATGGAGGTATGTGGTCGGGCAGCCGTGAGAAAGTCGTCTCAAATCTGCCCTAAAAGCCCCATATATATAGGAGGAGGGAGGGGGACCTTGCCTTGGAGTCCAAGGGACTCCAAGGGGGTCGGCCGAGCCAGGGGGGAGGACTCTCCCCCCCCAAACCGAGTCCTACTTGGTTTGGTGGGAGGGAGTCCTTCCCCTTTCCCACTTCCTCTTTTTTTTTTCTTTCTTCCTTTGATTTTTGTTCCTTGGCGCATAGGATTTGGTGGGCTGTCCCACCAGCCCACTAAGGGCTGGTGTGACCCCCACAAATACCTATGGGCTTCCCCGGAGTGGGTTGCCCCCCTCCGGTGAACCCCCGGAACCCATTCGTCATTCCCGGTACATTCCCGGTAACTCCGAAAACCTTCCGGTAATCAAATAAGGTCATCCTATATATCAATCTTCGTTTCCGGACCATTCCGGAAACCCTCGTGACGTCCGTGATCTCATCCGGGACTCCGAACAACATTCGGTAACCAACCATATAACTCAAATACGCATAAAACAACGTCGAACCTTAAGTGTGCAGACCCTGTGGGTTCGAGAACTATGTAGACATGACCCGAGAGACTCCTCGGTCAATATCCAATAGCGGGACCTGGATGCCCATATTGGATCCTACACATTCTACGAAGATCTTATCGTTTGAACCTCAGTGCCAAGGATTCGTATAATCCCGTATGTCATTCCCTTTGTCCTTCGGTATGTTACTTGCCCGAGATTCGATCGTCAGTATCCGCATACCTATTTCAATCTCGTTTACCGGCAAGTCTCTTTACTCGTTCCGTAATACAAGATCCCGCAACTTACACTAAGTTACATTGCTTGCAAGGCTTGTGTGTGATGTTGTATTACTGAGTGGGCCCCGAGATACCTCTCCGTCACACGGAGTGACAAATCCCAGTCTTGATCCATACTAACTCAACTAACACCTTCGGAGATACCTGTAGAGCATCTTTATAGTCACCCAGTTACGTTGCGACGTTTGATACACACAAAGTATTCCTCCGGTGTCGGTGAGTTATATGATCTCATGGTCATAGGAATAAATACTTGACACGCAGAAAACAGTAGCAACAAAATGACACGATCAACATGCTACGTCTATTAGTTTGGGTCTAGTCCATCACGTGATTCTCCCAATGACGTGATCCAGTTATCAAGCAACAACACCTTGCTCATAATCAGAAGACACTGATTATCATCGATCAACTGGCTAGCCAACTAGAGGCATGCTAGGGACGGTGTTTCGTCTATGTATCCACACATGTAAATGAGTCTTCATTCAATACAATTATAGCATGGATAATAAACTATTATCTTGATACAGGAATTATAATAATAACTATACATTTATTATTGCCTCTAGGGCATAATTCCAACAGTCTCCCACTTGCACTAGAGTCAATAATCTAGCCCTCACATCACCATGTGAATTACATTGTAATGAATCTAACACCCATACAGTTCTGGTGTCGATCATGTTTTGGCCGTGGAAGAGGTTTAGTCAGCGGGTCTGCTACATTCAGATCCGTGTGCACTTTGCATATATTTACGTCCTCCTCCTCGACATAGTCGCGGATGAGGTTGAAGCGTCGTTTGATGTGTCTGGTCTTCTTGTGAAACCTTGGTTCCTTTGCTAAGGCAATGGCACCAGTGTTGTCACAGAACAAGGTTATTGGATCCAGTGCACTTGGCACTACTCCAAGATCTGTCATGAACTGCTTCATCCAGACACCCTCCTTAGCCGCCTCCGAGGCAGCCATGTACTCCGCTTCACATGTAGAATCTGCTACGACGCTTTGCTTGGAACTGCACCAGCTTACTGCACCCCCATTAAGAATAAATACGTATCCGGTTTGCGACTTAGAGTCGTCCGGATCTGTGTCAAAGCTTGCGTCGACGTAACCTTTTACGGCGAGCTCTTCGTCACCTCCATACACGAGAAACATCTCCTTAGTCCTTTTCAGGTACTTCAGGATATTCTTGACCGCTGTCCAGTGATCCACTCCTGGATTACTCTGGAACCTGCCTGCCATACTTATGGCCAGGCTAACATCCGGTCTAGTGCACAGCATTGCATACATGATAGAGCCTATGGCTGAAGCATAGGGGACGGTGCGCATATGCTCTCTATCTTCATCAGTTGCTGGGCACTGAGTCTTACTCAATCTCGTACCTTGTAACACTGGCAAGAACCCTTTCTTGGACTGTTCCATTTTGAACCTCTTCAAAACTTTATCAAGGTATGTGCTTTGTGAAAGTCCTATCAGGCGTTTTGATCTATCCCTATAGATCTTAATGCCCAGAATGTAAGCAGCTTCTCCTAGGTCCTTTATAGAGAAACTTTTATTCAAGTAACCTTTTATGCTCTCCAAAAGCTCTACGTTGTTTCCAATCAGTAATATGTCATCCACATATAATATTAGAAACGCCACAGAGCTCCCACTCACTTTCTTGTAAATACAAGATTCTCCAACCACTTGTATAAACCCAAATGCTTTGATCACCTCATCAAAGCGTTTGTTCCAACTCCGAGATGCTTGCACCAGTCCATAAATGGATCGCTGGAGCTTGCACACCTTTTCAGCATTTTTAGGATCGACAAAACCTTCGGGTTGCATCATATACAACTCTTCCTTAAGAAAACCGTTAAGGAACGCCGTTTTGACATCCATCTGCCAAATTTCATAGTCGAAAAATGCAGCTACTGCTAACATGATTCTGACGGACTTAAGCATCGCTACGGGAGAGAAAGTCTCATCGTAGTCAATTCCTGGAACTTGTGAAAAACCCTTTGCCACAAGTCGAGCTTTATAAACGGTCACATTACCGTCAGCGTCCGTCTTCTTCTTAAAGATCCATTTGTTCTGAATAGCCTTGCGGCCCTTAGGTAGTATCTCCAAAGTCCAGACTTTGTTCTCATACATGGATCCTATCTCGGATTTCATGGCTTCTAGCCATTTGTTGGAATCTGGGCCCACCATTGCTTCTTCATAATTTGCAGGTTCATTGTTGTCTAACAACATGATTGTCAAGACGGGATTACCGTACCACTCTGGAGCAGCGCGTGATCTCATCGACCTGCGTGGTTCAACAGAAACTTGAACTGGAGTTTCATGATCATCATCATTAACTTCCTCCTCAACCGGCGTCGCAATCACAGGGGTTTCCCCTTGCCCTGCGCCACCATCCAGAGGGATGAGAGGTTCGACAACCTCGTCAAGTTCTATCTTCCTCCCACTCAATTCTCTCGAGAGAAACTCCTTCTCGAGAAAAGTTCCGTTCTTAGCAACAAACACTTTGCCCTCGGATTTGAGATAGAAGGTGTACCCAACTGTCTCTTTTGGGTAACCTATGAAGACGCACTTTTCCGCTTTGGGTTCCAGCTTCTCAGGCTGAAGCTTTTTGACATAAGCATCACATCCCCAAACTTTAAGAAACGACAACTTTGGTCTTTTGCCATACCACAGTTCGTATGGTGTCGTCTCAACGGATTTTGATGGTGCCCTATTTAAAGTGAATGCAGCTGTTTCTAATGCATAACCCCAAAACGATAACGGCAAATCAGTAAGAGACATCATAGATCGCACCATTTTTAACAAAGTACGATTACGACGTTCGGACACACCATTACGCTGTGGTGTTCCAGGCGGTGTTAACTGCGAAACAATTCCACATTGTCTTAAGTGAGTACCAAACTCGAAACTCAGATACTCACCCCCACGATCAGACCGTAGGAACTTGATCTTCTTGTTACGATGATTTTCCACTTCACTCTGAAATTGCTTGAACTTTTCAAATGTTTCAGATTTGTGCTTCATCAAGTAGACATAACCATATCTACTTAAATCGTCAGTGAAGGTGAGAAAATAACGATATCCGCCGCGTGCCTCCACGCTCATCGGACCACACACATCGGTATGTATGATTTCCAACAAGTCACTTGCACGCTCCATTGTTCCGGAGAACGGAGTTTTAGTCATCTTGCCCATGAGGCATGGTTCGCACGTGTCAAGTGAATCAAAGTCAAGTGACTCCAAAAGTCCATCAGCATGGAGTTTCTTCATGCGCTTTACACCAATATGACCCAAGCGGCAGTGCCACAAAAATATGGCGCTATCATTGTTTACTCTAACTCTTTTGGTCTCAATGTTATGTATATGCGTATCTCTATCAAGATTCAATATGAACAATCCTCTCACATTCGGTGCATGACCATAAAAGATGTTACTCATAGAAATAGAACAACCATTATTCTCAGACTTAAAAGAGTAACCGTCTCGCAATAAACAAGATCCAGATATAATGTTCATGCTCAACGCAGGCACTAAATAACAATGATTTAAGTTCATCACTAATCCCGATGGTAGTTGAAGTGACACGGTGCCGACGGCGATTGCATCAACCTTGGAACCGTTTCCTACACGCATCGTCACTTCGTCTTTCGCCAGCCTCCGTCTATTCCGTAGTTCCTGCTTCGAGTTGCAAATGTGAGCAACAGAACCGGTATCGAATACCCAGGCACTACTACGAGAGCTGGTTAAGTACACATCAATAACATGTATATCAAATATACCTGATTTTTCTTTGCCCGCCTTCTTATCTGCCAGATACTTGGGGCAATTGCGCTTCCAGTGACCCATACCCTTGCAATAGAAGCACTCCGTTTCAGGCTTAGGTCCAGCCTTGGGTTTCTTCGATGGATTGGCAACTGGCTTGCCGCTCTTCTTTGAATTGCCCTTCTTGCCTTTGCCGTTTCTCTTGAAACTAGTGGTCTTGCTCACCATCAACACTTGATGTTCTTTACGGAGTTCAGACTCTGCGACTTTCAGCATCGCAAACAACTCGCCGGGAGACTTGTTCATCCCTTGCATGTTGTAGTTCAACACAAAGCCTTTATAGCTTGGCGGCAGTGATTGGAGGATTCTGTCAGTGATAGCTTCTTGCGGGAGTTCAATCCCTAGTTCAGCTAGACGGTTTGAGTACCCAGACATCTTGAGCACATGTTCACAGACGAGCTTTCCTCCATCTTGCAAGCATAGAATTTATCGGAGGTCTCATACCTCTCGATCCGGGCGTTCTTCTGAAAGATAAACTTCAACTCCTGGAACATCTCAAATGCTCCATGACGCTCAAAGCGACGTTGAAGTCCCGGCTCTAAGCCATACAAGACTGCACATTGAACTATTGAGTAGTCCTCCTTACGTGCTAGCCAAGCGTTCTTAACATCCTGATCAGCCGTAGCGGGTGGTTCATCTCCTAGCGCAGCATTAAGGACATAATCCTTCTTTCCAGCTTGTAAGATTAGCCTAAGATTACGAGCCCAGTCTACAAAGTTGCTTCCATCATCTTTCAACTTAGCTTTCTCTAGGAACGTATTAAAATTGAGGATGACACTTGCGTGAGCCATGATCTACAACACAAATATATATTCAAAGTGGACTTTAGACTATGTTCAAGATAATTAGAGTTCAACTTAATCAAATTATATGCTAAACTCCCACTCAAAAAGTACATCTCTCTAGTCATTTGAGTGGTTCATGATCCACTTACGCTATCCCAAGTCCGATCATCACGTGAGTCGAGAGTAGTTTCAGTGGTAAGCATCCCTATGCTAATCATATCAACTATATGATTCATGATCGACCTTTCGGTCTCATGTGTTCCGAGGCCATGTCTGCACATGCTAGGCTCGTCAAGCTTAACCTGAGTGTTCCGCGTGCGCAACTGTTTTGCACCCGTTGTATGTGAACGTTGAGTCTATCACACCCGATCATCACGTGGTGTCTCGAAACGACGAACTGTAGCAACGGTGCACAGTCGGGGAGAACACAATTTCGTCATGAAATTTTAGTGAGAGATCACCTCATAATGCTACCGTCGTTCTAAGCAAAATAAGGTGCATAAAAGGATTAACATCACATGCAATTCATAAGTGACATGATATGGCCATCATCACGTGCTTCTTGATCTCCATCACCAAAGCACCGGCACGATCTTCTTGTCACCGGCGCCACACCATGATCTCCATCATCATGATCTCCATCAACGTGTCGCCATCGGGGTTGTCGTGCTACTTATGCTATCACTACTAAAGCTACATCCTAGCAAAATAGTAAACGCATCTGCAAGCACATATGTTAGTATAAAGACAACCCTATGGCTCCTGCCGGTTGCCGTACCATCGACGTGCAAGTCGATATTTCTATTACAACATGATCATCTCATACATCCAATATATCACATCACATCATTGGCCATATCACATCACAATCATACCCTGCAAAAACAAGTTAGACGTCCTCTAATTTTGTTGTTGCATGTTTTACGTGGTGACCAAGGGTATCTAGTAGGATCGCATCTTACTTACGCAAACACCACAACGGAGATATATGAGTTGCTATTTAACCTCATCCAAGGACCTCCTCGGTCAAATCCGATTCAACTAAAGTTGGAGAAACCGTCACTTGCCAGTCATCTTTGAGCAAAGGGGGTTACTCGTCACGATGAAACCAGTCTCTCGTAAGCGTACGAGTAATGTCGGTCCAAGCCGCTTCGATCCAACAATACCGCGGAATCAAGAAAAGACTAAGGAGGGCAGCAAAACGCACATCACCGCCCACAAAACCTTTTGTGTTCTACTCGAGAAGACATCTACGCATGAACCTAGCTCATGATGCCACTGTTGGGGAACGTCGCATGGGAAACAAAAATTTTCCTACGCGCACGAAGACCTATCATGGTGATGTCCATCTACGAGAGGGGATGAGTGATCTACGTACCCTTGTAGATCGTACAGCAGAAGCGATGTGAGATCGCGGTTGATGTAGTGGAACGTCCTCACGTCCCTCGATCCGCCCCGCGAACAATCCCGCGATCAGTCCCACGATCTAGCACCGAACGGACGGCACCTCCGCGTTCAGCACACGTACAGCTCGACGATGATCTCGGCCTTCTTGATCCAGCAAGAGAGACGGAGAGGTAGAAGAGTTCTCCGGCAGCGTGACGGCGCTCCGGAGGTTGGTGGTGATCTTGTCTCAGCAGGGCTCCGCCCGAGCTCCGCAGAAACACGATCTAGAGGGAAAACTATGGAGGTATGTGGTCGGGCAGCCGTGAGAAAGTCGTCTCAAATCTGCCCTAAAAGCCCCATATATATAGGAGGAGGGAGGGGGACCTTGCCTTGGAGTCCAAGGGACTCCAAGGGGGTCGGCCGAGCCAGGGGGGAGGACTCTCCCCCCCCAAACCGAGTCCTACTTGGTTTGGTGGGAGGGAGTCCTTCCCCTTTCCCACTTCCTCTTTTTTTTTCTTTCTTCCTTTGATTTTTGTTCCTTGGCGCATAGGATTTGGTGGGCTGTCCCACCAGCCCACTAAGGGCTGGTGTGACCCCCACAAATACCTATGGGCTTCCCCGGAGTGGGTTGCCCCCCTCCGGTGAACCCCCGGAACCCATTCGTCATTCCTGGTACATTCCCGGTAACTCCGAAAACCTTCCGGTAATCAAATAAGGTCATCCTATATATCAATCTTCGTTTCCGGACCATTCCGGAAACCCTCGTGACGTCCGTGATCTCATCCGGGACTCCGAACAACATTCGGTAACCAACCATATAACTCAAATACGCATAAAACAACGTCGAACCTTAAGTGTGCAGACCCTGCGGGTTCGAGAACTATGTAGACATGACCCGAGAGACTCCTCGGTCAATATCCAATAGCGGGACCTGGATGCCCATATTGGATCCTACACATTCTACGAAGATCTTATCGTTTGAACCTCAGTGCCAAGGATTCGTATAATCCCGTATGTCATTCCCTTTGTCCTTCGGTATGTTACTTGCCCGAGATTCGATCGTCAGTATCCGCATACCTATTTCAATCTCGTTTACCGGCAAGTCTCTTTACTCGTTCCGTAATACAAGATCCCGCAACTTACACTAAGTTACATTGCTTGCAAGGCTTGTGTGTGATGTTGTATTACTGAGTGGGCCCCGAGATACCTCTCCGTCACACGGAGTGACAAATCCCAGTCTTGATCCATACTAACTCAACTAACACCTTCGGAGATACCTGTAGAGCATCTTTATAGTCACCCAGTTACGTTGCGACGTTTGATACACACAAAGTATTCCTCCGGTGTCGGTGAGTTATATGATCTCATGGTCATAGGAATAAATACTTGACACGCAGAAAACAGTAGCAACAAAATGACACGATCAACATGCTACGTCTATTAGTTTGGGTCTAGTCCATCACGTGATTCTCCCAATGACGTGATCCAGTTATCAAGCAACAACACCTTGATCATAATCAGAAGACACTGATTATCATCGATCAACTGGCTAGCCAACTAGAGGCATGCTAGGGACGGTGTTTCGTCTATGTATCCACACATGTAAATGAGTCTTCATTCAATACAATTATAGCATGGATAATAAACTATTATCTTGATACAGGAATTATAATAATAACTATACATTTATTATTGCCTCTAGGGCATAATTCCAACATAGCGACCATCATCGACGGTCAAAAAATCAGGTGAGGGAGTGTCGTACCATACATGAGAGAAGAAGAATGCTGAAAGGACGTGGATGTCGCCTAGAGGGGGGGGTGAATAGGCGCTTTAAAATAATTAAGGTTTAGGCTTGAACAAATGCGGAATAAAACTAATGTTTAATATGTCAAGCACAAAACCTACAAACAACTAGGCTCACCTATGTGCACCAACAACTTATGCTAAGCAAGATAAACAACTAAGTGATAGCAAGATATATTACAATAAACAATATGTCTATCACAAAGTAAAGTGCATAAGTAAAGGGTTCGGGTAAGAGATAACCGAGGCACGGGGAGACGATGATGTATCCCGAAGTTCACACCCTTGCGGATGCTAATCTCCGTTGGAGCGGTGTGGAGGCACAATGCTCCCCAAGATGCCACTAAGGCCACCGTAATCTCCTCACGCCCTCGCACAATGCAAGATGCCGTGATTACACTAAGGGACCCTTGAGGGCGGTCACCGAACCCGTACAAATGGCAACCCTTGGGGGCGGTCACCGAACCCGTACACGTGGCAACCCTTGGGGGCGGTTACCGGTACCCGTACAAATTGCTCGGGGCTATCTCCACAACCTAATTGGAGACCCCGACGCTTCCCGGAGCTTCACACCACAATGATTGAGCTCCGAGACACCACCAAGCTTCTAGGACGCCAAAGCATCCACGAAGAACAATATCAAGGGTACTAAGTACCAAAGGTAGTAAGCTTCTCAACTTCTCACTTCCACGTATCACCGTGGAGAACTCAAACAGATGCAACTAATGCAATGGCAAGAACACACGAAGTGGTCAAGTCCCTCACACTCAAATCCCTCCACAACAACGAAAGCTATGGAGAAATATGAGAGGAAGAACAAGGAGCTCACAAAGAACTCCAAGATCAAGATCCAAGGAGTTCCCCTCACATAGAGGAGAAAGTGATTGGTGGAGATGTGGATCTAGATCTCCTCTCTCTTTTCCCTCAAGAACAAGCAAGAATCATTGGAGGGATTGAGAGTAAGCAAGCTCTAAGAATGTCAACAATGGAGGTAGAACAAGAGCTCAACGGATAGATCAGACCAAGGGGGAAGAATACCCCCTTTATATAGTGGGGGGAAGGAATCAGACCGTTACCCCCACTTTCTGCCCGAGCTCCAGCGTACTACCGCTGGCTGCAGCGGTACTACCGCTGGCACTCCAGCGGCACTACCGCCAGCTAGCGGTACTACCGCTGGCCCCAGCGGTACTACCGCTGGGCCCTTGGTAGTGCAACGGCACTACCACCGCCAAGAAAGTCTTCGCAAAAAGGTCCGTCCACGAACAACCGCTAGGCAGGCGGTACTAAGCTCCTGGAGCGGTACTACCGCCAGCCAGCGGTACTACCTCTAGGGCCAGCGGTACTACCGCCAACTCTAGCGGTACTACCGCTATGTCCAGCGGTACTACCGCTAGGTCCAACGGTACTACCGCTCGCCACTAAAACAGCCATAACTTTTGCATACGAGCTCCGGATCGAGCAAACCCAAGCTTGTTGGATTCAGGACGACAAGGGAAATCTTAAGACCATGCGGTTATGAAAATGCCAAAGATATAGAGATGTGAGTCCTCTATGAATGAAGAACCGACAAAAACTCCAACATCAAAAACATCATAGTAGATGCATATGGACTCCGTTTTCGATGAACTCGGGCTTGTCATGAAGATGACCATAAGCTCTAAAACTCACAAAGAGAAACACCAAACAAGAACCAAGAAGTATGATGCAAGGATGCAAATGGTTTGAGCTCTCAACGAATGATACGATCAAGCTACTCACTTGAGAGCCCCCTTGATAGTACATCAATCTATCCTAAGCAGAAATCCTATCAAGGGCAAACCTATACCTTGCACCTCGTCCTCTTGAGCTAGATGATGATGATCTTGGCTTCCTCAAGATGGACCACCTTTCTTGATTGTGTTGGCTTGATGAAGACTAGTTGATTGCTCCCCCATACTCACTATGGGTGATCCACTCTTCAGCATATCTTCACAAGTCCATTGCCACCACAATGAACGGCAAGCTTCAAGCATGATATCTTCGTGCTGATCCACTTGAACTTGCACATCGCAATCTTGATGACGATCATAACTTGACGTCATACTTCATGGGTTGTATGAGATCTTCCCTTTGACGCAAGCCCATGGAAACACACCTAACCCCCACATATAACTCTCACGAAGTCCATGGGTTAGTACACAAATACGTAATGGACAATGCTTACCATACCATGGGATCACTTGATCCCTCTCGGTACATCTTGTACGCCTTGTGTGTTGATCATCTTGATTTGCTCATGGGTTGTATGAGATCTTCCCTTTGACGCAAGCCCATGGAAACACACCTAACCCCCACATAGAACTCTCACGAAGACCATGGGTTAGTACACAAACACGTAATGGACAATGCTTACCATACCATGGGATCACTTGATCCCTCTCGGTACATCTTGTACGCTTTGTGTGTTGATCATCTTGATTTACTCTTTGTCTGAGATCTTGATCAACCATGTGTCTCTATGACCATTCTTTGGATAATACCTTGAATACCATCTTGGTCATCATATAAACTCCTTGAACCCAACAGATGGACTTCAAGAAGTGCCTATGGACAAATCCTATAAATGTAACTTAAGGCAACCATTAGTCCATAGGAATTGTCATCAACTACCAAAACCACATACTGAGATATATGCTCCAACAAATGCCGACTGTTGTTGTGGGGGGTTGCTTCTCCTTCTTCTCTTTGTGCTAGATATTTTTTATGCACTAGGAGAAGAAGGAGTAGCGACCATCATCGACGGTCAAAAAATCAGGTGAGGGAGTGTCCACCATACACGAGAGAAGAAGAATGTCGACTGTTGCTGTGGAGGGTCGTTTCTCCTTCTTCTCCTTGTGCTAGATATTGGTTATGCACTAGGGGAAGTAGGAGTAGCGACCATCATCGACGGTTGAAAAATCAAGTGAGCTAGTGTCCACCATATATGAGAGAAGAAGAATGTCGTCTCTTATTGTGGGGGTCGCTTCTATTTCCAAAGAGATTGTCCATTTTGTACACGAAGTGCATCCAGTTTTTGTCGTAGCCCTCTCAACTTTTTAACACATTCTATGTGGGTGAAATGATGATAGCATGCCAACTTTCAACATTTTCAGAGTTCATTTGTAGTGCTTTTCAATTTCTGGGTCAACTAGCTCAAAAAAAATAAATAAGTAAATGCACGAAGAATACCAAATGAAGTCAGAAATTGTTGAAATTTTGTGATGTGCCTTTGAATGGTGCATTTTGAACACACAAAAAGTATGGAGTTCAAATAAGTTCAAAAAAAATGAAATCCCTTTGTAAGAGATGAGTTCTCGTTCGAAACGCTGATACTTCGAGAGAGATTGTCCGTTTTGTACACGAAGTGCATCCAGTTTTTGTCGTAGCCCTCTCAACTTTTTAACACATGCTATGTGGGTGAAATGATGATAGCATGCCAACTTTCAACATTTTCAGAGTTCATTTGTAGTGCTTTTCAATTTCAGGGTCAACTAGCTCAAAAAAAAAAGTAAATGCACGAAGAATACCAAGTGAAGTCAGAAATTGTTGAAATTTTGTGATGTGCCTTTGAATGGTGCATTTTGAACACACAAAAAGTATGGAGTTCAAATAAGTTCAAAAAAATGAAATCCCTTTGTAAGAGATGAGTTCTCGTTCGAAACGCTGATACTTCGAGAGAGATTGTCCGTTTTGTACACGAAGTGCATCCAGTTTTTGTCGTAGACCTCTCAACTTTTTAACACATGCTATGTGGGGTTAAATGATGATAGCATGCCAACTTTCAACATTTTCAGAGTTCATTTGTAGTGCTTTTCAATTTCAGGGTCAACTAGCTCAAAAAAAATAATAAGTAAATGCACGAAGAATACCAAATGAAGTCAGAAATTGTTGAAATTTTATGATGTGCCTTTGAATGGTGAATTTTGAACACACAAAAAGTATGGAGTTCAAATAATTTCAAAAAAGATGAAATCCCTTTGTAAGAGATGAGTTCTCGTTCGAAACGCTGATACTTCGAGAGAGATTGTCCGTTTTGTACACGAAGTGCATCCAGTTTTTGTCATAGACCTCTCAACCTTTTAACACATGCCATGTGGGTGAAATGATGATAGCATGCCAACTTTCAACATTTTCAGAGTTCATTTGTAGTGCTTTTCAATTTCAGGGTCAACTAGCTAAAAAAAATAAGTAAATGCACGAAGAATACCAAATGAAGTCAGAAATTGTTGAAATTTTGTGATGTGCCTTTGAATGGTGCATTTTGAACACACAAAAAGTATGGAGTTCAAATAAGTTCAAAAAATGAAATCCCGTTGTAAGAGATGAGTTCTCGTTCGAAACGTTGATACTTCGAGAGAGATTTTCCGTTTTGTACACGAAGTGCTTCCAGTTTTTGTCGTAGCCCTCTCAACTTTTTAACACATGCTATGTGGGTGAAATGATGATAGCATGCCAACTTTCAACATTTTCAGAGTTCATTTGTAGTGCTTTTCAATTTCAGGGTCAACTAGCTAAAAAAAAATAAGTTAATAGTTTGGATATTCAAAATAATTACTTTTGAAAATATAAAATAGTTTTGCATTATTTATTCAATTTCAAACACTTTTCATTATCATAGTTTTGTCAAATTCTCAAATATGCAAAAAGAATTTTAATAAACATAGTTTTTAATTGTAAATAACAAAATAGTTAATAGTTTGGATAGTCAAAATAATTACTTTTAAAAATAGAAAATAGTTTTGCATTATTTATTCAATTTCAAACACTTTTCATTATCATAGTTTTGTCAAATTCTCAAATATGCAAAAAGAATTTGAATAAACATAGTTTTTAATTGAAAATAACAAAATAGATAATAGTTTGGATAGTCAAAATAATTACTTTTGAACATAGAAAATAGTTTTGCATTATTTATTCAATTTCAAACACTTTTCATTATCATAGTTTTGTCAAATTCTCAAATATGCAAAAAGAATTTTTAATAAACATAGTTTTTAATTGAAAATAACAAAATAGATAATAGTTTGGATAGTCAAAATTATTAATTATGAAAATAGAAAAAATTTGAAACTATATGAGAATTTATAGAGAAAATTCAATCTAAATTCAAATTGAACTCACTTTGAATTCAGGTTGAATTTTCTCCATAATTTCGAATATAGTTTCAATTTTCAGTCAGTTTAGGCCCGTAAGCCTGCTTTAGAGAGGAGGTCGATGGAGAAGCTGCGACGGGGGTTATAATCAAGTGTTAGTCCCCCTCGCTGGGCGAGGTGGGACTAAACTTATCGTGCAACCGAGGAGGGGCTTTAGTCCCGGGTGGAGCCACGCCCCGGGACTAAAGGCCCCTGCTTCCCGCCTTCTGGTCAGCCGAAAAAGGGCCTTTAGTCCCGGGTCGTGGCTCCACCCGGGACTAAAGGGGGGTCTTTAGTCCAGGAGCGAGCCCCGAACCGGGACTAAAGATCCACCTATATAAGCGGGAGTTAGAAAATTTCCAGCCCAAATCGCATTTCCTTCTCTCCTTCTTCCTCGTTCTCCTGCCCGGCGCGGCACAGCGACGAACTCGACGACGCCGTCAGGCTGCCTGCCGTCCTGCTTGCCGCCGCGTGCCGTCCTCCTCGCCGTCGCTATCGTCCTCCTCGCCGTGCGCCGCCCTCCTCCTCGCCGCGCACCGTCGACACCTCCGGCCGGTAAGCCCCCCGCCCCCTCCTCCCCAACACTCCGGCCAGTAGAAGAAAAGAAGAAAAAGGAGAAGAAAAAGGAGAAGAAAGGAAGAAAAAGGAGAAGAAAGGAAGAAAAAGGGAAGAAAAGAAGAAAAAGATTTTTTTTGTCATTTAATTCCTATTGTTATTAGGTTTGTGCTAGATTATTAGGGTTAGTAATATTTAGAATTAGGAAAAAGGAAAATAAGAAGAGGAGGAGAAGAAAACAAGAAAAAGGAGAATAAGAAGAGGAGGACAGGAGAAGAAGAGGAAAAATAGAAGAAGAGGAGAAGTAGAAGAAGAGGAAAAAAATTAGAAGAGGAGGAGAGGAGAAGTAGAAGAAGAGAAGAGGAGAAGTAGTAGAAGAAGAGGAGAAGTAGAAGTAGAAAAAGAAGTAGAAGAAGAGGAGAAATAGAAGAAGAGGAAAAATTAGTTTAGGGTTACAACAAGAAGAAATATTTTTTTTGTCATTTAATTTTGCTATTGTATAGTGTATATGCTTAAGTGTTAATAGTGTTTCTTAGATTATTGCTTAATTTTGCTATTGTATATGCTTAAGTGTTAATAGTTTAATTCTCCTATTGTATATGCTTAAGTGTTAATAGTTTATTTTTAGCAAGAAAATTAATAGAACTAGTTTATTTTTTAGTTCATTTTACGATGCCTATCCCGCATCCTCGTCGTCGACTCGGCGGAGGACACCTGCTTGATCAGAGTGGCCCTGTCCGGGACTGGGCTCTGCCCGGCTGGTATTGGGAGGTGCTACCTTCCGGGGGGCGTAGGTTGGTGAGGAGCCAGCCCGTCGTTGACCCGATCCTTGTTTGGTGGCGGTCGCATGGGCCAGTGAGGGTGCCGAGGCTTCCGGACACCGCGGAGGTGGTACGTCACCGTGTCAGCGAGGAGGATGAGCACGTCCGTCGCTACATGGTTGCGTTGGAGGGCAGGTTCGAGCATACCTGGCAGGTTCTTCGGGGATCTCACTGGAGCTATGATCCTGTGATGGTTCCTTCTCTTTGGGTGTCCACCGCCCGCGCCGATACCCGTCGGGCGCTACGGTTCTAGATGTATCAATGATGTTATATGTATGATAGTATTCGAGGAGTATTAGTGATAATATTCGACGATGTACGGACAAAAGAGATGATGTATTTGCTTATTATTGAATCCATGCTAATTTGAATACTACTTTATTTTACGATTTGGTTTTGCTTATTGAATGCTCAAATTGGAAAAGTACTCCTACTTTGAATACTATGCTCAAATTGATAAGGGAAGAGTTGATGCCTTCGACCCATTATCGAGACCCTTGGAATAGTTCCAAAGCCTGCACGACATGCTCCAAGGGTAATTTCAATCATTCTTGCGCTCTATCGGTCTCTTTCGATGATTTTCTGATATATCAATTAATGAAAAACTTAGCAAATCATTATCCTTGTGGGGCAGGGTTTGGAAGCGGTTCAAGTGCGTGACTCCCGGTATCGAGCCTGAGAAGCTGACCTTTAGAACGGCTCAGGTAAGTAGTAGTATGATTTACTTCTATTTTCAATACATTTATGATGCTAGATTATTATTTTGATTATATGTATTCTATTCTCGTAAAGTGCGACCAGCAGCCACGGGGAATGCATCTATGCGGATACTATGTTTGCGAGACCATTCGCACGTTTACCTCTGAGCACAAGGATCACAGATTCAACGTAAGCAATGAACATTCACACCTCTATTTTTCCCCGTCATTCTTTGTTATCATGATTGATATTCATATTCATCTCCTCTTCTTATATAGTACACAGCCATGAGGACGAAGGTACTACCAGAGCAACGCGCGATTGCTGTTGCAGAGGAGCTTGCGACCTTTCTGAGGACGGAAGCTATAGATGACAAAGGACGATTTAGTGTAGCTAGGGGCCATTACTGATGTTCGTCCATGTAATCGAATAGACGGGCTCTAGTCCCGATAATTCAGATCTCCATATAATTGTATATATATGCTCGCTTGTAAGATAAGTTAATCTTATATATATATATGCATAATTATTTCTATTTAAATTATATGAAAACTAATTCCCGAACACCAAACGAGGCATCACGTTAATCTCCCGAACACCTAAACCCTAAAACCCTAAAACCCAAAAAATAATTTCATTAAAAAAAACCCCAAAAATAAACAAAATCTGAAACTCTTTAGTCCCGGTCCGTGTAATGAACCGGGACTAAAGGGCCTCCCCTGGGGCGCTACGAGGCGCCCACGTGGAGCACCTTTAGTCCCGGCTTGAAACAGGGCCGGGACTAAAGGTTAGGCCTTTAGTCCCGCCCCTTTAGTTCCGGTTGGTGAACCGGGACTAAAGCCCCTTACGGGCCGGGGCTAAAGGCCCCGTCCCCACTAGTGTGATACGGTATCTATCTATGTTACTATAACCCTCTCTCTCTTCTTTAATTACTTGTCACATCACCATGTTTGCTAGTCCCAAGACTATGTTACTAGCTATGATACCCCCACAATGGCCAGCCTAACATCATTTGTGTGGTTTGATATGATAGCATTGGTCAGCTCCTCATCAACTATGTCCCAAACACACCTTGACATCCGACAATAGAAGAGGGAATGCCGCGCTAGTCCATCGCCACATGACATATCAAACACTTGGTTGTTGTGACAGCCCGACGCCGACGTTCTAGAAGATTCCCTTTATTTTCGTTTCCGTCGTGTGGTTATTTTATTTTGTGGCATCATCATGTAGTTTGCATCATGGCATCTTGCATCATCTGATGCGTGGTGTCATCTGAGTTGTGAGTGCTCTTGGAGTCTTTAGAGCGATAGAAACTCCCCTTCTCTCCCCTCTTACTTTGTTTTGTGGTTGCGTTCAAATTTCGGTTTTAACCCCTTTATAAAGATTCGTCTTCTTTTAAAAAAACCTTTTTATTAAATGTGGAGGCAACCCTTGGGTTTCCTTATTTTTTCCCTTTTGTTTATTTTCAAAAAACAAAGTCTCATTTTCTTTTCTCCTTTAAAAGGGGTTTTATTTTATTCTCTTGTTAAAAGGGTTTTATTTTATTCTTCAAAATGTTGCATCTTATTTCTTTAAAAAAAATGCCCAACCTATTTTTATAGTTGGGGTTTCTTTTTCAAGGAGCCGAAAAGCATTTATTTTATTTTCTTTTATTTAAACCTTTTTTCTTTTGCGTGTGTTCTGTTTAAAAAAAACAAGAGAGAGGGGTTGAGGAGGAGCTGCCCAGCCGGCCCAAGGCCCAGCAGGCTTCCCTCCCCTGCCCTAGTGCCCCCAGCCCCTCTCGTCTCCTCCCTCGTCCTCCCCCCTAGCGCAGCCTCCCCCTCTGCTCGATCCAGCGCTCCCTCCCTGCAGCCGCTGGCGCCTGCAGCAGCTCCCCCGCGCTGCGCCGCCGTTCCCCGCGTGCTCGCTGTGCGACCCTCGTCGCGCTGCGCCCCCTCGGCCTCGCCACCTCTCGCCTCAGCTGGTCTCGAGCTCGCCAGCCCTTGCCCACGGTGTCGTCGCCTGCCTGTAGGAGCCCCGTGCCCCGCGTCCTCGCTCTCGCCAATCGCCGCCTCCGGTCCCCCCGTCTAGCCGCCTCCCTTGCCAGGGCCCCTCGCCCTCACGAGCTCGCCATGGCCACCGTGCCCGCGGCTCCCCTCGTCGCCCTTGGCCGGCCCGAGGCCCTCTGCGCGCCGCCGGCCGCCCGAGCCGCCTGCAGGTTCCCCGCCCCTGCCGATGCTCGCCCCGCCGGCGGCTTGCCCTGCCGCTGCTCGCCTTGGTCCCGCGCGCCCCCGTGCTTGCCCTGTCGTCGTTCTGCTGGCCTGCCTGCGCGCCGTGTTGGATGTTGCATGCTGCTGTAGATGCTAGGCTGCTAGTGCTGCCGAGATGCTGTTGCTATGTCGTAGCTGCTGTCGTGCTTGCTGTTGCCGCGAGCTGCTGCGCCGATGCATGCTAGGCTAGTTGCTTTGCTCGGCTGCTAGCTTGGTGTAGATGATGTTGCTGCTTGCTTGCCTTGCTGCTAGCTAGTAGTGTTAGTTGCTGCTGTTAGTTGCTAGGTGTAGTTTGTTGTTTGCTGCTAGGTTAGTTGCTGTTTGCCGATGCCGATGCTTGCTGTAGATGTTTGCTTTAGCTTGTGCTAGTTAGCTGCTAGCGTTGCTTGCTGATGGCCTGCATGTTGTTGCCGTTGCTATGTTGCTTGCTTGCTGCCGTCGCCGACGATCGTTGCTGTTGTGTCGCCTGCCGTCGCCGCGTGCACCATCCCCGTCGCCGTGGAATCGACAAACTCGCCGAGCACCACGTCGTCCTCGACGACCCCCGGAAACATGTTCGACTACCGATGTGAAGACCCGTGCACCGACGCCAAGAGCACGACTACCGTCGACGAGACCTGAGTACCACGACTTCCACTACTTCCACGACGACAACGACTTCCACGACGTCCGCTATGACCCGAACCGCTCTGATATGCATGCTTCGAAGGTATACCATTGGAACGTGTCGTGTACCGAATGCAAATGTTGTATGAGATGTACCGTATGTTTGCGCCGTATGTTTGCCCGTTGCACGTTGTCTCTCTTTCGTCGCGCCATCGACACATGGGAACCCCGTAGCGGGATCACCCCATCTTTATTTAGCGTTCCCGCACGCGCTTCCGATTCGTTGGCACCGATATCTCGTTGAGTTATCGGGATAGGAACGTTGCCGTGGCATCGTTTCCATCTTGCCGCCATGGTTCCTTTACGCTCGCCGTGGCGATTCTTGATTCTTTTCCTTCTTGCCCGTGTTATTATGAGCTTGCATGCATGACCCATTCATGGCATATATATCTTATGTTGCATGTTTTCTTGTGTGGTAGCTCCGTTCTATGTCCCGCGTGTTAACCGACTAGGATGACTGGTAGAATCACCCGCTTCACCCTTGCCATGTTAACAACAATTTAATATTGCTGTGCAAATAATCGGGAGTGAATTAAATAATTAAACGTGGAGTTTCGTCGATATGCAACTCGTTGCATATCGCGTTTCACTTAATGTGTAGTGTTTGTGTGAGGAGAATTGCCATGCCTGGCATCATTGAACTGATCATGCATCATATTAGGGTGTGCATCATGTCTTGCATTTGCCGTGGTGAATATCTGTGTTGACGGTTGTTTCCGGTTTGGTCCGTCTCGATAGAGTTCCGCAAGCGTGTCAGAATGTGAGGACCCGTTCGACTACGTTGGTTCGCCGACGTCACGGAGTTGTTCTTCTTCCAAGCGGGATCTCAGGCAAGATGACCATTTCCCGAGATACCATTACTATCATTGCCAT
This sequence comes from Hordeum vulgare subsp. vulgare, assembly GCF_904849725.1. Taxonomy (NCBI): domain Eukaryota; kingdom Viridiplantae; phylum Streptophyta; class Magnoliopsida; order Poales; family Poaceae; genus Hordeum; species Hordeum vulgare. Next base: position 549,733,935 of record NC_058523.1, read on the forward strand.
GCTAGTTTTATCGCTTCTATCGTTTATATCTTGTTGCGTACCACATGTTAAATATCAGCCTCTCAACAATACCATGATAACCTTCAACCTGTTCGACCTAGCAAACCCCTGATTGGCTATGTTACTGCTTGCTTATCCATGTGTTAACGTTGCTAGTTGCAGGTGCAGTTGCTTCCATGTGATAACATGGGTTCCTTGTCATATCACCATATTTAAATGCTATTTAATTTAATGCACCTATATACTTGGTAAAAGGGGGAAGGCTCGGACTTTTCTAGCCTGGTGTTTTGTTCCACCTTTGCCCCTTAGTTTCGGCTACCGGTGTTATGTTCCATATTTGAGCGCTCCTAACACGATCGGGGTTGTTATGGTACCCCCTTGATAATTTGTTTTAGATTAAAGCTGGTCTCGCAAGGCCCAACTTTGGTACTACATTTGCTTAATAACTAATGAACTGCATAGGGAGTAATTAACCCGAGGAAATTTAATCAACCCCCGGGCCAGTGCTCCGCATGAGTGTTGGTCCACCCACCTAGCAGTCGGCGGTGCCACCTCGGGGCAACTCGAGGTTTGGTTCCCGTCCACTATGCATAGACGGTGTGTCCTGAGAACGAGATACGCGACTCCTATCGGGATCGTCGACACACCGGGTGGCCTTGCTGGATTAGTTTTACCTTTGACGAGATATCTTGTGCATCGGGATTCCAGTGATGCTTTGGATAATCTCAGAGTTGAGGTTTTCCACTAGGGAATCCGACGAGATCGCGAGCTTCATGATTGAGGATTTCTATGCGGCTTGTGGTAATTTGTGATGGACTAGTTGGAGCACCCCTAGAGGGTTAAATATTTTCGGAAAGCCGTGCCCGCGGTTATGTGGCAACGTGGAAACTTTGTTTAACACTGGTTCTAGATAACTTGAAGTTAACTTAATTAAAATATGCCAACTGTGTGCGTAACCATGACTGTCTCTTTCATGAGTTCCTTCTCCGATCGAGGACACGGTGGAGTTATATCTAACGTAGGTAGGTGTTCAGGATCATTCATTTGATCAACTGTAGTTCACGTCCGCTATGCGTAGATCTTTCCTCTCTTATTGCTTGTACTCGTAAGTTAGCCACCATATATATATGCTTAGCCGCTGCTGCAACCTCACCACTTAACCATGCCTCATCCATTAAGCTTTGCTAGTCTTGATACCTTTGGAAATGAGATTGCTGAGTCCCCTGTGGCTCACAGATTACTACAACACCAGTTGCAGGTACATGTAAATTTACTTGACGCGAGCGCGTTGAGTGTTCTTTAAGAATTGCTTCTTCTTCTTCTTCTTCTTCTTCTTCTTCTTCTTCTTCTAGTTCTTCGATCTACGATGGGTTCCAGGCCGGCAGCCTGGGATAGGAAGGATGGACGTCGTTCTTCTTTTCTCGTTTGTTTTCGTCCGTAGCCGGACCCTGCTCTTCTTCATGATGTTTATGTAATGTACTGTTGTGACTCTGATGTAGCTTGTGGCGAGTGTAAGCCAATTTTATCTATATATCTCTTTTTTTCAGTACATGTACTTGTAACGATATCCATTCTTGCGACACGACGAGATGCGCTTCTATCCCTGACGAGGCCCTCGTGCCAAATTGTGGATAGGGTCGTATCTTGGGCCTGACAGTTGTGTCCGCCATCTGGATATGATTCCACACACCCCTAGTAGGAAGGGAATTTTTTGCAAGTCGCCAAGCAAACACCCTTATCTTCAAAGGTATCTTCACCGCACATAGCTTGGACCAGGATTTTCCACTATCCTCATAATTTGAATGGTCATGATTGTCTCCGGGCCTATTCATGCGCTGCTGCTTAGTGGATGATACATGTATGTATGCCAAATGCATTGTAAACACGCCTTTTTTTTGTAATGCCATTACCAGAAATCGTACTGTATTCTGGAAGTAAGGAGTATTAAAGATCGCCTGCTTGTCCAGAAATGCTCGTCAAGTATGGCCCGAACCCAAGATACCAAGGCATGATCAATCCGACGGGTACGTTGATTTGGAACACAACGCCCGAAGTTTGAAGTCCCATGGATCCAATCACCATACCAAACGGTCGTATCAACAACCATTCCATTTCTCTTAATAAGACTAAGAGGAGATTATCTCTTCCTTCCAAGATGGACTGCCACACTTGCGATGGGCACTTCGCCAATTCCGCATCCAAAGTATTGATCGTTGGGTAGCCACCACGAAAATCAGGTCACATCTGATCTGTCTCCACGGGCGTACTTTCCATCATCGTTGTGCTCGTCGTTGCTGCCACCGATGACCTCATCCCTTCAACCGCCTGCACAATTATACGGTGAAGCGGGCCTCTGGAACTGAAAGCCCGCTCTTTGAGATCATGCACCGAGAGAAGGGCGATTAGGTTTTTGGTAAGTGTCTCCTACGCGTCTTTTCACAACCGTTCGTCTACGTTCACTACTTCATCTACCTCTTCATCGTCTTCATCATCATCAAGTCACCAAAGTTGAGAAACTCGTTGTCGAAAAGCTCTTTGTTGGGAAGAAGCCAGTCGCCGCTGCCGCGCGACTGTGAACTGATCAATTGGAGGGTATAACTCGTTTATTCCTTTCCCGTTTGTCATTGTTTTTAAAATTTACCTTGCTTGTTGTCCGCGTAACCGAATATACTACTCCCTCTGTTTCAAAATAAGTGTCGTGGATTTAATGTAACTTTATAGTAAATCAGCGACATTTATTTTGAAACGGAGAGAGTATTTGCGTAGTACCTGCTTGCTTGGGTTGATACAAGTACAAGCTAAATACTATCAAACGCCATACTTATGAGTTATTTTTGGATTAAATTAATCAAAAATTGTTAATATAGTCAATAATTTGTGCCGCGAAGCTAAAGAAATTTCCTTGTGAAAGTGAGAATCTATTTATGAATTGGCTTTCATCTTTCCAGAGTAAGTCATCGCGAGGTAACACTATCTGGCACGTGTGAAGTATGTTGGACCATCTAGAAAACATGCAAATGCATGTTTTCGACATCAGCCTTATAAGTTATGATTCTCTATCTGTTATATTTCTTTCATCTTGGTTTATAAGTTATTTTAAGTTGTGCACCACGATTAAGACGAAGACGAAAATAAGAAAAAATATTACTAGTATTGATTTGCTAATGAATACTACTGCATGTTGTGCTAGTTAGTCTCAAGTCATTAAAAATATAAACGTTCCACGTTTCTTATTGATTGATTGATTTATTCATGTCAAAAAACAAAAAATGAAGTGAAAGTTAATGTATCGTCCCTTAGTGTTTTGAGATTATTTAGTTTTCGTAAGACAACTTATAAACCGAGACGGAAATAGTATTTGTGTTATGCATTCATGTTAACTTCTGTGACATATCACAAAAAGGAACAAAGGACGCAAAAAATCTGATAACACGGCAATCCAAGAGATATATCCAAGAAGCCTGTCTCGCCTGTTTTTTATTTTTATTTTGTAAATAGGAACTAGTATTTACAATCAATTAAACAGTGTCAATGTTTGATGACAGTTTGTGTAGATAATTACAGCGAGAAACTAAAAGAGAGCAATGGGCTCTTCTCTTCTAGCGATATTCAGCGTGACGAAATCAACAAGGGTAATGCGCCTTGAGGTGCACTTGTAAGCATGGCGAGTCCTTCCAAACCCTAGCGTGCATCTTGAGCAGCTCCTTGGCCTTGGCCCTGGCCCGCTCGCCGGCATCCACCTGTAGAACCAGCAGCAGCTTGGCGACCACCCCGACGGCCAGCATCTCCTGCAGCACGGCCGGCGTCGGCGAGTGCCTAGCCACGGCGTGCAGAGCGCGCACCGCGCTCTCGGTGGTGGTCGGTGACACCCGCATAGCCTTCTTGGCCACGACGGCCAGCCCTGCCGGGTGCGCCACAAGGTCCGACCGCCCCTCCGCACAGCCGCAGAGGTGGTCGATGGCCACCACCGCCAGCTCGGTGGGGTGCCGGCCGCCTTCGTCGAGGAGCAGCTCCACCAGCACAGTCACCGCGCCGGCCTCGACGGCCTTGACACGGTTGCGGCCCCACGGACATAGCCGGCACAGCACGTTCAGCGCCGCCTTCACCGCCTTGGCGGACACCCTGTCAGACACCACGCGTACCACCTCCTGCACCAGCTCGGTTCTCACCGTCATCAGCCTCGCCGGCTCCATGACCGACACCATCGCCTTCAGCAGGATGATGCCGTAACAGCGGGACCGGTAGCTCGGTCGCCGCAGCATGCACACCAGGGTGTCCAGGAAGTCTACGTTTTTCTCGAGGATCCGGAGCAGGCTCTTCTTGGACGGCTTGAGCGAGCAGATGACGCTGAGCGCGTCCTCCTCCGGCGAGCTCGTGGACGTCGGGGAATCCAGCGAAAGTTCTAGCAAATCTTGAGCCGACTTGGACGTGGTGGCATGGTTCGTGACGACGGAGACGAGGAACTCGACGGCGCCGGGCGTGGCCTCGACGCAGCGCCTGTTGCGATCGCTCTCGGCGACGATGGCCTTGATCTCGCGGAGCGCGGCCAGCTCCTGCTGCCGGCCGGCACCGTGACCCTCTTGGACGATCTCGGCGACGCGGCTGGTGTCGAGGGGCGGGCGCGGGGTGGGGAAGCGCTCGACGGCGTGGAGGGAGCACCAGGCCTGGGTGAGGCGGCGGAGCGTGTGGTTGGGCGTGGCATCCCGGTCGGCCTCCGCAATCTTCTGCTGCGTGACGGGGCAGGTGGCGTGGCCGTCGGAGATCCAGCGCTCGATGCTGGTGCGGTCGTAGGTGATGCCGGTGGCGAGCGTGACGGGGTCCCGCATGATCTCCAGCGAGATCGGGCACAGGAAGTACGGCGGCACCTCCACCGTCGGCCCCTCCATGGCCGTAGGTCGCGAAGGATTGCTCGTGAAATGGATCTGGTGGAGAGCAGAGCGAATGAAGAAGACGCTGACCGAGTTGGTGGATGGAGTTGAACACAAATCGAATGGGAGGGGGAGTGGGTGCGCGCGCGTTTTATAGGAAGTGGATCACGCGAAGAAGTCCACGCGTGTTAGCAAGAGATTAGAGGAGATTAATTGCGTGGGTTGGGTTGGGTCGGATTGACTTGCGGGGTCGGTGTTGAGCTGGCTCCATGTTTTGACTTTGTGAATTCATCTTGCTCGGTCCTTTCTGCTGTTCGACTCCGTTGCTCTTGAAAGATTCCGTTTCTGTGGGTATGAAACACCGTTGAAGTTTAGCCGCTGCGTAGATTGGTTGAAGGGTAATTTTCGCCACCTCCGTGGTTTTAGAGTATCTACAACCAGACCCTTATATTCGTTTCGAACGTTGGACAGCCGATCAATCAGCGTACGGCCAGAGAAAATCTACCCAAATGGAATGCACTAAGAGCAAGCTGCTGGCTATAAGCCACTGCCATGTCATCTATAGCCCATCTTATAGCTAACATGTACAATACTTCATTGTAAAAGTATACTACTTCTACATTATATGGTCCACCTTTCATATTAACAAAATGCCTAGGAGCACGTGCTAGAGCTGGCTCTTAGCTAAGAGGCCGCTTACCTTCTCTCTCCTCTTCTCTTTCCTCTAACTAAATAAAAATAGAGAAGTGCTAGATTTACGGACGGAAGCTACGGAAAGTAACTTACGGACTCAGCTGTCCATGTTTTACTGGAAACTTGGGGCACCAGGGCCCACCCTTGAAATCAGCGGGGCAGAGGGATTGGCTAAGCGGCAGCAATCCGTAAGTTTCATCCGTATCTTGCCCGTAAGTGTAGCATTTTTGATAAAAATATATTAGTTTATTCCTCATAGCTAGCTGACTCAGCTCTATTGTACTTGCTCTAAATGGGCCTCAAATGTCCGGATTAACCGACACCCATCATATCTATCTTAAATATGGAGCGGATATAGAAAGTTCGGCGCTCCTAGACCCTCTCGGGCCACGACGGACCCCACGAAATATCCCAATCCAAAAACCCTAGACATCCGACAGTTCAGTCTCCGTCCACTCCATTTCCAATCCCGGCACTCTGAACCGATGGCCGGCGACGGAAGCAGCTCCGACTGATCGAACGTCAATGTGGAGGAGGTGGCCCTCCGCATCGTGTTGCGTCGGTCGTTGTAGGACCAAGGCGGCCTCAACAGCGGTGGATCTCCATCCCCCGGGCCCATCACACACCGATGAAGCGTCAACGACGTCGCAAACCCTTCCCATGAGGCGCGTAGCTCCGGCTGCTCCTGCTCCGGATGGTCCTCTCCAGGTCGGGTACGCCGCCCACAGTCATCATTTATAATGTGCCATAGTGCCATCATGTTTGGTAGCAGAAACTTTTGTTAACATAATACACATGCAAACGTTTATATACACGCGGCGTACACTCATCCCTATAGACACACACATGCACACCCTATTTTTATGAGCACCATCGAAAGACTGAACCAGCATATATCTTGAGATTTACGAAATTGTCGTAGACACCTAATCGACGACGGAAACGTCTCTTTCCATTGAATGAGCATCATCGAAAATTTTAAAATAAATTCAGAAATAAGTACGAACAACAGGACTTGAACCCTGATGGACTGAGGATAATACAGTCTCTCTAACCATTCAACCATAAATTGATTGTAATTCATTTTGTAACCACCAATTCGGTTGGTCCGTTGTAATTCGGAATGCAAGGTGTTCCAGTTAAAAAAAGAAAGATCCAAATTAAACTAGTGCGTAGAGCAATGTCAAAAAAGAAAAAACCAGTGCGTAGAGTTTATGTCAACGTGTTACGTACATAGGAATGTGTTTTCTGTTAAGAGAAAGACGCCTCCATTTGTGTGGCCCAAAATCAAGTGAGTAACTTAACCAAAACCACATGTCATTGTATACCATGGGCTTACCTGTGGGCGCCCGACGAAGATGACGATGCCACGGCGGTGGACCAGTCGTGCTGTTCATGCCGCAGCCGACAACGAAGTGCCGGATCGATGGCGTATACGTGTGTTAAAACATTTTTTCTGCATATATTATACTGAGAGCACCACGCATCCACCAACAGATGTCTATTAAACATCGATCAACACAATAACCGTTGGATCTCCGGGTGCGCAAACATCGGCAGCCATCCGATCCGAGCGCGCAGTCAACCGATCTAAAGGCTGGCACGTGACTCGATCGCCTTCCTTAACACATTAATTCTTAAAACAACAAATCATTTGCGGAAACAATCGCTTTGTTTCGGACTCTGATAGAGCTGCAGACGGACATTGATTTTTTTTGCTACAAAGATTTAATACGGAATGACCAACAGATTAAGCTGACAACGTTTGCAACAAGTATATTGTTGCATTCGGATGATTGCAACAGGGATCATGTTGCGAAACTTTTGCAACGATGTTGTTGCATGGATTTTTGTGCAACAAAGCTAACATTGCAGATTTTCTTTTAACTTCATATTGTTGTTTCGAAAAGTGTTCTGCAATATAACTAATGTTATATATTTTTTCTTACAACAATAAAGATGTTGCATGAAAAAATCCAAATCTAATCGCTTGCCCTCACAATTAAGCGTGTCCCGAAACACCTCTACTTATATCCAGTATGAGAAATGTCTGTCCTAAAAGACAAACGGCCGCGCGTAATCGGTCGATAGAAGATAATCATTTTCATACTTATTTCGTTCCAAAGTAACTGTTCCAAGTTTAATATAACTTTGTACTAGATACATTTATCTTGGACAGAGGTAAGAAAAAGAAAGCTACTCCTACTACTCTTCCGCGCCGCAGCCGCAATCGGAGCATTCAAGGTTCAAGTGGAAGCTACCGCTGACCGACAGGGCCTTGCTTGCATGCATGCATGCATGGATGGTGGCGCCACCAATCATCTGGAGCACTCACCATCATCGCCATCACTCACGGCAGCTTCCGGCGGCACGCGACCGGGGCCCGCATGTCGGCGCGGTTTGACCGCCCCGTCGTTTTCTTCAACGCACGCGCGCGCGCTCGATCGTAAACTATTTTCCACGTGCTGTTTTTATATGCAAACGAATTCGGCGCATGCGCACCAGCCACTACTCCTTGTATGCGCCAGCCTTTGTATATTTCGTCACGTGCCGTGCGTGCATGCATGCATGCATGTTCCCTTCTCCGGTTTCCGTGACGTTGAAAGGTTCTCCAAACCGATCGCCAGCCGTGATCGAATCACAGAAAAGACCCAGCATATTTTGGTAGTACGTTAATTTTGTTTTTGAGGAACCAGCAGGAGTTCTGCCTTTTTATATAAAAACGAAGAATTGACCAGTTAATTTTGATAGTGTGTTATTGCCATTGTATGTGACCAACTGAGTCGAGGGCCGCCGCCCGCTCGCCCCGACGCCGCCGCCCCGCCGCCCACTCGCCCCGACGCCGCCGCCCCGCCGCCCGCCCGCCCAGCCGCCGCCCGCCCCGACGCCGCCCGCCCCGACGCCGCCCGGCCGCCGCCTCGTCTCCCTAGTTCATCTGCAGGTTCGCTAGTTCATCTGCAGGTTCATATTTTCTGCTGGCTGGTTATATTGATTGGCACATCTAATTATTCATTGTCCCATATATATCCTGGTATGCTACCTACGTCTCAGCTTGATCGAGTACTGCATTAGGGCTGTTGAATTTTTGCTAACACATGTAGCAAACTGTGATCGGTGCACTCACTCATACATCCATTGCAAGTTAATAATCAATTCTTGCACATGATAATATTTCTAGTTTGCTGTTGACAATTAGGCTGATGATGATTCATATTGACTGCAGGTTACCGCGCCATGGCTGATGAGGATCCCCGCGTCCGAGGTGACCGTACCATGGCTGATGAGGAGGACGAGCAGATGCCTTTTTTCTCTCAGTTCTCATCCGCCGGTGGAAATCTCGGGAGGGGAATGGGTTTCGGGCGTTCCTTGGATCTCAACAGCAACGTCGACGATTTCCCGAAATTGGGCTCGTACCAGCAACTCCTCTTCGACCAGTCGGCTAGTCATGGCCTTCCTCCGATCGGACCTGGTCGTGGTAGGCCCATGCCCCAGGGCGGAGGAGGTCGCAGCCGGTCTCTGAACATCGGAGGTCGAGCCGGCTCTCACCTGCGTCCGTTCGTCGCCCCGGCCGTAGCTGCCGTTGAGGGGGGCGTCATAGGCCGTGGGAGGACCGTGTCGCAGGTCACCGGGCGCGGTGTAGGTCGAGCCAATGCGTCCTCATCTGTCGGCACTAGAGGAAAAACTGCGGGGAAGCAACGTGTGTCGTCAACTGCTGCGTCTTCAGAAGATGTCGACGAGAATGAAGGCTTTGAAGATGAAGATGACAACAATGGTTTTGGAGAGGTAACTTTTTAAATTGTGTATATAGGTCTTTTTTTGTATCAGCGTTAAAATTCATCTTTTTTTTGTGCTAGCTAATTGTGTGAACTTGTTATTTTTGGTTTGAAATGTCTACTTGTTATTTATGTTTGAATTGTGTACTTGTTATTTTTGTTTAGAAAACCATTGCAAAGGCCGATTGGACAGACGCGCATATTACTTTATTTTGTAACATCGCCTGTGAGGAAGCTAGGGATGGGCACTGTGTGAATGATGTTTGGACAAGTAGAGCATACAATAACATGAAGAAAAAAAATTTATCAGCGTGTGGGCCTCCTGCATAGTACCAAGCAATTCAAAAATTGCATTGCTAGACTGAAGAGCTACTATACTGCTTGGATGTGGTTGGGGCAGCAAACTGGTTGTGGCCGAACTGGAGATGGAGCTATAACCGCATCAAATGAGTGGTGGAAAAAAATAATTAAGGTACATACATTATTTTTCAAATTACATCTGAATTGCTCACACTTGTTTACATTATTCAGCCTTGTACTAATTATCTAACTAATGATGCAGGAGAGACCAGATGTCAGAAAATTCAAGGGTGGCAATCCTGAGTATTTGGATATGCTAATAGAGCTATTTCAAGGTGTGGCAGTTGATGGATCATCAGCTTATGTGCCCTTAGATGAAGATGATGAAGAGGAATATGATGTTGCCGATGATGGACATGAGGAGAGTCCAATGAGCACCACGAGCAAGAAGAAGGGGAGCAGCGGCGGTGAACAGTCAGCTTCAAGCCCAGGAAAGAAACACAAGAGCCCAATGGTGAAACTAATGACAGGGCTCATCAATACTATTAACAGTGATAACACTTCTGACATGATCACTGAATATGCAAACAAAAGGCAGGAAGCAAAGGACAAGGCAAGAGAGAAGAAATCAAACAACACTAAGGAATCCATTACTCATTGTCAATTGTTGGCAGTTAAATGTGGTGCAGAAGAAACAAGTGTTGAGTACTTCATGGCGACTCAACTTTTTGCAGATGAGGCAAACAGAGTCATATTTGAGAACATTTCAACTAATGAGGCTAGGCTGACTTGGTTGAAGAGGTGGTGCATGATGAAGAAGTTGTACTAGTGTACTAGTTATCTTGATTGTCCTTTTTAATAGAACTATGTAATGGACCTGTGTTGTGTGACCTTGTTAAATGACCATTCCATGTTCAAGTGTTTAATTTGCACGTACTAATGTTTTCAAGTTCCAGAGGTGGTGCATGATGAATAAGTTGTACTAATGTTTGCATGTTTCAGGATGATGACAACAATGTTGATGGAATAAGCAGTGATGATGGGAGCAGCAGTGATGACGAAGCACTGATGTTGTTCATGCACCAAAAAAGAAAGAGAAGAATGATGCAGATGGCCTGCATGATTGGTATGTACCACTTGGACTCATACTGTAACAAAGGACCTAGAAGAGTACCAATAGAGTCTGGGCATTGGGTTTTGACAACACTACACAACGAAACGGCCTGTTACAACATGTTTAGAATGCACAGACCAGTGTTTGAGAAATTGCATAGTGTGCTTGTTGATTCCTATGGTTTGAAGTCCACTAAAAGAATGTCATCAGTTGAGTCTCTAGGCCTGTTTCTATGGATAGTAGGTTCCCCTCAATCTGTAAGACAAGCAAAAAACAGATTTGTTAGGTCATTGGAGACAATTGTAAGGAAGTTTGATAAGGTTTTGGCATGTCTGATCAAGCTTGCAAAAGACATCATCAGGCCAATAGATCGTCAATTTAGGACTGTGCATTTAAAATTAAGATCTAGAAAGTATGCACCGTTTATGGATAATTGCATTGGTGCAATAGATGGTACACACATACAAGTTGTGGTACCAGTTGCCACTGCTGCCCAGCATAGGAATAGACATAAGGAGAAGAGTCAGAATGTGATGTGTGTGTGTGACTTTGATATGAGATTTACATTTGTCCTAGCTGGTTGGCCAGGATCAGTGCATGACATGAGGGTCTTCAATGATGCCCGATCCAGATTTGGTGACAAGTTTCCAAAACCTCCACCTAATAAGTTCTATCTTGTCGACTCAGGGTACCCAAATAGACCGGGTTATCTTTCACCATACAAGGGTTTAACTTATCATTTCCAGGAGTACCGTGATGGCACAATGCCTAGAGGAAAAAAGGAACACTTCAATTTCACCCATTCTTCACTTAGAAATGTCATCGAGAGGTGTTTTGGAGTGCTGAAGAACAAGTGGAGGATTTTGTTTCACTTGCCTAGTTATCCACAACAGAAACAAAGCAAAATAATTGTGGCTTGCATTGCACTGCACAATTTTATTAGACAAAGCCAACTCGCCGATATAGATTTCGACTTGTGTGATCAAGATGAAAATTATGTACCATTGTCTATGCCAACGACTACAACAAATGATTCAACAAATGAGATGGACAGTGCTGCTATGAATCAATTCAGAGCTTGGGTCGCTGATGGGTTGTGGTCCTTGAAACAACAATGATATGAAGAAGTGTTCTTCGCTTCTGTAATTTCTGTTATCTCGGTTGTTATGTACTCTGTCTTATTTTGGTTCTTATGAACAAGTGTTAATTCGTTTGTATGAACAAGTGTTATGAACAATTATTATTTCGGTTGTCACTATTCTGCAATTCATTTGTATGAACAAGGGTTATGTGAACAAGTGTATTTTATTAGGTGCAACATGGACTTATAAGCCCCTGTAAACAAACAGGTAGGGACTCGGGACTTATAAGTCCATGTAAACAAACAGGTAGGGCCTTATGACTTATAAGTTGGGACTTAAAAAAGTCCTAGGACTTATGAAACAAACAGGGCCTAAGGCCCTGTTTGTTTACATGGACTTATAAGTCCCGAGTCCCCACTGTTTGTTTATAGGGACTTATAAGTCCATGTTGCACCTAATAATACACTTGTTCACATGGATCGTCATCAGCCAACGCGTACGACACACAGGATAAGCACCGCTGCAACGAGGCTCAGGAAAGGGCTTGTCCGGCGATTGGAGGCACCGTTGCAACGAACCGAGGCAGAACAAACCGAGGCGGGGCGGCGAACCGAGGCAGAACGAACCGAGGCGGGGCGGCGACGGTGCGGCAACCGGAGCGAGAGGCGGGGCGGCGACCGGAGCGAGAGGCGGGGCGGCGACGGGGCGGCGACCGGAGCGAGGGGCGGGGCGGCGATGGGGCGGCGACGGGGCGAGAGGCGGGGCGGCGGCGGCGATTGGACCGAGAGGCGGGGCGGCGTGCGGGGAACGAGCCTGGAGCGACGCGGGGTAGGTCCGGCCCGGGATAAGTCCCAATAAGCTCCTGCCTGAGAGTCTTATTTGATAAGTCCCTAATCACGAGAACAAGTCCCAATAAGTCCCTTGTGTTTGGTTTAGGTGGGACTTATAGGGACTTTTTTAAGTCCCTAAACCAATAAGTCCCTGGAAACAAACACCCTCTAGGCTCTACTGTTTCAAAGGAGATATTTGGATGGAATCTCCCACTTCTACACCTAGCCTAATTCTGCTTCTTTTTTTTGTCGTGCCGTTTTCTCTTTGTACTTTTTTATTTCTCTGTACGTTAAAAAATAGAGAGATCTAGAAAGAACATGCCACGAATCAGGGACGGGGCGTCAAAATCAAAGGCCCTATGCCAAACCCTAAAACAGCGACTACCTCACACTTGTAGAAAACAGGCTTTGATCATGGCTTGATAAGAACATTAGCCTAGATCGACTTATGAACCGTGCATCAGTCCCGGTTCGAACGGTCAGGACGCCGGTCGGGCCTCGGCGGATATCAGTTCCAGTTCTTTTTAGGACCTTTAGTCCCGGCCGGTTCGTGCCACAAACCGTCGGGGTCTCCTCATCGGCGATCGTCGTGGACTCCTCCGACGATCGGCGGGGACTCCTCATCGACGATTGTCGAGAACTCTTCACCGACGATCATCGGGGACTCCTCTGACAACCGTTGGGGACTCCACACAGGCGATCGTCGGGGAATCTTCACCGACGATCGTCTAAGACTCCTCTAACGACCATCGGGGACTCCTTTGACGATCGTGAGGGACTCCTCACCGGCGATCGTCGGGGACTCCTCCGACGATCGCCAGGGACTCCTCACCGGCGATCGTCGAGGACTCCTCTGACGATCGTCGGGGACTCATCTCATCTAATCTCATTATGCAACAAAAAAGCCAGAGTACATGCAAATTTTAACATTTGTTTCTCTATCTAAAAAAACCTAAAAGAAATTCTCTCATCTCTCTCACATTTAAACAAAACATCTCATCTCATCTCATCTTCACAAAACATCTCATACATCTCATTTAAAAAAACAGAGCACATATAAAAATGCCATACTTCTCACCGGAGGGGGAGGGTGCGGCGACGATGAGGAGGCTCGGGGGAGGGCACGGCGACGATGGCGCGGGTCGCGCAACAATGGCGGGGGCACGAGGTCGACGACGGTGTGGGCGCGACGGTGGCGACAAGAGGAGCTCACTGGTGCCCGGGGATGGAGAGCTGTGGAGGCCGGTGACAACGAGGAGCGGGCTCGACGACAGGGAGGAGGGCGCGCGAGGAGGTCCGACGCTGGCGATGGTCATCGGGCTCGGGGACGGCAGGGCGTCGACGACGGCGTAGTCGGGCAGCCTGGCAGTGTCGAGGTGGTCGTCGGTGCAGTCAGGCAAGAGGAGGAAGAAGGAACTGGCGATTTGGATTGGAAAAATTCCATCGACCAGCTTATATAGGTGGACCTTTTGTCCCGGTTTGGGGCTCCAACCGGGACTAAAGGGGGGCCTTTAGTCCCGGTTAGAGCTCCAAGCCGGGACTAAAGGGGGGTGATGCTGCGGCTAAATGTTTAGTCCCACCTCGCTAGTTGAGAGGAGCTGAGAGTTGTTTATAAGCCCCGCTGCGCCAACTCTCTCGAGCTCCTCTCAAACGCAGGCCTACGGGCCTAAACACACACTCTCTGCCGTGTGGTCCTACTAGGCCTTCTGCAGGCCTGCATCTTGGCCCATCTAGCTTCTAGGGTTTTGACTGGCACTCTCTGGCAATAGCTAGACGAGTGCTGATGACAACAGACCTTCCCCTGCAATGGCACCAGAAGAATGCTGATTGCAATCCCCGGCAACCGAAACTAGAAGAATGTTGTTGACGGCCCACCAACGCGTGGGATCGTAGCAGTTTTCGAGGGTAAAGTATTCGACCCAAATTTGTTGATTTGCACGATGGGAGGTGAGAGTATACTCTCAAGTATTAGCAGCTGAATATGTCAAATTCAACCACACCTGAAAGATTAGTATTTGCAAGCAAAGTATCAGTAGCAAAGTAGTATGATAACAACGATGTCACAGACGATCTGTTGACGACAGACTATTCCTAACGATTGTATCAATGGCGCCAAGTTGCCGTGTTGACGGAAGTTGTCAGTTCCCGTCAACGTTCAACGAACCAAAATTGTAGCAGGTAGCAACAGTGTAACTAGCAATAGCAGCAACAAGGAACAACAGTAGTGACAGCAGTAGCAAGTAGCAACAGTAGTAGCAGCAGCAGAGCAAGACAAGTAACAGCAGTAGCAACAGTAGTAACAACAACAGAGCAAGACAAGTAACAGCAGTAGCAACAGTAGTAACAACAGCAGTAGGACAAACTCGTAGGCAATGGGTCGGTGATTTGTTTGGATGATATTCATCATGCAACAGCTATAACACGGAGAGATATGTGGCTAGCTCCCGTTCGTGAATGTGATGTAGGCATGCATTCCGTGTGTCGTCATACGTGCTTAGGGAAAAGAACTTGCATGACATCTATTGTCCATTCCTCCCGTGGCAACGGGGTCCAAAAGAAAACTACGGGATATTAAGGTTCTCCTTTTAATAAAGAACCGGACCAACGCATTAGCACTTGGTGAACACATGAACTCCTCAAACTATGGTCATCACCGTGAGTGGTTCCGGTTATTGTCACTTCGGGGTTGCCGGATCATAACACATAGTAGATAACTACAACTTGCAAGATCGGATCTAAAACACCCATATATTGGTGACAACATAATAATTTCAGATCTGAAATCATGGCACTCGGGCCCTAGTGACAAGCATTAAGCATGACAAAGTAGTACCAACGTCAATCTCAGAACATAGTGGATACTAAGGATCAATCCCCATCAAAACTAACTCGATTACATGATAGATCTCATCCTACTCATCACCGGCCAGCGAGCCTACGAATATATTACTCACGAACGATGAAGAGCTTCATGGAATTGGAGAGGGAAGAAGGTTGATGATGACGATGGCGAGGATTTCCCCTCTCCGGAGCCCAAGATGGACTCCAGATCTGCCCTCCAGATGAAGAACACGTGGTGGCGGCGCCTCCGTATCGTAAACGCGACGAAAACTTCTCTTTTTATTTTTTCTGGGACGAAAGGAGACTTATAGACCTGAGATTGGGGGCGGCAGAGCCGTGTGGGCCCCACAAGCCTGTCCACCGCCACCAGGGGGGTGGTGGCGGAGCCAGGGCTTGTGGCCCACTGGCCCACTCCCTCAGGTGGAACTTGGCGCAGATATTTCTTATATTTTCCAAAACTGCTCCCCGTAAATTTTCAGGACGTTTGGAGAACTTTGATTTCTGCACAAAAATAACACCAAGGCAATTCTGCTGAAAAAAGCGTCAGTCCAGGTTAGTTCCATTCAAATCATAGAAATTAGAGTCCAAAACAAGGGCAAAAGAGTGTGGAAAAGTAGATACGATGGAGACGTATCAACTCCCCCAAGCTTAAAACCTTGCTTGTCCTCAAGCAACTCAGTTGACAAACTGAGAGAGAAAGAAAAACTTTGACAAACTCTGTTTGATCTTGTTGTTGCAACTATGTCTAACTCATAACCAGAATTTCAGCAAGATCACAAGTTAACCACATAAGCAAATGACACAAAGGTCTCACAGTAACTAATATCAATGGCATAATCACCTAACGAGCAAATAATAATGAGTTTCAAATACCAACACTTCAATCAAAACAAGCATGAAGCAATATGAATAGGTGGTATCTCGCTAGCTCTTTCTGAGACTGCAAAACATAAATGCAGAGCACTTTCAAAGATCAAAAGGCTGACTAAACATTGTAATTCATAGCAACGAAGATCCAGTCATAGTCATACTCAATATCAATCAAAAGCAAAGCATAAAAATGACAGAGGTGCTCTCTAATTGGTGCTTATATAAGAGGAGGATGACTCAACAGGAAAATAAATAGACAGACCCTTCGCAGAGGGAAGCATTGATTTGCGGAGGTGCCAGAGCTCAAGCTTTGAAAACAGAGATAATAATTTTGGGTGGCATGCTTTCATTGTCAACGCAATGACCAAGAGTTCTCAATATCTTCCATGCTACTCATGCTATAGGCAGTTCCCAAACAGAAAAGTGAAGTTTTAACTCCCCCACCACCAATCAATCACACTCCACGGCTAGCCGAATCCTCGGGTACCGTCCATACTAACATCAATCCGGGGGGAGTCTTGTTTTACAGTTATGTTTTCGATTTAAGCGTGGAACTGGGCATTCCAATTACCGGCCCCTTTCTCGTGAATGACAGTGAATAAACACATGTCGAGGATAACACTCCTAGCATGGAAGATACCAATAGCCCCCTGTCACCACATGAGCGGTTCGGGCATGCAAAACAGATTATTTCTTGAAGGTTTAGAGAATGGCACATGCAAATTTACTTGGAACGGCAGGTAGATACCGCAAATAGGTAGGTATGGTGGACTCTCATGGAAAAACTTTTGGGTTTATGGAAGTGGATGCACAAGCAGTATTCCGCTTAGTACAAGTGAAGGCTAGCAAAAGACTGGGAAGCGACCAACTAGAGAGCGACAACAGTCATCAAGATGCAATGAGTTTGACTAACATTGAATGCAAGCATGAACATGATATAAATCACCATGAATACGAACATCATAGAGGCTATGTTGATTTTGTTTCAACTACATGCATGAACATGCGCCAAGTCAAGCCAATTGAAACATTCAAAGGAGAATACCATCCTATCATACTACATCATAGTCATCTCAAAATCTATGTTGGCATTCAAGACAAACCATTATAAACTCTCAGCTAAATAAGCATGGCATCAGAAACTGTGATCTCTAAGTTGTCATTGCAAACATGGTTCTCTCACAACAAAGCTAAATGTGGGTCGACAAGCTAGTCATATTTACAAAAACAAAATATCTAGAGTTCATACCAGCTTTTCAGTCTCAGTCACTTCATCATATATCATCATTATTTCCTTTCATTTGCACGATCGAACGATGTGAACGATAATAAGAACATTGGACTAAGCCGAATCTGCAGACAAACACAAAGGAGAAGACAAAGTAATATGGCTCTTTGAAAGCTGAACAGGTAAGCATGCAAGAACCAATAAACATTATAACCAACATCTTCTACCTTGACACAAATAAAAAGAAAACTATTTACACGGGAAAGCTCCCAACAAGCAAAAGAAGAAAGAAAAATCTTTTTGGGTTTTCTCAAAAGGACACAAAACAAGAAAACAAGAAAACGAAAATAAACTAGCATAGATAATAAAGTGGCAAAGTGTAAACACCGGCTATCAGAGTGAAAGCATAAGCATGAACGTAAAGTCGGTGAGAACACGCACTCCCCCAAGCTTAGGCTTTTGGCCTAGCTTGGTCTACTCCCAAGGTGGGAAATAACCAGCTCCAGGATACTCCGGAGCAGACTGTTGATGCCACTGCTGTGTGAGCTCCTCTGGCTCCCACTGATAAACCGGCGTCTGGTACTCGACTGGCGGCTCGGGCACGGGCGCCTATGGTTGGGCCAAGCCCCAATATGCGTAGATGTCCACGGGCATAATAGTGTACCTTCCTGCATGAAGATCAAACAAAGAAGGAGCAGGCAAAGTAATAGTCTCTCGAGTACCCTGACTAAATACCAGGTTATAAATCATCCGTCTACTAGCATCTCTATCCAGAAAATCATGGCAAACCATGCTGTCATAATCCAGATATTTCTCAGGGAGAAGCATCTCTCCTTCCTCTCCCAGTCTAATGGGTATCTCAAAGTGTCTGGCAAGACGGGTAGCATAGATACCTCCATAGACGACACCCTTGGAACGGTTGATGTTCAACCGCTGAGCCACTATAACACCTAGGTTGTAAGTCTTATCGTTATAAAGGCCTTCGCGCAAAACTGCATGGTCTGGAGAACTAAGTGATCCAGCCTCCCCACAGCCAATCAAACATTTTCCTACAAATAGTGAGAAGTACCGGAGCACAGGAAAATGTATGCTAGCAATTCTAGCACAAGACACTCCTCTCTCCTCTCCAACAGCAATAGAACTAATGAAATCCTCCAAGTCCCGTGGACGAGGATCACGGATATCCCCAACATAAGGTAATTTGCATACATTGCAAAAATCCTGTAGTGTCATGCACTGGGGAACATCGTATATCATGAACTCAACCATGGGAGGATTCTTCCTCGGATAAAAGTTGAAGCTTTGAACGAAAATATTGGTGAGGAGGAGGTATTGTGGGAACTTATCTTCAACGAACGCAGTAAGACCTGCGTTCTCCACCAAGTAATAAAAGTCTTCATAAAATCCGGCGGCGCGCAAAAATTCATCACTTGGCCACTCGCACGCTCGAACTTCTGTGACTCGAGGGACTACGTACTTGGGGTGGTTCTTCTCATCCTCCTTGGGGTTACAGCTTGAAGAGCCTCTCAAGAACCTCCTCGTCTTTTCCTTTATTTCTGAAATTTTTAGAGAGTTCGAAAGAAAAGCGAATAAAGATTAACCCAACTTGTAGCAACTACTCCTACTAGTGCCTAGAGACCGTATCACGCGCTAAAACTACTTGGGACCAGCTAAAATCAACTTTTCAAGCTCAAGAACATGGTCACCAAGGTAGCAAGAATACGCGAAGGATAAAGCACTAGAGCAAAAACTAATTGGACCAATGAGGAGTCACTTACCAAGGAGTAATTTTCCCAAACGGTTCGGAGAATGGTGCTTGAGCAAGGAGATCGAAAATCACAGCCAAATGATCAAGAAGATGGGTTTGAGCTGCGAAACAATTTTTTCTGGAGGTGGAAGAAGAGGCTGAGAGCTGGAATGAGTGGAGGGGGTGCCTGTGGGCCCCACAAGCTTGCACCCCACCACCAGGGGGGTAGGTGGCAGTGGGAGGGCTTGTGGCCCACTGGTCAGGCCCCAAGGCAAGCTCTCAGGCCCATAATTTTTCAAAAATTCCAGAAAAAATCATACAAATTTTCAGGACCATCGAAGAACTTTTATTTTCGAGGTATTTTTCTCCCGGACGCTAAAACAGAAAACAGGAAAAACTAAACTAATTCTATCATTTTTATTCTAAGCAAAATAAAATGAAAGCTCAAAACAGAGGTATGTGACTCTTTGATTCATCCGTTTCATGGTCATCGAAAGAAATCCGTCAATGGGATTGATCAAGTCCTTATGACAAAACCTTCTCGAATCGCAAGAGAGAACGGAGAATTTTCTGATAGCCACTAAGTCACCTCAATGGGGATATGTAACTCCCCAACAAGCAAATCATACTTCATCTTGACACGAGGAATAGGGCATTCAAAGCTCCCAATGAGAATCGATGAAGTCTTTTCGATAGCATTGATGCAATGTACTGGATATCGTTTCTTCGGAAAGTGCACTGTGTGCTCGTTACCGTTGACATGGAAAGTGACATTGCCTTTGTTTCAATCTATAACAGCCCCTGCGGTGTTTAAAAAGGGTCTTCCGAGGATGACAACCATGGCATCGTCCTTGGGAATATCCAAGATAACAAAGTCTGTTAAGATAGTGGTGTTAGCAACCACAACAGGCACATCCTCGCAAATGCCGATAGGGAAAGTAGTTGATTTGTCAGCCATTTGCAGAGAAATTTCAGTGGGTGTCAACTTATCCAATTCAAGTCTACGATAAAGAGAGAGCGGCATAACACTAACACCGGCTACAAGGTCACATAAGGCAGTTCTTACGTAGTTCCCTTTAATGGAGCAAGGTATAGTGGGCACTCTGAGATCACCAAGTTTCTTAGGAGTTCCACCTTTGAAAGTGTAATTGGCAAGCATGGTGGAGATCTCAAGATCTGGTATCTTCCGTTTATTAGTCACAATATCTTTCATGTACTTGGCATACGGAGACATCTTGAGCATATCAGTTAACCGCATCTGCAGAAAGACGGGTCTTATCATCTCAACGAAGCGCTCAAAATCCTCATCATCCTTTTTCTTGGATGGCTTAGCAGGAAAGGGCATAGGTCTCTGAACCCATGGCTCCCTTTCATTACCATGCTTCCTAGCAGTGAAGTCATTCTTATGGTACTTCTTAGGTTGTGGGTTATCAGGATTAACCGCCGGTTCAATCTCCACATCCTCATCATTGCTAGGTTGAGCATTATTATGAACATCACTATCCATATTGTCACCAGGTTCATGTTCATCACCAGATTGTGTTTCTGCATCAGACGCAGAAATATCATTAGGTTCTTCCACTAGTAGAAAACAGGGCTATCGTTTCAGCCCTGGCCAGCCCATTAGTCCCGGTTCTTCAAGAACTGGGACCAATGGGGGGTATTAGACCCGGTTCGTGAGCCCAGGGGGCCGGCGGGGGCCTCGTGGGCATTGGTCCCGGTTCATGTGTAACCATTTGTCCCGGTTCGAGCCACGAACCGGGGCCAATGGTCCTCGCTGCTGGCCCACAACCATTGGTCCCGGTTCGTGGCTTGAACCGGGACAAATAACTTGCCTACATATACCCACCGCCACGGCAGAGCACTCCACAGTGCTCTGTTTTTGTCAAGCCGGCGAGGGGAGGGCATTTGGGTGCTCTAGTTCACCTCCTATGCACATGAGGTGTTCGATGAAATGCCCGAGCCACACTAGTTAAGCTTTCTCCTCTCGAAACTCGACCTCCGAGCTCCATTTTCAACGAGATTTGTCTAGATTTAGCGGTCCGTCACGCCCCGTCTTCATCGCCGTCGATTGCCCGCGCCGATCTCGTCGCCAGCACCACCATGGTGAGCCTCTTGTTCTTATCTTCTTTCTGAAAGAAAAAAATTCTGACTTCAGATAGATACTTGTCTAATTTTCTTACTTTTATTATTCCTTGTTATTATATAGTGCGATGGTTTTGGTATCCGCCCCCGTCGGCCCTCGTCCTGTCTATGATTCACATGTGGTATATATTATCTTTTCATAACTATTTGGTTCATTTATTGTTTATGACAATTATGCCGACCAATGTGACATAGATTTTATTTATCTAGGAGGTTGTTGAACCGGAAATTCCAACCGACCCTACTGTCGAGAGGTTAAATTTAGTTGAAGAAGAAAACAATTACTTGTAGGAAAAAGTAAGAAAAATTGAGGAGGAGAAGATGATATTGGACTTGCATGTTGCGGATGTCGTCGATGATCACAAGATCAAGATGGATGCAATGCGGTTGAAGATTAAAAAGATTAGAAAATATGCCATTCCTACCGAGGCTTGGTATCATTATGCAGTTGGATCAGTTGTTACCTTGGTAGCGGTTATGATCGCATTTGTTTTTGCATTGAAATTTTTTACATAATCTCAATGTATGGTTTAATTAGATGCTCTAGAGAGCTATATGTTGTTCAATGAGAACTATGTATGTACTTTGGTTTTAATGCTCTCGAGAACTATGTATGTACTTTGGTTTCAGAGTTCATTTCAAATGCTTTTCAACTTCATGGTCTTACAACTATGAATGGTGCATTTTGAACACAGAAAAACAAGGGGGTTCAAATAAGTTCAAAAAAATTGAAATCCCTTTGTAACAGACGAGTTTCCGTATGAAACACTGATACTTCGAAGGAGATTGTCCATTTTGTACACGAAGTGCATCTATTTTTTGTCGTAAGCCTCTCTACTTTCTTGCACATGCTATGTGGGTGAAATGATAATACGATGCCAACTTGGAACCTTTTCACAGTTTATTTCAAATGCTTTACAATTTCATGGTCTTATAGCTGAAAATAATCAGTAAATGCATGAAAAATAACAAATGAAGTCAAAAAGGGTTGTAAATTGATGATGTGGCTTTGAATGGTGCATTTTGAACACAGAAAAACAAGGGGGTTCAAATAAGTTCAAAAAATTGAAATCACTTTGTAACAGATGAGTTTCCGTATGAAACCGTGATACTTCGAAGGAGATTGTCCGTTTTGTACACGACATGCATCCAGTTTTTGCCGTAAGCCTCTCTACTTTCTTGCACATGCTATGTGGGTGAAATGATGATACCATGCCAACTTGGAACCTTTTTAGAGTTCATTTCAAATGCTTTACAATTTCATGGTCTTATAGCTGAAAATAATCAGTAAATGCATGAAAAATAACAAATGAAGTCAGAAAGGGTTGTAAATTGATGATGTGGCTTTGAATGGTGCATTTTTAACACAAAAAAACAAGGGGGTTCAAATAAGTTCAAAAAAATTGGAATCCCTTTGTAACAGACGAGTTTCCGTATGAAACTGTGATACTTCGAAGGAGATTGTCCGTTTTGTACACGAAGTGCATCTAGTTTTTGCCGTAAGCCTCTCTACTTTCTTGCACATGCTATGTGGGTGAAATGATGATACCATGCCAACTTGGAACCTTTTCAGAGTTCATTTCAATGCTTTTCAATTTCATGGTCTTATAGCTGGAAATAATCAGTAAATGCATGAAAAATAACAAATGAAGTCAGAAAGGGTTGTAAATTGATGATGTGGCTTTTAATTATGCATTTTGAACACAGAAAAACAAGGGGGTTCAAATAAGTTAAAAAAAATTGAAATCCCTTTGTAACAGACGAGTTTCTGTATTAAACCCTGATACTTCGAAGGAGATTGTCCGTTTTGTACACGAAGTGCATCCAGTTTTTGCCGTAAGCCTCTCTACTTTCTTGCACATGCTATGTGGGTGAATGATGATACCATGCCAACTTGGAACCTTTTCAGAGTTCATTTCAAATGCTTTACAAATTCATGGTCTTATAGCTGAAAATAATCAATAAATGCATAAAAATAACAAATGAAGTCAGAAAGAGTTGTAAATTGATGATGTGGCTTTGAATGGTGCATTTTGAACACAGAAAATCAAGGGGGTTAAAATAAGTTCAAAAAAATGAAATCCCTTTGTAAAAGACGAGTTTCCGTATGAAACCGTGATACTTCGAAGGAGATTGTCCGTTTTGTACACGAAGTGCATCCAGTTTTTGATGCAAGCCTCTCTACTTTCTTGCACATGCTATGTGGGTGAAATGATGATACCATGCCAACTTGGAACCTTTCGAGAGTTCATTTCAAATGCTTTTCAATTTCATGGTCTTATAGGTGAAAATAATCAGTAAATGCATGAAAAATAACAAATGAAGTCAGAAAGGGTTGTAAATTGATGATGTGGCTTTGAATGGTACATTTTGAACACAGAAAAACAAGGGGGTTCAAATAAGTTAAAAAAATTGAAATCCCTTTGTAACACACGAGTTTCCGTATGAAACCCTTATACTTCGAAGGAGATTGTCCGTTTTGTATACGAAGTGCATCTAGTTTTTGCCGTAAGCCTCTCTACTTTCTTGCACATGCTATGTGGGTGAAATGATGATACCATGCCAACTTGGAACCTTTTCAGAGTTCATTTCAAATACATTACAATTTCATGGTCTTATAGCTGAAAATAATCAGTAAATGCATGAAAAATAACAAATGAAGTCAGAAAGGGTTGTAAATTGATGATGTGGCTTTGAATGGTGCATTTTGAACACAAAAAAACAAGGGGGTTCAAATAAGTTCAAAAAAATTGAAATCCCTTTGTAACAGACGAGTTTCCGTATGAAACCGTGATACTTCGAAGGAGATTGTCCGTTTTGTACATGAAGTGCATCCAGTTTTTGCTGTAAGCCTCTCTACTTTCTTGCACATGCTATGTGGGTGAAATGATGATACCATGCCAAGTTGGAACCTTTTGAGAGTTCATTTCAAATGCTTTACAATTTCATGGTCTTATAGGTGAAAATAACCAGTAAATGCATGAAAAATAACAAATGAAGTCAGAAAGGGTTGTAAATTCATGATGTGGCTTTGAATTGTGCATTTTGAACACATAAAAACAAGGGGGTTCAACTAAGTTCAAAAAAATTGAAATCCCTTTGTAAGAGACGAGTTTCCGTATGAAACAGTCATACTTCGAAGGAGATTGTCCCTTACACGAAGTGCATCCAGTTTTTGCCGTAAGCCTCTCTACTTTCTTGCACATGCTATGTGGGTGAAATGATGATACCATGCCAACTTGGAACCTTTTCAAAGTTCATTTCAAATGCTTTACAATTTCATGGTCTTATAGCTGAAAATAATCAGTAAATGCATGAAAAAAACAAATGAAGTCAGAAAGAGTTGTAAATTGATGATGTGGCTTTGAATGGTGCATTTTGAACAGAGAAAAACAAAGGGGTTCAAATAAGTTCAAAAAAATTGAAATCCCTTTGTAACACACGAGTTTCTGTATGAAACCGTGATACTTCGAAGGAGATTGTCCGTTTTGTACACGAAGTGCATCCAGTTTTTGCCGTAAGCCTCTCTACTTTCTTGCACATGCTATGTGTGTGAAATGATGATACCATGCCAACTTGGAACTTTTTCAGAGTTCATTTCAAATGCCTTTCAATTTCATGGTCTTATAGCTGAAAATAATCAGTAAATGCATGAAAAATAACAAATGAAGTGAGAAACAAAACAAAATAAAATAAATAAGTAATTTGAAACAAAATAATATAAACTTTAATAAAATAGATAAGTAGAGACAAAAAAAACTTTAATAACATAAATAAAATTTGTGAAACTAAAATTATCAAAGTATTTTCTATTCAAAACATTATAAGCAACTTCTAGTATTATTGAAACTAAAATTATATAAAATTTATGCAACTAAAATTATCAAAGTATTTTCTGTTCAAAATCATTAAAAGCAAAAAGAATTTTCATAAAGAACTTTTTTTGTTAGAAACTTTAATAGCAAAAAAAATTATCATAAAATAAATTTAATAAGTAATTATAAACAAAATAAAATAAAATAAATAAGTATTTTGTTGTAAGTAGATAAAAAAAATAAAAAAAAAGAAAACAAAAAAAACTGGGAAAAAATAAAACATTTGCCACCAACTGGGCCACCACGGCGTGAATACGACTATAAACCCATCCATGGGCCAGGATTCAGGCCCATAGTAGGCCCAGAAGGCCCATCAGGCAAAGAAGTAGCAAGTAGGCCCGTAAGCCTGCAGTGGAGAGGAGCTCGAGAGGGGTGCGGCAGTGGGGCTTATAAACCACTGCGCGCCCCTCTCAACTAGCGAGGTGTGACTAAACTTTGGCCGTGACGCGGGCAGAATTTGGTCCCGGTTTGTGGAACCAACCGGGACTAAAGGGGGTGCATTGGTACTGGTTCGTGGCACCAACCGGGACCAAAGGCCACCGCTTCCCGCCCTTTGGGTTGCTGAAAAGTGACCTTTAGTCCCGGTTGGTGCCACCAACCGGGACCAAAGGTCACTTTTCACCAGCCCAACGGGCGGGAAGCGGCGGACTTTGGTCCCGGTTTGTGGCACGAACCAGGACTAAAGGAGGCATTGGTACCGGTTGGTGCCACGAACCGGTACCAATGGCTTTGCTATATAAGCCAGCATTTGTGAAAATTTCGTCGGTTTCTTCGATTCCTCCGACGACGCCGCCAGGCTGCCCGAGCTCGCCGTCGTCGCCCCTGCCCCGACCACGCCGCCGTTGCCCGGCCCGACCACGCCGTCGTCGCCCCTGCCCCCCGACCACGCCGCGCGCCCTCGCCGTGCCTCTACCGCGCCCCTACCCGCCCCGTCGACGCCGTCACCTCCCTTTGCCCCGTCGATCGCCATCGCCCCTGCCCCGACCATGCGGCCGTCGCCGCCCTCTACACCGACGCCGGCGCCGTGCCTCTCCTTGGTCAGGCCGGCGCCGCCCACCCTGTCCTCTCCTTTGTTCATATAAATGATGATTTGTTTTTGCATTTTTATAAAAATGTATATATGTATGTATGTTTTCTGTGCATATGAAAGTTAGATTTTTAGCACATTTGGGTACATTTTAGGTTAGTTTTATCTATATATGTTCTCTAATTTACTACATTTTAGGTTAGTTTCATTTTTAGAAAAGTTTTATATATTTAGGAAAAGAAGGAAGAAGTAAGAAGAAGAAAAAGATTTATATATGCAAAAGTTACATTTTTAGAAAAGTATTATATATAGCTAGGAAGATAACGAAGAAGAAGAAAAAGAATGAGAGGAGAAAAAGGAAAATAAGAAGAGGAAGAAAGGAGAAGAAGAGGAGAGGAAGAAGAGGAGAAATAAATAAGAAGAGGAAAAAAGAAGAAAAAGAAGAGGAGAAGAAGAAAGGAATAGAGGAGTAAGAAGAAAAAAAATAGAAAATTAATTTTCTATTTTTTTTTCTTCTTACTCCTCTATTCCTTTCTTCTTCTCTTTTTTTTCTTCTTTTTTTCTTCGATTGCTTCTCTTCTATTCCTTTCTTCTTCTCCTCTTTTTATTTCTTCTTTTGTCTTCTTATTTTTTATCTGGTATGTCGTTGTCGATATACCCCCTCCCGATCGAACTTCAACTCGAGGGGGGGGGTACCGATATACCCCTTCCCCGATAACATTATTTTCCCATGTATATGTATGTCGCGTCGTTGTCGATATAACCCCCTCCCGGATAACTTCGACATAAGGGGCGATCGATATATATACCCACTCTCGACCGTGATAACTTATACCACGGGAGCACCCCCCTCGGCTCTCTCGCTCGACCAAAACTCTCGAGGACACCCAAACCCTAGAGAAAAAACGATGTTGGTCTCCTACCCCCTCCCGCCTCGCCCCTACCCGACAAACTCTCTCGAGGCCACCCAAATTTACCAAGTTAAAAGAGCGTTGTCGTCGAGGCCACCCCAAACCCTTGAAGCGTTGTGTCGAGGCCACCCCAAACCCTTGAAGCGTTGTCTAGGCCACCCCAAACCCTAGAGAAGCAACGTCGAGGCCACTAACATGATTCCTTATTGTGATTAGCTAGCTAGTTCTACGTTTGCCAATAATATATATCCATCTGTACCATGTTTGAATAATAATTGACATGTTGTAAATATTTGCAGAAACTATGGATCCCTCCCGAGACAAAGCATCAAAAGCGATGTTGGGGGAGATAATCGCACAAGGAACTGATGTCATTGTGTCGTTTCTCTACGACACCGATGGTCAGGAAGGACCGAGTGAAGAAGAGGGCTATGTTAATGATGGCTCCGGTGACCCATTAGTGCCGATACAAGAAGAGGGCTATGTTCATGATGGCTCTGGTGACCCAATCGAGGTACAAGAAGGAGACCGTGATGACGGCTCCGGTGACCGAACCGAGTTCGGCCAGGTATATATATATTAGTTAAGCCCGTGCTGACTAGTTAACTGATGCATTCATTGTTTTCATATGTACACATATTAATTAACTCTCGTCTTTCTTCTTATTTCTCTAGCCCTTCGGATCGAGCTCAACTTCGGTAAAGAAACGAGGCCCAAAGAAAAATTTGCGCTCGGATGAAAGGTTTGAGATCACAGCAATCGCGCCCGATGGCAAGCCGATTGAACCCATCCGGACAAGGGTTGCATTTCGTGCTCAGTGCGGGGTTCTTGTTAGGGACAAGATACCGATCAGTATCCAGCAATGGTTAAAGCCAAAGAAGGAAGACCCTGAGGTGCCGACGTCTTATGTCTCCGATATGCAGAAAGAAGATCTTTGGACAACGCTTAAGGCAAATTTCACCCTACCGCCAGAGGAGGATCCGGAGAAGCCAGTTATAGAGCAATTGATCAAGTCTCGTGCTCTTAAGAAGATGGCAGAACTATTCAGGAGGTGGAAGAATGAGCTGAAAACGTTTGTCGACAAAGAAGAGACACCAGAATTCACCGGCCGGTTTGAGAAGATCAGAGATCAATGGCCTGCATTTGTGGCCCACAAGACATCGGAAAAGAGTAAGAAGATGTCAGCGACAAACAAGAAAAATGCTACGAAGAAGAAGCATCACCATCGCACGGGGTCAGGTGGTTACCTCAGAGCCCGACCTTTGTGGGAGAAGGCTGAGAATGACCTGATTGCTAAAGGGGTCGAACCAGAGACATTGAGATGGCCAGAACGTTGCCGGACTTGGTTCTTCGGGGTTGGCGGAACCTTGGACCCTGTATCAGGGAAGTGCGTTTGGACGGAAGAGCAACTGTGAATACCCGTCACGAAGCTTCGACACTATATCGCCGCAGCACAGGAAGGGACGTTCGTTCCAGACAGAGAGAAGGACGAGCTCACAATGGCCCTTGGGAATCCTGAGCACCCTGGATGGACAGGAGGCACGCCAGGCTCCCTTCCATGGAACGCTGGGTTTCCGGACGCAGGGGGTTACAAAACCCAGGAGAGGAGGAAGAAAGTGGAGCATAGCCAACTGCAGGTGCTGCACGAAAGGGTACAAGGGCTAGAGGAACGAGAAGCAGATCGCAGCAAACGACATGCCGAAGCTTCCCCTGAAGCTACCCCGCCATCTCAGCGGAGAAGAAGCCTGGCTTCCACCGAGAAAACTCAGCAGTTGGAGCCTGTCTTCACGGGCTACCCCGTGGATGCTATCATAGAGTCTCAACATTGCCACCTTATGACGCGATGGATGACATTTAAAGTCAAGGCGGCTGTTGGCTCTGTTTTACCTAATGAACCTGACTCAACCTACCACGGCCAGCCCATTCCAGAAGGATATGCTAGGGTGATGGTGGATCAAATAACAGACGGATTTGAGGACCTTGAGCTTGACCATCCTACGGGTGAAGGGGAGATTCGGCTGGGTTCTTCTCTGAAGACTCCATGCCTATGGCGGAAGGAACTCATCAACCTTCCGAACTGGACGCCTCCGCCTCCTCCTCCTCCTCCGGCGAGCTAGGGCACTCCGCCTCCTCCGGCGAGTGATCAGGGCACTCAGCCTCCTTCTCCAGCGCGTGGCGACACTTCGCCTCCTTCTTCGCCTGCGCTGGCGCGCCCGAGCAGCCAGCTGCCTCCCCATTCTCCGCCTCGTCAACAAGGGCGGAAGAGACCCGCCGCCGCACCGGCTCCTCCGGCGCGTCGTCCTTCTGCTTCGCCTCGTAAGAAAGGAAAGACAGCCGCAGCCGCTCCGTCTGCTCCGGCGTCTAGCACTACAGCCAAAGGCAGGCAATACAGATACGGTCCTTCTCTGAAGACTCCAGAGAAGTTACCATACGAGAGGAGCCAGGAGGAAATCACGAAGATCGTGGAAGCCGAAGTGAAGAACTTCTTTGAAGGGGTGAAAGCAAAAAAACATCCACCTCCGGAGGAGAAGATAGATCTGGTAAAAGCAAAGCGTACTCTGGCTGCCCTGAAGAAACCACCAAAGTCTCCGACGAAAGGCAACTATGAGCGCATTATTACAAAGTCATTTATCGAAGCGCTGCGGTCAGGAAGTACTGTCAGTGATCAAAGGTTAGCAGAACGAGGAGCTGGGAAAAAAGTTGCCCAGCTCGGCGAACAAGCGAACCAATCGTTCCCCCCGCTCAAGGTGTCTAGCGATATCGTCGCTAATCATCCGAGGATCTTGTTTCCCGGTACCAATCCCGCAGATTACATGCCCGATGATGCACATTTTGATTGATTGGAGGTGGACGGACACAAATACGTGTACGGGAAGCCTCTCGTCAAAGATGAAAGATCTCTAACAACGATGATGCGAAGATTCCATGATTGGTACATGAAAACTTGCAAAGAGTCCGGGTGGAGTAATATTTTGCTGCTCGGAGTTAGAAAGGAGCATGACCTCGTTGGACTTGAACTGTTGATGGTTCCATTTGAGGAGTTCTTTCCGTTTTTCAATCTAAAGGCCCTCGATAAATTAATGATCACTTGCTACTGCCTGTAAGTAGTACTACTTCTGTCATTAAGTCTCTATATATAGGTCAGCTTTTTCGTTGCATGTATTTTTAATTATCCTCACTATATTATATGCAGATTGAAGATCGTCGAATTGAAGAAAAGACAAATCGGTGATATTGGGTTCATTAACACAAATCTCGTAGATGCATTTATGATTAAATCTCAGGCCAAAGATACCGAGGCCAACCTGCTACAATCGTTTGTATTGAATCAAAACAAAGCTATAATACTCTTTCCTTACAAATTCCAGTGAGTGTTACTGTCTTGTGCATATTCGGTTTCCCTTATTAGTCAAGGTTATAGTAATGTAATTGATGAGTTATGCATGCGTGCGCAGCTTCCACTATATTCTCCTAGAGATTAAGATTGAGCACGGACTAGTAACCGTCTTAGACTCAAGACGAAAGGATCCCAACGAGTATGCGGACATGACTGGAATTCTAGAGAAGTAAGTTAAATCGATCATTATCGCACCATATCGGCAACTTTGTTCATTTCCTGATATCAAGTAATTGTTTTCTTGTCTGACAGGGTTTGGAAAAAATTCACCGCAAAAACTCCGGGACTGCCGAAGAAGCTGCAATTTAGACACCCGAAAGTAAGTACTATAGTAGCATGTTCCACGCATCTCCTAGTGATTCAAGCGCTAGTTTCATCAATACCATTTAGCATGCTTGCTAACTATCAGTTTGATTGACCTCTATTTCTTGTAAAGTGGTTGTGGCAGTAACCAGGGAATGATTACTGTGGATACTACATTTGCGAGTCCATCTGCCACGTGACCTGTGAGCGGGGCTACTCTGACAAACAATATGACGTGCGCAAATAATAATATTCACAATTTTATTTTATTACCATCATTTGTGTTCAGTTTCATTTATTCATATATATGTATTGACCCCCTTCTTCAAATTAGATATATCGGATGCAGAATGAACTTCATGAAGGAAAGTGACACCCATGGGCGACGCCACTGCCGGGCTGGCCAGACCGGTCAAGGTTTCCCCAGGACCCAAGGTACACCACTAGGGCTCACCATCACCGGAGCCTGCAGCCGCAAACCACCGGGACGACGAGAGAGGCAACAGGAGAAAGGGGCAACCTCCAGATCTCACGCCGTCGCGCCAAGCCGTCGCAGGATCACCGCTGCCCGATCCAATCCCCGGCAACCCACCTGCCCCATCATGCCGGACAAGGAGGCCAACCTAGGGGCCACCACCCCGGATCCACGACCCTTCGTCGCAGACTAGGCAGAGCAGAGCCAGTCTGTCGCCACGAACGCCACTCGGTCATCGGTCGGTCGGGTCACTCCAAATGGAGGCTGTCATGGCTAGAACAACATCGTCGTGATCGATCGGGGCCTCATCCTCGAGATCTGGGATCCCGTGCATCCTAATCCCTGAGTGAGAGGGCGACTCCTCCTCCGCCGCCGCCCACGCGCAGGCTTAGTCCGGCGCCGACCACCGGCGGGGGCGTAGGGGTGAGGGGATAGGAGGAGGGGGACCGACGACGAGGGGTTGTGTCCCCTTGGTCTCCTGCATGATGGGCGACGGAGGGGTCGAAAAGGCAACTCGACGAGTTGTATTGAGGTGCTTGTTCTGCATTGGTGTGAGATGGCGCCCCACCAACAAAACTTCTGGCTAGCCATTTCTCTACTAGTGCAAGTACCCCATCACCCTATCCTAGATCTTAGGTCTTCACCCTAGAGAAGATCGGTGATATCAAATCAATGCCTTCGACAAGGTATCTGCCATACAGAACCAATTAAGGTCAGGCCTTGAGTTTTCACCCTGAAAGCTAAGACTTTGTACTCCGCATGTGCTACCGCCCGTACTTGCGGATGTCAAGGCTATGAGTCACAAATCACCAAGGAAAGTACTCATCTCCACGAAGACTCGATCTACGTTACGAGGCCTCAGAGCTCATCCGCCATGACGTTCTATGCTAATGGCTTCAACATGAATATCCAAAAACCGTCATCTCCCATAATGTCAAGATAGACCGAACTTTCGCGTCACACCCTCGTGAAGCCACTCGGGCTGAAACAAGGGCGCACATGACCGAATTCCATTACTAGCTAGCGTGTCTACTCCTCTCTATACGTATAGTATGCAGCGTCGACCAAGCACGAGATAAGAGAGGACACTTCTCTCTATTCATTAGCTAGCTAACACAATATATGAAACACCTAAATTAACCCCCCCAAAACCCCCTAACCCCCCCCCCTTCAAAAAAAAACCATCACCTGAAATGCTGATGCGTGGATGCCTTTTGGTCTCGGTTGGTGTCACCAACCGGGACTAAAGGCCCCCCTGCCCGGGCTCGCCACACCAGCCACGTGGACGCCCATCTGTCTCTGTTCGTGTAAGAACCGGGACTAAAGGCCAAGGGCATTAGTAACGACCTTTTAGTCCCGGTTCTGAAACCTGGACAGAAGGCCCTTATGAACCGGGACAAAAGGCCCTTTTTCTACGAGTGTTCAGGTGTGACGGTATTGTTGGAATTATGCCCTAGAGGCAATAATAAATATAGTTATTATTATAATTCCTGTATCAAGATAATCATTTATTATCCATGCTATAATTGTATTGAATGAAGACTCATTTACATGTGTGGATACATAGACAAAACACCGTCCCTAGCAAGCCTCTAGTTGGCTAGCCAGTTGATCAAAGATAGTCAGTGTCTTCTGATTATGAACAAGGTGTTGTTGCTTGATAACTGGATCACGTCATTAGGAGAATCACGTGATGGACTAGACCCAAACTAATAGACGCAGCATGTTGATCGTGTCATTTTGTTGCTACTGTTTTCTGCGTGTCAAGTATTTATTCCTATGACCATGAGATCATATAACTCACTGACACCGGAGGAATGCTTTGTGTGTATCAAACGTCGCAACGTAACTGGGTGACTATAAAGATGCTCTACAGGTATCTCCGAAGGTGTTAGTTGAGTTAGTATGGATCAAGACTGAGATTTGTCACTCCGTGTGACGGAGAGGTATCTCGGGGCCCACTCGGTAATACAACATCACACACAAGCCTTGCAAGAAATGTAGCTTAGTGTCAGTTACGGGATCTTGTATTACGGAACGAGTAAAGAGACTTGCCGGTAAACGAGATTGAAATAGGTATGCGGATACTAACGATCGAATCTCGGGCAAGAAACATACCGAAGGACAAAGGGAATGACATACGGGATTATATGAATCCTTGGCACTGAGGTTCAAACGGTAAGATCTTCGTAGAATATGTAGGATCCAATATGGGCATCCAGGTCCTGCTATTGGATATTGACCAAGGAGTCTCTCGGGTCATGTCTACATAGTTCTCGAACCCGCAGGGTCTGCACAATTAAGGTTCGACGTTGTTTTATGCGTATTTGAGTTATATGGTTGGTTAACGAATGTTTTTCGGAGTCCCAGATGAGATCACGGACGTCACGAGGGTTTCCGGAATGGTCCGGAAACGAAGATTGATATATAGGATGACCTCATCTGATTACCAGAAGGTTTTCGGAGTTACCGGGAATGTACCGGGAATGACGAATGGGTTCCGGGAGTTCACCGGGGGGCAACCCACCCCGGGGAAGCCCATAGGCCTTGCGGGTGGCGCACCAGCCCTTAGTGGGCTGGTGGGACAGCCCAAAAGGTCCCTATGCGCCTAGGAAAGAAAATCAAAGAGAAAAGAAAAAAAAGAGGAGGTGGGAAGGGAAGGAAGGACTCCCACCCACCAAACCAAGTCCAACTCGGTTTGGGGGGGGGAGCCTTCCCCCCTTGGCTCGGCCGACCCCCTTGGGGCTCCTTGAGAGCCCCAAGGCAAGGTCCCCTCCCTCCCACCTATATATACAGAGGTTTTAGGGCTGATTTGAGACGACTTTTCCACGGCAGCCCGACCACATACCTCCACGGTTTTTCCTCTAGATCGCGTTTCTGCGGAGCTCGGGCGGAGCCCTGCTGAGACAAGGTCATCACCAACCTCCGGAGCGCCATCACGCTGCCGGAGAACTCTTCTACCTCTCTGTCTCTCTTGCTGGATCAAGAAGGCCGAGATCATCGTCGAGCTGTACGTGTGCTGAACGCGGAGGTGCCGTCTGTTCGGTACTAGATCGTGGGACTAATCGCGGGATTGTTCGCGGGGCAGATCGAGGGACGTGAGGACGTTCCACTACATCAACCGCGTTCACTAACGCTTCTGCTGTACGATCTACAAGGGTACGTAGATCACTCATCCCCTCTCGTAGATGGACATCACCATGATAGGTCTTCGTGCGCGTAGGAATTTTTTTGTTTCCCATGCGACGTTCCCCAACAGGTATTTGGTGAACTGGCGTGCAGGTTTCTATCATCCTTCTTCTTCTCCTTAGGATGACTAGGTGTATCAGCATTGATTCCTTGAGAATCTTGATCAATTCTCTTAGGGTGACCTTCAGGATACAAAGGTTCCTGAGTCATTTTGCCTCCTCAAGTAATGACTGTGACCGAGTTGTCATTTAATTCATTGAGCAGGTCATTCTGAGCTTTAAGTACTTGTTCTACCTGAGTAGTAATCATAAAGGCATGTTTACTTAGAAGCTTCAGATCGTTGACATTTTTGTCTACACAATTACTTAAATGGCTAAGCATACGAGTACTTTGTTCCAAATGTCTGCTAACATAATCATTGAAACTCTGTTGTTTGGCAACAAAGTTGTCAAATTCATCAAAGCATAGGCTAGCAGGTTTATCAAAAGGAATATCACTCTCATCAAACCTACGCAGAGAATTCACTTCTACTACCTGTATCGGGTTATCGAGACCATGGATCTCTTCGATAGGTGGTAGATTTTTGACATCTTCAGATCTAATGCCTTTCTCTTGCATAGATTTCTTGGCTTCTTGCATATCTTCGGGACTGAGGAATAGAATACCTCTTTTCTTCGGAGTTGGCTTAGGAGGTGGTTCGGGAATAGTCCAAGCATTATTGTTGATCAAGATGTTATTCAGCAGGGTCTCAGCTTGTTCTACAGTTCGTTCCCTAAAAACACAACCGGCACAACTATGTAGGTGGTTTCTAAAGGCATCGGTAAGTCTGTTATAGAGGATATCTAGTATCTCATTCTTCTTAAGAGGGTGATCAGGCAAAGCATTCTATAGCTGGACGAGCTTCCCCAAGCTTGTGGAAAACTCTCTTCTTGGAGTTGAGCAAAGTTGTATATTTCCTGCAAGGCAGCTTGCTTCTTATGGGCAGGGAGATATTTCTCACAGAAGTAATAGACCATCTCCTGGGGACTACGCACACATCCAGGAGCAAGAGAGGTGAACCAGGCTTTAGCATCATCCTTTAGAGAGAAAGGAAACAACTTAAGGATATAGTAGTGGCGGATCTTCTCCTCATTAGTGAAAAGGTTGGCTATTTCGTGTAGTTTGGCAAGATGGGTTATGACCGTCTCAGACTCATAACCGTGAAAAGGATCAAATTCGACTAGAGAGATTATCTCAGGATCGACAGAGAATTCATAATCTTTATCGGTGATAAAGATAGGTGAAGTGGCAAACTTCGGGTCATATTTCATCCTAGCTTCCCGAGATTTTTCCTTCCACTTGAGAAGTAATTTCTCAGCGTCATAGGCATCCTTACACGCAAGAAAATCCTCAGCTATCTCTCCCACCATAACGTAACCCTCAGGTATATCAGGCAATTCATATCTAGGAGAGCTAGATCTAGCAGGAGCAAAAGCAGGTTCTATCTCAATAGTATCGGTAGTTTCAGAAGCATCACGAGCATTGGCAGTAGCTCTAGCAATATGAGCATCAAGGAACATCCCTAGTGGAACATCAGGCAAATTAGTATCTCTAGCAGTATCAAGCATAGCATCATCAGGCAAAATAGCATCTCTAGCATCATCAGGCATAGCATCATAAGCATCATCAGGCACATGCGACATATCAAGATTTCTAGCAGGAGGTGATGTCGCAAACTTACTCATAACTGAAGGTGAATCAAGTGTAGAGCTAGATGGCAATTCCTTACCTCCCCTCGTAGTTGAGGGCAAGATTTGGTCTTCGGAACCTTCAGATTCTTCATAGTGATTAGCAGATATAAATCCCAAGTGACTCAGAGAATATAGCAATACCTCCCCGGCAACGGCGCCAGAAAAATGCTAACTGGCACTCTCAGGCAATAGCTAGACGAGTGCTGATGACAACAGACCTTCCCCTACAATGGCACCAGAAGAATGCAGATTGCAATCCCCGGCAACCGAAACTAGAAGAATGTTGTTGACAGCCTACCAGAGCGTGGGACCGTAGCAGTTTTCGAGGGTAGAGTATTCGACCCAAATTTGTTGATTTGCACGACGGGAGGTGAGAGTATACTCTCAAGTATTAGCAGCTAAATATGTCAAATTCAACCACACCTGAAAGATTAGTATCTGCAAGCAAAGTATCAGTAGCAAAGTAGTATGATAACAACGATGTCAGAAACGATCTGTTGACGGCACACTATTCCTAACGATTGTATCAATGGCGCCAAGTTGCCGCGTTGACGGAAGTTGTCAGTTCCCGTCAATGTTCAGCGAACCAAAATTGTAGCAGGTAGCAGCAGTGTAACGAGCAATAGCAGCGACAAGGAACATCAGTAGTGACAGCAGTAGCAAGTAGCAATAGTAGTAGCAGCAGCAGAGCAAGACAAGTAACAACAGTAGCAACAGTAGTAACAACAGTAGAGCAAGATAAGTAACAGTAGTAGCAACAGTAGTAACAACAGCAGTAGGACAAACTCGTAGGCAATGGGTCGGTGCTTTGTTTGAGTGATATCCATCATGCAACAACTATAACACGGAGAGATATGTGGCTAGCTCCCGTTCGTCAATGTGATGTAGGCATGCATTTCGTGTGTCATCATACGTGCCTAGGGAAAAAACTTGCATGACATCTATTGTCCATCCCTCCCGTGGCAGCGGGGTCCAAAAGGAAACTATGGGATATTAAGGTTCTCCTTTTAATAAAGAACCAGACCAACGCATTAGCACTTGATGAACACATGAACTCCTCAAACTATGGTCATCACCGGGAGTGGTTCCGGTTATTGTCACTCCGGGGTTGCCGGATCATAACACATAGTAAGTAACTACAACTTCCAAGATCGGATCTAAAACACACATATATTGGTGACAACATAATAATTTCAGATCTGAAATCATGGCACTCGGGCCCTAGTGACAAGCATTAAGCATGGCAAAGTAGTAGCTACATCAATCTCAGAACATAGTGGATACTAGGGTTCATTCCCCATCAAAACTAACTCGATTACATGATAGATCTCATCCTACTCATCACCGCCCAGCGAGCCGACGAATAGATTACTCATGAACGACGAAGAGCTTCATGGAATTAGAGAGGGAAGAAGGTTGATGATGACGATGGCGACGATTTCCCCTCTCCGGAGCCCAAGACGGACTCCAGATGTGCCCTCGAGATGAAGAACAGGTGGTGGCGGCGACTCCGTATCGTAAACGCGACGAAAACTTCTCTTTTTATTTTTTCTCGGACAAAAGGACACTTATAGACCTGAGATTGGGGGCGGCAGAGCCGTGTGGGCCCCACAAGCCTGCCCACCGCCACCAGGACTTGTGGCCCACTCGCCCACCCCCTCAGGTGGAACTTGGCGCAGATATTTTTCATATTTTCCAAAACCGCTCCCCGTAAATTTTCATGACGTTTGGAGAACTTTGATTTCTGCACAAAAATAACACCAAGGCAATTCTGCTGAAAACAGCGTCAGTCCAGGTTAGTTCCATTCAAATCATGCAAATTAGAGTCCAAAACAAGGGCAAAAGAGTTTGGAAAAGTAGATACGATGGAGACGTATCAGGTTTCTAGTCGTATGCACGCCGTGATGGCCTAGTAGGTGGCATTTTTTTTTGCTTTAATAATTTTCGGTCCCAGTTTATATTTTAATTCTTTGCTATTAAAGATTTTTTTTCTCTTTTATTTTAGTTTTCTATTAAAGATTTTAACAAAAAAAATTATGAAAATTCTTTTGAGTTGATATTTTTTTGATTCTTTTTAGTTATTGTTTTACTTGATTCTTTTTAACAAATAAACACTTTGATAATTTTAGTTGATTCTTTTTAGTTCATTCTTTTTAGTTAATGTTTTAGTTGATTCTTTTTACTTCATTCTTTTTTATATTAGTTTATTCTTTGAGCTAATTGACCATTAAATTGAAAAGCACTACAAATGGGTTGTGAAAAGATTGAAAGTTGGCGTAGTTGTTTAGGGTTTAGTTCTCATAGTTGTTTTAGTTCTCGTAGTTGTTTTAGTTTTCGTAGTCGTATTTGTTTTAGTTCTCGTAGTTGATAGCTCTTTCACAAAAAAACGCATTTTCGTTAGAACCAAGTGGTACCAAGTTTAATACATTAGTACACATCACATAATGTTTAATACATTACATAGATTTATATTTCGATCCCTTGCCTATGATCACTTTGGCCGTAATCATGAAGCATGTTCATTATTTAACGGGATGCTTGGGTCAATTCTCACTGTGAAGGGCGGAATTTCATCAAACTTATTATAATCTGCTGACATGTCTATCTTGTCCTCGATTCTCATGATGTTTCTTTTCCCTGAAAGAACTATATGACGGTTTGGCTCATCGTCAGATGTATTCATTTGCTTATTTTTTCTTTATTCGGTCTGGAGGACATGTCTTTCACGTAGAAAACCTGAGCCACATCATTGGCTAGGACAAATGGCTCGTCTTTGTAACCAAGATTCTTGAGATCAACTGTTGTCATTCCGTACAACAAGTCTACCTTTACCCCTTCTCCATTCATGTTCACCCAACTACACCGAAACAAAGGGACCTTAAAATTAGGTCCATAGTCAAGTTCCCATATTTTCTCTATGTAACCATAGTATGTGTCCGTTTTCCCATTCTCGTTTGTTGCATCATGGAGGACACCACTGTTTTGGTTGGTGCTCTTTTTATCTTTGGGGGTCGTGTAAAATGTATTCTTGTTTATCTCGTACCCTTGAAAATGTAATACAGTCGAAGAAGGTGACGCGACCAACAAGTAGAGTTGATCTCCAACAGTATTGTCATTCATGAGACGTGCTCGCAACCAACTGTCGAAAGTATCCATGTGTTTTTCTTCAATCCAGGAGTCAGTCTTCCCCGGGAACTCGGAGCGTACAAAATTCTTGTGTTCCTCAATATACGAAGCCACGAAGGTGGAACTTTTTAGAACTGTGTAGTGTGCTTGAGTGAAAGAATGTCCGTCCCTACATATCACTTCTTTCTTTCCTAGCGTGCCTTTTCCACTCAGTCTCCTCCCATGCCGCGATTGAGGAACACCAATCGGCTTAAGGTCAGGAAGAAAGTCTACATAGAAACCAATGACCTCCTCTGTTCCATAGCCCTTGGAGATGTTTCCTTCTGGCCTAGCACGGTTATGAACATATTTCTTTAAGACTCCCATGAACCTCTCGATGGGTAACATATTGTGTAGAAATACAGAACCGAGAATGGAAAACTCGTCGACTAGGTGAACCAGGAGATGCGTCATAATATTGAATATGGACGGGGGGAACACCAACTCAAAACTGACAAGACATTGGACCACATCCCTCTGTAGCCTTTCCAAACGTTCTCGATTGATTACCATCTGAGATATTGCATTGAGGAATGCACATAGCTTCACAATGGGTAATCGAACATTTTCCGGTAGAAGCCCTCTCAATGCAACCGGAAGCAACTGCATCATAATCACGTGGCACTCATGAGACTTCAGGTTCTGGAATTTTTTTCTCTGCCATATTTATTCCTCCCGTGCTTCTGGTGTATCTTTTGTCTTCCCATACACGCCTAGGAAGCCTAGCAGGTTCATGCAAAGATTCTTCGTCACGTCCATCACGTCGATTGAAGACCGGACCTCTAGGTATTCCCAATAGGGTAGCTGCCAAAATAAAGATTTTTTTCCACATGGGCACATGTCCGGTAAAGACGTCTTTCAGAACAGATTGACCGCCAGGACCCTTTCCAAAGATTACTATTTGATCCAAATCGTTGACCATAGCCAATAACTCATCACCAGAAGGGAGGTTAGGCTTCTTCCGGTGATCTACCTCACCGTTGAAATGCTTGCCTTTCTTTCTTACGGGATGATTGGTCGAAAGAAATTGACGACACCCCAGGTAGAAAACCTTCTTAGATTTTTCCAAATATGTACCTTTTGTCTTATCTAAACAGTGCGTGCATGCATTGTATCCCTCGTTTGGCTGCCCTGAAATGTTACTAAGAGCAAGCCAATCATTGATCCTTACGAACAACAATGCTCGTAGGTCAAATTCCCGTTATTTGTGCTCATCCCACACATGTATACCTGGTTTGGCCCACAACTGCAAAAGTGCATCAACCAATGGCCTTAGGTACACATCAATGTCGTTGCCGAGTCGCTTGGGGCCTTGGATGAGCACTAGCATCATAATGAACTTCCGCTTCATGCGCAACCAAGGATGAAGGTGGTAGATACATAGAGTCACAGGCCAGGTGCTGTGACTGCAGCTTTGCTCCTCAAAAGGGTTTATGCCGTCTGTACTTAGACCCAACCATAAGTTCCTCGTATCACCTGCAAAGTCCGGGTACTTTCTCTCGATTTTTTCTCCACTGCGACCCGTCGGCGAGGTATCTCAACTTCCCGTCTTTCTTACGCTCTTCTTTGTACCATCGCAACAACCTGGCATGCTCATTGTTTCTGAATAGACGTTTCAATTGTGGTATTATAGGAGCATACCACATAACCTTAGCAGGAACCTTCTTCCGGGGGGGGGGGGGGGGGGTTCGTCATCGCCCTCAACATCACCAGGGTCATCTTGTTTGATCTTGTACCGACATGCAGTGCATACTGGGCATTTATCCATATTCTCGTACTTCTCACCGTGGTACAGGACGCAGTTATTAATGCATGCATGTATCTTCTGCACATCTAATCCAAGAGGGTAGATATCCTTCTTTGCTTCGTACTTAGTCTCGGGCAAGTCGTTATCCTTTGGAAGCTTCGGCTTCAATATTTTCACTAACTTCTCAAATCCCTTGTCAGATAAACCAGTTTCTTCCTTCCATTTCAACAGTTCCTGTGTGGTACCGAGCTTTGTGCTGCCATCTTCGCAATTTGGGTACAACAACTTTTTATGATCCTTTAGCATGGCCTCCAACTTCAGCTTCTCCTTGTGTGTATCGCATTCTCGCTTTGCATGAGAAATGACCCGACAAAGATCATCAGCGGGCTCATCTGATGCCGGTTGTTCTTCAACTCCTTCTTCTTCATTGTCTTCAATTGCAGTATCACCGTATTCTTCAATGAACATAGGATATTTTTCATCATCTTCTTCTTCTTCATTGTCTTTCATCCTAACCCCTCTTTTTCCGTGCATGGTCCAACAAATATATCTGGCATGAAACCTCTCCGAAGTACGTGGCCTAGAATGGTTTTCGAGCTAGAGTACTCCCTCACGTTTCGACAGTAAACACATGGACAAGGCATAAAATTACCCACTTTGTTTGCCTCACCCACATCGATAAATTTATGCAGGCCTGCAA
This sequence comes from Hordeum vulgare subsp. vulgare, assembly GCF_904849725.1. Taxonomy (NCBI): domain Eukaryota; kingdom Viridiplantae; phylum Streptophyta; class Magnoliopsida; order Poales; family Poaceae; genus Hordeum; species Hordeum vulgare. The sequence goes on from NC_058523.1 coordinate 549,775,945, forward strand.
TAAATCCGGAATCGTGTCGTTCGTCGTACATCCATCGCTTCCATGCATCGATCTGCATCATACATGAATAGTGAAATGACCACCATATATGGTCACATGCAATATTTTTGTATCAGTTACAGATGAAAAGGATAAGGTTGCTAACCTCGGTCGAGGATACCATTTTGTGTGAACTTAAGTGTGACTCGGGCATTAGTCCCGGTTCGTAATGTACTCCGAAGTGCGTCGGTCAACGTACATCCATTGACGGTTCATCTGCATTATGAAATTAAGTATATCAAAAAACCATTGGAGAATATCATGAATAGAAAAATGACCAAATTAATACAAGTTCATCATCACATTAAAACCAAAGTACAGTAGTGATCAAATGTTATTATTTAAAAAAAAATACATAAAGTTCTCTCATCAAACAACATACAACTATTTAAAACATTTAAATGCAACAACAAATGCGATCAAAATCGCAACTAAGGTAACAATTGACCCAACATCACAATGATATCAAGCCTCTTTTTATCAATGGCATATTTTCTAATATTCCTAATCTTCAAGCGCATTGCATTCATCTTCAACCACATTGCATCCATCTTGATCTTGTGATCATCGACGACATCGGCAACATGCAACTCCAGTTTCATATTCTTCTCCTCAATTATTTTCATTTTTTTCTTCAAGTAATTGTTTTCTTTTTCAACTAAATTTAACCTCTCGCAAGAGGGTCGGTTGGAATTTCCGGTTCACATACATCCTAGATAAAACATCCATGTCACGTTGGTCGGCATAATTGTCGTCATAAACACTAAATGAAACATATAGTAATAAAAGAAAATATACCACGTCCGAATCATAGGCCGGGCGAGGGCCGACATAGGCGGATACTAAAACCATCGCACTATATAATAAAAAAGTAATTAATTTATATAAGTATCTATCTAAATCGTACATTTTGATTTTTTTTCTTTTAAAAACAAGATAAGAACAAGAGGCTCACCACGGTGGTGCTGGCGACGAGATCGGCGCCGGAGATCGACAACGGTGAGCACGGGCACGCGACGGCACCCTACATATGTGCAGACTCTAAAAAGTTAATTTGAGCTTAAATTTTGCATCTAAATCAAAAGAACTCCCACATACACTTCTACACTAAAACCCACAAACCACTCTATTTCTAGAGCATTTGAAATGAGCTAAACTAGCAGTGAGATATGAAAGGATGACGTAGCTAACCTTTTAGAACACTTGTGTAGTTGGTGCACCACCAAATCTAGACAAATATTGAGGAAAATGAAGCTTGGAGGTCGAGCTTGGAAAAGAGAAAGCTTAAGTATGGCTCGGACATTTTATCGAACACCTCATGTGCATGCATAGAAGGGTGGCAACAAGAGCATGGCATACACACATAGACCAAAAAACAAAGGAAAGGGTGGGCAGGGTGCGGTTATATATAGGCATCCCTTTTGTTTCGGTTGGTGTCAGAGCCGGGACAGAAGACTAACCATTAGACCCGGTTCCAGCCCCCAGCCGAGACTAATGCTCAGCGGCACGGCACGTGTCAGTCGCTAGATCTTTAGTCCTGGTTTTTGACATGATCCAGAACTATTGCCCCGCGAGGCCCTGGCAACTCGGACCGGGACCAATGTCTGGCATTGGTCTCGATTTTACTTGGACCCGAGGCTAAAGTGATTTGAGGCTCCGGTCGAAAACCTCATTTTCTACTAGTGTTCACGTCCAGGAAAGTGTTGCCCCTGTGCAACGCGTACATTGGCCTCAGCCGTCGCCTCGCTACACCGCGTTGTTGGTTGATGGTTCCTTCTGCTCAGCTGATGCAATAGCTGTTGCAGACATGATATTAAGGAGAGGAGATGGTTCGGTCATACTTTCAGCCTATCGCTATATCTTTAATTGAAACAGAGCGCTTGAGGTCGAGTACTCGAGTTACATGCGATCATGCAAGGTATAACTCTTGCTATTCAACTTACGAACTTTCCAGTCGTTGTATAGTCTGATTCCTCGGAGGCGTTAGCAGTGTTCTCTGGTGAAGTTCTGTTCCGTTTTGCTTATGGTTATGGGCATTTTGTCTTGGAGATAAAGGCTTTGTGTTCCGACAGGGAGTTTATTCCCTAGAAGATTCGGCATGAACAATATTAGTGGCAGATCGTTTGATAAATTATAGTCGTAGAGAATGTGTCACGGCGGTGTGGCTCAACCAAGGTCTCCTTTGTATTGTGGATACTTTGCTCTCGATTCTAACACTATAGTACCAGAATAAAACTCTCTTTTATGCATAAAAAAACCTGCAAAATTCACCAAAATGAACCGGAAACACGTCGCCGAGAACCCACCGTCAAAAAATCCTGTCACTAAAGTGGGTGCGCGAGTTCCACGGGCTGGAGGCTGGAGTGAAGGAGTAGTCCGCATTGATGTTGAACGCTGAGGACGGCACCGTCGAGTATGCCGGGCTCGCATTGGGAGAGAGCAGCATCTTCAGGTTGCAGAGATCAACAAAAATATTCATTGCAGAGACCCAGGCCTTCCGTCCTCCCTCTTCTAGACGGAGTCGGCCATGGATAGGTTACCAAAAAGACCGAGTATGCTGATTGGTCAACACATTTAGATTTAGTTAGCGACGTGGATGAAAAAGTTGCAAACTGGATCAAGAATGAAAGTGGATGGACAAGTGGGAAATCCAATTCAGCTCTTGGGAACATACGCTCCTGCGCATTAAAAATGATTTGCAAATGGCAAAAAAAATTGGAAAGTTTTGGATTTGTTTATTGTCACATCCAAATGCTACCTGCAAATTTTTAGGGGATAAGCTTAAGCATTTTGTCTTGCACAAAATAAACAAGTTAAACGCCAATTATTATCTCCAAATGTTACACATATTTTTGCTTTTTTTACCGGCGAAGCATTGCTATCCCGTTTCCGTGAAAATTGCCGAGCATGGTTCTTACATTAACAAGATCGTCTACAAAAAATGACAGAAATTATAAAATTTATTTACTATTTTATTTGAATTTACTGTTCATCATAGAGCACGTGCATTGTCCCAGAGCCAAAACAGCTCTCCCCAAGTGGGCAAGTCCTCTTGGTTATTCTCTTCATAATGTACTTAATATTTAGGGAGGGCTATAATTTAACGTGAGGAAAGAAGATGAATTGGATTTGGTGTACATATTAATATATAAAAATACTCCCTCCGTCATAAAATAACAGTCTTAATTACTTTGTAGAGCTCTAGTACAAAGTTATACTAAGTTTAAGACACTTATTTTGAGACTGGGGAAGTACTTTTTTTAATCTATTCAGGTTATTAATGACCAGGCTATGTAATCCTGTGCTCTTTGTGGTAAATAGCTAAAAGATGTTCAGATGTCTTTATATGTTCTCGTGTTTCTTGCTTGTGCTCGCGGTTGGTGAAGTATGTAGACACTGTTTTCTCTATGTGTTGTCATGACTTCAAACAATGTTAATTAGTAAAGAAATAAATGTTCCTTCTCTAAGCTTTTCCTCTAAACTAGTTTCTGATTGTGTAGCTTGGAGATTTTGGTCTGATGGTTCCTGATATCCTGTATTAGTCGATTACTACCACAGTATGAAGTGCACTAGTGGTTGGAGCCTGCCGTTACGAACCGCTTAAGAAGTAGTTGTGCGGATCATACCTTCACTTTGAAATAATAATAAAAATATAACATGTAAACATCACATCCGTCTCAAAAAGAAAAGAAAAACTAAAAAAAACTTTACTTGAAAAGAAAAAGAAAAAAGTCCCACTTTTCATTTCAAAAGAACTCTAAAAAATTTCAAAAACTTTCTTACTACGACCAACCAGCTTACGCCACATGGCGTAGGTTGTTGGCGATCATTCTAACGATGCTTAATGTGTTTGTTTATTACTTTTACTGTAGCCCCGATTGCTGATGACAAATTCAGAATCTATGCTTTTACTGTAGCCTCAGATTGCTGATGACGAATTTAGCACCTGTGCTGCCAATATGCCAGTTCTTATGATTCTTCTTCATCTCAGTTTTCAAGATGTGTGAATCTAACTTACTCCCTCCGTTCCTAAATATAAGTCTTTTTAGTGGTTCCATTAAAAGATTACATACGGATGTATGTAGACATAATTTAAAGTGTAGATTCACTCATTTTGCTCTGTACGTAGTCTCCTACTGAAATCTCTAAAAAGACTTATATTTAGGAACGGAGGAAGTATGTTAACACGATTATGTGTTTTGAACTTGAAGTGTGTGTGTGTGGGGGGGGGGGGGGGGGGAGCTTGGATTGGGAAGGTGGAGCGGCACAACAAAAGTCGACAATATTACTGTGGATGAAATAAGAAGATTAACATGAGAAAATCTGGGTTGCCGATTAAAAAGTCTACAATAAGATTAACAAGAGAAAAAGTGGGTTGCTGATTAAAAAGTCTACAATGGCAACTCAAGGGAGGATCCTAAAGATATATATTACAAAAATGTTGTTAAGGTACTAGAATATTTATTCCCCATTGCAACGCACGCGCAGTTACCTAATAGATTTAAAATCTTCTTGAGAAGGTCGTTGCTATAATGTCTTGGCAATAGAACACATACATTCAGCGACACTACAACATCATAAGTTTCAGGTAACACAGTAGAGAAATTCAGTCCTTAGACCCGCGTGAGGAGTTATCAACAAACCACCGCGTCGCTCCTGGGTGCGGCTCGGGGGAACCTAGTCCCATCTCCCATCAACCGCCGACACTTCCCTTCACCTCTCCCTCGATGTCGCCGAGGGTCTCTGACCGGCGAAGCCCGGGGCAGTGCCGGCGATGGCAGGGCCTTCCATGGGGGCGAATCCTCTTCCTCCTTGGCGGCGGAGCCGTTCCAATCTGGCGGCGGTGCTGCTCCGATCTGGTGGCGGCGAGGCTCCAATATGGCAGCGGTGGCGCTACTCGTGACGTGAGTGGTGGGGTGCTTCGGTCGGTGGTGTGCCCCGACTTGGAGCGGTGGCTTGGGCTGCCAATCCCCCCATCTGATATGGGTGGGGTGGTGGAGCTCACTCCAAAGATGCGGTCACCGTGTGCCTCGTCGGCTGTGGCGGCATGGGGCTCTGGTCGACAGGCTTCAGGCCATGGATGTTGACCGACACACGGTGGCGGGTTGGATCGGGGCGGCATGGGGGCCTGCTGTCGTGAAAATAATGATGGTTGTCCTCGTGCTTTTTTCGTATCCTGGCAATGTCTAACATGATCGGTCCTTCTTGATTTGGTCATCGACGTGTTCCGGAACTGCTATCGGAGATCCTGCCCAAGATACCTGGATCGGAGAGAATTTAGTCGTGCACGCCATATTACCCTAGGAGGTTCCATAATGGCATGACACAGAGTTCTACTATTTGTTGACATCATGAAACATGTCGGATTCTCGATTTCGTAGACAGCTGTGGAGAAGGTCATTTTGGCTTAGACCGGAGAGTCAGTTAGACGGATGGAGCCTTCCAGTTGATGGAGTCAGTCAAATGTTTGATAACTCTCGGGAGCAGAGCAGTGTCAAGCGAGGGTGGCACCACTGGAGGAATTCATTTTTGATGGTGCTTCTAGGGTGCCGAGCCATGACTTTGAGGGTGAAAACACAAGGCCTCACCTTCATTGGTTGTGCGTAGCAATTGTCTTGTTGAAGGAATTGTTTTGAGAGTTCGGACTTCTCGAGCATGAAAACCTAAGATCTTGGATCGGGCAAATGATGGTGCTTGTGCACTATTATCTTCTTAAAAGCGTTGTTTTTGGAGACCTTTTATGTATTCCAGGTGTTGTATTTGGTGGTGGTTTGAGTGCGGCTACTTAGAGAAGTCGATCGCTATGGCGGGACTTTTTCTTTCTTTTCTTTTTTATTTTTATCTTTGGATGTGTGCATTCTAGATGTCATTGCGAGATCTTGTAGTTGCAGAGGCCTGATGTAATTGGTATCTACTCAATATTAATATATTCTCTTTTAAAAAATGTCTTGGCAATATGTCTTTTCCACGTGCAGTGATGTAAAACTGGCTCTTGCGATGGGATCTACTTCTTGACCAACCGTGGAAGCTCTCACGACAGGAAGCAGAACTAGACGGTGTCATAGGGGCCGAGCTGGCCCCAGGCACCCAGGGCCCATGCACGGGACTATAAGGTGTAACATGCTATGTTTATAGAGGTTTTTAGGGACCTCTTATGCAGCGCCGGTTTGCTGTCCTAGCGCCTACAGCGCCCCGCGTTGGGCCGACCCATCAAACAGTTCGGCGCCCCTGCAGGCCCTGAAAAAGTTCATTAATTTTTGGAAATAGAGTACATTGATTTGGCAAAAAAAAGTTCTTCAAATGAAAAAAATGTTGACAGATTTTAAATATAATAATAATAATCAAATTTGAAAAATGTTTATCACATTTGAAAAAGGTTAATTATTTTTTATAAAAAGTTCAAGGATTTTAAAAAATGTTCATCAAATTTGAAAAAAAGTTAATCGATTTTCAAAAAAGTTCATCAAATTTGAAAAAAGGTAATCGGTTTTAAAAAAAAAGCTCAACTAATTTGAAAAAATTCACCAAATTTCTTAAAAAAATTCACAGAATTTGACAAAAGTTCATCCATGTTTTTTTTTAAATCACTGAATAAAATGAGTTCATTAATTTTGAAAAAAATTCATCCACTTTGAAAAAAGTTCATCAAATTTTTAAAAAAGTTCATCGAACTAAAGTTTTTTTATTGAATTTGAAAAAAAAATTCATCAAATTTTTTAAAAAGTTCATCTGATTTGAAAAAAAATGACCACAAACTATAAAAAATCATCGAAGCATGAAGAGAAAACAGAGACGAAAAACAGAAGCAAAAAACGAAAACCAAAGGAAGAACTAAGAAAAAAAGCAAAAGAAAAGTTGTCATAGCGCGGGTCGCTGCAGGTGTCCGTTAGCAGAATTGCATAATAACAGACGCATATGGCGCCAAATAAGAATTCTAAGGTTTTTGAGCATGCCCGGGTGCAGCAAAATCTCTAATTGAGAAGTACTCTTTGCAAAGACCATTCCCATATTTTTAGGTTGGAACAAGCTACGAAGCACCGATACGACGATACGGATATGACAATTTCTAGAAACAACAATATGGCGATACGACAAACATATATATAATAATAATAAAATGACATGTAATAAAAACTGACATAATAAATTGTGTGAGATGAGATCAAAATACTGCCTCACTAGTTTCCTAATTGCTTTCATGCCTCCTTGTTTTTCATTTTAAATATCTCACTATCATCAAGGGATAACACGATCCTAGATTGCTCCAATCTAATTAATTTGCACTATAATACCTATTACCTTGACAACATAAAAATCAACAAACCTTTTAAAGTTAAGAACTTGAAATTGTCAAATGACAAACATATATAAAAAGCAACATTGGATTGCACGAGTGAGCCAAATAATGGAGGGGGTACTACTTTTCTTCCAACATTTTAGAAGTTTTTTCTTGATAGCGATATAGAGGGCACAATCTTCGTTGAGTTCCTTATTCTCATATGGTAAATATATAGGAACTCTCACCTATTAAGATACCGATACTTAAAATCAACAAGTAATACACATCAATAATGCTCAAATAATGATGAAAAAAAAGCTAAAACATGTCATGGTGTACATTTTTATCTTCTTCCCTAGCAATACGAGGCAACAACAACATCAACAAATAGTTTTACGCCACAAAAATCGACAAGCAGCAAGTCAACAACATCAACAAGCAATTTTATCTAACAAGCAGCATCCTTAGAAAGCACTTTTATGCAACTATTACATCAGTACACAATACACGTTAACTACCTATATGAATGGATGAATGATACATCAAGGCAGGAGCAATACCGAACGGCGGTACTTCGGGGATACCCGTATGATCAATTTTTTCTTTTATTTTTAATTTGAAAAAGATGATACTTCAGGAATACCCGTATCGAAGCCGTATCTGACGTATCGAGGTATCGACGAAGTACTGAATGGTGATACACATATTTCTAAAGTATCGGTGCTTCGTAGGGAACAAGTGGCTCATTGAATGCGTGTCACTTATCTCAACATGAGAGTTTTTCCCATTTTTTGTAGAGTCATATTTTCAAAAATGTTTTATCTCTTCAACCGTGCATCCAAATCTCAAACCGACTGTTGGGTCGAGACCTTCAAAACTAGATTCCATGTTAATATATTTTGATGCATATTTTTCCATCAAAAAAGAAACAAAAAAGGGAACGAAAAAACCGTGCTTCCTGCGATAGAAAAAAAGAGAACACATTTTTTTGTTTCCGAAAGGCATGACAGTTCCCCTCGCGAAGGCAAAATCGTGCCGCTCATGATAAGAAAAAATAGAAAACGTATTTTTGTTTTCATTTCTAAGAGGCGCGACCATGTCTCTGATGAACGCAAAACCGTGCCTCTCGCAAAAGAAAACAGAGAACACTTTTTTTCATTTTCGAGAGGCACGGCTATGGCTCTCGCGAACGTAAAACCATGCCCCCCATAAAAAAAGGGAAAACGAGTTTTCTTTCGTTTCAGAGAGGCACGGCCGTGCCTCCGATGAACACAAAACCATGCCTCTTAGGAAAGTAAAACCGTGTCTCTCACGAGAAAAATCGAAAAACACGTTTTTCGTGAATTGTTTTTTGTCAAAAAGCTAAAAAAAGACAGTTGAAAAACCGAACACCAAAAAAACACGGAAAATACCAATATAAAAAGCCAAAAATGTGTGTGGAATAATAAAAAAAGAAATCCAAAGAAAACGTTCAAAGCACGATACGTGACGGCGGCAGAGAACGCGCCAAGTGACGGCGCGTGGGAGTGATTGCTGGAAGGCTATCGAAGGAGTGCACACTTACTAGTTGCTCTAGGGGTGCAACTAACTAGTGTGTCCGATTTAAGATACAGCATCGGACATGGCCTAACGATCAAAGAACATTTCTATTCATATTCCATCCATCGCGTTTCTAAATATAAATCTTTATAGAGATTTTACTACAGACTATATAGAAAGTAAAATGAATGAATTTATACTTTAAAATATGTCTATATACATTCGTATGTATTCCTTTCCGTTCGTAATTACTTGTCGCATAAATATATAATAATGAATGTATCTAGAACTAAAATATATTGAGATATATATATTCCTATGACAAGTATTTTCGAACGGAGGAAGTATTTTATAGTGAAATCTCTAAAAAACTTATATTTAAAAATGGAGGGTGTAAATTCTAACGAGAGTGTTATATTTGCTCCTCAAGAGTTGTGGTAGTATATGCCTTTGATGGACTAACTAGATGGAGAACGATATTGACCATAAATATCATATGAATTATAAACGGCACGCTTTAATATTTGAGGTATCACGGGGGAAGGATCCCCACCGGAAAAACAGACGCTTTGTGAACGTGTAAATCTGTGACAGAGCCACAAAGGTGATTAGTTTTTTCTTTTGAGGAATCACTGGGGGAAAGATCGCCACGTGGAAAACACACGCTTTGTGACGTAGGTGTATATCTGTGACAAAAGCCAGAAAGGTGATTGAATTTCAGTGGACCTGATTACATCTTCGCCGGCTTTCCAAAAGAGAGAGCAACTGCATCCATTCTTTGCTACCCAAACAATAGTTAATCAACAGCTTTCGTGTGCGTCCAATTCCAATCATGGGTCCGTGTCGTCAAAATCTATCAAGATTCAGGATCGATGCATGCTAGGTTCTGCCCTTTTTTTTTTCTTTTGTTCCTTTTTCTACATGTCAGTACTAATAATGTACACTCTTCATTCTTAAATATTAGTTTTTTTTATTTCACTACGGGTTACATATGAATGTATATAGACATATTTTAGACGATAGATTAATTCATTTTACTTCGTATGTACTTCCTCTGTTTCGAAATATAAGACATTTTAGAGATTTGATTATAGACTACATACGGAATAAAATGAGCGAACCTACAGTCTAAAATATGAGTCAAATTTCTAAAAGGTCTTATATTCAGTGTAATCTTTAAAAAGACTTGTATTTAGAAACGAAGGGAGTAGTGAGAATGCAAGGTGAAGAATCTAGCTATGCTTGATGATTACTAACTCTATATCCGTACCGAATTCTCTACTAAACAGCACCACGGGTATAGTTTCAGTTCTTTTAGGGTGCACCTCCCCTAAAATAAATTTCTTTTAGGGTGCACCATCTTAATTACCTGCCTAGAGGTCAGAGGTGACGTACATTTAATCCTGGCCGTCCGGTGCAAAAGTGCATCATTTGAACTGCGTTAGAATTTGATTTGGCAACTATAATTAGGAAGTTTGATGATATGGGATATAGTTCTTTTTTTGCGCAGATATGGAATATAGTTCTGATCGATTACCCCCTAATACGACCAAGCACGATTGCACAATGTCAAGATACGTTTGCATATTAAGAAATCCTCTAGTACAACTACAAAACATGAAAAGTAATACATAATAGAAAAATTAGACTGCACAATTAATATTACTTCATGTTTTTTTCAATCTGACAAAAGATAAGTACAGATGTGAAATTCACAAAAGCATATATTACTTAAATTAATTATTACAATAATTTTTCTCATCCATGGAATATTTTTGGATATTTTTCTAGAAACAAAAGCTATCGGTATTTTTACAACATTTGATGTACATCTATGCGGTGACATGCAAAGCCGACTATCGGCGACGCTGGTCGAGAGGGGGGACGAAGGGTGAAAACGATGTGGATGAATCGGACTTCGGTTATTCTGATTGACTGCGAATAGTTACACGAACTTCGGATCACAACTCTCTGTGGTTCGCAATTCTAAAGGCAAAATACGTCCCTTCCTCCAATCCAATGTTTGCATCTTCTAGGGGGGATCTCAATTCTGAAAGGACTTGGTTAAGCTTCGTCCTCTTTTCATGGACTTTGTCAAATTTCGGGTAGGCAACGGGGCCTCTACTCGTTTCTGGCTTGACTGGTGGTGTGGGGAATCTACCCTCTCGGTGGCTTTCCCCACGCTCTTCTCCTTCTGCCCTAAGCCTGAGATCTCCATCGCAGAGCTCGCGAGTCATAATTGGGACTTGGCCTTCCGACGACGTTCGTTGTCGCCTGAAGAGTTGGTTCAATGGCATCGTCTTGCTGCCTTTGTCCCCATACTCTTGGAGGCGGAGGACTCGGTGGTCTGGCCTCACTCTTCTTCGGGCTGTTTCTCGGTTAAATCCTTTTACTCTAAGCTTATTGCGGGTTCATCAACAAATAAGTTCAATCAGATTTGGCATTCTCGTATCCCCCCTAAGATTAAAATCTTCTTGTGGCAAGCCTTCAGGGGCCGGCTTCCGGCGGCGGATCAGATCCAAAAACGCAATGGCCCGGGTTCGGATCGTTGCGCCCTGTGTGAGGAGTTGGAAGACACCAATCATATATTTTTCCATTGTGTCTTGGCTAAAATGATTTGGTGTTGATTTCGATCGCGGCCTCATGTTTCTTGGGCCCCTATTTCATTCTCTGACCTACGAACTTTAGCAATACCTTTGGTGGGGGCCACGAAACGTCTATTTTGGATTGGGTTTGTGGCGGTATGTTGGGCATTCCGGAACACTGGGAACAAGTTTACCATTGAACATATCTTTTCGTCCAAACCGTTTGATTGCTTATATAAAGTTTGCCTGTTCTTGCAGCAGTGGAGATTATTGACTAAAACTGAAAATCGTGTCAGCTTCGACCTCATGCTATCTAAGATTCAGGCCACGGCTTCCTCCCTCTTGCGGCAGGAGCCCACTGCCTAGCCTCTTGGTAGCGGCGTACTTGGAGGCTGTGCCACCTTTCTCTTGATCCTGCTTATGGGCCGGCCTGCGTGCCGTGGTTGGGGCATGCGTGCCATGTACCCCTTAAACTATCTACTCCCTTTTTGACCTGGAGGACTTTGAAACCTCTTTCTCTGTTATGTGCGTTGTTACTCTGCCTGGTGACTTTATCTATAAAGTCGGGTGTATGCCTTTTATCTAAAAAAAGGTCTAGTGCTTGCGTCGGCCTAGTGGGACACACCACAGAAAATTGGAGCATACAGAGAAAAAACACCCCGCAGATATCTATGGCGCCAAAGTATAGTTTCACATAAGCGATAAGGTCGTATCTATGTCGTACAAAATATGCCCACACTAACACTATTTTAAAAAATAGTGCTTGCATTGGCATGAGATTTTTTTTCGAAAAGGGGGGAGACCCTCGGCCTCTGCATCTAGGCGATGCACGTAGCCATTTTATTAATTATTCACAAAAGACCTTACAAACATATACAATAGTAAGTCTGAAGCCACCATCTAGGCAACATTTGTCGCTATTCCTATCGAGTTGATGAAGGATGATGATAGTGTGGGTCTAATATCAAACAGACCTCGTAGCCAAGCCTAACATCTAAGATCCGAGGACCAAACCAAGCCACTTGCCGAGTATGGGACACACACTGATCCGGTGCACACACAAAGGCCGCTCCAGCCACCTACCACCAATCCATCTTCAGAGTTTGTACTGATGCATCAACCTTGTCCGACCTAGTTGTCATCGATGCTACACAACACCATCATCATGCACTCGTCCATCAACACACGCCCAATAGAGAGACCCCGCTGCTCCATGCCGCTGAGACCCACCGTTGTCGATGTGTCAGATGCAACACTGCTCCTCCTTCGCGAACACCACCTACTACCACTGGTCCCATCCCCTTCACCGCCAACCGATCCCCAAGGCCTCTCACAACACCTCCAGGAAGGTCACGACGCGAACACGTCACTGCCGCCAAATCCGAAGAGGATTGAAAGTTTTCACCCGGCATGAGATCGGGATGGGTGGATTGGGCCCTCAGCTGCGCCTTCATGAAGGAAAGTGACACCCATGGGCGACGTCACTGCCGGGCCGGCCAGACCGGTCAAGGTTTCCCCAGGACCCAAGGTACACCACTAGGGCTCACCATCACCGGAGCCTGCAGCCGCAAACCACCGGGACGACGAGAGAGGCAACAGGAGAAAGGGGCAACCTCCAGATCTCACGCCGTCGCGCCAAGCCGTCGCAGGATCACCGCTGCCCGATCCAATCCCCGACAACCCACCTGCCCCATCATGCCGGACAAGGAGGCCAACCTAGGGGCCACCACCCCGGATCCATGACCCTTCGTCGCAGACTAGGCAGAGCAGAGCCAGTCTGTCGCCACGACCGCCACTCGGTCATCGGCCGGTCGGGTCACTCCAAATGGAGGCCGTCATGGCTAGAACAACATCGTCGTGATCGATCGGGGCCTCATCCTCGAGATCTGGGATCCCGTGCATCCTAATCCCTGAGTGATAGGGTGACTCCTCCTCCGCCGCCGCCCACGCGCAGGCTTAGTCCGGCGCCGACCACCGGCGGGGGCGTAGGGGTGAGCGGATAGGAGGAGGGGGACCGACGACGAGGGGTTGTGTCCCCTTGGTCTCCTGCATGATGGGCGACGGAGGGGTCGAAAAGGCAACTCGACGCGTTGTATTGAGGTGCTTGTTCTGCATTGGTGTGAGATGGCGCCCCACCAACAAAACTTCTGGCTAGCCATTTCTCTACTAGTGCAAGTACCCCCATCAGCCTATCCTAGATCTAAGGTCTTCACCCTAGAGAAGATCCGTGATATCAAATCAATGCCTTCGACAAGGTATCTGCCATACAGAACCAATTAAGGTCAGGCCTTGAGTTTTCACCCTGAAAGCTAAGACTTTGTACTCCGCATGTGCTACCGCCCGTACTTGCGGATGTCAAGGCTATGAGTCACAAATCACCAAGGAAAGTACTCATCTCCACGAAGACTCGATCTACATTACGAGGCCTCAGAGCTCATCCGCCATGACGTTCTATGCTAATGGCTTCAACATGAATATCCAAAAACCGTCATCTCCCATAATGTCAACATAGACCGAACTTTCGCGTCAGACCCTCGTGAAGCCACTCGGGCTGAAACAAGGGCGCACATGACCGAATTCCATTCGATCCAACAATATACATGCGTGAAGCACCGAATGAAGATCTTTGGCGGAGCATTTCGGAACACGTCAATGGCAGATCCATGAGAGTTGGCAACCGGCAGAACACCATCATCTTAGAGCAAAAAGGACCCAATGACCATGTCATACTTGTGATCTGCATTGGGGTTTTCCCCGAAGAGGAAAGGATGATGCATCACAATATAAATAAGTATTTCCCTCAATGAGAACCAAGGTTATCGAACCAACAGGAGGACCACGCAATTTTTTGTCTTTAGCGTCTACACACAAAAGAGCACACACTTGCACCCAACGCGGGCAAGAGGGTTGTGAATCCCCTTGGACTCGTTACTTGCAAGTAATAAGTAGTGATAGATAGATAGTTTAAATATATGAAATATAAAAATTAAATACAAACAATAAAAGGCAGCAAGGTATTTAGTGTTTTGATAAATATATTTGTGAATAGACCCGGGGGCCATAGATTTCTTCAGAGGCTTCTCTCTTGTAGAAAACATATGGTGGGTAAACAAATTATTGTTGGTCAACTGATAGAAAAGCGAATAGTTATGTAGTATTCATTCATTGCAATTAGCATTACATATATGCATCACATCTCTAAGAAAGGAGACCGACTTCTACATGTATCTACTATTATCACACCTCTATCTAACATGCATCTAGAGTATTAAGTGAAAACAGAGTAATGCTTGGAGAATAATCACATGATGTAGAGAAAGTAAATCCAATTAATATGAATCAACCCCATCGTTTTTACCCTTAGTGGAAGGAATATAATACGTGTCATATCTCTTTCTGTCACTAGGATTGAGCACCGCAAGATTGAACCCACTACAACGCGCCTCTCCCACTAAAGATAGATCAATCTACTTGACCAAACCAAATCAATAGATCAGAGAGAATTGCGAAGCTATCACAATCATGCATATAAGAATTCAAGAAAGACTCAAATATTATTCATGAATAATCTAAACATAAACCCATAATTCATCGGATCCCAACAAATGCACCGCACAACAATGATTACATAAGATGGATCACCACATGAGTCGTGATGATCATGGCAATGAAGAACATAGAGAGATAGATAACCATCTAGGTACTAACTATTGACCCACGGGTGTGTGGTGAACTAAACACACACCAGCATGGGAGCATCAAGGTTGATGTAAAGGCCCACTGTGATTGATCCCCCTACGACAAGGCACCGGGACAGGGCTCCAGACGAACACATGGCGGAACAGAGACTTGTGATGGCAGAAAAAGTGTTTCCAGAGGCTACTTAGAGTTTTTGGGATTAATGTGAATTTATAGGACACGGAGGAGGGCTAGAGGCCAAGGCAGGTGGCCCCAGGCCATCAGTGCGCGACCACCCCCCTTGGGTGCACCCTGTTGGCTTGGCACCACCTCATGGGGCCTCCGGTCTCCTTCAAAGCTTTCAGGTCCTTATTTTGTCCAGAAAAAAACAATCAAAAAGTTCTGGGTATTTGGACTTCTTTTGGTACAATATTTCTGACAAGCTAAAAACATGCGGAAAACAACAACTAGAACATGCGGAAAACAACAACTAGAACTTTGGCACTGGATTAATAGATTAGTGCTTAAAATAATATTAATCAGCAAATAAATGCCTAAAAAGCACCCTAGAAAAATATAATAGCATGGAGCAATCGAAAAATAGATATGTTAGAGATCGTATCACCACACCATCCACCGGTTTCCTACGGTAGGCCGAAGATCTGAACGGGCACCGCCGTCACCACCCGCACCATGCAGAGATAAGTAGTTGAGATGCACCGAGCCCCCCCCCCCCGAACCGGTTGCTGTGTCGCCTTCGCGGCCACAATGGTATTCGAGGTCACCGTAGAAATCCGGGGCCACCGCCTCGATGTCCATCTCTGCTGTACGAACCACGCCATCCAGGGCTGCCATGATCTTCGGCCGGAGATCCCGCAACACGAGAAACGATGGGCCCCCTGCCGCCATCATTCATGCGAGGAGGATGAGGACCCGCCGCCAGCATCAGCCTCATGGACTTTGTCCGGAGGCGTTCTTTGACGATGGCGGGATAAGCAAGATTGATCGTAGGGGGAAGGGGTGGAGGCTGCACTAGGGTTCCACCCAAGTCGCCTCTCCTAGGAGCGACGCGGAGGTCTGTGTTGTATTGGTCTGGGATGACTTTGTATTTGCTAGTGTGTGTGGTTCTATTGACTGTGTATATCTTATTCAGGCAGAGGGTGAAAGTAAATTCATTTGGATTGTATTCCCTTGAAACTAATCTTTTCAGGACTGTGGTACCTGTGTTTGGATGAGTTTAAGATGAGTAACACTATTTGAATGTATTTGCAAGGCCATGTACTCCCTCCGTCTCGGTTTATAAGTCATATTAGGTTGTGCACCGCGACCTAGACGGAGAGGAAAATAAGAGAAATTAATGTTAGTTTGCTAATTAATATCATTACATGCAATGAATTGACCACTGCATGTCGTGATAGTTAGTCTCAAATCATGAAAAACATACACGCGGATCACCGAAAAGTATGAGAATGTCAGCATATTAATTTAATGACTCTTTGCTTGTAGATTTTTAATGCGAAAAGGCTGCTAAGTTAATTCAGCTACTGGACACTATGTCTATATACAAAAGTTAATTATTTGTTCCTTGTAAGACATTTCATTCCGTAAAATCAATAATCAACTAATAGTGTGAAGAGTCCTCCCAGTTGGAATGTCTCATTTCGTTTACAGTTGCGTGGCGGCTATTACCACACCCCAAAGATCTAAGGTTGGGAAGACCGGAAGAATGACGTAGTATAACACAACTCCGGGTGTATAAATATTCAGGAGCGGATGTATTATGCACAGTAAAGCTAAAGTGTACACCAAAGCGACAACTTTTGAAAAATTCTATCATTATCTCTATCAAGCATAGCACATCAGATTTTTCGGGGAAAAAAGCATAGCACATTAGATAAGCTCAATTATGCATTGCTGGAAACTTTTTTCTTTCTAGAAAGCCAATCATTAATTTTGTGTGGCATATGTGTGATAGGATAGCTTGCATACACCAAGGCAGTCATGTAATCTTCCTGCCTATATAAAGCACCCCATTAACAACCTTACAATTCAGGCCAAGAGTTCCAACCAACACAGTGAGCTCTCCTCTTCAGACCTCTCCCTTCTCCCCTCCAGGAGTCTAGGGTTAGAGAGAGGCAGAGAGTGAGAGAAGAGCAAAAAACAACCTCTAGCCCCACTGTTGATTAATTTGCCAGCAGGCTTGTTGTCAACTTCATATCTGTCTTATTTCCCTTCAATATCTTCGTATCACAATGGCTGGCCTATCCATGGAGCACCCTTGGGCATTCGCCTTCGGCCTACTGGGTATATTATTCTCACCACGAGAAAAAGATGTCCAAGAATTACCCCTTGTATTATGATAGTCTCTTATTACAGCTGTTATTTGCTAGTGCAGTATTAGTAGACTACTTTGTGTCGTTTAAGATCATCCTTTTGCAGCATCTATCTATATATCTTATCTTTGCCACAGATTGATTAATTGATGTAGTCTAGTACTAGCACTAGTGACATCTAGTTCGGTGCACCAACAACCCATCAAGAAGCAACAACAAATGAACTGCCTATGTTATTTTGCATACGATAAAGCGCATAAAAGAAAGATGTAAATGTGTCCTGCAAATATCACAACTGGTTGCTAACTTCTCTAACTTTGTGCCGTGCAGGCAACATCATCTCTTTTACGAGCCTCCTCGCCCCGATGTAAGCAAAGTGCCTCTGTCATTTCTAGTTTTCATTTGATAGACCATCTTAATAAGTTCTCTCATAACTAATGTACACACAACAATAAATATTAGACCAACATTCTACCGGATCTTCAAGAGCAAATCCACTGAGGGGTTCCAGTCGGTGCCCTACGTCGTGGCCCTGTTCAGCGCGATGCTGTGGATCTTCTACGCGCTGGTCAAGACCGGCGAGGGCCTCCTCATCACCATCAACGCTGCCGGCTGCGTCATCGAGACCGTCTACATCATCATGTACCTCGTCTACGCCCCCAGGAAGGCCAAGATTTTCACAGCCAAGATCGTCCTCCTCCTCAACGTCGCCGGCTTCGGGCTAATCTTCCTCCTCACCCTCTTTGCCTTCCACGGTGAGACACGGGTTGTATCGCTCGGGTGGATCTGCGTCGGCTTCTCCGTCTGTGTCTTCGTCGCACCTCTCAGCATCATCGTGAGCCACCGACCCATAAACTTTGTTGTATATATTGTTGCTCATGGCGCAAACTCTTGTACATGTTAACTAACTATATGTGTTCTGTCCTTCCCAAAGGGTCGTGTGATCAAGACCAAGAGTGTGGAGTACATGCCCTTCTCCCTCTCCCTCACGCTCACCCTCAGCGCCGTCGTCTGGTTCCTCTACGGCCTGCTCATCAAGGACAAATACGTCGCGGTAACTACACAAACAACACTTATATTGTCTGATACATATACGGTTACAATTCTCAAGCATGAGCAGTGATCGATGATTAAATTTGTGTTTCCAGCTCCCAAACATCCTTGGCTTCACATTCGGGATGATCCAGATGGTCCTCTACATGTTCTACATGAACGCGACGCCGGTCGTGGCAAGCGATGCCAAGGAGGGGAAAGAGGCATGGAAGGTGCCCGCAGAGGACCACGTCGTCGTGATCAACGTCGGCAAGGCCGACAAGAGCTCGTGCGCCGAGGTGCGCCCGGTCGCCGACGTTCCCAGGAGATGCGCTGCTGAGGCGGCGGCGCCGGGGCAGCAAGTGATGGCGGTGGACTTTGCGCGTTCTGTTGAGGTGGTCTAGATGCAGCCATGCATGGCTCATGCATGAGTCGTGCAAGCTTTAATATGTATACAACCTTTTTGGAGGGTATGCGGTGCTGTAGATTCCCGCATGCAGGGTATGCAATGCCTTTGTTCTGTTATATCAACGTGTTGATAATATGAGGCATAAACAATAACGTGTTGATAATAGTCGTGCAGGTGCCAGTATTGTTGCTCATCTGAAGTTTCCTGTGAGAAAATTATTTTGTAAACTACAAGAAAATCTGTCTGTACCCAGTGGTCGGTTGTATGCAAGTGTTGTTTCACGGGGTGCTCTGCTTACAGGCCAATATGTCGACCACCGTCACAAAACACTCCATATATATACGGACTCGGCATACAAGCCAATATATCCACCATCTTAAAATATACTCTACACACACTTGGTATTATGCAAACACAAAAAGGAACGAGAAAAACACTCGGCATACACATGTTGCTCGGCAAATGTTTTCCCTCATGTCTCCTTCATACAAGTATTATTTTTTTGGAAGTCATATAAACACAGTTTGCTGACAAATCAATGCCGGGAGTCCCACAGATCGCGCCTTCTGGCCATTCAATTGTTCCAATCCAACGTTCATCGATGTGTATCCCTTCTCACCTCTTACTTCCCTCTTACCGCCCTCTTCCCTTCTCTCTCTCCCCCCCCCCTCTTTCCCACCGCCATGCACCTCCCCCCTCCACCGTTCCAGATCGATGCCACGGTAAGGTCGCCGTCGACATTGCACCTCTGTTGTACGCCTTCCTCAGTTGAATAGAGGTCACGATGACTCCATCGCCTGCCACCTATAATCTTGCACGCGTCCCCCCGTCCCCTTCCCAGTGCGATCGAGGCCACGATGAGGTTGCCATTGACCACGTGCACACACCTCCGTCACACCACACCTCCCGCCCACCTCTAAATTGAGGATGCGACAAGGTCGCCGCGAACCATACGCTCGTGCGCCTCCTAACCAACCCAGTCCAGACCGAACCCATGATGGGGTCAACGACATGCTTTTTTAGTTCTTGTTCATGCAGTATGCCGAGCACCTAGTTTTTGGTACTTGGCATACATGTATGCCAAGCATGGTGATTTTGGCACTCGGCATACTACGACTGCCACATGGCATTGTCATTTTCATCGGCTAGGTATAGCCTAACAACTAGTTGGGTTCCCATTATCAGGGTTTTTTCGTAAGTAGCAAGATTTCCCTAGGTGATAAATGGATATACATTAATCCGTGGAGCGAAAGTTTTTGTTCCTAGCAGGGCCCATTGATACGTCGCCAACATATCTATAATTTTTGATTGTTTCATGGTGTTATATTATCATTCTAGGATACTTTAAAGTAATAATTTATCAATATATATTATCTTTTAGCACTAACCTATTGACCCAATGCCTAATGCCATTTTCTATTTTCTATGTGTTTTTTACTTTTCAGGTTTAGAGTATCAAAAGAAGTCCAATTGCCCCGAAACTTTTTATTTTTATTTTTTCTGGGCCAAAATAAAACCTGGAAGTCTCGGGAGAAGACAAGAGGGCCACACGAGGGAGGGACAAGCCAACAAGTTGCGGCCAGGGAGGTCGGCGCGCCGCCCTGATGGCTTCTCCCTCCCTGCTGGCCTCTCTACCTCCATTCTCTGACCTATAAATTCACATATATTTCAAAAATCCTATCATGATAGGTAGGTAATGATGGCTATTTTGAGGAGATGTAGGGTTTACTTCTGGAGAACAAAAGGAAGTTCTCCCACAATTTCAAATGTACCTGCGTAGTATGCATCAAGTCTTAGTGTGAAAGTGGGCAATACTCAGTACCGAGGGGCTAGCAATTAAAGAGGAAAATATGCAAATGCTTCAAACTCGCTTTAGTCATAAAGGACTCAAACACTACATAAGAGTGTTCTGGCGACATATTGCATAAGACTCGTAGCTAAGCACCCCCAAGGGGGTATTTTGTCGGGCGTTACCCCTTACGCAACCCAGACAAACACAAAATTGCCAGAAAGCCTTCAGGTAAAGAACATTGCACGAGTATCTACCCATGCAAAAATAATATCCCCCAACTTAGAACATTGCAATACAAAACTCGAGAAAATTATGAAAGAAAAACGACAATGCAGGAATATCATAGGCAGTATCATGCGTGTCAACTAGGCAATTTCAATAAGGTGGCGTGTAATCAAATGAAGAGAGAGTTGAGTATCATATTCATATCATAGTAAATGATATGCTACTATGTGTCATGCATGATAATAAATAAACTATTCTATGATACCAACATATGATATTATGTATTAGGGATGTATAGTAGCATACGCTAATATAACATGCATGATACTAGTATATGATACTTTCCACATCGACCAACCAAGTTAAGCTAGGGTTATACACTTTAAATGGTTAGGTAGAAATGACCTATCATCCAATGGACATGAACCTTGTCTTCAATTGTTTTTCCTTGTTATGGTCTGGTGGCTCTCCCTGCCCTCTCTCGCATAAAAATGAGTAGAATTGGTTGGTACAGACGAGGGCGATGGTCATCTGCGACATTTTAGTGGTACTTTTGTGTACCTTTTGGTACCTTCGCAAGGACCGTAGAAAATCTCCACTATGACAATAATAATCTCCCAAGTCCCAACCAACTGATATATAGTACCCCTAGCCTAGCAGTTCCATACTGAACGGAAGAATATACTGGAGCATCGGATGCAGGACCGAAGATGCAATGGAGGAATCATCATTACAGCTGGGTACAGGGTTAGAGCTAATCGAAGAGCATCTCTGTTCCTACGTTACATGGTCTATATGACCCTGATGGATGGACAAGATGGAGAAAGTATATTGACTACTATAGCCACCGTGAATCACGCGCTTTGTGAACGTGGAAATCTCTGACAAAAGCCACAAAGTTGATTAAATTTCAGTGGACCTGCTCACATCTGGGCCGGTTTTCCAAAAGAGAGAGAGCAACGACATCCATTCTTTGCTACCCGACCAAGTGTTAGTCAACAGCTTTTGTGTGCGTCCAATTCCAATCATGGGTCCGTATCGTCAAACGCACAATATTGTTATGAGAACCTCTATCAAGATTCCGGATAGATGCTAGCTTCTTACCTTTCTTACTTTTGTTCCTCTTTTTTACTCGCAGGAATCAGCATGTCAGTACTAACATTCCCTAGAATACACATAAGCATGTGTATCATATTATTAAAGAAGAAGCGGTATAGAAGACGGATGCAAGGCCTTTCGGCCAGTACAATGCTAATCACAAGGGTGAGCCTTCACAACCATGATCACACACACACCCTATCTATTATGATACAAGCTTCCCTAGTCTAACCTGATGCCAAAGACAATAAGGCAATCTATACAGCAACCTAGCCACGTCACAACCAACGCCGAGACCTCGACACCAAGACCAAGACCAACGGCCAACACAAACCAACATACAGCCACCCAAATGTGCCAGGGAAAGTCGGCAAGTGAACGGCACGGCTTGGGCGGACCAAGGAAAGATGTCATCGAGAGAACACGGAACATGGCGAACATTGTACCAAGGGGGCCCACGCCCAAAGAGCCGTCGACCTTGACTCGAGCCGCACCGTAGATGTTCCTCGAGGAACAAGACAACGTCTTCAAGAAGGTTACGACGCCTTGGCGCCGTCGTCGTCCGGTTCAAAGAAACAAAGAGTTTCCCCCGAGCTCGAGGAAGGTAGCCCGCACTACTAGAAATCCCCATATTTCCGACGGTGAAATCTAATAACCGACGGCCCGTCGGTTATTACAGTATTAGCCGACGGTAGTTTCAAATGCCGACGGTTAGTGCGAACTCACAGTTATTACCGTGAATACCCGACGGTATACTAAAGTGGCCGACGGTGAAAATCCGCCCCTCGGGTATCCAACCTAATGCCCAACGGTTCATTGTAAATCTTGACAGTTTCTCCTGCACCCACGGGGATTACATGTAATGCCCGACGGGTATCCCTACACCCACGGGGATTACATGTAATGCCCGACGGTTAATTGTAATGGCCGATGGTTTTTTGTACATTGTCAGGGATTACTTATAATGGCTGACAATTTTTCTTACACCCTCAAAGATTACATGTAATGTGTGACGGGTTTTACTACTCCCATGGAGTTTAATTACATGTAATGTCCATCGATGGAGAAAAAGTAATAGCTCAAGACAAAATCAAAACTCTCATGTATGAGTGAAAATGGCCGATGGTACATATATTTGCCTCTCGGTTATTTGAGAAAATACCCGATCGATGGTCTATAGAAATATCCGACGATTAACTTTCCCTCTCGACGATATGTTTCAATGAACAACGTCGATAAATGTAGGATAACCGATATATTATATTCAGATAGTTACGTATATATATAAGAAGATTTCAGAACTAAGATTTAGGTATTGTTGTAAGTGCATTATGTTGTTTTTCACAATATATATTAATTAATACAAATATGATGGTTAAAAAGTTGCACTTACAGAAGTACCGTAACGACACAACCATTGTGAACAGAGAAGAAGCTGTTGTCCGTACCCCGATTTATCTTCTCTTACGACATCACTGCCCTTTATAGTAGTGCGCTCAACGTACTACGATGTTTACATCTAAGTTGGCTTGTTGTCGATCGTGTGGCACACAACGTCTTGTCGTGGAGTGCATGTGCTTCTTTCTCGCGACCATTCTTCTTCCTTGCGGCCAAGGAAGTAAAGGAGGTATCAATGTTTCTTAAAGGAGTCCACACCTAGAATCACCAGGGAGGTGCCTTGCCGTCCAGCAATGATGCGCGATGGTGTTTTTCTGCATTACTATATTCTATATGGTAAAACCACGTACCAAGTTATTATTTTTTAAGTTATGTGTGTTTTTTAAATTATAACGAAGATGAGTATTGTATTTAAAATTTAAGAAAATGTCGTGTGCAATTCATACAATCCTATATATATGTACGTATGATCCTTCAATTCGTCCGAAGTTGCGACCATTATTTTTCCTGGTAGTCAAGGAAGTAAAAGGGAGGCATATCGCTCTTTATACAAATTGTCTGCAGAGCCGCTCTTACCATTTCAAAGTGGTGGCGTCCCTGCAACAGTGAGGTTATATTCGTACAATATATGAAACCGTTCATATTTTTCACCATCATTTTAGGGTCCTTCGTAAACACCTACAGATGATCGTCATAAAGTACTAATACTATTGTGAATTATAACAAGCATGAGTTCTATGTGTCAAAATTAAAAATAGAATCATGATATGCATATGATTCTTTAGTGTAATCCTTGTCTAATGCAACAAATGGACCGTTCATCGGTGGAACCAAATACAACACACACATAGATTCTCCACCGAATTTTGATCATACCAAACATGTATGTGCACAATTCAGGTTTAAAAAATTGATGTATAAGAAATGTAAGAATAAAAATAGGATTTTAATAAAGGACAAATGGCCCAAAAAGGTAAAAGTGGAGTATATCATATTCATACATATTAATTGTAAATAAAATAAATAATGACGCGTGTGGGAAAAATTAAAGTGTACTGCAAGGTTCGAACCCAAGACCAAACGAGTTCGACTGTGCATGCTATACCAGACGGACACCAGACTTTTACTATTCTTTTGCCAAACTTACGTCTACTAAACATCTCCAAAGCAACGTTGACCAGTTCCACCGCTTATATCCCCTCTCTCCTGTGGCTTACATCTATCTGCTCACATTCAGCTTTCAACGCCGGTCGCCGCCTAGATGGGTCACTGACTTGCCTCCGTCCTCCTCCACTCTCGTCTCAGATTTGACTCCAAAGCCAAGTAATAGGTAGCAGCAGCAGTCCCGTGCCACCATGGGCTGGATGGGGATGCGGGGGTTGGGTGAGGAGAGCCCGCACTGGTGGAGAAAACGGACGAGGACTAGCCGCCGGAGATAGCGCCGCCGGAGGTAGCGCCGCCGCGTCCAGTTCGACCGTCCATCCTGCAAGCACGGAGACTTCTTCAACCGTGTGGCCATCTGGGCGGGCCACGATCTAACCACACCCAATCTCTTCAGGTCAGTACTCTACAGTACTCAATTTGAGATTTATTTTCTTAAAACTGAAGTTGAAGCAACTTTGACACAAATAAATGTGGAGACTGAGTTATTTGGTCAATTGGTTAATCAACACGTACAACAGAGACCATTTGTTGCAACATTGACACGATTATGTGATGTACCGTGGTTTGCGTGGGATAATATAATCGAGTTAGTTGTCCACGGCCAAACATTCTCGTGATTCTGTTGGATCCGTTGGGGTGGTCTTGTAGTTATCTAATTTTTCTTTCACGTTTCTCGCGTAGTGGGTAGTGCCCACCTCGCAGCCGTGAACTCTTTTTTCCGAATTATTTGGCGATCTGGCGCTGATTTCTTGGCGCGCCCACCAAAAAACTCTCGCGCTCCAGCGCACCTCGCACCAAATCAGCTCCTAAACTAACTGCCATCGTCTCCCGATCCTCTTTGAAAACAAGCGTGTCCTCGTTCTCCAAACCAATCTAGCTCGAGGGGTGCCTGGCGTCCCTCTGCTTCCACTCTGACGGGTGGTCAGGAGTTCCTCTGCTTCCTCTGCGATGGCCGATCAACCGGCACGCAGTGATCACAGTGGGGCGCCACGGTATCATTCTCTTCTCCCTCCCCATTCCTGTCTCTCATCGTCATCTGTCACACCCCCTTAAGTACCGTATCAACTTTAAGGTGGTTTCACCCATTTTTTGTACAACTTGCTTGGTGCTGCAGTAGGTAATTTATTTTCCAGGAAATTAAAATATGGAGCTATCATATGACTCTACTTTCTTTCTGATTCACAACACTATTATATAGTACACTACATGAAAACTATAGAATTGTTTGATTGATGTTATTGCCAATGTAGGCCAAATATAGAATTGTTTGATTGATGTTCTCGCTATTACAATATGATTAATGTATATTACACTTTACATTCATGATTAAATCCAATGCTTATACTACACCTCCTGCTTCCATATATAACTAATGTATAAAACCCAACCGGTTCAACATTTTTGTAGCAATGTAGATGTCAACCGTAGTTGGATGTACAAAGAGAGACAAGGGAAATTGATCAGTGAAGCTTGGCAACATGGAGTAGATAATTTTCTAGATCATGCTTTCTCATTGCCCGATGCTGCTGTAGACGGGGAATCCCATTGTCCTTGCAGCAAGTGCTTTTGTCGTCATAAGCGCACAAGGGATGCCATGACCATACACTTGTGCAACAATGGGTTCATGTTAGGGTACGAGAGATGGACTAGCCACGGGGAGTCTGTTGTACCTGAAAATGTAGAACATGATAATGTGGGGGATGGAGATAGAATGAATGACATGCTAGTTGATGCAATAGTTGCTGAAGGAGTTTCTAAAGGTGATGAGCCAACAAAAGCTGCCAAAAAATTCTTTGAAATGTTGATGGAAGCTGACAAACCATTGCATGACAAGACCACACAATCACATCTATCCATTGTAGGAAGGCTAATGACTATTAAAACACAACACAACCTGTCAGAAGCTTGTTACAATGAGATGATGTCTCTTATACATGACATTGTTGGGGATGATGCTGCAAAAGATCTCCCAGCAAACTTCCATAGGTCCAAGAAGCTTGTGCATAGTCTAGCAATGCCTTATGTCAAAATTCATGCATGCCCCAATAATTGTATGATTTATTATAAAGAGAATGAAAATAAAGAAAAATGCACTATCTGTAAACAACCTAGATATGAGGCAACAACCGCAGGAAATAAATCTACGAAGATACCAAGAAAAGTTCTGCGCTATCTCCCAATTACTCCCAGACTACAACGGTTGTACATGTCACAAAGCACTGCCAAGCACATGGACTATCATGCAAGGCCTCATAACAGTGATGAAGTAATGCTTCACCCTTCTCACGGAGAAGCTTGGAAGGAATTTGATAAGGAATTCAAAAAGTTTGCTGAGGAAGTAAGGAATATAAGGCTATGTCTAGCGACTGATGGCTTCACACCTTTTGGTATTAAAGCAGCCTCCTACTCTTGTTGGCCAGTATTTGTAGTACCTTATAATCTTCCACCGGAAATGTGCATGAAGCAGAGTAACCTGATTCTTGCACTAGTTATTCCTGGTCCAGATCATCCAGGAAAGAACCTAAACGTATTTATGCAGCCTCTAGTCAACGAACTTGATGATTTGTGGAGAAATGGTGTAGAAACTTATGATAGTTATCGAAAGCAAAATTTCACCTTAAAGGCAGCTTTGCTTTGGACTATTCATGACTTTCCAGCTTATGGATTAGTAGCATGTTGGAGCACTCATGGAAAGCTTGCTTGCCCTATATGTGGATCTGACATAAAGACATTCTCATTAAAGAATGGGAGAAAACCCTGCTGGTTCGACTGCCATAGGAGATTCCTTCCCACTGACCATGCATTTCGTAGGAGTGTGAAATGTTTTCTCAAGAAAAAAACAGTTTTAAATCGTCCACCAAAGCCCTTGTCTGGAGAAGAGGTGTATGAAGAACTCCAAAGTCTTGTCCCTGATGAAACTGGCAAGAGTAAATTTGAGGGGTTTGGGAAGGAGCACAATTGGATCGCTATAAGTGGTTTGTGGCAGCTAGAGTATTTTCAAAAGTTGCTCCTTCGCCATAACATTGATGTAATGCACAATGAGAAAAATGTATCTGAGGCTTTACTAAATACATGCCTTGATATTCCTGAGAAAACTAAGGATAACAACAAAGCACGCCTTGATGTTGCTTTGTATTGTGATCGACCAAAGCTACACCTGAACAAGAATTCAAGGGGTGTGTGGAAGAAACCTAGAGCGAAATATTGTGTCAGCAAGGAAGATAAAATGACCATCCTTAAGTGGTTTAAAGAAGTGAAGTTTTCTGATGGGTTTGCTGCTAATTTGAGTAAAACAGTCAACTTGAATCAAAAAAAATTCTTTGGGCTCAAAAGCCATGACCACCACATCATCATGGAGCGCCTCCTGCCAGTTGCCCTACGAGGTTTCATCCCAGAACCTGAATGGAAGGTCATAGCAGAGTTAAGTTTTTTTTATCGGCAATTGTGTGCCAAAGAAATTGTTCCAAAACGGATGCGTGAACTTGAGGAGGAGGTTCCTGTTCTATTATGCAAGCTTGAGAAAATGTTCCCACCAGGCTTCTTCAATGTAATGCAACACCTGATTGTGCATCTTCCATATGAGGCAAGGGTTGCCGGCCCTGTGGCATATCGTTGGATGTATGTTTTTGAGAGGTATGTTAAACTATATAACATTGATCTGTACATTGTGTTTTGATATATTTATGTCATTTATCAACTAAATTTCTAATAATTTGTTATAGGGCAATGCACTATCTTCGTTTAAAAGTGCGAAACAAGGCAAGAGTGGAGGGTTCAATCGTTGAAGCTTGTATTGTGCAGGAGATCACGAATTGTGTTTCTCTTTACTTTAGAGATCATGTTCGTACTATATGGAAGAAGAATCCTCGGTATAATAACGGAGGAACACGCGTGCATAATGATGGTTGTACCTTAGATGTGTTTCAGCATGAAGGAAACCTGCATGGAAGGCGTACTGCCCGAGAACTATCGTGTGAAGAGTTGAATGCAGCAAGGTTGTACATTCTGACTAACTGCTCTGCTGTTGATAGATTTCGAGAGTAAGTGATGAATAGTTTGCACTTCTACAATTATAGTTTGCAACATATTTATTATCATACGCGGATTTGCAGAGCATTTGAGGATGAAAAATATGCGAGGCGTCCCAACTTGACAACAGAGGGCCTTGAGAAAATGATGGCATCTGAATTCGTGGAATGGTTCGAGATTGCTGTAAGCACATTTTAATTAGCATTATAATTATATCCTTTCCATTCAACTACTACTATATTTCAGAATCTGTGTTTTTTTCCATTTCATTGTAGTGCAAAGAAGATCCCAATACTGATGAGGACTTGTGGAATTTAGCTAATGGATGCAGCTCTAGAGCCTATTCCTATAGCTCCTATGATGTGAATGGCTTTCGCTTTAGATCAGAGATATATGAGAAGAAACGTAGAAGGTTGAAAACGGTGAACACAGGGGTTTGTTTGTCTTCCTTCATCTCACAGACTGAACATCTTGAGTATTATGGTGTCATTGAGGAAATTATCAAAGTATCCTTCACAGCTGGTAGAAAAATTGAGATGGTACTCTTCAAATGTCGTTGGTTTGATCCTATCGAAGGTGTGAGGCCAAATGCAAAATTAGGTTTGGTGGAGATAAAGTGGTCTTCAAGGCTGAGCAACTTTGAACCATTTGCCATGGCTCATCAAGCTACACAAGCTTATTACTTGCAGTATGCATCCTCCAGGAAAGATCTTCGTGGTTGGAGGGTTGTGTACACTATTCAGCCATGTAGCAGCTTGAGTAACCTTGATGACTACACAAATGACCCATCTACTACGGATGAATATTTCCAGGAAGATGGTCAGCTGGGTATTTTTTCTGTAGATGCTGATCAATTTGTTGATGAATCTGCCGAGTCAAGAAAGGAGGCAGATGATGTGGAGCTTGATCCATCTGAAATTGAAATAATAGAAAATCAAAATAATAATGTTGAGGGAGAAGATTCTGCAGAAGATGAATTAGAAGATAGTACCGATGAGGAAGAAGAAAATTTACCAGAAGAGGAAGGACAAGAAGAGACATATGAGACCGAAGATGAGGATGATGCAATAGAGCATGACTCCGAATATGATGATGATGATTACTGAACATTTATAGCTTTGCACTTGTGATTTTGTTCCTTGGTACCAATAAATATTATATAATGGTGTGACCAGTGAATAATATAGTATGTTTATTATTGGTAGTAATACATATTATATTGTGATTTAGTAACATAATTGCTGAACAATATACTATGGTCGATAGTATTTCCAGTTTGGTTGTTACATAATGTTTCTAATAAGCATGCATTTGCCACTTTGTAAACAGGATGGGCTGCTTGAGTCATAGGCCTTTGTCAATGCCTAGGACGAATCGATCTTCTTCTAGTGCCTCCGTAGGAAACAATGGATCAACTCAGTCAACTGCAAAGGCTAGAAAAGCTAGAACTCCAAGAACTAGGACTTCAGCCGGTCTCAGACTAGAGGAAATTGATCGACCGCTTATAGTGCCCAAAGGCGTGTAAGTATTAAATGTTCCAATTGCTTTATTTATTGGAGCGATATTTATGTGCTAACTATCTTTCTGCTTTGATCTTTGATAATAATAGGTTATGGGAAAGGCACCCATACACCGCTCGTGATCCATCAACTGTGCAAGGTGCCTTAGTGCGGCAGATGTATCCACCGCCAATTGGTCCAAAAGATGACCAGAAACCGGTATTGTGTTGGGAGGACTACAAGTGGTCCCCTGGTCCAGAAGTTAGAACAGCTGGTTCCAAAATTGTGGAAGAATTTTGGGTAAGTATATGCACTTACGTATAGGCATTGTTTCTATAAATACTTTGAGAATTTTGAAATAGTTGTCTAGTTACTATTACTTAGAATTCTGAAATAGAGGTGAACATAATAAAACTTGGTGGATGGGTGGTAGTTAGAATCAGGGGCGGAGCTGCATGTCTGCTCCCTGATGCACATGCATCAGGGTCAAAAAATTGTCCACTAGTGATTAGCTTCATTAATACTTGTGTGCATCAGGTTACATTGATTGTTGTGTATCAGGGAACATTAATAGTTGGTTGATGTATGAGGTGTTGGAAGCTTTGATGATTGTGCGGCCGCTCACTTCCACAAATACACAAGTAACTAACAAAAATATTTTGGGATGGTTTTTGACAGTGGCGTTTCAAGTGTGACCCATTGGAGCAAGAGAAGGCAGAAGGTGTTTTGGAGGAGAACTTGACTAGGAAAGTGAAACAGATGCTACATGAGGAAAAGGCGGCAGCCATCAAAAGATTACAAAAGAAGGGAAAATTGCCTATAGAACTAACAGAAGTGGATGAGGACGGTAATCGTTGGCCAACTAAGGAAGCTTTAATTTCTGCAAAGAGAGTTGACTTCAGTACCGATGTTGGTTGGCGTCTACTATGTGAGCACTGGAGTAGTGCTGAATTTAGAAGGTTATCTTTAACGAACAAGAGGAACAGGCTGGCGAATGGGGACACCGTCTTCCATTGCAGTGGTGCGAGAAATGCTGTCGCCACACGTCAATTTCTGGTACTCTATTTTCCTCAAGCATCTTTCTGCTTACTTGAATAAGAAAGTTTCATTTACATAGGATGTTGTTCACACTCTTGAAATACAGAAACTCAAAACTGGGAAAGACCCTGGAATATCTGGTGCTTGGCTTCACACGCACAATTTGTATCGAGGGACTGATCAAGAACGGATATGCAGTCAAAGAACTGCTGATCGTTGGGTTAGTAAAATCTTGTGACTGTTTATTTGAGTCATCATGAGAACTATGTGCATAACACTACAGTTCACCATTAATTTTTTATTTGAAAAGGAGGATTTTGATAAAGCAATGAAAAATGCCCACGGAGAAAATTGGGAAGAGGAGCACCCAGATTTAGATGGACAAATCATCTATGAAGCTGCAGGTAGAATGCCACATGGAAGGCTGGGAATTGCTAATGAGTTATTTAGCAAAGAAGAGAAGGTGAAGTTTAAGTCTAAAAGGGTGATGGCCTCAGAACCGGTGCGGTCTGCTAGGGAGGACCGTCTAGAAAGAGAGAACAAACATTTGAAGCGGGAGAACAAGCGTCTTCGTGGCATTGAGCTTGTTGTGCAGGTATTCTTTCCTTCTCTTATAAATTTATAAATCAAAGTATGAGTGGATAGGTTTGCGCTAACATCCTGAAGTTTATAGTCTTTGGCTGAGAAAGGGGGAGTGGACTTTGATGGCATAATGCAATCAGCTGCAACTGACTTGGTAAGTTTAACCCATCTTGATGGTAGGCTTGCATCAATGGAACTATTAAATGATGTGTGACTTCTGTGTATGATACATAGTCCACATCAGACTCTGAAGGCGGATTTCGAAGGGGGCCAGGTGATATCCGTCAACATGGAAGTGAAAAGGTTAGATCAGTCATACACACTCATGATAATCTGAATTGCTAGTTTCAGGATTCCAATTATCTCCATGCTAGGTACTGTATGTGTAGTATAATAAAAAATTCCTCGGATAAATATTCTATGTGTCGTAACAATCCAAACTTTTGTTGATGTTAATTTTATGTGAGCTCTTGCTATCGCAACTATTTGAATGGAATTTATATTAACCTCTTTTGTACATGTCATTGTTAATTAGTTTATTATATGCCCAAGCTAGCAAATAGAGTTCTGTTAGTTTACTTGTTCGGCTAGTTGAAAAAAAAATAAGTTTACTCAGTCGACTATGTCATGAGACTAGAAAACGTAAATGCTACTCATATAGTGGGGTTGCAGATAGATATCCACTCTACTTGGACAATTTGCATGGAATATCTATTCTTGTTGATTTATGTGTCCTGTGAGAATTTCATGTGAACGGTCAAAAGGTGAATAGACAATCATATTGTTAGATACTTATTCTTTTAACTAGCGGCTTAGCAGCTAACGTGACAATTAGAAATATTAAGTTTGTCCCTGTAGGCCACTTAAATTTCAGCTACATTATACTGACAACTAGTCTTGTCATTACTTAGGGAATGGGTAGCAGAACTGGAGGTAGTACAAGTCATGGAAATGGTGATGAGGATGACTACTATGACAATGAGGGAGATGATAACTATGTCGAGGATGATCTGTATGGTGATGAGCAATATGATAACTATGGTGATGATGGATATAATGACTATGAATATGGCGGATATAATGACTATGGTCATGGCGATGTTGATTGGCCATAAAAGTGTAGTGATCTTCAAGTCATGGCAAAATGAATTTATGTTAGATATTTGAAATACTTTATCTTATGGACAAATTTGTCTTAGTGGACAATTTATCTTTTTGCAAAACATGACCTTGTTCTACATTTGACATTTGATGATTATGGTTAATGCAATGTGCTTGTGTATGAAATGTATTTGAGATGCCAATATTTTGAAATATTGCTATCATGTGGAACACCCCGTGAAAGCAATATATGAGGTGAAAGAAATGTCTCGGTTACACAATGTGCCAACAGGGACTTTAGACCGTTGGTGAATTCATAAATTGACGATGTTCGCTCACCCCTTGACTAACATATTTCCTGAAGGGATGCATGCACCATAGTATATATAACTAGCTGACGTTTGGTTCTCCTCATAGTTATAAACAAGTCCGTCGGGGCGAACGTACCATCGATTATTGGGAGTACCGACGGGAAGAAAGAACCGTCAGATGGTAAATGCCCGACGAGGAACCGTCGGCTATAAGCATGGTCGGCTAATACTAGCTAGCAGCTTGCGATAATATGCTCGACGGCTCACCGTCGGCTTACTACCGTAGGTAACAATATTACCCGACCGTACCGTCGTTCATTCATGTAATGGCCGACCAAACAACGCCGACGGGAGATTACCGACGGTGTACCGTCGGTTATAGTAACAGTTGACGGTGATCAAACATATCCGACGGTGATTAGACCCTCGGTTATAAGGGAATCTCTAGTAGTGCCGATCGGGTGCTAGACGACGCCTTCAGGAAGGGAACAACGCCCGCGGGCGTCGCCGTTATCAACCTCATCGAAGTAGGGATTTCTCTCAACCCAGATCGTAGAACCCATCACACACCAGAGCAGCAAGAGCAGATCAACAACAACATCCGGGAGAGTCACAGTTCGCATCACAGTAGCTTCACCAGTACGCTGGCAGAACCTTCCACACAGGCGCACTACCACCATCGTGGCGCCGACACGCCACCATCCAACCCTGTAGCTCGCCGCCACCACCACAGCTCCCCCGGCCGAGGGAGGGGACCCCATGCACCCCAGCACACACACCAGGGCGCCTACACCGCCGGATCAGGGCACCCGGCGCCAGATCAACGAAGCCGACCCCAACGTTGCCTCACACGCCCCCAAGCAGCAGGAGGGGAGAGGCAACACCGCCGCCAAGTCCGGGGACGCCGCCCCGGCTTCCATCGCCGACGGAAGCCGACGCACCGCCTGCAGTCCCGGAAACCAGATATGGCTGAGCCAGATCGAGTCCTGCCCACAAGGGGTCAAGCCTTCCCAGCCACCTCTACGCGCCGAGGCGCGGTCCCCGCGGCCACCGCTGCCGTCACCACCGCAGGTCCAAGCCGGGGTCGTCGCCCCGGCGCCCAGCCTCGCCGAGAGCGCCGCTCGTGCTCGCCAATCCCAAAGCGCCTCCGGGCGAGAGATGTTGGAATTATGCCCTAGAGGCAATAATAAATGTATAATTATTATTATAATTCCTGTATCAAGATAATAGTTTATTATCCATGCTATAATTGTATTGAATGAAGACTCATTTACATGTGTGGATACATAGACAAAACACCGTCCCTAGCATGCCTCTAGTTGGCTAGCCAGTTGAACGATGATAGTCAGTGTCTTCTGATTATGAACAAGGTGTTGTTGCTTGATAACTGGATCACGTCATTGGGAGAATCACGTGATGGACTAGACCCAAACTAATAGATGTAGCATGTTGATCGTGTCATTTTGTTGCTACTGTTTTCTGCGTGTCAAGTATTTATTCCTATGACCATGAGATCATATAACTCACTGACACCGGAGGAATGCTTTGTGTGTATCAAAAGTTGCAACGTAACTGGGTGACTATAAAGATGCTCTACAGGTATCTCCGAAGGTGTTAATTGAGTTAGTATGGATCAAGACTGGGATTTGTCACTCCGTGTGACGGAGAGGTATCTCGGGGCCCACTCGGTAATACAACATCACACACAAGCCTTGCAAGCAATGTAACTTAGTGTAAGTTGCGGGATCTTGTATTACGGAACGAGTAAAGAGACTTGCCGGTAAACGAGATTGAAATAGGTATACGGATACTGACGATCGAATCTCGGGCAAGTAACATACCGAAGGACAAAGGGAATGACATACGGGATTATACGAATCCTTGGCACTGAGGTTCAAACGATAAAGATCTTCGTAGAATATGTAGGATCCAATATGGGCATCCAGGTCCCGCTATTGGATATTGACCGAGGAGTCTCTCGGGTCATGTCTACATAGTTCTCGAACCCGCAGGGTCTGCACACTTAAGGTTCGACGTTGTTTTATGTGTATTTGAGTTATATGGTTGGTTACCGAATGTTGTTCGGAGTCCCGAATGAGATCACGGACGTCACGAGGGTTTCCGGAATGGTCCGGAAACGAATATTGATATATAGGATGACCTCATTTGATTACCGGAAGGTTTTCGGAGTTACCGGGAATGTACCGGGAATGACGAATGGGTTCCGGGAGTTCACGGGGGGGGGGGGGGGGCAACCCACCCCGGGGAAGCCCATAGGCTTTGGGGAGACACACCAGCCCTTAGTGGTCTGGTGGGACAGCTCCAAGGGGGCCTATGCGCCAAGGAAAGGAAATCAAAGGAAAAGAAAAAAAAAAGAGGGAAGAAGTGGGAAGGGAGGGGGACTCCTCCCACCAAACCAAGTCCAACTCGGTTTGGGGGGGAGTCCTCCCCCCCTTCGCTCGGCCGACCCCTTGAGGGTCCCTTGGACCCCAAGGAAAGGTTCCCCTCCCTCCTCCTATATATATGGGGCTTTTAGGGCAGATTTGAGACGACTTTCTCACGGCTGCCCGACCACATACCTCCATAGTTTTTCCTCTAGATCGCGTTTCTGCGGAGCTCGGGCGGAGCCCTGCTGAGACGAGATCATCACCAACCTCCGGAGCACCGTCACGCTGCCAGAGAACTCTTCTACCTCTCCGTCTCTCTTGCTGGATCAAGAAGGTCGAGATCATCGTCGAGCTGTACGTGTGCTGAACGCGGAGGTGCCGTCCGTTCGGTACTAGATCGTGGGACTGATCGCGGGATTGTTCGCGGGGCGGATCGAGGGACGTGAGGACGTTCCACTACATCAACCGCGTTCTCTAACGCTTCTGCTGTACGATCTACAAGGGTACGTAGATCACTCATCCCCTCTCGTAGATGGACATCACCATGATAGGTCTTCGTGCGCGTAGGAAAATTTTTGTTTCCCATGCGACGTTCCCCAAGAGTGGCATCATGAGCTAGGTTCATGCGTAGATGTCTTCTCGAGTAGAACACAAAAGGTTTTGTGGGCGGTGATGTGCGTTTTGCTGCCCTCCTTAGTCTTTTCTTGATTCCGCGATATTGTTGGATTGAAGCGGCTTGGACCGACATTACTCGTACGCTTACGAGAGACTGGTTTCATCGTTAGGAGTACCCCCCTTGCTCAAAGATGACTGGCAAGTGACGGTTTCTCCAACTTTACTTGAATCGGATTTGACCGAGGAGGTCCTTGGATGAGGTTAAATAGCAACTCATAGATCTCCGTTGTGGTGTTTGCGTAAGTAAGATGCAATCCTACAAGATACCTTTGGTCACCACGTAAAACATGCAACAACAAAATTAGAGGACGTCTAACTTGTTTTTGCAGGGTATGATTGTGATGTGATATGGCCAATGATGTGATGTGATATATTGGATGTATGAGATGATCATGTTGTAATAGAAATATCGACTTGCACGTTGATGGTACGGCAACCGGCAGGAGCCATAGGGTTGTCTTTATACTAACGTTTGTGCTTGCAGATGCGTTTACCATTTTGCTAGGATGTAGCTTTAGTAGTAATAGCATAACTAGCACGACAAACCCGATGGCAACACGTTGATGGATGATCATGGTGTGGCGCTGGTGACAAGAAGATCGTGCCGGTGCTTAGGTGATGGAGATCAAGAAGCACGTGATGATGGCCATATCATGTCACTTATGAATTGCATGTGATGTTAATCCTTTTATGCACCTTATTTTTCTTAGAACGACGGTAGCATTATGAGGTGATCTCTCACTAAAATTTCAAGACGAAATTGTGTTCTCCCCGACTGTGCACCGTTGCTACAGTTCGTCATTTCGAGACACCACGTGATGATCGGGTGTGATAGACTCAACGTTCACATACAACGGGTGCAAAACAGTTGCGCACGCGGAACACTCGGGTTAAGCTTGACGAGCCTAGCATGTGTAGACATGGCCTCGGAACACATGAGACCGAAAGGTCGATCATGAATCATATAGTTGATATGATTAGCATAGGGATGCTTACCACTGAAACTACTCTCGACTCACGTGATGATCGGACTTGGGATAGTGTAAGTGGATCATGAACCACTCAAATGACTAGAGAGATGTACTTTTTGAGTGGGAGTTTAGCATATAATTTGATTAAGTTGAACTCTAATTATCTTGAACATAGTCTAAGTCCAATTTGAATATATTTGTGTTGTAGATCATGGCTCACCCAAGTGTCATCCTGAATTTTAATACGTTCCTAGAGAAAGCTAAGTTGAAAGATGATGGAAGCAACTTTGTAGACTGGGCTCGTAATCTTAAGCTAATCTTACAAGCTGGAAAGAAGGATTATGTCCTTAATGCTGCGCTAGGAGATGAACCACCCGCTACGGCTGATCAGGATGTTAAGAACGCTTGGTTAGCGCGTAAGGAGGACTACTCAATAGTTCAATGTGCAGTCTTGTATGGCTTAGAACCGGGACTTCAACGTCGCTTTGAGCGTCATGGAGCATTTGAGATGTTCCAGGAGTTTAAATTTATCTTTCAGAAGAACGCCCGGATCGAGAGGTATGAGACCTCCGATAAATTCTATGCTTGCAAGATGGAGGAAAACTCGTCTGTCAGTGAACATGTGCTCAAAATGTCTGGGTACTCAAACCGTCTAGCTGAACTGGGGATTGAACTCCCGCAAGAAGCTATCACTGACAGAATCCTTCAATCACTGCCGCCAAGCTATAAAGGCTTTGTGTTGAACTACAACATGCAAGGGATGAACAAGTCTCCCGGCGAGTTGTTTGCGATGCTGAAAGTCGCAGAGTCTGAACTCCGTAAAGAGCATCAAGTGTTGATGGTGAGCAAGACCACTAGTTTCAAGAGAAACGGCAAAGGCAATAAGGGCAATTCGAAGAAGAGCGGCAAGCCTGTTGCCAATCCGCCAAAGAAACCCAAGGCTGGACCTAAGCCTGAAACAGAGTGCTTCTATTGCAAGGGTATGGGTCACTGGAAGCGCAATTGCCCCAAGTATCTGGCAGATAAGAAGGCGGGCAAAGAAAAATCAGGTATATTTGATATACATGTTATTGATGTGTACTTAACCGGCTCTCGTAGTAGTGCCTGGGTATTCGATACCGGTTCTGTTGCTCACATTTGCAACTCGAAGCAGGAACTGCGGAATAGACGAAGGCTGGCGAAAGACGAAGTGACGA
Organism: Hordeum vulgare subsp. vulgare; assembly: GCF_904849725.1. Lineage (NCBI taxonomy): Eukaryota > Viridiplantae > Streptophyta > Magnoliopsida > Poales > Poaceae > Hordeum > Hordeum vulgare. The sequence goes on from NC_058523.1 coordinate 549,814,305, forward strand.
TGCGCGTAGGAAATGGTTCCAAGGTTGATGCAATCGCCGTCGGCACAGTGTCACTTCAACTACCATCGGGATTAGTGATGAACTTAAATCATTGTTATTTAGTGCCTGCGTTGAGCATGAACATTATATCTGGATCTTGTTTATTGCGAGACGGTTACTCTTTTAAGTCTGAGAATAATGGTTGTTCTATTTCTATGAGTAACATCTTTTATGGTCATGCACCGAATGTGAGAGGATTGTTCATATTGAATCTCGATAGCGATACGCATATACATAACATTGAGACCAAAAGACTTAGAGTAAACAATGATAGCGCCATATTTTTGTGGCACTGCCGCTTGGGTCATATTGGTGTAAAGCGCATGAAGAAACTCCATGCTGATGGACTTTTGGAGTCACTTGACTTTGATTCACTTGACACGTGCGAACCATGCCTCATGGGCAAGATGACTAAGACTCCGTTCTCCGGAACAATGGAGCGTGCAAGTGACTTGTTGGAAATCATACATACCGATGTGTGTGGTCCGATGAGCGTGGAGGCACGCGGCGGATATCGTTATTTTCTCACCTTCACTGACGATTTAAGTAGATATGGTTATGTCTACTTGATGAAGCACAAGTCTGAAACATTTGAAAAGTTCAAGCAATTTCAGAGTGAAGTGGAAAATCATCGTAACAAGAAGATCAAGTTCCTACGGTCTGATCGTGGGGGTGAATATCTGAGTTTCGAGTTTGGTACTCACTTAAGACAATGTGGAATTGTTTCGCAGTTAACACCGCCTGGAACACCACAGCGTAATGGTGTGTCCGAACGTCGTAATCGTACTTTGTTAGAGATGGTGCGATCTATGATGTCTCTTACTGATTTGCCGTTATCATTTTGGGGTTATGCATTAGAAACAGCTGCATTCACTTTAAATAGGGCACCATCAAAATCCGTTGAGACGACACCATACGAACTGTGGTATGGCAAAAGACCAAAGTTGTCGTTTCTTAAAGTTTGGGGATGTGATGCTTATGTCAAAAAGCTTCAGCCTGAAAAGCTGGAACCCAAAGCAGAAAAGTGCGTCTTCATAGGTTACCCAAAAGAGACAGTTGGGTACACCTTCTATCTCAAATCCGAGGGCAAAGTGTTTGTTGCTAAGAACGGAACTTTTCTCGAGAAGGAGTTTCTCTCGAGAGAATTGAGTGGGAGGAAGATAGAACTTGACGAGGTTGTCGAACCTCTCATCCCTCTGGATGGTGGCACAGGGCAAGGGGAAACCTCTGTCGTTGCGTCGCCGGTTGAGGAGGAAGTTAATGATGATGATCATGAAACTCTAGTTCAAGTTTCTGTTGAACCACACAGGTCGACGAGATCACGCGCTGCTCTAGAGTGGTACGGTAATCCCGTCTTATCAATCATGTTGTTAGACAACAATGAACCTGCAAATTATGAAGAAGCAATGGTGGGCCTAGATTCCAACAAATGGCTAGAAGCCATGAAATCCGAGATAGGATCCATGTATGAGAACAAAGTGTGGACTTTGGAGATACTACCTGAGGGCCGCAAGGCTATTCAGAACAAATGGATTTTTAAGAAGAAGACGGACGCTGACAGTAATGTGACCATTTATAAAGCTCGACTTGTGGCAAAGGGTTTTTCACAAGTTCCAGGAGTTGACTACGATGAGACCTTCTCACCCGTAGCGATGCTTAAATCTGTCAGAATCATGTTAGCAATAGCTGCATTTTTCGATTATGAAATCTGGCAGATGGATGTCAAAACGGCGTTCCTTAACGGTTTCCTTAAGGAAGAGTTGTATATGATGCAACCCGAAGGTTTTGTCGATCCTAAAAATGCTGACAAGGTGTGCAAGCTCCAGCGATCCATTTATGGACTGGTGCAAGCATCTCGGAGTTGGAACAAACGCTTTGATGAGGTGATCAAAGCATTTGGGTTTATACAAGTGGTTGGAGAATCTTGTATTTACAAGAAAGTGAGTGGGAGCTCTGTGGCGTTTCTAATATTATATGTGGATGACATATTACTGATTGGAAACAACGTAGAGCTTTTGGAGAGCATAAAAGGTTACTTAAATAAAAGTTTCTCTATGAAGGACCTAGGAGAAGCTGCTTACATTCTAGGCATTAAGATCTATAGGGATAGATCAAAACGCCTGATACGACTTTCACAAAGCACATACCTTGATAAAGTTTTGAAGAGGTTCAAAATGGAACAGTCCAAGAAAGGGTTCTTGCCAGTGTTACAAGGTACGAGATTGAGTAAGACTCAGTGCCCAGCAACTGATGAAGATAGAGAGCATATGCGCTCCGTCCCCTATGCTTCAGCCATAGGTTCTATCATGTATGCGATGTTGTGCACTAGACCGGATGTTAGCCTGGCCATAAGTATGGCAGGCAGGTTCCAGAGTAATCCAGGAGTGGATCACTGGACATCGGTCAAGAATATCCTGAAGTACCTGAAAAGGACTAAGGAGATGTTTCTCGTGTATGGAGGTGATGAAGAGCTCGCCGTAAAAGGTTACGTCGATGCAAGCTTTGACACAGATCCGGATGACTCTAAGTCGCAAACCGGATACGTATTTATTCTTAATGGGGGTGCAGTAAGCTGGTGCAGTTCCAAGCAAAGCGTCGTAGCAGATTCTACATGTGAAGCGGAGTACATGGCTGCCTCGGAGGCGGCTAAGGAGGGTGTCTGGATGAAGCAGTTCATGACGGATCTTGGAGTGGTGCCAAGTGCACTGGATCCAATAACCTTGTTCTGTGACAACACTGGTGCCATTGCCTTAGCAAAGGAACCAAGGTTTCACAAGAAGACCAGACACATCAAACGACGCTTCAACCTCATTCGCGACTACGTCGAGGAGGAGGACGTAAATATATGCAAAGTGCACACGGATCTGAATGTAGCAGACCCGCTGACTAAACCTCCTCCACGGCCAAAACATAATCGACACCAGAACTGTATTGGTGTTAGATTTATTACAATGTAATTCACATGATAATGTGAGGGCTAGATTATTGACTCTAATGCAAGTGGGAGACTGTTGGAATTAAGCCCTAGAGGCAATAATAAATGTATAATTATTATTATAATTCCTGTATCAAGATAATAGTTTATTATCCATGCTATAATTGTATTGAATGAAGACTCATTTACATGTGTGGATACATAGACAAAACACCGTCCCTAGCATGCCTCTAGTTGGCTAGCCAGTTGATCGATGATAGTCAGTGTCTTCTGATTATGAACAAGGTGTTGTTGCTTGATAACTGGATCACGTCATTGGGGGAATCACGTGATGGACTAGACCCAAACTAATAGACGTAGCATGTTGATCGTGTCATTTTGTTGCTACTGTTTTCAGCGTGTCAAGTATTTATTCCTATGACCATGAGATCATATAACTCACTGACACCGGAGGAATGCTTTGTGTGTATCAAACGTTGCAACGTAACTGGGTGACTATAAAGATGCTCTACAGGTATCTCCGAAGGTGTTAGTTGAGTTAGTATGGATCAAGACTGGGATTTGTCACTCCGTGTGACGGAGAGGTATCTCGGGGCCCACTCGGTAATACAACATCACACACAAGCCTTGCAAGCAATGTAACTTAGTGTAAGTTGCGGGATCTTGTATTACGAAACGAGTAAAGAGACTTGCCGGTAAACGAGATTGAAATAGGTATACGGATACTGACGATCGAATCTCGGGCAAGTAACATACCGAAGGACAAAGGGAATGACATACGGGATTATACGAATCCTTGGCACTAAGGTTCAAACGATAAAGATCTTCGTAGAATATGTAGGATCCAATATGGGCATCCAGGTCCCGCTATTGGATATTGACCGAGGAGTCTCTCGGGTCATGTCTACATAGTTCTCGAACCCGCAGGGTCTGCACACTTAAGGTTCGACGTTGTTTTATGTGTATTTGAGTTATATGGTTGGTTACCGAATGTTGTTAGGAGTCCCGGATGAGATCACGGACGTCACGAGGGTTTCCGGAATGGTCCGGAAACGAAGAATGATATATAGGATGACCTCATTTGATTACCGGAAGGTTTTCGGAGTTACCATGAATGTACCGGGAATGACGAATGGGTTCCGGGAGTTCAGCGGGGGGGGCAACCCACCCCGGGGAAGCCCATAGGCTTTGGGGAGACACACCAGCCCTTAGTGGGCTGGTGGGACAGTCCCAAGGGGGCCTATGCGCCAAGGAAAGGAAATCAAAGGAAAAGAAAAAAAGAGGGAAGAAGTGGGAAGGGAGGGGGACTCCTCCCACCAAACCAAGTCCAACTCGGTTTGGGGGGGGAGTCCTCCCCCCCTTGGCTCGGCCGACCCCTTGAGGGTCCCTTGGACCCCAAGGCAAGGTTCCCCTCCCTCCTCCTATATATATGGGGCTTTTAGGGCAGATTTGAGACGACTTTCTCACGGCTGCCCGACCACATACCTCCATAGTTTTTCCTCTAGATCGCGTTTCTGCGGAGCTCGGGCGGAGCCCTGCTGAGACGAGATCATCACCAACCTCCGGAGCGCCGTCACGCTGCCGGAGAACTCTTCTACCTCTCTGTCTCTCTTGCTGGATCAAGAAGGCCGAGATCATAGTCGAGCTGTACGTGTGCTGAACGCGGAGGTGCCGTCCGTTCGGTACTAGATCGTGGGACTGATCGCGGGATTGTTCGCGGGGCGGATCGAGGGACGTGAGGACGTTCTACTACATCAACCGCGTTCTCTAACGCTTCTACTGTACGATCTACAAGGGTACGTAGATCACTCATCCCCTTTCATAGATGGACATCACCATGATAGGTCTTCGTGCGCGTAGGAAAATTTTTGTTTCCCATGCGACGTTCCCCAACAAGAGAGGCCCGCCGCCGCCGGCTGCTGCGCGGGCTTTGCCTGGCAGCGACGCCCGCCGGCAGCGGGGGCAGGGAGGAGCATCAGAGGTGGTGGCGATGGTGGCGCTAGGTCACGCTCGGGCCGCTCCCCTGGAGAGCGACGCGAGCAAGCCCCGTCAGTACTAACATTGAACATGCAGGTCATCAAATATGAACAATCTTTTACTCCCCCCAATTCATAGCTGAATAATCGTGCTATGCTTATGGATTTACTCACCCTACATTTGTACCGAATTTTTAACCAAATAGCACCACGTGTATAGATTTTGAGTTCCTTACCTTAAATGCCTAGACATGAGACATACTTTTTTTCGTGACCGTCCGATGGAAAAGTGCATCTCTAGACTTTTTTTTCATGACCGTCCGGTGGAAAAGTGCATCACTAATCATCATATAATTTAATTTTGTAGCTCCATTTACTATGTTGTGGCTAAATCTCAGAGGACCAAGGGGGTGTTTGTTTACAGGGAATTTTTGGTGTAGAGACTAAAAAAACCCTTTTAATCCCATCTAAATCAAAAATAAGGGACTTTTAGGGACTAAAAGTGGGCATTTGAGACTAAAGAAAGAAGTCCCTAAGGGAGAGTCTTTTCGGACTTTTTTCAACAGTGCCCCTGCTTTTAGCATGTCATTTTATAACCTGTAGTCCATTAGTAGGGGTAACTTAGCATGTCATTTAATAACCTCTAGTCCATGTTTACTCCATGGAACCAAATAGGTAGGGACAAGGGACTATTTAGTAAGGACTAAAAAAAATTTAGGACTTTTTATAAAAACGGGGCCTAAGACTTTCTAAGTCTCAGCCAAGTGACATCATCACGTATATGTTCCAATAAGATATAAGTTACTAAAAAGAAGGATTCCGTCCAGATCTATGTGTAATATCTCATTAATATAGCATCGAGTGAGACATAAACAAGTCTCATCCGACTGAAATTTAGCTGTAGCAAGATACAACACATGAATACCCATGCTTAAAAGAACTTGCTTTCCGTGCGCCTCTCCCATGTGTGCAGCTCGAGCTGACCCAACAACCCTAGTCGTCGCCACCGACCACCTACCCTTCTTCTTCATAAGGTGAAGTTGCATGGCTGACCACGACGGGGAGACCTCACTGGCGGCATCCAGATGTTCTCTCGCACAATGGAGAGACACCTCGCCTCTCCCTCATATGGGTGGACCTTTAGCATTGGCGGGCACACATTTGCACATGCCACTCGTAGTCTGGCCATTTAGAGCATCTCCAATAGATGGTCTAAAATTTGGCGGTCCAAAACCGAAGGATTAAAATTTGAACCGCCAAAAAGTGCGTTTTGAACCTTCGAAAAAAGGCCAACTTCAACAGATGGTCCAAATTCTCATGGTCCAAAAGACCAACTCCAATAGATGGTCCAAATTCATGGTCCAAAATTGGCCAACAGCCACGCGTCTGCTGTTTAGCCGCTGTCCAGCCACTGTACAGCCGCACATATTGCATAAAAACATGTTTTGAAACAACATAAAAAATTTCATGTGCACAATATCAAATTATTACATAGTTCTTCAGATCCAGGAGATGAAGCGCAACACAAATACAACATAGTTTTGCATAATACAACATAGTTTTGAACAAACAAATAATGAATCTATGCGGATCTTTCGCCATGCCATTTCCAATGCTCTTCCATCAAATCTTTATGGAGTTGGTCATGCACATCGGTGTCTCTAATTTCACTGTACACCTTCATGAAATGTCTGATGCGCTGTTCTTTTCGCATGGGGTTAACAGGAATGCCCATCAAATGATAGAAATTGTAATATAAATGTTTTCCTTGTCTGACGATGAATCACAAACGGAACCACCGTGCTTCGGTTTGTGCGCATCAATCTGTTTGTGCGCGTCAATCCGTTCTTTCCGAATGAATGCACGACCATAAACGGGACCACCGTGCTTCGGTTTCTTCCTCTTGTGCATGGCCACTAGCATAGCAACCTCCTCTTCTTCATGCAAATCAAATTCCTCGTCCAACGATGAATCATCCATGAAAGAGGAGTCAACCGAGCTCATCTACATTTCACACAACCACCGTCAAACATACTATCCAATCCCAAGTTAAATCATCAAGTTTCGTCATTTTTTTTTACCTTGGGGAATTCCGTCGAACACCTAGTGCGGGCGGTGGAAGAAGATGGCTGCCGGTTGGATTGGCTGCTGCTGATGGCTGAGGATGGCTGTCGTCGGCTCCTCCGGACGACGACGGTGATAAGAAAAGAGCTTCGAGGCCGGCCAAGAGGAGCTCGCCGGGCCGCAAACAGTACTTCGGCAGCCGAGCGGAGGGCTTCGTGCGGCGGTCGTGCGGCCGGCGCAACGGCCGTGAACAGGCTCACGGCCGACGGGGACGAGGTCGGCGGCAACCTTAGACCCGGCGGAGGCCTACCGCGGCAGCCGGACAGCCGAAGGCGCCGAATCCCGCACCGGATGCCTCCCGATTCGGCAGCGTCCGGGCGGCTGCGAGCCGGCTATCGGCGAGGCAGGCGACGGCGGCGGAGGGCGGCGGCGGGGATTTAGGGTGGTGGTGGCGCCGACGGCGTGGTTTTCGGCGGTCGCGGCGGCGGATTCCGGCCGACTGGTCTTCGGGCGGGCGACGGGTGCGGGCTGGAACAGAAAGGAAGTGGCGGTTGGGCGTTCGCGGGCGGCGGCTGGTTTTGGACCAGATGCACCTCGTGATGTAAATTTGCACCGCGAGGTTTTGGATTTTACATCATGAAGAGGCCGCAGTCCAATTTTTTTTTGTGCATATGGACCGTGTGTTAGAGCACCCTTTTTGTCCCACACGATCCAAAAGTTAGTTATTTTTTACATTTGGACCATCTATTGAAGATGCTCTAAGTAGTACCAGTTACGTCATGACTTTGCATATGTAACTTGCAACATGGGCTCAGATTAGTCATGGACCAAATTTATCAGTGGTGGGCATAAACACGGGCCCTCTACTGGTACATTGAGTTGCTAGTGGCGCGCAGAAATATGTGCCCACCACTGGTAATTTTGACCACACGGCTATTATGGCCTAAAATACCAATGGCAGACACATGCTGATGCATGCCATTTGTACTTGGGTATGTATGCGCCAACTATCACTGTTGCATATTGTTTTCTTGCTTGTCATTGATATATATATATTTTTTGTAATCTTAGGGTTTTAGTCTTTTTATGTTTACGGTTGTGGTTAATTCTTTTCTGGTTTAATGGTACATAATTGGACGTTCCATGTAATACTTCGGTACTTTTCAGGGTATTTTGTTATTTTTAATATACTAGATGGATTTCTATATATTTAATGGAGGTAAATGCATTTAAAGTGTTAAATTTAAGTGTGGCAAACAGACTAGAAAAGCATTGAATTTACACATGTCACATTTAATGGTTAATTTGAGTGTGGAAAAGGTTTCAACGCCATCCGATGTAGCATCTCTTGCTTCATATGCAAACTTGGTCAACTCCTTAAAATCTAGTTTCTTACTCGAAGATGATCTCGTTTCAAGCAGTCTACGTGAAAACTCTTTTGAAACATTCTCAAACTTTTACCATGACATGTAGGGAACATATCATGATACCATATCAAATTTCATGATTTTGGATCTTCGTTTGAATTTATCAATAAAATGTCGATCCATTTATGGTCTTGGTCACTAGATGTCTCAGATTTCTCTTTTTTTTTGCTTACATAAGGCCTAAACCAATAATAAAGGATCCCCCAAAGGTTTTTCAATCCATTTATGGTGATTATTTCATGTACACTAGTTGAAAAAAGGGTCTTTCGACCGAGGGCCAAAAGATCATTAGTCCCGGTAGGCATTGGTCCCGGTTCGGTTTGCCGGGGCATTGGTCCCGGTTCGGTTCACCTCATTAGTCCCGGTTCGGGGCAAAACCCGGGACTAAAGATCCATCGACTGCTACGTGGCGTGCCGCGGAGCATTAGTCCCGGTTTGTGGAACGAACCGGGACTAAAGGGTAGGCTATTAGTCCCGGTTTTAGACAAAAACCGGGACTAAAGTGTTGCCTATATAAACCCTCGCCCCTGCCCACCCTCTCCTCTGTTTTTTGGGTGTTGAGGTGTGACCATGCAATGCTCTTGCCACTCTAGTTCATGCACATGAGGTGTTCGATCAAATGTCTGAGCCACACTACTTAAGCTTTCTCCTCTCCAAGCTCGACCTCCAAGCTCCATTTTCCTCAATATTTGTCTAGGTTTGGTCGTGCACCTACTGCACAAGTGTTTTAAAAGGTAGCTACTTCATCCTTTCATCTATCACTTCTAGTTTATCTCAATTCAAATGCTCTAAAAGTAGAGTGATTTGTGAGGGAGTCTCCACCATATATGAGAGAAGAAGAATGCCGACTGTTGTTGTGGGGGTCGCTTCTCCTTCTTCTCCTTGTGCTAGATATTTGTTATGCACTAGGGGAAGTAGGAGTAGCGACCATCATCGACGGTCGAAAAATCAGGTGAGGGAGTGTCCACCATATATGAGAGAAGAAGAATGCCGACTCTTGTTGTGGGGGTCGTTTCTCCTTCTTCTCCTTGTGCTAGATATTTGTTATGCACTAGGGGAAGTAGGAGTAGCGACCATCATCGACGGTCAAAAAATCAGGTGAGGGAGTATCCACCATATATGAGAGAAGAATGCCGACTGTTGTTGTGGGGTCGCTTCTCCTTCTTCTCCTTGTACTAGATATTTGTTATGCGCTAGGGGAAGTAGGAGTAGCGACCATCATCGACGGTCGAAAAATTCAGGTGAGGGAATGTCCACCATATGTGAGAGAAGAAGAATGTTGACTGTTGTTGTGGGGGTCGTTTCTCCTTCTTCTCCTTATGCTAGATATTTGTTATGCACTAGGTGAAGTAGGAGTAGCGACCATCATCGACGGTCGAAAAATCGGTGAGGGAGTGTCCACCATATATGAGAGAAGAAGAATGTCGACTGTTGTTGTGGGGGTCGCTTCTCCTTCTTCTCCTTGTGCTAGATATTTTTTATGCACTAGGGGAAGTAGAAGTTCAAAAAATGAAATCCCTTTGTAACACATGAGTTTTCGTTCGAAACCCTCATATTTCGAGAGAGATTGTCCGTTTTGTACACGAAGTGCATTCAGTTTTTTTCGTAACCCTCTCAACTTTTTAGCACATGCTATGTGGGTGAAATGATGATACCATGCCAACTTTCAACATTTTCAGAGTTCATTTGTAGTGCTTTTCAATTTCAGGGTCAACTAGCTCAAAAAAATAAGTAAATATACAAAAAATAACAAATGAAGTCACAAATTGTTGAAAAATTGTGATGTGCCTTTGAATGGTGCATTTTGTACACTCAAAAAGTATCAAGTTCAAATAAGTTCAAAAAATGAAGTCCCTTTGTAACAGATGAGTTCCCGTTCGAAACTCTAATACTTTGAGAGAGATTGTCCATTTTGTACACGAAGTGCATTCAGTTTTGGTCGTAACCCTCTCAACTTTTTAGCACATGCTATGCGGGTGAAATGATGATACCATGCCAACTTTCAACATTTTCAGAGTTTATTTGTACTGCTATTCAATTTCAGGGTCAACTAGCTCAAAAATAATAAGTAAATACATGAAAAAAACCAAATGAAGTCAGAAATTGTTGAAAATTTGTGATGTGCCTTTGAATGATGCATTTTGAACACACAAAAAGTATGGAGTTCAAATAAGTTTAAAAAAATGCATCCCTTTGTAAGAGATGAGTTTCGAAACCCTCATATTTCGAGAGAGATTATCCGTTTTGTACACGAAGTGCATCCAGTTTTTGTCGTAACCCTCTCAACTTTTTAGCACATGCTATGTGGGTGAAATTATGATACCATGCCAACTTTCAACATTTTTAGAGTTCATTTGTAGTGCTTTTTAATTTCACGGTCAACTAGCTCAAAAACAAATAAGTAAATGCACGAAAAATACCAAATGAAGTCAGAAATTGTTGAAAATTTGTGATGTGCCTTTGAATGGTGCATTTTGAACACACAAAAAGTATGGAGTTTAAATAAGTTCAAAAAATGAAATCTCTTTGTAACAGATTAGTTCTCGTTCAAAACTCTCATACTTCGAGAGAGATTGTCCGTTTTGTACACGAAGTGCATCCAGTTTTTATCGTAACCCTCTCAACTTTTTAGCACATGCTATGTGGGTGAAATGATGATACCAATGCCAACTTTCAACATTTTCAAAGGTCATTTGTAGTGCTTTTCAATTCCAGGGTCAACTAGCTCAAAAAAAGTAAATGAATGAAAATTACCAAATGAAATCAGAAATTGTTGAAAATTTGTGATGTGCCTTTGAATGATGCATTTTGAAGACACAAAAAGTATGGAGTTCAAATAAGTTCAAAAAAATGAAATTCCTTTTGTAATAGATGAGTTCTCGTTCGAAACCCTCATACTTCGAGAGAGATTGTCCGTTTTGTACATGAAGTGCATCCAGTTTTTGTCGTAACCCTCTCAACTTTTTACCACATGTTATGTGGTTGAAATAAATATACCATGCCAACTTTCAACATTTTCATAGCTCATTTGTACTGCTTTTCAATTTCTGGGTCAACTAGCTCAAAAAAAGTAAATGCATGTAAAATGCCAAATGAAGTCATAAATTGTTGAAAATTTGTGATGTGCCTTTGAATGGTGCATTTTGAACACAAAAAAATATGAAGTTCCAAAAATGAAATCGCTTTGTAACACATGAGTTTTCGTTCGAAACCCTCATTCTTCGAGAGAGATTGTCCGTTTTGTACACGAAGTGCATCCAATTTTTGTCGTAACCCTCTCAACTTTTTAGAACATGCTATGTGGATGAAATGATGATACCTTGCCAACTTTCAACATTTTTTCAGAGTTCATTTGTAGTGCTTTTCAATTTCAGGGTCAACTAGCTCTAAAAAATAAGTAAATACATGAAATATACCAAATGAAGTCAGAAATAGTCGAAAATTTATGATGTGCCTTTGAATGGTGCATTTTGAACACACAAAAAGTATGGAGTTTAAATAAGTTCAAGAAAATGAAATCCCTTTGTAACAGATTAGTTCTCTTTCGAAACCCTCATACTTTGAGAGAAATTATCCGTTTTGTACACGAAGTGCAACCAGTTTTTCTCGTAACCCTCTCAACTTTTTAGCACATGTTGTGTGGATGAAATTATGATACCATGCCAACTTTCAACATTTTCAGAGTTCATTTGTTGATCTTTTCAATTTCAGGGTCAACTAGCTCAAAAAAAAGTAAATGCATGAAAATTACCAAATGAAATCAGAAATTGTTGAAAATTTGTGATGTGCCTTTGAATGATGCATTTTGAACACACAAAAAGTATGGAGTTCAAATAAGTTCAAAAAAATGAAATTCCTTTTGTAATAGACGAGTTCTCGTTCGAAACCCTCATACTTCGAGAGAGATTGTCCGTTTTGTACACGAAGTGCATCCAGTTTTTGTCGTAACCCTCTCAACTTTTTAGCACATGCTATGTGGGTGAAATGATGATATCATGCCAACTTTCAACATTTTCAGATTTCATTTGTAGTGATTTTCAATTTCAGGGTCAACTAGCTCAAAAAAGATAAGTAAATACATGAAAAATACAAAATATAGTCAGAAATTGTTGAAAATTTGTGATGTGAATTTGAATGCTGCATTTCGAACACACAAAAAGTATGGAGTTATGTTCAAAAGAATGAAATCTCTTTGTAACAGATTAGTTCTCGTTCGAAACACTCATACTTCGAGAGAGATTGTCCGTTTTATACACGAAGTGCATCTAGTTTTTGTCATAACTTTCTCAACTTTTTAGCACATGCTATGTGGGTGTAATGATGATTCCACGCCAACTTTTAACATTTTCAGAGTTCATTTGTACTGCTTTTCAATTTCAGGGTCAACTAGCTAAAAAAAGTAAATGCACGAAAAATACCAAATGAAGTCAGAAATTGTTGAAATTTTATGATGTGCCTTTGAATGGTGCATTTTGAACACACAAAAAGTATGGATTTCAAATAAGTTCAAAAAAATGAAATCCTTTGTAACACATGAGTTTTCGTTCGAAACCCTCATACTTAGAAAGAGATTGTTCGTTTTGTACACGGAGTGCATCCAGTTTTTGTCGTAACCCTCTCAACTTTTAGAACATTCTATGTGGGTGAAATGATGATACCATGGCAACTTTCAACATTTTTAGAGTTCATTTGTAGTGCTTTTCAATTTCAGGGTCAACTAGCTCTAAAAAAAAGTAAATACATGAAAAATACAAAATGTAGTTAGAAATTGTTGGAAATTTGTGATGTGCATTTCAATGGTGCATTTTGAACACACAAAAAGTATGGAGTTTAAATAAGTTCAAAAAAAAAATCCCTTTGTAACAGATTAGTTCTAGTTCGAAACACTCATACATCGAGAGAGATTGTCCGTTTTGAAGACGAAGTGCATCTAGTTTTTATCGTAACACTCTCAAATTTTTAGCACATGCTATGTGGGTGAAATGAGGATATCATGCCAACTTTCAACATTTTCAAAGTTCATTTGTAGTGCTTTTCAATTTCAGGGTCAACTAGCTCAAATAAAATAAGTAAATGCACGAAAAAAATATCAAATGAAGTTAGAAATTGTTGAAAGTTTGTGATGTGCCTTTGAATGGTGCATTTTGAAACACACAAAAAGTATGGAGTTCAAATAAGTTCAAAAAATGAAATTCCTTTGTAACAGATGAGTTCTCATTCGAAACCCTGATACTTCGAGAGAGATTATCCATTTCGTACACGAAGAGCATCAAGTTTTTGTCATAACCTTCTCAACTTTTTAGCACATGCTATGTGGGTGAAATGATAATAGCATGCGAGCTCTCAACATTTTCAGAGTTCGTTTGTAGTGTTCTTCAATTTTAGGGTCAACTAGCCAAAAAAAAGTAAATGCACGAAAAATACCAAATGAAGTTACAAATTGTTAAAAATTTGTTAAAATATTTCATAGAAAAAAAGAGTTAACTAAAAAGAATCGACTAAAACATTAAATAAAATGAATGAATTAAAAATAATCAACTAAAATTATCAAAGTGCTTATTTGTTTAAAAGATTTAAGTAAAACATTAACTAAAAATAAACAATAAAAAGATCAACTCAAAAGAATTAAAATTTGAAATCTAAATATTTAGCTGTAAGTAGAAAAAAACAAAATAAATAAAGCAAAGAACAAAATAAAAATAATGGAAAAAAATTAAAACTATATGAGAATTTATAGAGAAAACTCAACCCAAATTCAAGGTGATTCACTTTGAATTTAGGTTGAATTTTATCTTGAATTTCACATATATTTCAAATTTTTAAATTCAGAGTGCGTTTAGGCTCAAAAGAGTTTTCATAAAGTTTTCTGGTAAAAATCTTTAATAGTAAACTAAAATAGAAGAGAAAAAATAATCTTTAATAGCAAAAAATGAAAGTAAAGGTATTCACAAATTTCAAAGAATTTTAAATTTGAAAACTTAATATTTAGTTGTAAGTAGAAAAAAACAAAATAAATAAAGCAAAGAACAAAACAAAAATAATGGAAAATTTGAAACTATATGAAAATTTATAGAGAAAATTCAAGCCAAATTCAAAGTGATTCAAAGTCACTTTGAATTTAGGTTGAATTTTGTCTTTAATTTCATATATATTTTTTCATTTTTAAATTTAGAGTGCGTTTAGGCCAGTAAGTCTGCTTTAGAGAAGAGCTCGAGACGGTTCGGGGCGGTGGGGCTTATAAACTAGTTGCACCGCCTCTTGACAAGCGAGGTGGGACTAAAACTTACCACCTTTAGTCCCGGGTCGAGATACGACCCGGGACTAAAGAACCTCGTTTCCCGCCACTCCGCCTGACGAAAAGGGGTCTTTAGTCCCTAGTCGTGGCTCGACCCGGGACTAAAGGGGGTCTTTAGTCCCGGTTCGAGCCACGACCCGAGACCAAAGCTCCGCCTATATAAGCGAGACTTGGAATTTTATGATGTCCAAATCGCGGTTTCGATCTTCTTCCTCCTCGTGACGCGGACGGACCCTCGACGCCGCGAGATTGCGCAACTCTTCCCCGATGTCGTCGTCGTCTCCGCGCTCCTCCCCGCCGCCGCCTCCCTCGCCGTTGTCGTCGTCGTCGTCACCGCCGCCTCCCTCGCCGTCGCCGCCGCCCCCTGCCCTCCCGGTAAGCCCCCTTCCCCTCTCCGGCCTGCTCCGGTAAGCCCCCTCCCCATCCCGCTCCGGTAAGCCCATCCCCTCCAGGCGCCACCGCCACCTCCCTTCCCGCTCTAGGCACCCCAAGGCTGCTGTCATTTTGATTTTAGGGCCATCGATCGGTTCAATATGTCATCTTGAGATGCATCTTAATAAGAAAATCAAGATATGTTTGTTGAAGATCTTTTGATGGGCTAACTAGAAAGAAGGAAAAAATCATGTTTGTAAATTTCATGTAAGTAGGCACATTAGGTTTGAATTAGACAACCAATGGTTTCAAACAACTTATTTAAACTTTGGAGTGGAAAAAGGGCACATATATATTTTATCAACCTACAAATATCATCCTTTTGTTGGTGTTAATGCATAAAACAGTAGTGAGTTACTCACTATTGCTTGCTAATTAGTTGTGCTAAGTTTTGTCGAAATGTCTGAGTGGCCTAACTATGTTTATATATAGATGTTCAATTCTTTCGATATAGTGTCAGCGATTTTTATTTACACATTTAACATATTAAAACAGGAAATGTCTGACGATGAATATTGGGAGTGTGAATATTGCGGCGACTGTCGGGATATGTGCGACACGCCTCACCTGCGAGACGATAGGTTCTTCAGCATGAACCTTGATGATAATGGAGATATGTTCCTCCCTTGTCATGCAAGAAGATATGTGTTGGAGAGGCTCGGTGTCGAAGACCACGAAAGAATTGAGACGAGGAGCGCTAACCTGAGGACTATACATGGTCACACATTTGTTATCAAAGTATTTAATTCAGTTTTTCAAACAGAATTTGGGTGCCCAAAGTGGGAAGATCTTTGCAAGGCATATGGATTTCAGGAGGGTATGGAAATAACCTTTGATCTTCGTCCTGAAGATAATATGCCAGGCAACACTACAAGAAAAACGCTCAATTATGACCAAAAATAATGACGGTGGTTTAATTGGTCATTGATCCCTGACCAAAATTCTGAAATTAGTCATGACAAGTCTAAGAGGGTCCAAAGCCCATAACGTTATGACCTTTTGCGTTCATTAGGTCATGATCCTATTGTAAAAAATGGTCATTAAGATGTGTAGAATTATTTATGATCATATTTCAATACTACCATGACCAAATATAAGACCATAAACATATGTGTGGAGGTGACTGGACGACACCTCATCAATTTTGCCTATCTGTCATGTATAGAGAGCAAAAAATTGTTTTATACGTATATGGATGAAGTAAATTATATTAGATAAATACCAATAAATTATAATTATTCATTTTAATATCCTAAATATTTTAGAAAATACAATATAATTACCAAAATGAAATATATTAGCCCATGCTAATCTCATAATGTGTAGACCCTATTGAGATAAATATTTTTGATAGGTGGTATAGGGAACCTTAACTTAGTGTTTCACACAATAAAAACTTAAACATGACAATAAAAAATATGTGGGTGAATTTTTCAGTAATGCCAAATACTATCATAATTAAATGAGAAGTGTTTCCATCCACAACACTCAATCAAAAAATATAGCTTTATTTTGAGTGAAATAATAAATATTCGACAAATCTTTTTAGGCAATCAAAAAAATACAACTAGAGACAACAATATGGGTCCATATTTTCTAAATCCAACATATATTCAGACTAATATCTAAATCCAATATGGGTCCATAAATATAGATTCATTTAAACATACCACATAAGGCTAATATGTTGAGTGTTTACTCGAAATAAGAGGATAAAAAATATAAAAGAAAAAAAAACAATTACATAAGCTGGATTCTGATTGGTGGAACCATTTATGCCACGGATCGATGACATGGCACAAATCCTACCGTCATTTCCTAGCAATCCCACGTCCATCGATCCTTCATCCATTCATCCTTCTGAAGAAAAGGAGAAAAAAAACTAGCAAACCCACCCTCCCCGCACCCTAGCCACCCACTCGTCGGCTCCTCCCATTCCAGATCGCCGCCGCCACCTGCTGCAGCTCCCACCCTCCCCGCACCCGCGCACGCTGCCGTTCGCTCCTCCACCTGCACGCGATGCCGAGCCCGCGGTCTCCCTCCCCAAGATCGCTCCGGAGCCCGCGGTCCTCCTCCACCTACAGCTCGTCCCCTCTACGGTCGCGCCGCCGACCTGTTCGTGGTCGGGCTTCGACGAGCTGAGTAGCAAAGCACCACCGACTCCTCCTCCTTCCGCTTGTAGTGGCTTGCCATCCGGCGATGCACGGTGAGTCGTCTTCCACCTCTCTTGTTCATCCCCTTCTCCTCGCAGCGGCGACCTAGGGTTAGGTTTAGGAGCTTGCGGCCCGCGTCCTCGACCTGAGACCGAACGTGCTGCTGCCGCTCCCGCTCGTGGCCGACCCGTGCTGCTCCTGCTGTTAGTAGCCGGCAACACACTGCAGCTGCTTGATTTTTTTTTGCTTGGTGATGTTCGCTCCTGCTCCTGCTGTCCTCTAGTCCTTCAATCCATCAATTTTGACAGCACCGTCACCCGTGAGATGTGCTACCAGCTCGAAGTCTGCATTCGTTTTAGTTCCAGATGGTGTGATGCACACCTACATCTCAAGTGATTAAGTGATTCGGTATATCTTTTATGTTATTCAATTTTGATTTCACCCCAACTTTAATTGATTTGGGCATATCCAAACTAGTACAAGCTTAATACTCAGGTTTCGATTTAAATTTCACAAGGCTAAAAACAATGTTAGTGCTTGTTGTTTAAAGCAACAACTCATGCCTGATAGGTGGTAATCTTATTTGGCAAACATTATAAAACATTTTTTCAGATTACTGAAAGCACCATTGTTTCCAATCCTTGTTTGTGCGTGACAGTAGTACTTTTATTTTGTCATCTACCTTGGATAGATCAAGCATCATGCATTACGTGGTGAAATACTTTTGTTTCATTATCAATGGTAATGGAGTCCGCCTGAGGGTCGTTTCGGAAAAAAGATGAAAGTGAGGATTAGAGCAAGGAAGATGAACCTGTTATCAAATTTAGTTATGTGAGAGAAAAGTCGCCATTCTGAAAAAAACAAATTCAGAGCAAGGAAACATGATGTAGGCATTGATTGGTTGACCACATTCTCAATCCAATTTATTTCCTGTGCACATATATCGTCCTTCCATGTATTCCAAATATTTCTGTAACTAAAGATATTTAGGTAAAACGTTTAGTTGTGAAGGGAAATCATTGGAAGTTGTTTTATGTTAGAAAATTATTTCCAGTTACAGTTTTTACAATGCATTGTTATTATTAGTAGAAGATATGTGTTGTTTTATGTTAGAAAATTATTTTCAGTTACAGTTTTTACAATAAGTAAATGCACGAAGAATACCAAATTAAGTCAGAAATTGTTGAAATTTTGTGATGTGCATTTGAATGATGCATTTGAACACACAAAAAGTATGGAGTTCAAATAAGTTCAAAAAAATGAAATCCCTTTTGTAAGAGATGAGTTCTCGTTCGAAACGCTGATACTTCGAGAGAGATTGTCCGTTTTGTACACGAAGTGCATCCAGTTTTTGTCGTAGACCTCTCAACTTTTTAACACATGCTATGTGGGTGAAATGATGATAGCATGCCAACTTTCAACATTTTGAGAGTTCATTTGTAGTGCTTTTCCATTTCAGGGTCAACTAGCTCAAAAAAATAAGTAAATGCACGAAGAATACCAAATGAAGTCAGAAATTGTTGAAATTTTGTGATGTGGCTTTGAATGGTGCATTTTGAACACACAAAAAGTATGGAGTTCAAATAAGTTGAAAAAAATGAAATCCCTTTGTAAGAGATGAGTTCTCGTTTGAAACGCTAATACTTCGAGAGAGATTGTCTGTTTTGTACACGAAGTGCATCCAGTTTTTGTCGTAGCCCTCTCAACTTTTTAACACATGCTATGTGTGTGAAATGATGATAGCATGCCAACTTTCAACATTTTCAGAGTTCATTTGTAGTGCTTTTCAATTTCAGGATCAACTAGCTCAAAACAAAATAAGTAAATGCACGAAGAATACCAAATGAAGTCAGAAATTATTGATATTTTGTGATGTGCCTTTGAATGGTGAAATTTGAACACACAAAAAGTATGGAGTTCAAATAAGTTCAAAAAAATGAAATCCCTTTGTAAGAGATGAGTTCTCGTTCGAATTATTAATAAACATAGTTTTTAATTGAAAATAACAAAATGGATAATAGTTTGGATAGTAAAAATAATTAATTTTGAAAATAGAAAATAGTTTTGAATTATTTATTCAATTTCAAACACTTTTCATTATCATAGTTTTGTCAAATTCTCAAATATGCAAAAAGAATTTTAATAAACATAGTTTTTAATTGAAAATAACAAAATAGTTAATAGTTTGGATAGCCAAATTATTAGTTTTGAAAATATAAAATAGTTTTGAATTATTTATTCAATTTCAAACACTTTTCATTATCATAGTTTTATCAAATTCTCAAATATGCAAAAAGAATTTTTAATAAACATAGTTTTTAATTGAAAATAACAAAATAGATAATAGTTTGGATAGTCAAAATAATTACTTTTGAAAATAGAAAATAGTTTTGAATTATTTATTCAATTTGAAACACTTTTCATTATCATAGTTTTGTCAAATTCTCAAATATGCAAAAAAAAAATTAATAAACCTAGTTTTTAATTGAAAATAACAAAATAGTTAATAGTTTGGATAGTCAAAATAACTACTTTTCAAAATAGAAAATAGTTTTGAATTATTTATTCAATTTCAAACACTTTTCATTATCATAGTTTTGTCAAATTCTCAAATATGCAAAAAGAATTTTAATAAACATAGTTTTTAATTGAAAATAACAAAATAGATAATAGTTTGAATATTCAAAATAATTACTTTTGAAAATATAAAATATTTTGAATTATTTATTCAATTTCAAACATTTTTCATTATCATAGTTTTATCAAATTCTCAAATATGCAAAAAGAATTTTTAATTAACATAGTTTTTAATTGAAAATAACAAAATAGATAATAGTTTGGATAGTCAAAGTAATTACTTTTGAAAATAGAAAATAGTTTTGAATTATTTATTCAATTTTAAACACTTTTCATTATCATAGTTTTATCAAATTCTCAAATATGCAAAAAGAATTTTTAATAAACATAGTTTTTAATTGAAAATAACAAAATAGATAATAATTTGGATAGTCAAAATAATTAATTTTGAAAATAGAAAAAAATTGAAACTATATGAGAATTTATAGAGAAAATTCAACCTAAATTCGAAGTGAACTCACTTTGAATTCAGGTTGAATTTTCTCCATAATTTCGAATATAGTTTCAATTTTCAGTTAGGTTAGGCCCGTAAGCCTACTTTAGAGAGGAGCTCGATGGAGAAGCTGCGACGGGGCTTATAAACAAGTGTTTGTCCCCCTCGCTCGGCGAGGTGGGACTAAACTTATCGTGCAGCCGAGGAGGGGCTTTAGTCCCGGGTGGAGCCACGCCCCGGGACTAAAGCCCTCGCCTGCCGCCTGCCGAGGAGGGGCTTTAGTCCCGGTGCGTGGCTCCACCCGGGACTAAAGGGGGTCTTTAGTCCCAGTTGGAGCCACGCACCGGGGCTAAAGATCCACCTAGAAAGCGGGACTTTGAAAAATTCCCACCCAAATCGTCCATTTCTCTTCTTCTTCCTCTCGTCCTCCTGCCCGGCGCGGCACACCGACGACCTCGACGACGCTGTCAGGCTGCCCGCCGTCCTCCTCGCCGCCGCCTGCCGTCCTCCTTGCCGCCGCCGTCGTCCTCCTCGCCGCCGCCTGCCGTCCTCCTTGCCGCCGCCGTCGTCCTCCTCGCCGCCGCCTGCCGTCCTCCTCGCCGTCGCCGCCGTCCTCCTCGCCGCGCGCCGTCGACACCTCCGGGTAGTAAGCCCCCCGCCCCCTCCTCCGGCCGGTAAGCCCCCCGCCCCTCCCCAACACTCCGGCCAGTAGAAGAAAAGAAGAAAAAGGAGAAGAAAAGAAGAAAAAGGAGAAGAAAGGAAGAAAAAGGAGAAGAAAGGAAGAAAAAGGGAAGGAGAAGAAAAGAAGAAAAAGGAGAAGAAAAGAAGAAAAAGGAGAAGAAAAGAAGAAAAAGGGAAGAAAGGAAGAAAAGGGGAAGAAAGGAAGAAAAAGGAGAAGAAAAGAAGAAAAAGGGAAGAAAAGAAGAAAAAGAAAAAAATTGTCATTTAATTCCTATTGTTATTAGGTTTGTGCTAGATTATTAGGGTTAGTAATATTTAGAATTAGGTTAGGGTTACAAGAATAAGAAATATGAACAAAAATAAGAAAATAAGATTAGGAAAAGGGAAAATAAGAAGAGGAGGAGAAGAAAAGAAGAAAAAGGAGAATAAGAAGAGGAGGAGAGGAGAAGAAGAGGAAAAATAGAAGAAGAGGAGAAGTAGAAGAAGAGAAAAAATTAAAAGAGGAGGAGAGGAGAAGTAGAAGAAGAGAAGACGAGAAGTAGTATAAGAAGAGGAGAAGTAGAAGTAGAAGAAGAGGAGAAATAGAAGAAGAGGAAAAAATAGTTTAGGGTTACAAGAAGAAGAAATATTTTTTTTGTCATTTAATTTTGCTATTGTATAGTGTATATGCTTAACTGTTAATAGTGTTTCTTAGATTATTGCTTAATTTTGCTATTGTATATTCTTAAGTGTTAATAGTTTAATTTGCTATTGTATATGCTTAAGTGTTAATAGTTTATTTTTAGCAAGAAAATTAATAGAACTAGTTTATTTTTTTAGTTCATTTTACGATGCCTATCCCGCATTCTCGTTGTCGACTCGGCGAAGGACACCTGCTTGATCAGAGGGGCCCTGTCCGGGACTGGGCTCCGCCCGGCTGGTATTGGGAGGTGCTACCTTCCAGGGGGCGTAGGTTGGTGAGGAGCCAGCCCGTCGTTGACCCGATCCTTGTTTGGTGGCAGTCGCCTGGGCCAGTGAGGGTGCCGAGGCTTCCGGACCCCGCGGAGGTGGTACGTCACCGTGTCAGCGAGGAGGATGAGCACGTCCGTCGCTACATGGTTGCGTTGGAGGGCAGGTTCGAGCATACCTGGCAGGTTCTTCGGGGATCTCACTGGAGCTATGATCCTGTGATGGTTCCTTCTCTTTGGGTGTCCACCGCCCGTGCCGATACCTGTCGGGCGCTACGGTTCTAGATGTATCAGTGATGTTATATGTATGATAGTATTCAAGGAGTATTAGTGATAATATTCAACGATGTACGGACAAAAGAGATGATGTATTTGCTTATAATTGAATGCATGCTAATTTGAATACTACTTTATTTTACGATTTGGTTCTAGCCAAGACCCGGGACTAAAGGTCCTCCTATATAAAACGACACTTCGAAGTTTCCAACCCCTCTTATATAGTTTGTTAGTTTATTAGTTAATCAAATGTCCGTTTTTTGCAGAACTATGGATCCACATATCAAGAACCTCGAAGAGGAAGAACTTCTCGAAGATATAATCAAAGACGGCCCCGACATTGAACCAGCTGAATCTCCATCGTCATATCTAAACCCCTCCGGATATGGAATGGAGGTCGAGCGACACAAAGATGAAGCCGAATGGGCAGGAGATAGGTCCAATGACGGAGAAGGTGATAGCTCCACTGATGGAGAAGCCGGTGGAGAAGCCGGTGAAGAAATAATAAAGTCCGGCGAGGTATACATATGAAGTTCGACAATCACTTGTAATATGTGAAAAATATTGGAGATAGCTCCATATTGTATACATATACATTCATGTGACGAATGTTTCTCCCTCTTAGGCCTCCACATCGAGCAAAGCTACGAAACGAGGCCCGACTAGAAAGTTGGATGCATGGACGCATTACACCTTTGAGGTGATATTGTCTACGGGCGAACCCAAGCTTCCTAAGAATGTTGCTGACACATTCAAGAAGCAACGCGGAGTTCTCGTTAGGGATCACGTCCCGATCAGTGTTCGGGAGTGGAACAAGCGCAAAGGGGCAGCCGATAGTGACTATGTCGCCGAAAGGTACAAAGATAATCTTTGGAATGATCTCATGTCACATTTCAGCCTGCCAGAATGTGAGAATGAAGACGCCGCAGACAAACTGAGGGCCAAAGTCAAGCAGTGGACTCTAAAGAAGATGGTCGAACTGTTCTGTAACTGGAAGAAGAAGCTATGGAAAAACTATCTGAAGACAAAGAAAGTGCCAGTATTCGAGGGGTATCTAGCCAAGCAGGCGAATCACTGGAAGGCATTTCAAGAGTACAAGGAGTCAGAAGATGCCCAGGCATTATCAGAAAAGAACGAGATAAATGCCGACAAGAAGAAATATCACCACAAGCTGGGGCCAGGGGGCTATGAGACTGCCATCCCAAAGTGGGATAAGAAAGAGCAAGATCTGCTAGACAAAGGCATCGTACCTGAACCACTCCGTGATGAGTGGGAATTGAGAGCAAGAAATTGGTTCCTTGCGCATGGTGGTTCGTATGACAAGAAACAGGGGACCTCATCTGCAGTGAAGGTCTTAGGATACCCAGGGAGAATTGGAAAAGGATAGTGAAAGAAATTAAGGAGGGAAAAAGAAAGTTCACTGCAGATAGAGAGAAAGATTTGCTCACACTGGTCCTCGGCAATGACGAACATGAAGGACGAACGCGAGGCCTCGGTCCTTCTTACCCGTGGTGGCTTGGGGTTGCCAGAGACCAAGACACTTACAGAAGCCGAGAGAGAGCAAAGAAGCGGCAGCAGGATGAGGAGAATGACAGGTTCAACCAGTTGCTTGCCAAGATTAACGAGCAACAGAAGCAGATTGATGAGCTTAGAGGAGTAGCGCGCCAGGAAGATCCTGCATTTGATATTACCGGCGCCCCATCTAAGCGGAAATGCAGCGTGGCTGAACCTGAGGCCCCGCCCGACGATGAACAAAGAATGATAGAGGGCGGTCCCGGCTACCCCGTGGATGGAATCAAGGAGTCAACATCATGTGAACTCCATCAGAAATTCAAGAACATATCCATGAAGGTGGCCGTCGGACAAGCTTTACCTTCTGGCCCTGATGCACGCTGGCATGGCCGTGAGATTCCAACTGGCTTTGCTAAAGTCGGGGTGGATGAAATCATGACGGGGTTTCATGATATGGAGCTCGACATAGCTGGACCCGAAGATGAGAGGACACTCGGAGAAGTACTGGGTGGAGTCATCCTATGGGACAAGAACTACATCAAGCTTCCAGTCTCGGCCCGAAGGACAACACCGCCTCCGAGCCGTCGCAGGTCACCTACACCTCCAAGCCCTCCATATGACGTTGGCCAGCACAACACGAGTCCATCTCGATCACCGCCGCCGGACTTGGGTCGTCCGTCTCCGCCGCCGCCCGCTCCGGATACTAAGCGGAAGCGTGCCACCAAGAACGCTCCGCCGACGATTTCTAAGCGACGGAGCCCCACAAAGCGCAAATGGTCGCCCCTCCCAAAGGTACCTCATGCTAATCTTCCTATCAGACCTTATGATCGTACCCCCGAGGAAAACGCCAGGATAGCAAAGGAACATCATGATGCGCAGATGAAAAAGAAGGAACCCGAGCCCCGCCCGGAATACACCGAGAAGCAAATAGCATTTGCAAAATACTTCACGACCCTTCCATCACTCTATGACTTACACCATAATCCTGATGACTATACACGCACATTGCAGAAGGAAGTGAAAAAGAGCAGATCACGTGCAAGTGCAAGTGGGAGCAAATCAAGTTCAACTACAAGCAAGAAAAAATCAGACGTTCCTCAGCTTGGACAACAGGCCAAACAGTCGATCCCACCCCTCAAGGTGTTAACCGAGAATGTCCCCCCTCCTGTGCAGGGGCAATATTTCGAATTAGCAAAGAAGTGGACGGCTGAATGGGGTATCTCGGTTGAAGACATTCTGGCTTCCCAAGACGACAGGTTACCCAAGGCTGTGGTAGCCCCTAAGCCACAGTTTGTCATGGGAGCACCTTTGGTCAGCAAAGATGATCTCCCAACAAATATGCGTTACTTGCATACATGGTACTTAAGTGAATCAAAGAATGGGAGAACGATGATCGTGGTGAGTGTCCCACGGAAGTACTACGGCCGCCCCGAAGAAATCCATATCGACTTTGATGAACTCTTCCAGATGTACAATGGCGACGCCCTCGACAAATCGCTTACGAGTTGCTATTGTCTGTAAGTTTTTCAATTCGTTGTCTACATATAACTTGTTTAGTTATTTCAATTCATTGTCTATATATAACTTGTACTCTATTATGCAGAATGAAGATTCTGGATTGTAAAAGAAAGAACATCCTAAATATTGGGTTTATTGACCCAGATAAAATACATATAGCGACGCTAACTGATAAACCCAAGGAGACGGAGGAAAACCTTCTAAGGTTTCTAACAGATCAAAATTTATGTGACCACATACTGTTTCCATACAACTTCAGGTGAGGGTCTTTACTCTGTTGTGTCCATTCACTTATAAGTGTAATTGATAAGTTACTCACACACACACACACACATATATATATATACATGTGCAGCTTCCATTGGATTCTGTTGGACATTCAAATTGATAAGGGAAGAGTTGATGCCTTCGACCCATTATCGAGACCCTTGGAACAGTTCCAAAGCCTGCAGGGCATGCTCCAAGGGTAATTTCAATCATTCTTGCGCTCTATCTGTCTCTTTCGATGATTTTCTGATATATCAATTAATGAAAAACTTAGCAAATCATTATCCTTGTCGGGCAGGGTTTGGAAGCGGTTCAAGTGCGTGACTCCCGGTATCGAGCCTGAGAAGCTGACCTTTAGAGCGGCTCAGGTAAGTAGTAGTATGATATACTTCTATTTTCAATACATTTATGATGCTAGATTACTATTTTGATTATATATATTCTATTCGCGTAAAGTGCGACCAGCAGCCACGGGGAACGCATCTATGCGGATACTATGTTTGCGAGACCATTCGCACGTTTACCTCCGAGCACAAGGATCACAGATTCGACGTAAGCAATGAACATTCACACCTCTATTTTTACCCGTCATTCTTTGTTATCATGATTGATATTCATATTCATCTCCTCTTGTTATATAGTACACGGCCATGAGGACGAAGGTCCTACCAGAGCAATGCGCGATTGCTGTTGCAGAGGAGCTTGCGACCTTTCTAAGGACGGAAGTTATAGATGACAAAGGACAATTTAGTGTAGCTAGGGGCCATTACTGAATGTTCGTCCATGTAATCGAATAGACGGGCTCTAGTCCCGATAATTCGGATCTCCATATAATTGTATATATATGCTCGCTTGTAAGATAAGTTAATCTTATATATATATATATGCATAATTATTTCTATTTAAATTATATGAAAACTAATTCCCGAACACCAAACGAGGCATCACGTTAATCTCCCGAACGCCTAAACCCTAAAACCCTAAAACCCAAAAATAATTTCATTCAAAAAAAAAAACCCAAAAATAAACAAAATCTGAAACTCTTTAGTCCCGGTCCGTGTAACGAACCGGGACTAAAGGGCCTGCCCCTGGGGCGCTACGAGGCGCCCACGTGGAGCACCTTTAGTCCCGGCGTGGAACAGGGCCGGGACTAAAGGTTAGGCCTTTAGTCCCGCCCCTTTAGTCCTGGTTGGTGAACCGGGATTAAAGCCCCTTACGGGCGGGGACTATAGGCCCTGTCCCCACTAGTGGACTAAAGGTTAGGCCTTTAGTCCCGCCCCTTTAGTCCCGGTTGGTGAACCGGGACTAAAGCCCCTTACGGGCCGGGGCTATAGGCCCTGTCCCCACTAGTGTACCTATAGTTCAAATTGAAAGTATATTCATTAAATGCCTAGAATGCCATCAATGGATTAAATTGCATGCAGATGCCAAAAAAGGCCAAACTTTTGGCATCATAGATTTAGTGATGCGTGTTGAGTGTGAAAAAAAAAACTGATGCCAATGGATGAAGCAACATATGCTTCATATGCAAATGTAGTGTGTTCCCTCTCGAAACCTAGTTTCTTCATGAAAGATGGTCCGGTTTGTAAGAAATTTACGTGATAATCTTTGTCAAATATTCTCAATTTTTTTAGCATAGCGTCTATTGGACATATCATGTCACCATGGCAAGTCTCATGATTTTTGGGCTTCGTTTGATTCATTCTGAGATTTAAAATGACAATAACCTACATATGGGTGGCGAGGGTCTTGAGCCTCTTGTGTATGAGACGCATCTATTTTCTTGCCGGCATTTTTTCCGAGGGTGCATGGTTGGAGCCCGGTTCAGCTCGTGCGGCAACCTTCCCCATTCGAGGATCGAACGAACCCAATGTATTGACTAGGTGGAGAAACTATATTGACCATGAATCTCATATGAAACTTTTTGAGGAATCACGAGGGGAATGATCATCACCCTGAAAATCACGCGCTTTGTGAACGTGTATATCGGTGACAAAAGGCAAAGGTGGTCAAATTTCAGTGGACCTGATTACATCTGCGCCGGCTTTCCAAAAGAGAGAGCAACAGCATCCGTTCTTTGCTAGCCGACCTATTGCTAATCAACAGCTTTCATAGCCCTCAAACAAAAAATCAACAGCTTTCGTGTGCGTCCAATTCCAATCATGGGTCCGCCGTCAAGTGCAAAATATAGTTAAGAGAACTTCTATGAGGATTCTTCAGAGATGCTACCTCTTTTTTTTTGCTTGTAGGAATCAGCATGTCAGTTCTCAGTATTAACAGTGAACATGCATGGTCTTCATAAAGAAAGAACCTTTTTTTAGAAGTCATATATGAAGAATCTAACTAGGCTTATTGATTTACTCACTCTACATCCGTACTGAATTTTCAACCAAACAGCACCAATGCTGGGTATAGTTTTTTAGTTCTTTTATTAAGGTGCACTACCTTACGTGCCTAGAGGTAAGACATACTTTTAATCCTGACGGTCTGGTGGACAAGGGTAGCATTATACTTTGTACTCCCTCTGTACCTAAATAATTATTGTTATGGAGAACTAGCTAGTCTAGTTTTTCCAACAATAATTATGTAGACATAGAAGGAGTAAGTTGTTATTTTGCAGCGGCATTTAGGATATTGTAGCTAGATCTCAATCGACTGAAAGTTAACCAAGTTACTTGAGTGACATCATCATGTTCAGATATAACCAAGGAAGTGATATTATGTCACCCATTATACCGTTAAAAATTTAACAGTCTATACTAATTTGGAGCATTGTAAAATTTCACATCGTTCCTAGACAGATTTTGCGAGTGCACGTATCTAGCGTGTACACCTTTTAGAGAGAAGGCCAGCTGACTTGATTGATTAGTAAGCCAAGCACATCATTTTTGCATTGTAATTTCAGGAACTCGAAACTAGCTAGCACGGTCCCTCGTATCAACACCAAAGGACCACTTAGCTAGTTGCACTGTTAATAGAAGGAAACTGAGAAGAAAATGCTTAGTTTGTGCTTGCCAAATTGTGTATGGTGTGCTAAATCGGATATTGATAATGGAGCTGGAGCTCCTTGGAGCCCATTACTTGAAAAAAAAAATACGCTTGAAAAGATTCTGAAAAGATACACATATACGTATGGATGTATACTACTCCCTCCGTATCTAAATATAAGTCTTTTAAGATATTTCACTAGGTGTCTATATATGAAACAAAATGAATGAATCTATACTCTAAAGTATGTCTATATACATCCGTATGTAGTCCATTAGTTGAACTTTCAGAAAGACTTATATTTAGGAACGAAGGAAGTACTTGTCTGTGAAGCTTCATCATGACCAACGCTTTTTTAAGCGAGCAACACAAAAATGACAAATTGGCGTATTCATAGCACATGTACCATTCATTATAAATTCGCATGATTTTTTTGTAGAAGCGACACAAAAAAGTATTCGTGGTGAAATTTCGCTCACATTTAATATACATCCATAAGTACTTGTGTATTTTTTCCATTTTTTATAATTTAAAAAGCTGATTTTGGAATGTTTGAAATGTGGAGCCTGAGAGCAAAAGCCTACTCTCATGCTAAATTTCTTTTATATCTACTAGAACAATATAATATTGTTCAAGAATTCATTCAATTAATCACTTAATTGTCCGGTTAATCTCTACTCGTCGGATGTCCGAATTGAATACCACGTATTCATCGCGTTAACTTGCTAGGCCCACCAAATGGTCTGTCGGACCGATTAGTTGGTCTGTCAGACCGATTAATCGATTGTCAGTCCGATTAATCAATGTTGGCCGGTTACCTCGTCGCCAAACAAAACCCAATTGTGTGGCCCATAACCCCTCGCAGCTCCTTCTGCTTCTAAATTGCTATGGTTTGGCCCTCCACCCGTCCCTCCCGCTCCTCTCCTCCCCTCTCAAACTAGATGTCACCTAGCCAACATGATAGGTCCTCGTCTGCACGTTGCCGCTTCCCCTCCTCCCTTGTGTGTCACCACTTTCTCTCCTTCCTCTGGATGCCACTACTTCCCCTCCTTCTTCGGGACTTGCCACATCTAGCAACCGACCCGTTCAAACAACCTGCGCGGCCGACATCACCTTTCCTCCGTCTATCGATGATGTGTTGCCGCCATCTCTCGGAGTTGCTTCTCATGCAGAAACAAGCAAAAAAAGAAGTTGTGGTATACATGTTTGTTGATGATTTTTTTACGCCCACATGGATGATTGTTCTTGTTTACATGTTTTTGATATATTTAGAAAATGAAATGGTGTCATTTGCTTCAGATTTGTAATGTAGGTTCTTTTCTCCATACAAAGTTTGCTTCTATATGGTTTAAAATTACACAGATTAATGATCAATCGATTAGTCCAGTTAGTAGGCTGATTTAGCGATTAACCGCTACTCCCAAGCCGAGCTAGCAGCTACTTGTTAACAATTTCCTCAGATTGCAACATACATAGTTATAGGTGTCGGAATGACTTTGTGTTTGATAGAGTAAAAATTAGAATAACATTTGCAGGTAGGGTGTTTGGATGGATCTGTACGTGGTTGTTACTACACCATGCCGAAATGAGAGGACTTATGGCTTTTGGATGCAACAGATGGAAGATAGTGCATAGCACGGGATACATACAATCAGTTTGGATAACAGTTCAATAATAAAATAACGTGTAAGCATTTTATTTTATTTGTGTTGGTTGTGGAATTTTTTCATGTGATTTTTGCTTTATTTATGTTGGAGCTGTTCATGATTCTTTAATACACGGTTCATTTTTAATAACTGACTATCTGCATCTATTGATCCAGAGGCCGAGAGTATATCTGGGCATGGGCAGCCCGGCCCAGAGGCCGAGAGTATATCTGGGCATGGGCAGCCCGGCCCGACGACCCGGCTCGAGCCCGGCCTGAAAAACTCAGGTCGGGCCGGGTTAGGCTTTGTGTTCGGGCCGGGCCCGGGCTTGACAATCGGACCGGGGAAGCAGTTCGGGCCGGGCTTGGGCTTACAAAAAACAATGAT
This sequence comes from Hordeum vulgare subsp. vulgare, assembly GCF_904849725.1. Lineage (NCBI taxonomy): Eukaryota > Viridiplantae > Streptophyta > Magnoliopsida > Poales > Poaceae > Hordeum > Hordeum vulgare. The sequence goes on from NC_058523.1 coordinate 549,844,918, forward strand.
TTACACGGAGGCCCGGCCCGGCCCAGCATGGAATTCACCTTTTATGACCATTTGGGTCGGGCTCGGGCCTGATTTCACTTTTTTTGCCGGGCCGGGCCGGGCTTGGGCTTGGATTTCCAGTTCGGGCTTTGTAAAGCCCGGCCTGAAGCCCGGCCCGGCCCGGCCCGGGGTATGCCCAGGCTTAGCCGGGAGTAATCCTTCTTTTCGAAAACAAATTAGTTATAAGTCAGATTTCTCTTTGCTACAGGTTATCTAGAAGTCTACGCAATGGGTCCCTTTGTAGTCTATTCTTCAGTGATCTGAACACTAACAACTGTTTATAGCCGTGTGTACGTGGATGGAACAGAAGGACAAGGATGTCTTTACCTGAAATGGTTGGAGGCATCATCTGAGAGCATCTTTAGGAGTACCCTCAAACCCTCAAACCAGTTTTAAGGGTTGAGAATTTGCATTTTTTGGCACTTTTAAGGGTTGAAAAACAGGGGCAAAGACTAGAACCCTCAAACCCAACCCTTATAACAAAAACAGGGGCAAAAACAGGAGAGCTCGTGGCGGCGCGGCTGCCTCTGGCCCGCCTCGCCTCTGGCGCGGCGGCGAGGAGAGCTCAAGGAGGCCTGGGGCCGGCCTCGCGGCGGGCGGCCGTGGGGCACGGCGCGGCGGCGGCTCGGGGCGGCGGGGCGCGGCGGCAGCATGGGGCGGCGGCGGTGGTCGGAATGGCGGCGGCAGTTGGGGACGGGGAAAAGTCCCTCCCGCGCGACGATGGAACGGTTTGAGGGTTGGGGTAGTTTTCGCTCTCCAACCCTCACTTCTACAGGTTGAGAGGGAGTTTGAGGGTTGGATCCTCAAATTTTTTTTAAGGGTTTGAGGGTTAAGGGGTTCTAGTCTATGCGTTTTTTTATTCGCAAACTGTAAAAAAACAGTTATTTATAAGGGTTTGAGGGTTTGAGGGTACTACTAGAGATGCTCTGAGGCTTGCCCCCTCCTCTCTCCTTGTATTGTAAGTAACGTACAACTTTTTTTTCGTTGCATTATTTAGAGTGTGTGTGGTTCTGTGTGTATCTTGGTCACATAGAGAATGGATGTGAACTTGTTTTGATTGTATTCCACTGATGTGATATTTTGAGTGAAAAGAGCGCCCCTTTATCGACAATTTTGTAGGTCATAACTAAAACTAACTACTCAAGTGATAAATCCTACAGATTTGATCTCAAACAGCATATTATAATCAACGACAATGCTATCGCAGTCTAAGATATCCCGACCTTATATAAGCAAGCTAAAACACTTCACTACTATTTTTCACAAATTGTACAATAAAATACGTTGTAATAGTAAAAGATGGTTCTACGTATACGAGTCAATTCGATTGGAAAGTTAAACTGCATGACCTTTTTATATTTATGAATTTGACGATCTAAGGCATTGGTTGCATCATTTTCTAGGAACAAATCATTTGAGGACTATGATACTCGCACAAACTAATACATTATTGGATTGTATTTATATGAAATGAGGTTAAGGTGAATAGCATTATTTGATTGTATGTGCAATTGCATACTTCTTTAAAGTTATATTGCATCTGTAAGATAAATATTCTATTAGTGCCTTCATTACTAGAAGTACAATTATGTCGGTACATTAGATTAATAACACATTGCTTACATTTTGAATACGAGAAGTCTGTTAAACTAATTCAGTTTTGGACACTATGTTTAACTATATTTGTGTCCAAACATTGACAAGGAAAATAGATATAGCATATAAACTTTATTACTTATTCCTGTAAGACATTCATTGGGTAAATTCAGTGAACAACTAAGGGTCTGAAAAGTGAGTTGCAATGTCTCATTTGGTTCGCACTTCTGTGGCGGCTAATACCACACCCCAAAGATCTAGGTTGGAAAGATTGGAAGAATGACGTAGTGCAACACAATTCGGAGTGTACAACAATTCAGCAGCAGAGGCATTATGCACACTAAAAGCTAAAGAGTGCACCAAAGCGACAACTTTAAAATTTGCCATCATTATCTCTATCAAGCATAGCACATTAGATAAGCTCAATTATGCATTGCTGGAAACCTTTTTTTTTTTTCTAGAAAGCCAATCATTAATTTTGTGTGGCATATGTGTGATCGGACAGCTTGCATACGCCAAGGCAGTCATGTCTCCCTGCCTATATAAAGCACCCCATTACCAAGCTTACAATTCAGGCTAAGAGTTTAAACCAACTTAGAGAGCTCTCCTCTCCAGACCTCTCCCTTCTCTCCGCCAGGAGTCTAGGGTTAGAGAGAGAGAGAGAGAGAGACAGCAAAAACAATCTCTCGCCCCACTGTTATACCAAGTTCTTCGCATCCATCTCACTGTTATATATCTTTGTAACAATGGGTGGCCTATCCATGGAGCACCCTTGGGCATTCACCTTCGGCCTGCTAGGTATATTATTCTTACCACGAACAAATGATCTCCAAGAATTACCTCTTGTATTATGATAGTTTCTTATTACAGCTGCTATTTGCTAGTGCAGTACTAGTAGACTACTTTGTGTCGTTTAAGATCATATATCCTTTTGTAGCATCTATCTATATATCTTATCTTTGCCACTGATTGATTAACTGATGTAGTCTAGTATACTAGCTCTAGTGCCATCTAGCTTGGTGCACCAAAATCCCAAAAAGAAACAACAACAAAGCAAATTGCCTGTGTTTTTTATGAAAAGGACAAAGCGCATAAAAGATAGATGTAAATGTGTCGTACAATTATCACAACCCATCGCTAACTTTGCTAACTTTGTGCCTTGCAGGCAACGTCATCTCTTTCTCGAGCCTCCTGGCCCCGATGTAAGCTACTGTCTAAGTTGTTTTTTACTTCCTCCGTCCCAAAATTCTTGTTATAGGTTTATCTAGAAATAAACGTATCAAAGTACTAAAACGTGACTAGATACATTTAGATCTAGAGAAATCTAAGACAAGAATTTTAGGACGGAGGAAGTATTTCATTTGATCCTGTTAATTAATAAGTTCTCTCGTATAACTAATTAATGTACACACAAAAATAAAATATTAGACCAACATTCTACCGGATCTTCAAGAGCAAATCCACGGAGGGGTTCCAGTCGGTGCCCTATGTCGTGGCCCTATTCAGCGCGATGCTGTGGATCTTCTACGCGCTGGTCAAGACCGGCGAGGGCCTCCTCATCACCATCAACGCTGCCGGCTGCGTCATCGAGACCGTCTACATCATCATGTACCTCGTCTACGCCCCCAGGAAGGCCAAGATTTTCACAGCCAAGATCGTCCTCCTCCTCAACATCGCCGGCTTCGGGCTCATTTTCGTCCTCACCCTCTTCGCCTTCCACGGCGAGACACGCGTCGTCTCACTCGGCTGGATCTGCGTCGGCTTCTCCGTGTGCGTCTTCGTCGCGCCTCTCAGCATCATCGTGAGCCCTCGACCGATAAACTTTGCTGTATATATTGTTGCTCATTCCTCAACCTCTTGTATGTGTTCTGTCCTTCCCAAAGGGTCGTGTGATCAAGACCAAGAGTGTGGAGTACATGCCCTTCTCCCTCTCCCTCACGCTCACCCTCAGCGCCATCGTCTGGTTCCTCTACGGCCTGCTCATCAAGGACAAATACGTCGCGGTAACTACACAAACGATCCTTCTAATGGCAGATGGATACGCATACAATTCTCAAGCATGAGCAGTGATCGATGATTAAATTTGTGTTTCCAGCTCCCAAACATCCTTGGCTTCACCTTCGGGATGATCCAGATGGTCCTCTACATGTTCTACATGAACGCGACGCCGGTGGTGGCAACCGATGCCAAGGAGGGGAAAGAGGCATGGAAGGTGCCCGCAGAGGACCACGTCGTCGTGATCAACGTCGGCAAGGCCGACAAGAGCTCATGCGCCGAGGTGCGCCCGGTCACCGAGATGGCCGGCGACGTCCCCAGGAGATGCGCTACTGAGGCGGCGGCCCCGGGGGCGGGCTTTGCCCGTTCTGTCGAGGTGGTCTAGATTCACGCACGCACGCACGCACGCATGCAGGCATGCATGGCTCATGCATGAGTCGTGCAAGCTTTAATATTCGTATAAGACGTTTTTCTTTTCCAAGAAAAATAATATTCGCACCACGGTCTGCAGGTGCCTGTACCTACTGTATGTATGTAAAACAAACTAGTACGATGATGATGATTCCGTATGATTCGGCCTGGGTCCTAGGATTGGCGGCACACTTATTCTGTGTGTTTATAGACCACGATCCAGCCCATCAATGTTCGCAAAGATGTTTAATGAATTCATCAGTCGAAATTTTATATATATATAAAATGAGTGAATTCATTTTTTTAATCTCCTTGTTTCATGTTTCTGACATATTTTTACCTCATTTAGGAAAAATTATTATTTTCCCCTCAATTAGCAAACCTGTGACACAAATTACCTTTTATTTCTTGATTTCTCTGTGATTGCAAATGTCTGTGGTTTAGCTTATTTCTTAACACAGTACATACGCTTATACATACGTACATACATTTACCTAAATTAATGTATGCATGTGTATCCTATCTCTATGTGCATCTTCAAGATACTGAGCAGATACATCATTTTAAGATAGAAAGTCGTTAATGACGTCTTCGTAGTCGACGAAAACGTCTTCTATCACTGAACAAGCATCGTCAAATGGCTTGAAATAAATGAAGAAAAATGCAAGCACCAGTATCAAGGCTAGATATTGAACTCTAATGGGTTAGGGATACATCTATCCTTCTAACTATTCCACCATAGATTGGTTTCCCGTCTCTGGTTTAGTTAACACCCTAATTTTTTCAGGTTTACTCCGGTGTTTTTGAGACATCACTGAACCAAAACACGGTTCGTGACTACAGTTGGGAGCTCCACCAGGCGAGCTCAGATCCAGCCACTATGTCAGGCAATTTGCCCGATTTGTTCACTCGCTTCCTCGTTGGTGCCACCGTTGCTTCTCGATTCGGCTAACCTGGTGCTCCCCTTCCACAACCACGGGAGGGGAGGTGCTGCGCTTCTTTGGTTGTACATGGCGAAGCTCATATCAATGGAGACCTTGAGATCCATTAAATTTTATTAATTTTCTGAGAAACACGGTACAGATGCAAACGCTCACAAACTCTATCCTGGGAGCACTTTCGAGAGAAGGAACCGGTAGATCTTGATATTGATGAAGTCTTCATAGGCACCGTGTAGTTAACGGCACGCCATACCACTGAATGTATAGCACCGCAAAGTCCGAAGTCAATTCAGAAAATATGCGAGCGCAAGTGTTAATTGTAGGATTTGAATCTGGATGGATTGGTTCCACCACATGGGGCCTAACCATCTAAATTAGCCTCACCTCGCGGTATTTTTAATCATCATGAAGCTTAATTATGATTTATTTTTGTATCAAATCTTCATGGTTTGTCGCATTCTATTTTTGCTGGACTAAATATATATTTGTCATTTTCTGAAACTTACCTAGCAAGCTAAATCTGCGTCATTCTTTTAGGACTTGCTGCTGGCACATGGAGACTCATTTTTCATTTTCTTCAATGGCAATAAAAATCCTCAGTCTTTAACCTCTAGCCGTTGGGTGGGCATCCAAGGGCACACATCCATCAGATGTAAAATAAGGTGAAGGTAGATCATGCTTTTCTTTTAGTGAAGGCCACCACGTCAATCAAGCTTTATTGATGGTCAAGCAAAAGGTTACATCGTCGACACGAGATTACAAACGACAGAGCCAGGGGGGTTTAGCAACCCAATTACGCGAATTCTTATTAGAGAAACAATATCATATCCTATCATATCCTACGATCGAGCTGTCCCATTCGCCTCCCCGCAAGTTGGATCCCGTCTCATTTCCATCGGAGGGTGCTTTGTGCATGATCGGTGTACTCGCTTACTTTTTAAATTGCTATCGTTTCCCGCACTAGCTGCATGCTGTCGTCGGATTGGATCAAAAGGGTTTCTCCCGTCTTAGCTCGTATCCAAATGGATGACGTGTATACCATTACTTCCATTACTATCTATGCCTGGTCCAATGTACACTCAATGGTAACTAGTTAGGCACACATAGCCTGACCTCCGTCTACATGATTTTGCCAAGCATAAAAGAGAGCTTTGTGTGTACATGATGTTGCCAAAGATAAAAAAAAAAAGAGCTTTGTGTGTACATCATTTTGCCAAAAAAAATATAAAAAGAGCTTTGTGTGTACATGATAAACACGTGTGACTTTTCTCTTTGCGACATTTGAGGCTTAGGAGCCACCACGTACATGACGTATATACATACAGGCGTACGTTCATCTTTTTTACTATCAATCATAAAGCTTTGATTGCCCACCAAGTATGCCAAAAAGAAGAGATTGCCCACCAGGTATGCCACGTGGCTGCTTCAGTTTCCTCAGGGGTGGTGCATGCAACGACGTAAAGTACGTGGGGTGAGCAATCATTCATGCATAAAAGAGCTTTGGTCCAGCTAGAAAAACGACGTCGCTGGTGCAATGCATTAAGATACACCAAGTATTTGAAGGTCACACGATTGGATTGACGCCTTTCAATCCTTGCTTTTGTTGGAGCTTTCGTTGCGGTTATTATGCCAAAACAAGATAGGTTAATGAGTGCGGGGTTGTCAGGATCTTGATTGTGCCATATAAGACCTGTTATACTAATAGATTAGCACCAACTTGTCACAGTCTCACCTCTATCGTCATCTTTTCACATTTAGCATGTTAAGTCGACTAAGTGGTTCTAAGATATCATCCACGATGCAGAATAAGTCATTTTTACTTGTCATGATAATCTCAACTATAAAGTACTTTTACATAAATATACATAAAAATGCTATCTTTGCCTAGAAAATCTCAGGAGCGCGCACCTGTCAAGCCTTGCCTCGCCGCTAGATTGTCTCGCAATTCATGAAGTAGTTACACCCCGCACGACGGCAGAGTAAATTTTATGTTTTAATTGTTCAAACTTACGATTTTGCATCTAAAAATTCTGATTTTCTCGATCGTGTGTATCAAGTTTCAGAGCTGAAAGTGTAAGCAATTTTTTGTCGGTCGTCGGCACTGAAATCGTGATTTATAATCGGTGGCTCTCATAGTAAGCTTCAAGAGTTGGAACTTCACAAAAAAAATCATCAAAAATGGATCTTATTCGGAAGCCCTCGTGAGCAAAAACACGAATATGAAAAAATAACTTAATTTAGAATTTTTATTCAAAAGAAATGAAAGTCTGGAAATCAAAAAGCCAAAAAAAGCACGCGCGAGAGACTCGGTGCCCCGCACCTGCATGCCCCAAATCCTCTCCCACTCAACACCCAGGGTGCAGAGTATGTCATTTTGCACTCGAGTTATTCTTAAGATCGTTTCGCTATAAAATTATGTTTGGTACATAAATTGTTATGTCCATATTGTTTCAATATGGTAAATTTGGCACGAGAAAATAAGGTAAGCCTAAAGGCTACAAAAAATATACATTTTTATGTATGTTGTGTACTAAATTAATTTCATTATTTTACTTAACATAAAATATTTGTCATAGCCGATATATATTTTCTTACGTTCGCGTTTGACTTCTGACATAACACAAAATATTACCAAACATAAAAATATGATGTTGTGATGTTAAAACAGAAGGGGTGAAGAATAAATATTCTACATGCTGTATGGTGAATACCATGACCCTATATGATTCAAAGACCTAAAATACACATAAATCGTATGTTTAGAAAACAGAAACAGAAAACAGAAAAACAGGTTGTGGTCTCGCCTGCATGGACCGGCCCATCTTGCTCACCCCCTTTAGCGACTCGGATGTTACACTCGGTGCACCCGAAGCATACATCCGCTCACTACAATACTGAATGACGCTGAGAGTGTGCCACTAGTGGAGGAGCACCCCTTCGGAAGCCTCTCAAGGGTCATGCTGAGAGCGTGCCATTTGGCAATCTCTTACCACCTGCCATGTGTCATGCTTTAGACGCTTCTTCCGAATTTTTTATTTTTATTTCATTTTTTGCATGCATTTTTGGCTTTTTATTTGGTTTTGTCATGGTTATTTTGGCTCTTTGGTTTTTCGTCGATCTTTCTTAACATTTGGAAAGAAAAATTGATTTCATTGAGCAAAAAATATATTTTTTACTTCCTCGATTGGCATGATTTTGCTTCCGTGAGAGGCACCCCGTAATTCTTAGAAGCGAAAAAATACATGTTTATTTTTTCTTCCATGAGGGCACGTATTTGCTTCTGCGAGACGCACGGATTTGCATCTACGAGAGGCATGACCTTGCCTCTTAGAAACGGAAAAAATATGTTTTGTGTTTTAATCTTCCGCGTGCCTTTTGGAAATGGATAAAATGCGCTTTCTTTCTTTTTTCCTTCCGTGAGGGGCATGACCATGCCGCTCGAAAACGGGGAGAATTTTTTTTTTCTTCTTTTTACTTCCACGAGGGGTACGATCATGCCTCTTTCGAAAAAGGAAAAAAATGTGCTTTCGGTTTGGTTATTTTGTTCGCATTTTTCATGAAAAAAGTTTGTGAAAACCTATCTACACGGATATAATTTTGAAGATCTCGACGTGAGGAATCCAACGTGAAAACGGTTTGAGATTTGGATGCATGGATTTGGATATAAAACATTTTCAATAAAAGGATCTACAAAAAAATAGAAACTCATAGGTTGCAACAAGTGACACACATGTGACGGGTCACTTGTGGCAATATGGAAAGATGGAACTAGCCTTTAAAAGGTGTACCCCTCAATTAGTGATTTCGCTGAATGACGCGTCGCTTCGAAGTTGTTTAATAGGCCGGCCCATTAGTTGTTACATTCTATGTTTTATTCTCTTACATGTATATTTCAACCTTGTTACCTTTCTATGTTGTTTTTACTTTTGTTTTAAACGATCATTATTTATTACCTCTTTATAAAAAGAAAATTATTTAGCAGTAAAAACTTGTTCACTACACATTAAAAATGTTTAAATATGTGTATTCATTATTTCAAAAAATGATCATGTCGCTAAAAAAATGTTCATGTCTCTAAACAAAGTTCAAAAGTTTACAACATATGTTCATAACTGAAATTATATCATTGAAAATTTACAGCATTTATCATGTAATATGTAAAGAATTTTCATACCTTTCAACAAATTATCTTGAAATCTATGCCTTAAAAAATAAGTATCATGACATAGAAATCTATGCATTCAACGAATTATTTATGAAATGTAAAAAAATGGGCCAATTCCAGAGAAATGGCGATACTAAAAAATATGTCCACGCCATTTAAAATATATTGCATGTTAAAAAATTATCACTGCATTTTTGAAGAAAAAATATATTCAAAAAAGGTCAATGTGCATTTTGCTAGTTTTAACATGTAGCAGGATAAATGATTAACATATAAATATGTAATCGATGCCAATCACAAAACAGAAAATACCGAAAATAGGATTAGAATATTTCACGTGGGCGAGCTAGGACAGAAGCAAAATTTATATACCAAAACAAGAAAAAATCTAGCGCACAAAAGAAGAAACACGTCAGGAAAGAAGGAAGTATTTGAGGACCGTGTTCTATCTTGCAATAGGTGAGATATAGCACTGACGCCTAGTGAGTGCTGAGCGACAAGTAAAATCTACATGATGATTCTATATATGCATGATGACCAATAATAAATGGACGGTGAATTGCTTTTTAACCCATGATGAAAAAAAATATAAAAAGATGTTCACTCGTGAAAAAATTATACATGTAGTTATAAAAGTGTTAATGCTCTGTCTAAAAATAATGTGAACTTTTTAATATCATTTTGGGTTTATCACTCTTTTTGAAAAATATAGAATAAAACCAATTACTCCTTCCGTCTCAAAATAAATGTCTTAAGCTTAATATAACTTTATATTAAAGTTAGTATAAAGTTAAGGCAGTTATTTTGGGATGGAGGGAATATATATATATGAAAGGAAAACTAAAATGGAAAATCAAAATTAAAATAAAAAACATGTTGTTCTGTTCACATAGGAACGAACAATCACCAGAAGAGAAATGAAATGATACCAATGACTAGTCCAATCCATGTGGGAGCTAACAAGGAAACTTAAAATAAACAGCTTAGGCCTTGTTCGGTTGACAGGGAAATGAAAGGGATTTGACAGGGATTGAGTAGATTAAATCCCTAACAAGTTAAATTTTACTTCAATCCTCTTCAATCCCCTTCGGAGGAGGATTAATCGAACAAGGCCTTAATGGGCCTGCCCATGAGGAACGAGGTAGTGCTATGTGTGCTTGTTGAGACAGATATATGATATATCTGAAAATCTATGTCAATATTTTCTCGTAGTGAAAGACAATATGAAAGAGCGTGTCTTTATCTCGACTTTAGCGCGGCGGGAGGACAGCCTATAGTGGCTCGGCCAAATATGAATCGTTTAGCGCTCTCTTCAATTCTCAGTGATTTTCAAAAAAAAACATTCTCGTGGTCTTCAAAGAATGTTCATATATTGTTCAGTGAATTAAAAAAAGTATTCTCGTGGTCTTCAAAGAATGTTCATATATTGTTTTTAAAAGAGGTTCCTGTAACATTACAAAAAATGGTTTATTTTAGGGCACAAATGTACTAATATGATTTATAGTGGGCACCTCGTTGATTTCACTCTGCGACAGGAGGAGGTTGTATCCGCGTTTGATGTGATAAAGGATGCATTATAAACAACTTCTGTGTCTAGCTTTAAAATAAAAAATTCAGTACACCACCCAAGCCCCAAAAGGCATCTTCATTGTCGCCTCCCAAGTCGTCTTGCATGTTTGTCCTATCTCTCACATGTTCTATTGCATATAATGACCAAAAAAGATAGAAGGAGAAAACAATATGTGTTCAAATCTGTGATGGGCCTAAGGCCCATGAGGCAATTTCAGAAATCTCCAACGGTCCATGTAGACGATGACATGACAAAGGATGGTAAAAAGCTTAGTCTCACCTTGCTAGTGGAGAGGAAGTTGAACCCCTTTATAAGTGTCTGTCTTCTACATGATATTGGAGCATGAGAAGAGAAGAGGCCCTCGCATACTCATCCTCCGTCGTCCGCCTCGCCACTGGTTGTGGAAATGAGCCGAGCTGAGCTCATACCTACGCGTTTATTTTTACGGTGCCGCCAACCCTACCACCGGCGACTCCGTCTCATTCATCCCGTACACGATCGACGGGAGAGCAAGCCTCCGAAACCCCGCCTCTCCGGATCATGTACGGGAGAGGGGCGATTTGTTTTTTGGGGAGCGATCACGCGACTGCTCGCCTCCGTCTGTCTGCTTCATCTACGTTTGTGTCGCCCTCGTCATCGCCATGTCTTCGCCAACCGAAGCCGACCGTCTCGTTCGCGAGAAGGCCGAAGCCGAGAAGAAGAAGGCAGAGGATGTTGCCGCTGTCACTGCTGCTGCTATGACCAACTGGCTGATCGAAGGATATAACTCGTTTATCCCGCTCCTGTTTATTTTAGTTCTAGTAGTACTAGCTATATGCGTAGATGTTTCTACTATATGCATTAGTATTTGCTAGTCTGCTCCGTAATTAGTATGTCATGAATCTAGGCAGTGCCATGTTAGTGATTATTTCGTGGATTAATCTATTCAAAAAATTTCCTATTTACTCAACAATCCAATAACCTAATGTGTGTAGAAATTTTTCGAGTAGTGGTTTTGCTGCTACAGTAAAACCGGATAAGTTTACCGATACTTATTTCAAGCGTTGGCAGACAAAAACCACCTTATGGCTCACGGCTATCACTACAGGAAAAACGCTCAATTATGACAAAAATAATGACGGTGGTTTAATTGATCATTGATCCATGACCAAAATTCTAAAATTAGTATGGCAAGTCTAAGAGGGTCCAAAGCTCACAACGTTACGACCTTTTGCGTCCATTAGGTCATGATACTATTGCAAAAAATGGTCATTAAGATGTGTAGTATTATTTATGATCATATTTCAATGCTACCATGACCAAATATAAGATCGTAAACATATGCGTGGAGGTGACTGGACGACACCTCATCAATTTTGCCTATGTGTCATGTATACACAGCGAAAATTTGTTTTATACGTATATGGATGAAGTAAATGATATTAGATAAATATCAATAAATTATAATTATTCATTTTCATATCCTAAATATTTTGGAAAATACAATATAATTACCAAAATGAAATATATGGGCACATGCTAATCTCATTATTTGTAGACCCTATTTAGATTAAAAAATGAAAGGTGGTATAGGGTACCTTAACTTGGTGTTTGAGACAATAAAAACTTAAACATGATCTCATGCCTCATTCTAACACAATTATTGTAAAAGTTCAGGTAAGAAGTATGGAGATATAAAAAGTTTTCAACATAGTATGTTGAATTTTTTTTTTTCCAATGACAACCCACATGCAATTTGTATAGAAGTAGAGAGGTGGGAGCCCTTTTGAGATACATATCTTCTTTTCTTATTTTCAAAGTCAAATATGTTTGCCTCGTTAAATGTATGTCCCTACAGTGATACAAGGGTGACACGCCTTGCCGATTGGCTGCACAAGTGCTCTTTTGCACCGCATGTTCATCACAAAATACACCTAAACTTACAGTATGTGTGCCTGAAAAATACAACGAAACCACATCCCATCGATAAGTACAATGATGTGGATATACGATTAAACCACCTCTTTTTAGGTAATCAAAAAATACAATTAAAGACAATAATATGGGTCCATATTTCCTAAATCCAATATCTATACGGACTTGAGTAGACCCATTAAGTGAATAGGATATAATTCACTAAAAAAAGGGAATAGGATATAAAGTCCCTTCCCCAGAAACCTAACCCTATCTCCAGAGTCCAGACTTGTCCCCCTCGACTCTCCTCCCACCTCTCCCGCCGCCAGCCTTCCTTCCCTCACCAGATCCCTTGTGCTCCCGTTCGACGCAGCAGGCCCCTGCACTCCCTTCTCCACCTCTCCCATCAACCTCCCAGCCACGATCCCATATGCCCTATTCGCTGCGGCAGGCCCCGAGATTGGCGTCGGCGGATTTGGCTGCCACACTCTCTTCTCCCGTTTAGTGCAGGAGGCCATGGTGTGGGCGTGGACGACCATGGCGACGGTGGATATAACACCAGCGCCTCCTCTCAACGCTATCCTCCAGAGCTCGTGCTAGAGGAGATCACACCCTGCCGATTCATTTTTGGCATCCATCCCTGCGTGCCCCCGCTACACCGAGTACATGTGCCACTCTCCTTGTTGTCTCTCAGATCCAATCGACTCCCACCACCGCTATCCTCTTCCATCGTTGTATCGCCACTCATATCCTTCACTGCCACCAGGTGATCCCCCTCCTTCCTCCGTGCATCTGAGACGAGCGATCGTCGTTGCTTGCGTCGTCGGAGAGGAAGACGTCCCGTCACCGGCTTTGTCTACCTCATCTTGCAGCACGGCGCCTTTGGACATGGGGTGGCGAGATGGAGTCCCGACTACTGCTACCGTCGCCTTGAGCTTGCTTGCCCTCGACGGAAGAACCACGAGCGGGACTGCCACGGGTTTCTTGCTCTCACCCAACCAAACCAACATCTTCAAGTTATCATTGTAAGCACCCCCTTCCTCCTCATGTTGCTACTAAAATCAATATGTACGCATGGGTTTCATTATCTAGGTGACTGCTCGGGTTGCTGGGTTGGTATCGGGGCAAGGTGAAAATTTAGTATGTGATAGTTGGATCAGTAGGTGTCCGGTAGAAGCGTCTGCCGGCAGACAGTGGTTTCAGCAGTAGAGTGGTTGGTTGCTTAGCAGTTGGGTCGACCTGTATTTTGTGGCACAACACTGACTTTGTGAAGCTGTTGATTCTAAAAGCCAAATATATCATGCCTAGTGGACCTTACATATATATATTTCTAGCATAGTAATGAATTTCAGTGTCATATCAAATATGACATCAACTCCTTTTGGTAGTTTCATGTTAATAAATGATATCTTTTCATGTGCACTTGCATCTTTACATTGTCGAGTAGCATTTTGTATTGAAAGGCTGGAACTAGACCCTGGTTTGATCGATGCTGCACTTTGTGGTCTCTAAAAAACAAAAGCTAAGTAAACTAAAGAAACAATGTAATGCTCCAAAAGGACTTATCTACTTTCAACTAAACGTATCTCCAGAAGAAATTAATTGGGCAAACTTACTATAGATTATTCACAATTCATCCATTGTTAGCAGCAAGTGCTTAACTAGAATTTTTAGAACTGGTTATGAGCTAAAATTACAATCGTTAATTCTTTTATCTATATGTAGCCTGATCTGTTGCTCGTGGGCAGATTCTTGTTATACCAAGATTGTCATGATTATCCTAAGATTGTAGATTTATTTTTCTCTTTAAGCTAGGTTTCTTTTCAAGCATGTCTAACATCTACATGAAAGTCTTGAGATAAATAATATAAGAAAATGTTTTGTGGTACATGTGCGCGAACCTATAATGGGTTATTATGTGCTGCCCTTTTATTATTATATGTGGCTCGTTGTCCACAGCCTAACCTATACATTAGTATTTGATGCTCTATCATGTTAGTTTCTTTGGTTTGCTTTCTGAGCCTTGCCATCATTTTTTTCTTGCAGGCGGCAATGATAGGAGTGCCAGATTGTGCAGAGGAAGAGGATGAGAAGAAACTTGTGATTTTCATCCAATCTTTGTAGAACTCTCTTGATGTGCGATTGTGCAGAGGAAGGAAAAGTGTGTAAGTTGTTGAAATATTTATATGGCATGAGACAAGCACCTAAGCAATGGCATGAGAAGTTTAATACAACTTTGACATATGTTGGTTTCGTTGTTAATTAAGCTGATAAATGTGTATACTAACGTCATGGTGAGGGGAAGGAGTTATATTGTGCTTGTATGTTGATGACCTACTGATATTTGGAAGCAACCTCAAAGTGATTGAGGAGGTTAATCTTTTCTGTCTTAGAACTTTGTGATGAAGGACCTTGGAATGGATGATGTTATCTTGAACATCAAGCTGTGCAGAGATGATGAGGGTGGGACTACACTTCCGCAATCCCACTATGTTGAGAAGATTTTGAGTCATTTTGGATATTCAGACTGCAAAATTTCTCCAACACCATATGATCCTAGTGCGTTGATTCGAAAGTTCACACGCATGTATATAGATTAATTGAGATTCTCTCAAATTTTTGGTTCACTTATATATCTAGCTAGCGCAACGAGGTCTGACATCGCGTTTGCTATGAGCAAACTGAGCCGGTTTGTTGCCAATCCGGGTGATGTTCATTGGCATGTTGTTGAATGAATTATGCGCTATCTAAAAGGTACTATCAACCACGGACTTCACTATACAGGATGCCCGTCGACACTTGAAGGGTATAGTGATGCGAATTGGATCTCTGATGCTGATGAGATGAAGGCCACTACTGGGTATATGTTTACTCTTGGAGGTGGTGCTGTTTCGTGGAAGCGTTGCAAGCAAACGATCTTACCAAAATCGACAATGGAAGCAGAATTAACAGCATTAGACACATCTGGTATCGAAGCAGAATTTCTTCAAGATCTGTTGATGGACTTTCGTGTGGTTGAGAAGCCGGTTCCGGCTATCCTTATGAACTGTGATAATTAGACAGTTATTGTCAAAGTGAATAGTTCAAAGGACAACATGAAGTCCAACAAACATATAACAATGACATTGAGGTCTGTCGCACGTTTAAGAAACTCCGGAGTGATAGCGTTGGATTACATCCAAACGGCTAAGAATCTGGCAGATCCCTTTACTAAAGGGCTATTACATGTTGTGATAGATAGTGCATCAAGGGAGATGGGTATGAGATCCATATGAGTTGCCATGGCAGTAACCCAACCTATGTGATCGAAGATCCCGTGAAGTAGGACCTGGGAAAACAAGCAAGTGGTGAACCGAGGAGAGTAACTTTACTAACCCACTCCGTTGAAGATGCAATACTCTCCGATACTGTATAGTAGGATGACTAACGTCTTAATGTGTTCTAAAGCTTATGTGCAAGCAAAATGATATCCTGCAGAGCGATCTTTGGAGGAACACACCTGTATGAAACCAACTACTGGTCACACTCTATGAGATTGGGGTGATCTCCAGTAAACTCATGAATAGGTCAGGAGTGTGACTAATATGCTCCACCCGAGGGGTCAGCCTTCGGCAGCCTAGTACTAGTAAGACTTGTGGTGAAACTTCTTTACGCCAAACTATCAATTCAAGGCATAGTCCATTGTTCAGTTGTAAAGGAGTGTAGCTGCTTGCTCTAGGTGAAGCTCAACCTTAACAGGTCTTCACTGAAATGATGGTATATCAAAACGGTGATTGGAACGAAAGAATACAATGTGCCCTTGAGATCTGATGGGGATTGTTGAAATCTGTGATGGGCCTAAGACCCATGAGAAAATTTCAGAAATCTCCAAGGGCCTATGTAACTGGTGGCATGACAAGGGCCTAGTGGAGAGGGAATTAGACCCCTTTATAAGGGTCTCTCTTCTACATCCTATTGGAGCATGAGAAGAGAAGAGGCCCTCGCGCACTCCTCCTCCGTCGCCCGCCTCACCATGCGACGCCTCGTCACGACGCGCCACGGGTTGCGGGAATGAGCCGAGCTGAACTCATACGTACGCACTTATTTTTGTGGGCTATTACCGACTCGGACGTGGGTCCAGCCCACGTCTCTCCACCCGGTCGCACCTATATAAGCACGGCTAGCGCCAACCCTAGCATTCACGAGATCAGATCGCCTATGCCTCATGCGCTCATTCCTTTTGCTGCTACTGCCGCCGGCGACTCCGGGTCGTTCATAGTGTACACGGTCGACGGGAGAGCAGGCGTCCGAAACCACGCCTCTACTGATCCGGTACGGAAGAGGGGCAATTAGGTTTTTAGGGAGCGATCACGTGACTGCTCGCCTCCGTCCGTCTGCTTCATCTACATCTATGTCGCCTTCGTCATCGCCATGTCTTCACCAACCGAAGCCGACCGTCTCGCCCGCGAGAAGGCCGAAGCCGAGAAAAAGGCGGCAGAGGATGCTACCGATGTCACTGTTGCTGCTACGGCCAACTCCGGCCTCCTCCTTCGCCTACTCCGGCGCGTTAGAGCAGTCCGCCTCCTCCTTCACCTCGTCGGCAACGTCGGAAGACAAACGCCGCTGCTCCGGCTCCTCCGGCGCGTCAGAGCAGTCCGCCTCCTTCTCTCAAGCGGAAGAGAGACGCCTCCTTCTCTCCGGCGGCTAGAAGTACAAGCAGAGGCGGGAGGCAATTCAGATACGATCCATCTCTCAAGCCTCTGGAAAAGTTACCATATGAGAGGACATATGTCGTGCCGTATTGAGGGCCCATTTTGCAAAATAACTCCACCTCAGATGGAGAAGCTAGATCCGGGGAAAGTGGAGCCCATTATCAATCAACTGAAGCGACCACCACCGCCTCTGCCGGGATTCCAACTATGACCGCATTCTTAAAAATACATATGCACAAGCGCGGCGGTCAGGAACTACTTCCGGTGATGCAAGGTACATAGCAGAACGAAGAAGTGGGAAAACAATTCCCCAGTTCAGCCAATAGGAGAAGCAATCGTGCCCCCCGCTCAAGGTGTCTAGCGATATCGTCATCGCTAATCATCCGGGGATGGTGCCCGGTACCAATCCTGATGATTACTTGGGGGATGATGTAATTTTTGAAACGGCTGAGGTAACAAAAGAACAATATAAATACGTGCATGGGAAGCCTCTCGTAAAACCTAGTCATCTTCCTCTAACAACGATGATACACAAATTGCATGAGTGGTACATGAAAACCTGCAGGGAGTCTGGGAAAGACGCTATGTATGTGGCAGTGAAACCACAGCGCGAGTTCATTGGACTTCTCGTGATTCCTATCCAATTTGAGGAGTTATTTCAGTTATACAATCAACTAACCATTGACAAACAACTCATGACTTCCTACTGTCTGTAAGTATTACTTATATAGTTAATTCTCTAGCTCAGCTCATTCATTGCATGTATATATAATTATCCTCACTATATATATTATGCAGATTGAACATCGTCCACGTGATCTGCTTCTGTCTCAGTTGGTAAGCGAACCGGGACTAAAGGTTTTGGGCTTTAGTCCCGACCCTTTAGTCCCGGTCCAGAACAGGGGCTAATGGGCCTGTGGAACCGGGACAAATGGACCATCTTCTACTACTGCGTCATCTCAGATCGGTGCCTGCCGGACAAGCTACTTGTGCGGGTGATCTCCCTCACATCGCCGGTGGCCGCCTGCCATGCCGCAGCCGTCTCCCGGCCTTTCCGCGCCGCCGCCGACACCGTATGGTTCTGCTTCGTGCCACGTGAGCTTCCGCGCTTCGCCAAGAAGATGATTGCCCCGACGACGGTGTCTAAGAGAGGCGCTGGGCGGTGTCTAAGAAGGCGCTCTTCCAGCGCCTCTCCTGCCTGCCCGCCTTCCTCCCGCGCAAGCTCATGGTATGTCGTATTACCACCATCAAACTTCATCTGAATTTCATCGTAAAACATATAAAAGCTCGCTAGCTAGGTTTTTTTTTCTTCTAATTCCTCGACCGGCACGAGAGATGTTTTCATATGGATCCATGCATGCACTAATTAAAATGTTCGCGGTTTATTCGTTTTGTTTTGCTGCACATACCTACAAACACACATGTGTGGTGCAGCACATGAGGCTCGACAAGGCTACCGGCGCCAAGTGCTTCGTGCTTTCCGCGGAGATACTACAGATCGCCAAGTACCGGCGCTACCTATAGTACTTGAGTCCTAGCGGTTTTGATTACGAAGCTCTCAACACTAGCAAAAGGTTAATAAAGCCTTACATTTCCATGATAACGAATTCTCCCAATTATATTATTGGGAGTAGTATTTTTCCACGCATGGCACGAATCTTAATTCTGTCAGGCCAGACGAAACTACAGTCCACAAGATCGTTCCATAGGAATAAACCCCCGCCCCGTGCCGCTCCCTCGAGCGGCCCGGGCGCAACCCTAGCTCCCCGCCACCGCCACCCCACAACTTGCCTCTCCCCTTCCTCACCGCTGCTCGGGGACGCCGCCGGGCAAAGCCCATGCGTGCGTCGGCGGCGGCGGGACTCATCTCTCCCCATGAGGCATTCGGGCGGTGCAGGGCAACCGACCTTGTGGAGGCGCGCAGCTTGGTGTGACGTGTCGGGCCGGCGGTGGATTCGGGTGGCACCGAGGGGCGGCGCCGGTGCTCTGCTGCACCAGGCGGCGCGAGGTGGTCTTGGCGCGCGGCGCGGCCATTTGCGAGCTGGCGCGGATGGTGGCGCGTATCTGGCGCGTGTGTGGTCTGGCTCGAGGTGGTCGCGTCGGGCGGCTGAAGGTTGGGCGACGGCCTCGCATCGGGCTCCCGGTGTGGTCTAGGCATTTCTGTGGCGGTGGTGGGCGTCGGATTTGGCCGACTTGGCCGGCTCCGGCTCGCCGGAGTTTGCAGGCGTTGAGGTTGGTGGCTCTTGCGTGAGGATGGCACCGTTGTCGCGTAGGAGCTGCGTGGGACAGCGGGCTTACAGAGCGATGGTGTTGCGCCACTCGTTGCATGGGGGTGCTCGCCGAGGTGGCTCTGGGCAAAATCCTAGACGTCACGGCGTCCGCGGACATCGTTTTTCCTCCTTGGGGGTCATTGTGGAGCCTCTCCTTGCCCAGCACCTTCGGACCATGGTCATCGGGCGAAAGCCTAAGACTCCGATGTGAGTCGGGTGACGGCTTCATCCTCTCACCTCGCTCTACCCCCTTGGGGGCGTTGCCTTGAGGGTCATTGGCCTCCTTCATGCTTTCCAAGAGCTGGACACATACGACATCGTGGTCGGCAGGTGCCCGACTGGTGATGTGGTTGGCGCAACTTCTTGTGCGGTGACGATGGCGGTTTTGGGTGTAGTTGGTTTGTTGCTGAGTTTTGGTAGTCGGTCTCATCCGCATGTTCGAGGGGTTGCTGCACCTCACTTTGCCTTCCTGGAGTCGAAGCTGCTCAGGAGGGGCCTTGCGACGATGATGACGCGAGGCGGGTGGTCGGTTCTGGCGCTGGCTCGGCTCAGTCTCAGTGCTTTTCTACTAGAATGCTCGTCGGCACAGTCGGAGCTGCTTGGTAGTTGGCGCGTGTGGTTGACTGTTTGGTAGTGGTCAGCGTGGGCCTCAGCGTTTGCTTACGGTGAGGGCTATATTGATGGTCGTCGATGGTAAAGTTGGAGTCGCGCTTGTGTAGGTGTGATGACGATGACACCGGGTTGCAGCCTCAACGGTGTTCTCTCCTCGGTGACGTATGTGCGTTCATTTACGGGTTGCCAGGTCACCCCGTGTGTCATGTGTGGACATGTTGCAATGGTTTTTCACCCGGTTTTTCGTTATTCAACCGGGCAATGCTCTTCTTCTTTATTAATGAGATAAGGCAAAGCTTTTACCTCCGTTTCAAAAAAAATCTTAATTCTGTCTATATTTCGTGATAGATTCCCACATGTCGTGACGATTAGGAAGTGTGGCAAGCTAGAAATCCATGGCAAGATACACAGCAAGATGCTCTCCGGAAACGTAACGTATGCCGCTTACATGGTGTTTAAACTACACCCCACTTCATTTTGTGGGTTGGATTATCCCTTCAAGGAGGCTTCATTTAGCGTAGGAGAAGGACAGATATCAATCTCGCAAGTTTGCCTGCAAAGTTGTGTGGAGGAGGGTATACATGTCTTGGAATCATCTGCATATAGACTAGAATGGGAAATTACTCTTGGAGATGACATGGCAATCCCTCGGAGGAGGGACGACGGTTGGGTGGAGGTGGAGCTGGGTGAGTTCTACAACGAGGAAGGCTGCGATGATGAGGTGTTGGTTAGCCTAACGGAGACAACACTAACCTCCAAGCGTGGTCTTATCTTGTTTGGCATTGAGTTTTGAAATAAGATAGAAAAAAGAACAAGGTTGCCAAGGGTTATGTAACCAGGGGCGGAGCTGCATCTGCATTTACCCTGTTGCACCCTTGCTAGTTTAGCCTGATGCACTTATACACATGCTTAATCCAAGTACTAAACTACATGTAAGAAGCTACTTGACCTGTTGCCCATGCAACAGGGTAGCTCCATACAGCTCCGCCCATGTATGTAACAATACCTAGGAGCAAAGTTTATTTCTGCACTTTTTGTTATGTATCAGAAAAGGCCAAGAACTTTAGCAATCAGAGATAGCGCGTGTGAAATGGGATCACTATAACAACATCCATTTTTCAGAAAGAAGAATAATGTCGAAATTAACGGATTGTACTTGTACCCCCTATCTTATACATAGCAGATGAAAAGGCTAAAATAAATACATGTACAACTAATTTGTTGTGAAGTGATTGGAAATGGATGTATATCACCATATCCAAACTAGAACAAAAAAAAATCACCTTGGAAGTTTGATTCTTGTGGATAAATTTGGAGTTTCTTTTGGGCGTAGTATCTTGTCCTGCTGGAACACGTATCTTGTTGTCATTGGGCGCTTAATCAGCTTTCTGAATACCTCTCAAAGCCACAACTCCGTTGTAAACATAATCACATTAAAATCAAAACATAAAAGACCAAAAAATCACACTTGCCAAAGATCTACCTGAGGGAATGTAAAGACCAATTCATGGCTAGACAGAGCCTTGTGGTTTTGAACAAAAGACAATAATAACAAGAAAATGAAACTAAGAAATACAACGAAAATGGTGAAAAACATCTCAGTTGCTAAAGGCGTCCGGCAAAGGTCCAGCAACACTGGCAAGAAATGGTCTACTTTGGAGCACAAACATGTAATCCACATCTCCCCTCCTTACAACCCCGCGGTGTTAAGATGATTTACAATGTGTCACTCGTTGATCTCACTCCGGAACAGGAGGAGTTTGCATGGTAACCACGTTTGTTTGCTCTAATCAATTCCGTGCCATCGTCGGAATCGCCTCGAGTGTCGCCTCCCAAGTCGATCTCCCGACATGTTTTCTAGTTCTTGCATGTTCCAATGCACAATGAACAGAAATGTACAAAGACAAAACAACACAAGCTTTTGGATCCTTCACACCTAGAACTTGAAAGGATTATATTTTAAGTGACTCCTAACCATCTAGGTTATGTGCTTACTATCCAAGAGTAACAAGAAAATAAAAGTCACTTGATAAGTACTCCTTGAATGATCTTGCATCAAAGCTTCTCTCCATAATTCGAGAAAGGGGAGCTCTTGGCTTTACAAAAATCGAACACTGGACATGGAATCATCCAGCACTCCTCTCTTATTTTCTTACCTTGGATATCTCTTCCTCTATGTGATAGGTGGGTGGAGTGAAGTGAAGTAAATTAGAAGTGGCTTACAGGGATGAACAATGATAAATTATATGGATGTGATGGATGCAGCCATAGAAGGATATGAAAGGCTATTGATAGAGACAGAGAGTCCAAAATATCTCTCCCTAATAATAAAGCAAATTCGGTTTCTCGTCGTCCGTCATGGAGATTACCCTTAAAATTTGCATTTATTACCCACCATGCCACTGGTAAGTAATAGAAAATGTTTCAGAAAGCAAAAAAATCTTGAACTGGGCCGGCCCATGTAAAAACCTCCTATATTACGCTCTGCACGCTGGGAGAATATCCAGCACACCGTATGGGCCGGCCCTTGCACAGACGCCTGCTTTTAGTTCCGTTTATTTATTTATTTTCAGTTCCATTTTATTTTTTATTTTCAATAATTTAGAACTTCAAATAATCTTTAAAAATTTAATAAACTGAAAATTATAAATCAACATATTTTAAAAAATAAAATGTTTGTGACTTCAAAAACTGCTCGGAGTTTTGTAAAAAATTATCGCATATACAATAAAATGTTTGTACAATAAGAAAAGTCCATGATTTCAAATACAATTCCATGTATTAAAAATTATTAAAGGCATTTAACAAAATACTTTCTAATTCAAAATATGGTAATGCATTTAAAGAATGTCCTAAAATTTTAAAAATAGCTAATGCCTGTTTCGATAGTTTCTTTTTTTTATTTAAAATTTTCCGTTCCATTTTTGTTTATTTCTAGTTGAAATAATTTAGAATTACAAAAACTTTTGCATCTTAAAAAAGAGGAATTTTGAATTAAATGCTGACGAAAACATAAAATGTTTGTGGATTCAAAAAAGCGCCGGATTATTATATTTTTTTTGCAAATTCCAAAACAATGTCCATTAATTTAGTAAATATATTACTGATTTATAAAAATGTTTGTTTATTCAGAAAAACTTCATGCATTTCAAAAAATGTTTGTGAATTTAAAATAAAATCCTCCAACATAAAAAATTATGATCGTCTTTTCTTGAACTGGTCGCCAATTCAAAAGAAAATATTTAAACCCGTTCGGAATATAAAAAATATTCACGATTTTTAGTAAATGTTTGTAAATTGTAAAAAATGTTCTCGATTTTAAAATTATTTCCATATTTTTAAAATTCTCCACAAAAGATCTAATGTATGTAGTGAAACATTAATACTTCTATGTCTTTGTGACAATATACCTGTGTGAATTTTGAAGAATTAATTGTTGGATGGATCAAATTATTATTGTATGTTTTTTTTAAAAAATATTGAAATTCAGAATAAATCTTTGAGTTACCAAGATTTTTGACAACCATGATATATATTTTTTGACAATGTAAAGATTGCTTCAACTTGTGAATAAATTTAAAAGAAGAAATATTTTCTCGCATTTGTGCATAAATTTTTAAAATCAAGCGATGATATATGAACATAATGTGGTCACCATCATTGGAGATTATGTTTTTATCTTCCGTGGCAACGCACGGGCCATTTTGCTAGTGACTTTTAATGCATATAGAAACTAGGCTTGGAAGCACCAGTTGTAAACTAGCAGAACCACCGAGACCGTCGAAAAAAAATGAACGTGACGGCAATGTTTTGTTACTAGGTGAAAACATATTAGTACTTGTAAGTACAATTAGCAATTGGGATGGTGGTTCCGAAAAAAAAGCAGCACATTCTCTGTGAAGATAGAACAACATGGAATGTACCAGGTAAAACCAGTTGATTGGTAGTACGTAGTAGCTAGACCAAGCAGTTCTTTGAAAGAGGATTTACAGTAAATAGTAAGTCACAACTGAGCCATGAAAATATTGTTCTCGGAAGTACCAGAGCAAACATAGGATGTTCCAAAGTGGCTTTGGCATCATAGCAGCTCATGGTTTGAAACCATAAAACTGCTCTCACACATCACCTCTTATAGTAAACACCCTTAAACCTAAGAGGCATCATGAAAGCAGCAAAACTACTCTGGTTAAATTGCCTATTATAAGGTTTTTGAATTGATAAAAAAATAAGCAATTTATCATATGATTTTATTAATAGAAATAGTAGATAAAACATGACTAATATAGCAGATACGAAACAAGTCATGCAATCTAACAGAGAGAAGGCGAGTAGCATATGAAGATGTGAATTAGAAGATAACATATCTAGAACAGATACAAGAACAAGAAACTCTAGTAGGATCTCGAACAAAAAAGACATAAACACAAACTGAGTTATGCAGTGGCATTAGCTTTGGCATTGGCATTGATGTTGTTGTCACCCAAGAGGTTGTCGATGTTAGGGAAGAAGTCGTCGTTGGAAAAGTAGTCGCAGGTGTTCATGCCGTGACCAAGAGGTCAATAATTGCGTAGAGCGCTCCTCGGAAACCTTAGCAATTGGGACGGTGGTTTCGAAAAAAAGTAGGACATTTTTTATGAAGATAGAACAACATGGAATGTACCGGGTAAAACAGATTTTCAGTCGGAAAATGTGAATGATGTCCAATTGATTTTTAGTCGGATGACAAATAGATAGTCCCATTTTTTTAATATACAGGGAAATAAAAAAAATACAAAGGCGAAACAACACGACAAAAAGTTGTAGAATCACACTAGGTGTAGAAATGCGAGATTCCAGCCAAGGTTCCTCTTTGAAACAGTAGAGCCACTAGAAGAGTTGGTCGTCTCCTGATCAACAAAGAACAGTTCCTCACCTTAAATACGACCAAAGCGCCTGTGGTAGGAGAGCTGATGGGATCGCTCAGAAAACCACCCCTCTATTCCGCACTTCCTGGCAATTTAGAAGATTCCCGGTAGCATTATATTACCGCCTTAAATACGACTGAGCGCCTCTGGTAGGAGAGCTGGTCGACGTAGTTAGGTCATCATCGATCTAACGCAGGCAGCGCGGGCCCTCGACTCAGTTGGTCACATACAATGGCAATAACATACTATCAAAATTAACTGGTCAATTCTTCTTTTTTTATATAAAAAGGCAGAACTCCTGCTGGTTCCTCAAAAACAAAATTAACGTACTACCAAAATATGCTGGGTCTTTTCTGTGATTCGATCACGGCTGGCGATCGGTTTGGAGAACCTTTCAACGTCACGGAAACCGGAGAAGGGAACATGCATGCATGCATGCACGCACGGCACGTGACGAAATATACAAAGGCTGGCGCATACAAGTAGTAGTGGCTGGTGCGCATGCGCCGAATTCATTTGCATTTAAAAACAGCACGTGGAAAATAGTTTACGATCGAGCGCGCGCGCGTGCGTTGAAGAAAACGACGGGGCGGTCAAACCGCGCCGACATGCGGGCCCCGGTCGCGTGCGGCCGGAAGCTGCCGTGAGTGCTGGCGATGATGGTGAGTGCTCGAGATGATTGGTGGCGCCAGCATGCATGCATGCATGCATGCATGGTTCTGGCTATCGGTCAGCAGTTGCTTACGCTTGAAATCTACTCCCTTGCTAAATATAAGTCTTTCTAGAGGTTCAACTAATGAACTATATACGGATGTATATGAACATATTTTAAAACATAGGTTCATTCATTTTGCTTTGTATGTAGACATCTAGTGAAATATTTAAAAAGTTATATTTAGGTACGGAGGGAGTAATCTTGAATGCTCCGATTGCGGCTGCGGCGGGGAATAGTAGTACCTTTCCTTTTCTCTTATTATTATATGCAGGAAAAAAAGTTTTCTTGATTCAATTTGGCCGTAGACGACACACGTATACGCCATCGATCAGGCCACTTCGTATGCTCCGACACGTATACGCGAGATGATTGGTGGCGCCAGCATGCATGCATGCAAGGCCCTGTCGGTCAGCGGTAGCTTCCACTTGAACCTTGAATGCTCCGATTGCGGCTGCGGCGGGGAAGAGTAGTACGTACTACCTTTCCTTTTCTCTTTTTATATGCAGGGAAAAAAATGTTTTCTTGATTAAATTTGGCCATCGATCCAGCACTTCGTTGTCAGCTGCGCCATGAACAGCTCACGACTGCCGACTGGTCGACCTCCGTGGCATCGTCATCTTCGTCCGCTGTCCACTAACACTCCATCCCAGTAAGCCCCTACGAAGCACCGATACTTGTAAGACATGTGTATCGCTGTCCTGTATTTCAGACGCTGATACGTGTGATACGGCATCAATACTGGTATCACCGAAGTATCTTTTTTTAATTTGAAAAAAAGAAGATAAAAACACCGATACATGTTGTTCACCGTCCACGGCTGGGATACGGCCAGCCCAGTACAAGCCCAATACTAACCCTAACTTGAGTACTCATTTCACTCTGTTCGCTGCCCTATCAACTCCTAACGCCCCACATCGACTGAACTCTGTCGTCGTTGCTGGTCACACTCGCCACCTCTTTACTTGATCTATCCATTCATCTTTTCGTCTTCAATTATTAGTGATGAAGTAGGTTGACATTGTAGTAGATTGAGCAGGTTGGCTCCTTGTAGTTGTAGATTACTTGATTCAGTAGGTTGTGTAGAGATAGTAGTTGCTTGCTAATGTTACTGCTTTGCTAATAATTAGTCATATGCTAACAGTGTTAACTCCGCGATGCTCGTCCGCTCGCAAAGAAAAGGGACATGAGCCGCTGACAAAGCGCACCCGAAGAATTATCCTAAAACATACGCTAACCTTCTTATTAAGCCATGAACAACTTACTAATGCACTGCCTATTACACTTTTTTGTGGGTGAAAGGGAGTTTTATTCATCGCCTAGTACATTTTGATCTATTCTAACACAATTTATTATGTTTGTTTTTATTACAATTATTTTATTATTATTTGTATATACTTACTGTATTGACGTATTGATGTTTTTAAAAATTATCGTATTCTGTATTGTTGTATCAATGCTTCATAGGTAAGCCCATGGAATACAATGACAAGTGGTTTCGGTTAAGTTACCCATTTGATTCTGGGCCAGACAAATGGAACACTTTGACAAAAACTCTAAGCATTAGTTTAATTTGGATCTTTCTTTATAAACTGGAACACTTTGCATTCCATATAACAAACATTAGCTTAGATCCTAAAAGAAACCTGCCACGATTAAACTGCAAAGCTTCTAAATTTCACATATTCGATCTTTTCATCGAGATTTTACACCGGCGTGCACACTAGAACTGTTTTTTAAAGAGAGTCCGATTGGTACTTTGAATATGTGCTTGACCAAACGAAGATGTGAAAATAAAGCTCAACAAATATGCACAAATATACTAAGTGGCGGAAGCGTAATCTAAATCCAAGGAGGGGCTAGCTAGAGAAATTAAGGATGCCGGGAGATTACCAGAGAGTTTATGCTTAGAGGAGCATATCCTTGCAATTTTCCTCTTGTAAGAGGGAGGGGGGGGGGGGGGGGGGGGAGGTCCCTCCTTGGTCCCCCCGACGCTCCGTCAGTGAATATAATTGGTAATATGAAAAATATATTAGTACATGGAGAAAAAAAACAAAGTTTCAATCAGCAAGAATAAAAAGCGGAAAATAGCACCCGTGAAAATTATGAAAAACATACACATAACACAGAAATCATTGCACACTACACAAATGCACATCTTGAAAATATGCAACGGTGTGTATATGATGTGCAACTGGTCATCTAAAGTTTTGAAAATCAAACTAACACATCAAAAGATATTAGTAGTACAACTGAATTATTTAAAGTTTTAACTACACATGTTACGGGACGTGCAACAGGTATATTTAATGTTCAACAAACCAACTTTAAAAAAAGGTAAAAGGACGAAAAAAATAGTTTTGCCCATTACAAATAATGGAATGGTTGCATAGTTTTCCAACACGCAGTCGATGCCTACTGAAAGCGCAATCTAGGAGAAAATTTCATTTCGTTAGAAAAAGTAACCAGCTGTTGACGAAAAACAAAGTGAAAACCGATTGATACTACGGCGTTGTATCATATTCATTCCCACAGTTTCTGGCGAATGATCAGCAGGCCCCAGGGACATCTTTTGTAGCACTCCCTCCATTTTTATCCCCTTCCCTTTTCGGTCATCCACGCGGTTATGCCTCTTCTACGTTTAGACGTCACCGTGCGGTGGAGCATTGTCGTCGTTAACATCGGAGCCGGAGGTGGAGGTGTCGTTGTCGTCCTCGTCGGAGCTGCCCCGCATGCTGAACAGCCTATGGAGTAGGCGGTCTTGCTCCTTCGCGTGACATACCACTTTTGCCTTCGCCGCCGCCTCTTTAGCTCCCTCGCGTTCTGATAACTGGATGGCTAGTCGAGGTGAGTTAGCATTCTTGCGGCGGAGGCGGCATGCATTCGTCTCCGCTGTAGTCAGCGAGCGACGTAGGTGCCCGCGAGGAGTGCGTCCTCGGGGTCGACCGGTGCGCTCAAGGTCGAACGCTGCGCGACCAAGGCCTCCCCCCTCTTCCTCGTCCGTTGTCGCTCGGGTGCATGCACCCCGAACTCCGGTATCATCGTGCACCACGTCCCCGGCGCGGGCATGAGGACTCCACGGTGGTCGGGCACCGCTTTTGGAGCAGGAGGTGGTGGAGATGGGTGGCGTACCTGACCTAGAGCGTACCGACCAGAACGGGAGCGGACCAGCCAGAGCAGGAGCGGTCGGAGCTATGTGCCTTGCGGGAAGGGCATGCGATGTCGCCGGCACTCCGTCGGTGTGCGACGTGCCCGGAGGATGCACATGCATTGCCGACGGGGCCCCTTTTGTCCTGCAGCGACCGGAGTAATGCGATGCAGAGGGCCACCTCCTCGACATCGATGTTCGATCTGTCGGAGTTGCTTCCATGGCCAGCCATTGGATCGAAGTGGGGGGATTGGAAATGGAGTGGATGGAGACTGAACTGTCGGATGTCTAGGGTTACCGAATTGGAATATTTCATGGTGTCCATGGTGGGCCAAACTGACATGTCGGTGGGGTCAATGGTGGCCCAGGCCTGCCAGGCAAGCATGTCCGGGCACGCACGGGCTCCACATATTCGCTCCATATTTATGCTAGATATGATGGATGTCGGTCAGCTCGTGTATTTGAGACCCGTTTAGAACGCCCGTTTGGATTGCTTTTTTTTCGATCGGACATTGACCGACCGGTCGACCGGACGTTTGAAACAGATATAAGGGGTCCGGTTGTAGATGTTTAAGTGCACGGAGGTGGCGAAAATTACCCATCAACCAATCTACGCAGCGGCTAAACTTCAACGGTGTTTCATACCCACAGAAACGGCCTCTTAGCTAAGAGGGGAGAGAAGGTAAGCGGCCTCTTAGCTAAGAGCCAGCTCTAGCACGTGCTCCTAGGCATTTTATGAGTATGAAAGGTGGACCATATAATGAAGAAGTAATACACTTTTACAATGAAGTATTGTACATGTTAGCTATAAGATGGGCTATAGATGACATGGCAGTGGCTTATAGCCAGCAGCTTGCTCTTAGTGCATTCCATTTGGGTAGATTTTCTCTGGCCGTACGCTGATTGATCGGCTGTCCAACGTTCGAAACGAATATAAGGGTCTGGTTGTAGATACTCTAAAACCACGGAGGTGGCGAAAATTACCCTTCAACCAATCTACGCAGCGGCTAAACTTCAACGGTGTTTCATACCCACAGAAACGGAATCTTTCAAGAGCAACGGAGTCGAACAGCAGAAAGGACCGAGCAAGATGAATTCACAAAGTCAAAACATGGAGCCAGCTCAACACCGACCCCGCAAGTCAATCCGACCCAACCCAACCCACGCAATTAATCTCCTCTAATCTCTTGCTAACACGCGTGGACTTCTTCGCGTGATCCACTTCCTATAAAACGCGCGCGCACCCACTCCCCCTCCCATTCGATTTGTGTTCAACTCCATCCACCAACTCGGTCAGCGTCTTCTTCATTCGCTCTGCTCTCCACCAGATCCATTTCACGAGCAATCCTTCGCGACCTACGGCCATGGAGGGGCCGACGGTGGAGGTGCCGCCGTACTTCCTGTGCCCGATCTCGCTGGAGATCATGCGGGACCCCGTCACGCTCGCCACCGGCATCACCTACGACCGCACCAGCATCGAGCGCTGGATCTCCGACGGCCACGCCACCTGCCCCGTCACGCAGCAGAAGATTGCGGAGGCCGACCGGGATGCCACGCCCAACCACACGCTCCGCCGCCTCACCCAGGCCTGGTGCTCCCTCCACGCCGTCGAGCGCTTCCCCACCCCGCGCCCGCCCCTCGACACCAGCCGCGTCGCCGAGATCGTCCAAGAGGGTCACGGTGCCGGCCGGCAGCAGGAGCTGGCCGCGCTCCGCGAGATCAAGGCCATCGTCGCCGAGAGCGATCGCAACAGGCGCTGCGTCGAGGCCACGCCCGGCGCCGTCGAGTTCCTCGTCTCCGTCGTCACGAACCATGCCACCACGTCCAAGTCGGCTCAAGATTTGCTAGAACTTTCGCTGGATTCCCCGACGTCCACGAGCTCGCCGGAGGAGGACGCGCTCAGCGTCATCTGCTCGCTCAAGCCGTCCAAGAAGAGCCTGCTCCGGATCCTCGAGAAAAACGTAGACTTCCTGGACACCCTGGTGTGCATGCTGCGGCGACCGAGCTACCGGTCCCGCTGTTACGGCATCATCCTGCTGAAGGCGATGGTGTCGGTCATGGAGCCGGCGAGGCTGATGACGGTGAGAACCGAGCTGGTGCAGGAGGTGGTACGCGTGGTGTCTGACAGGGTGTCCGCCAAGGCGGTGAAGGCGGCGCTGAACGTGCTGTGCCGGCTATGTCCGTGGGGCCGCAACCGTGTCAAGGCCGTCGAGGCCGGCGCGGTGACTGTGCTGGTGGAGCTGCTCCTCGACGAAGGCGGCCGGCACCCCACCGAGCTGGCGGTGGTGGCCATCGACCACCTCTGCGGCTGTGCGGAGGGGCGGTCGGACCTTGTGGCGCACCCGGCAGGGCTGGCCGTCGTGGCCAAGAAGGCTATGCGGGTGTCACCGACCACCACCGAGAGCGCGGTGCGCGCTCTGCACGCCGTGGCTAGGCACTCGCCGACGCCGGCCGTGCTGCAGGAGATGCTGGCCGTCGGGGTGGTCGCCAAGCTGCTGCTGGTTCTACAGGTGGATGCCGGCGAGCGGGCCAGGGCCAAGGCCAAGGAGCTGCTCAAGATGCACGCTAGGGTTTGGAAGGACTCGCCATGCTTACAAGCGCACCTCAAGGCGTATTACCCTTGCTGATTTCGTCACGCTGATCGTCGACGCCAGGAGGAGCACATTGCCCTGCTTCTTTAATTTCTCGCTGTAATTACCAACACAAATTTCCATCAACATTCACACTGATTAATTTGATTGTAAATATTTTTTCCATCAACAAGACGACTAGAGGAGTACATTGCTCCCCATGATCAGTAATTGCATGTAGTTTGGAAACCGCCTGTAATACTTGTTTAGGCTGTTGCTAGTGACTACTCCATTCGTTTTTTAAATATAAGTCTTTTTACAGATTTCAGATTACATACAAAGCAAAATGAGTGAACCTATACTTTGAAGTATGTCTATATATATTTGTATGTAGTCCCTAATGCAATCTCATAAAAGACTTATATTTTGAAACGGAGGGAGTAGTATAATATCTTAGTATCATGCATATGCATATGATACTAATATATAATATTATATTTATATTGCTGGTATCATAGATGATTTTACTTAATATCATGTAAGACACATAGTAGTACAATATTTATTATGATATGGTACCATGATATAATGTTCAATCTTATCTTTCTTCATTTAATTTTATGTGAGCACATCAAAATTGCCTAGTTGACATGCATTATACTAACTATGATACTCTCATTACGAGCAACCTTACTGCAGACAACTATAAAATGAAACTGGGTTGCTATTTGGAAACTACCTGGAATGTTTGTTACCATGTCACTAACCATGAGTTCAGTGTGAGATTTGTCCATTGACTTGATGCCCTGTTTAGTGGGATGATTGCTCCTGCTTATCACAAACCTAAGGTGCAAGGTTGTCACTAGTCATTGTTTTGAGAGGGGGGAAGTTGTTGCTGAATCGATATGGAGGGGTTTTGTCGGGCACCATTTCGAGAGGGAGTGTTGCCGCCGGTCAATAATTTGAAATGGATGACTCACAAGGTTGGGCAAAATTCACAAAAAATTCACAAGACAAAGTTAATATGCAAAGTAAACAAAATAGATGTGCTAGCTAATGTGTTAATAATATAATTATGATGCACGTATAATTTTGTAATAGCAGGTTATTAATGTGGTACTTTTGTTATGTTGCGGATGTGGATCGAGCTTGGATGTTTGCAAGAACAGTTTGAGCAATGGGTTCATGGATAGGTTGTCAGGATTTTTGGAAGCAGCCAATCGAGATAGATTGAGAAGGACATGAAATGGATATGTTTCTCATGTTCCGTGTGTCAAAAATTCCAAAGTATCCAAAGCACTATAGAGATCGAGACACAATTTATTATCATCGTCCTGGACAATTGACTAAGTTACTAGACCGATTATTATCATCACAGCTTTATATGTGGGAGAGGCCTCTAGGAATATATTTTTCATGTTTAATCATATGTACTTCTGATTGAAACCATTAGTAAGCATCTGCAAATGCTAACACGCGCGTTAAGGTAAACCCAACCATAACAGTAAGATATATTGGTCCCCTTCAATTCCATATGCATTAATTTCAATAGTGTGGCGAGGTTCTGGTCACTTCAGCCACCGTATGCATAGTCGTATCAACATAGAACAAACCCTAGAGTGCCATCAACGTGAGCGCTCATATGATGGGTATCAAAGGACAACATGAAACTCAAACCAATCACAACAGTTCATCAATTAACCCATATGACAAAAATAATCTACTCAAACCTATAGAAGACACAAGAAATCATCATATAATAATTAACAATATCCAACACCATGTTTAAGTAGGATATTACAGAGGATTCTGGGAGAGAGAACTGTTGAATAGACAGAAAAATTGATGAAGATGTTGATGAAGACGACAAAGTTGATATAGGCGGTCGTCGTGTTGATGATTCCCGGACATGTTAAAAAATATTCATGTATTTCAAAAATTGGACACAAATTTACAACATTGTTCCCAAATTTCAGAAAATGTTTGTCGATTCAAACAAAGTTCATGAATTGAAATAATATTCGTGAGTTTTAGAATTTTTTTAAGAATTTCAAAAAAGTTCATGAATACAGAAATGTATGTGAATTACAAATTTCTTCTAAAATTAAAATGGGAAAAAAAATAAAAGAAGAGGACAGAAAGATAAACAATATTAATGTTTGAGAATTGAAAAAATCAAAATCCAAAAAAAAAAAAAAATTGGTATAAACAGCTGAAAAAAGGGAAAACACAGAAAATGTTGAGAAAGTTCAGTTTAAGGAAGGTTCTAGAACTTCCCCAAACCGGCTGGAAAAACACACAGACAAACCTCGTAAAGGGCCGGCCGATCTAGCATGTGCACGTGTTTAGTTGGTGTTTAGTTGGTATATATCTGATCTATAAAAAGGTTGGTATCTACTCCCTCCGTCCCAAATTACTTGTCGTAAAAATGGATAGAAATTGATATATCTAAAAGTAAATATGTGTCTAGACAGATTCATTTCTGCGACAAGTAATTCCAGATGAAGGGAGTACTACGTACATGATAAATATGATTCTAGGCAAGATATATCTTTCGGTGGGGTGTCATATGTGAAGTTTGATGGCGTGTTCGAGGTGTTATCCTGGTCTGATTCGTTCAACGATAAGGCTAGTCATAATGAAAGTATTATAAGTAGTAGTATCAAACTAGCCATATTTGATGAGATGACATAGAATTAAATGAAGAAAAAAATATTAAACATCATATTATGATATCATATCATATTAAATGTTGTACTACTATGTATCATGCATGACAATAAATAAACTGTCCTATGATAGTAGGACATGCTACTATGCATTACGGATGTACTATCATACACTAATATCATATGCATGATACTAGTATATGACACTCCCCGTTACAACCAGCCTCATGGCTTCACTTTTGATAAGTCACCTTCAAGGTCCGCAAAGTTGCATGTAAGCGATGGAATCGCGTCGAGCTTGGTTGAGGAGGTGATTCGCCATTCTTTTCTTTGGTGGCTGCTATGACAGTGTCAGAGGTACGCGACATATGTTGGTGTCAAACTTAGAGATGTTCTGTTATTTTTTTAGTTTTGTCATGTTGGTATACGTAACTTGTATTTTTATTTTTATAATATCAATGAGACACATATTATCATAAAAAATAAAATCTCACAATATACCATGTCCCTGTATCCGTATACATATGTACTGCGTTGGCATCTCCTTTTTGTCTAGTAGATTGTCGCCCTTGTGCCCTTGCCACGCCCTATATCGCACTTATAGCGAGGCATATGCCACCTGAATATTTCGCTCTCCGCATTTTAACCGGGGTCGCTGGCTCACCCCACTCGGTGGGTTGGCCGCTGATAGTGCAGTCAGGTTTCCTTCCAGATTTTTTTTGTTTTTTGCTATTTTTTTTTCGTTTTTCTTTTGGTTTTCTTTGTTTTCTTCATGGTTATCCTTTTTTATAGGTTTACTTTGTTCTTTTCAATAGTCTTCTTTGTTTCTTTCTTGGTATTACTAGATTTTTTTCTATGATTTATTTGCTTTCGTTATTTCTTTTTTCGGATTTCACTGGATTTTATCCGCTTGTTTTTCACTTTTTCTTTTTGTCATACTTTGATTTCTTTTCCTTTCTTGGTTTCCTCTGGGTTTTTTCTTTCATTTCTTTTTTCAGGTTTCATTGTTTTGTTTTGTTTGTCTTTCTCGGTTATCTATGGGTTTTTCTTGCTCTTTTCATATAGAAAAGGAACATTTCTTACACATGTTATAATTTTTATTCAAATACAGGAAATATTTTTTGTGTACATGGTGAATATTTTTCAGATACATGATTTATTTTTTACAAACATATGTTTTCTAAATAGAGTATATTTTTGTGTCTATTATTTGCATACCCATTGTACAGTTTTACATCCGGACATATGTTTATACATGTTTTATAAAAAGTGAGTACTCCCTCCATTCGGAATTACTTGTCGCACAAATATATAAAAATTGATGTATCTACAACTAAACTACATCTAGAAACATCCATTTTTATAACAAGTATTTTCGGACGGAGATAGTATATTCTTCTGGGAAAAAATATTTAGTACGTGATAAAAAATTTAACAAACCTATATTTTTTATATGTTTTTCGTATACAAGAAAATAGTTTTGCCCACACACATTTATCATTTCCTAATGATTCATTAATTTTATTGAAATACTTAATGAACATATATTTTAAATACATGATGAACTTTTTTCATACACATTGTATATTTTCTGTATACATGAAAAAACAATTATGCACATTTAACTTTTTAGAAATGTTTGCTTAGTATTTTTATTAAAATTATGCAAGGTGTTTTTTAAATTTTGCTGAATGTATTACTATTTAAAAAAAAATGTACACTGCCGGATTCGATCATGGCCGCACGGCATTAATTAGCTCCAGCCACTAAGAAAAGTGTACGTTTTGTTGAACAAATCGAGCAGTGAGTCTTATATAGCCTCCTGGCGGCCCGCCTGTCCCAATGTGACGGCGCTGCACGGGCGAGCCTGGTTTCCATCTTCGCGTCAGGCGAGGTATATTCGCATATCCTGGCGCAGGGTCCAAACTTATTTCTTGTTCCGGTCCATTCATTTCTCAAAAGAAAAAAAAATCTGTTGCATTCAAAACAGAGGAACACTTATGCGAACTTGTAGCAATGGGGACTAGCAAAATTGAAGAAATCGGGCAGCCATCCCATTAAGCTTTTCTCTGTTCTTTCTCTCATCTCGCACCTCACCGCTAAAACTGTTTTCTTTGGATCTCTCTCGGTTTCCATGGTTTTGTACATGACGTGTTTTTCCTGTCGTTTTGTACCATGTAAGACGGATTTATTTCGTTTATACTATATTATTTTTCTTTTTCCCTAGTAATGTTTACTTTTTTCTCATTTTCATTATTTTAATGCAAAATTTTATTTATTTTTTCCCTTGATCATGAAGATTTTACGGATATGAACCCTTTTTTTGCGTGAATGATTTTGTTACAAAATAATTGAACAGTTTTCAAATGTGTGAATATTTCTAAAATGTTTGAAAATTATTTAACCGTATTGACTATTTATAAATTTCATGGTCTTTTTGAAAGTTCAAAAAAAATGAAAGCCGTTATTTCTTTTTTAGTAAGTAAGAAAATAAGTTACGTATTTAAAAATTATGTGTGATTTGAAAAGTTGTCACAAATTTTTGAAAAGTTCATATAATTTCAAAAGGTGTTTTCATCTTTCAAAAAATTATATTGTATTTTTTCAAAAAGGTTTGAATAACTTCTAAAATTTCCAATGCTTTATTAAATGTTCATGTAATTTCAAAATTTGGGCATTTATTTTGGAGAAAATGTAAAGGTGGGCCGCCTATCAAGGCATGGACATTTTGGGCCCTATGCATGTCCTCGGCGATGTTTACGTGGGCTTCCGCCTCCGGCCTGGCCAGGTCCTGTTACTTACTCGCCGATCTCTTGGCGGTTTAGACGGATGTACGTTTATGTAATTGAGCATTGAGTCGTGGCCGCTCGGTTGTGGTGCCTCGTGTTAGTCTTGATGCGGTCTGGGTCTCGTGAACCCGCATCTCCTTACCCTGTATAGGTGAAGGGGAGGCTAGACGGGTTTAGCAGTGTGTGTGCGCGCGCTCACATGCGTGTCAATTGTTTGGGCTGAGTATTCCTTTTCTGTCTGCTCCGAGTACTATGTTCATGTCTTCTTGTATCATGTAGTTTTTTTTTAAATAAAGGGGATGCTCCCGGGCCTCTGCATCATGATGATACATGCTGCCATTTTATTAAGCCAAAAAAGTTCACCGAAACTATAGTATCCAAAGTGGAGCTCAAAGAGCTGAAAATAAAAGGAAAATACATGCCAATGTGGCATGATAAAAGCAGGCTACGATGGCTAAACACCTACCCTATTAGTTTGCCGTCATCCATATCGGTTGAAGATAATCCATGTTGTCGTCTCCCACTAGTTGCACCTAGTAACCAAAAGCTCCCTGGACTCCACATGTGTGAGTAACGACCATGTACGGATCCATGCGGTAGCTCTGTAGATAACCTGCAAGAAATTGGCGACGTTCTTCCTCTTAAATATCATGTCACTCCTGCAGTTTCATATAGCCCAAAGCATTGCACAAATTTCTATTTGAATTTATCTAGATAAATTAACGTCCACTCCATTAAGCCACGTCCCAAATAATGTGTTCATACTTATTGGAGGGTTTATATTGAAGGCTACATGAATAGTAAGCGTAGAAGTCTAGCCAATGGAAACTGGAGAAAAAAGTGTTTAATAGTCTCATTGTGATCATGATGGGGTTATAGTCCTAGGGTAGGGTCATAGGCCTGCCCTATAAGTCCTATCCAAGGACTACCCTTCATAAGGGATAAGACCCTTAGTCAGTTCCGACCGTCTTATGGACTTCCCATCATCCAGTCGGTAACAAATCCTCCACCATCCAGTCGGAGATGAGCATTCGGAGTGTAACAAACTAACCGACTGGATTCCACTCTGTGCATCATACCCCCTGGAGGGAAACGGTCGTACGTTTCCATGTGCCTTTATTAGCATTTAATACATACATTACCTGTAACGTAGGCATTTATTCGCCACTACTCCACCCCTGTGCACCGAACCGTCGTGGAGGGTAGCGCACTCTATATAAGCCGCCCTCCCCCACTGGTGCAGGGGTTAGCAATTCACTGTAATCCATATTCCACTCGACAACAAGCTCCCAGAGCACTGAGGCGTAGGGCTATTACCTCCACCGTAGAGGGGCATGAACTCATACAACCTCACCGTAGCTAAGGCTCTGCCCATCCTTTCGTACCCTACACATCTACTGTCAGACTTATACCCACGACAGTTGGCACCCACCGTGGGGCAGGCGTCTAAGCGACTTCCGGCGAGTTTGCGACTACATCTTTTCGTCATGTCATTCGGTGGAGATTCGAGCATGGGTCACGAGATCCTCTTCGGTGCTCTCTCCTTCATCGTCGATGATTCAGCATGGCTTCGGGACGCCCCTCTCGACGTCGAGCCGCTTCCCCGTCGCGGAGCTTCGCATTTCCGTGCCGGCGCCCGCGGCATTCTTCTTCTCCAGCAGTCGGCTCCGGTGTCGACCTACACCACCGTCACGCGCCGCAACAAGCGGTCCCGCCATCCGCGGCTCCAGCGTTGGGTGCAACACGCACCGGCGCGCCAGAACGCATCTTCACAAGTGGCGGTCCTAGAGTCAGTTGTGGTTGCCCCGCCGTCCCAGCGCTGGGACTCGGTTCCGACTGAGTTTCCTTCCGAGTACTTGGGTCGCGGGCCTGCAGCAGAAGTACACATGGCCAACTCCCACGAAAGTCCCCGCCAAACTAGCCGGAACGAGCACGAGATCGGCGAAACATCCGGCGCTCACCGTCCACCTCGCCGTTCTGCCAGCCGGCACACTCGGCGGAGCAACGTGGAGTTGTTCCGCACACCCATCCTCAACTTGGCTGCCGCTGCCAAGATAGTCGATTCCCTTCAGCCGACTGATTCAGAGGCTGGCAGGGGGATCGAGCAAATCCGCGCCCTGTTGCACACGGCGCAGCAGCAAAACTCGGCGGTCTCCGAGTCGCACAACATGATCCACAATAGTTCTGTCCATGCGAACACGCATCGGTCAGTTCACAGCCCTGGTTCTCATCAGCGACCCAGGGGAGGCAGCCGTTCCATGAACCCCGAAGATCGTTGCCGTTCACGCACCCCTCCGCGGGGTGGGCCCTACGGGCCCCGACATCATGATGATCGGCGTTCAGTCGGCGACACTTACGATCCAAGGCCCGACGCGAGAGGGCATATCGCCCAGTGAAGGGTCGACAGGGGCCGAGCCCACCGCGATGGTCACGATATTGACCGTCCGAGTGGAAGCAGGACCATCCGTTCGGCTGACATCCCTCCCAAATTCCGATTGGCGACGGGGATCAGCAAGTTCACAGGAGAGTCTAAGCCAGAAACGTGGCTGGATGACTACCGAGTGGCAGTCCAGATCGGAGGAGGGGACGACCACGTCGCCATGAAGCACCTCCCTCTGATGCTCGACGGCTCGGCGCGAGCGTGGCTGACCCAATTGGCCCCCTCAAGCATCTACAGCTGGGGAGATCTGGCCCGAGTGTTCGTCAGGACCTTCGAAGGGACGTGTAAGCGCCCTGCTGGCCTCGTGGAGCTCCAGCACTGTGTCCAGAAGCAGAATGAGCCCCTGCGCGATTTCATTCAGCGTTGGACGACCCTCTACCATACGGTGGAGAACGTCACAGAACACCAAGCAGTCTGCGCCTTCAAGGCAGGTGTGCGGTACCAGGATCTGTACCTGAAGTTCGGTCGAACAGGCGACATCTCCATGAGCAAGATGATGGAGATAGCAGCATGCTATGCAAATGGCGAAGAAGAGGACCGCATCTGTAGCGGCAAGCACAAAACAGTCGCCGATGGAGATGGGAATAACACTCGGAAGCAGAAGCAGAAAGCTCCGCCCACTCCGCAGGCAGAAGTCGCAGTTCTTACCAATGCCAAGTTCAAGGGCAAAGGGAAGGCTCAGTTCACCCCCAAGAAGAAGCAGTTCAACAACCCCATCCTGGACCAGCCATGTCCGATCCACACGAAGATGGATGAAGAGGGCAACGCCATATATCCGAAGCATACCACTCGGCAATGTCGCCTCCTGCTTCAGGGGTTCGGCAAAGGGCAACTGAGTGAAAAAGGCAATGAACAGGATGAGGAGGATAAGGAGGATCCGTTCCCCCAAGTCCATGCAACACTGATGATTTTTGCTGACGTTGAGAGCAAGAGCCGACTGAAGCTGGTGAACAGGGAGGTGAACATGGCCACGCCGACCAACCCCAAGTTCCTCAAATGGTCTCAGACTGCGATCACCTTTGACCAGTCAGATCATCCAACACACGTGCCCATCCCAGGGAGGCAAGCTCTGGTCGTCGACCCGGTGGTGGAAGGAGTTCGACTGCGCAAAGTCCTCATGGACGGCGGCAGTGGTTTGAACATCATGTACGCTGACACTCTCAAGGGGATGGGCATTCCGATGTCCAAACTCAGCGAGAGCAGCATGCAGTTCCACGGAGTCGTCCCTGGACGAAAGGCCAAGTCACTCGGCCAGATCGCGTTGGACGTCATTTTCGGCTCCGACAAGAACTTCCGCAAGGAAAAGCTGACGTTCGAGGTGGTGGACTTCCAGAGCGCTTACCACGCAATTCTGGGCCGCCCGGCGTATGCGCGTTTCATGGCCCACCCATGTTACGTGTACCTGAATCTAAAGATGCCAGGCCTGAAAGGTGTGATCACTATCACAGGCAATCGACAGCGGGCCGAGGAGTGTCTGAAGCAGGGATCAAGAATCGCCGATCAACAGATGGCTATCCTCGAGCTTGACGAGTACAAGAAAACGGTCGACCCCGCTGACTTGATGCGTTCGAAGAAGCCAGCTTCGGAGTCCGCATTCCAGTCGGCGGAAGAGACGAAGAAGGTCAGCATCCACCCGACAGACGACACCGCTGCCCCGACGAACATCTCCATCACCCTCGATCCTAAATAGGAAGCCGAGCTCATCCAATTCCTCCGTGAGAACTGGGACATCTTCGCATGGAAGCCTTCTGACATGCCAGGTGTACCCAGGGAGTTGGCTGAGCACCGACTGCATGTGGATCCCACCGCTCGACCTGTTCGAGAACGCCTGCGACGGTCCGCCGCGCACAAGAGGAAGGCAATCGGAGAAGAAGTGGCCAAGCTTTTGGTAGCCAACTTCATTCGCGAGGTACACCACTCCGAGTGGCTCGCCAATGTTGTCATGGTGCCCAAGAAGGACAAGTCGCTCCGAATGTGCATCGACTTCAAGCATCTCAATAAGGTCTGCCCGAAAGACCATTTTCCGCTCCCCCGCATCAATCAAATTGTCGATTCGACTGCGGGTTGTGAGCTTTGTCATTTCTTGATGCCTACTCGGGCTATCATCAGATCCGTCTGTATGGCCCCGATGAATTAAAAACCGCCTTCATCACCCCATTCGGGTGCTTCTGCTACATCACTATGCCATTTGGTTTGAAGAATGCAGGAGCAACCTTTATGCGCATGATCCAAAAATGCCTCCTCGACCAGATCGGTCGGAATGTGGAGGCGTATATGGATGATATCGTAGTCAAGTCACGCAAAGGTTCCGACCTGCTGACTGACTTGGCAGAAACATTCGCCAACCTTCGTAGGTACGATATCAAGCTCAACCCCGCCAAGTGTTCATTCGACGTTCCTAGCGGAAAGTTACTCGGTTTCTTCGTTTCTGAACGAGGGATCGATGTCAACCCCGAAAAGATCGGGACAATCGTCCGAATGGAGCGGCCGGTCAGAATACACGATGTTCAACGGCTCACAGGTTGCCTAGCGGCTTTGAGCAGGTTTATCAGTCGACTCGGCGAGAAAGCACTTCCTCTGTACCGACTCATGAAGAAATCAGATACTTTCGAGTGGACAGATGAAGCCCAAGTTGCACTCGACGACCTCAAAGTCCTACTTTCCACCCAGCCGGTTCTTACTGATCCGCTCAGTAAAGAGCCCCTTCTTTTGTACATCGCGGCTACAAATCAAGTCGTCAGCACTGTTCTCACAGTCGAACGAGAAGAAGAAGGAAAAGCATACAAAGTTCAGCGGCCAGTGTATTACGTCTCCGAAGTCCTGACTCCTTCCAAGCAGAGGTATCCCCACTATCAAAAACTTTTCTACGGGATTTACATGACTGCGAAGAAGGTGGCTCACTATTTCCAAGACCACTCGGTGTCCGTCGTTTCTGATGCTCCGTTGTTGGAAATCCTCCACAATCGGGACGCATCAGGCCGAGTGGCGAAGTGGGAAATGGAGATGTTGTACTGCGACATCAAGTTCGAGGCCAAGAAAGCTATAAAGTCTCAAGCTCTGGCGGACTTCATAGCAGAATGGGTAGAACAACAGCAACCGACCCACATCTACTCGGCTCATTGGACAATGTTCTTCGATGGGTCCAAGATGTTGAACGGCTCCGGCGCTGGCGTTGTGATCATATCACCTAAGGGCGACAAACTCAAGTATGTGCTGCAGATACACTTTGATTCCTCCAACAATGAGGCAGAGTATGAAGCTCTCCTTTATGGACTGCGCATGGCCATCGCACTCGGCATCCGTCGCCTGATGGTCTATGGCGATTCGGATTTGGTGGTTAATCAAGTGATGAAAGAGTGGGACGTCAGGAACCCCACCATGACCACATACTGCAATGCATTGAGGAAGCTCGAGAAGAAGTTTGAAGGTCTAGAACTCCACCATGTTCCGCGACTGAAGAACCAAGCGGCTGATGAGTTGGCAAAACTCGGGTCCACTCAGAGACCAGTCCCGAGTGACGTCTGCCTCGAGCACCTCCACCTCCCCGCAGTTAAAGAAGATCCTTTCACAGAGGAACCAGTACAACCAAAGAGCTTGACAGATCCGACTGAAGTCGACGTACCAGCTGTGGTTGATTTGATCATGGAGGTTCTTGCTGTTATCCCCGATTGGACTATGCCGATCATTGCATACATCCGGAGGCAGGAATTACCAGAAGACGAAGTCCAATCCAGGCAGATCGTCCGCAGGTCAAAGTCGTTCACTGTCATTGATGGCCAGTTGTACAGGGAAAGCGTTTCAGGCGTTCTTCAACGATGCATCTTCCCTGAGGAAGGAC
The DNA here is from genome assembly GCF_904849725.1 of Hordeum vulgare subsp. vulgare. Lineage (NCBI taxonomy): Eukaryota > Viridiplantae > Streptophyta > Magnoliopsida > Poales > Poaceae > Hordeum > Hordeum vulgare. The sequence continues at coordinate 549,888,171 of NC_058523.1, forward strand.
AATTAATCCTGGAAGAAATTCACTCGGGAACCTGCGGTCATCACGCCTCTTCAAGAGCAATCGTCGCCAAAGCACTCAGAGCTGGCTTCTTCTGGCTGCAGGCGAACGAAATGGCTAAAGATATGGTCGACCGATGTGAAGGCTATCATTTCTATTCCAACAAGTCCCACAAGCCAACATCTGCGTTGAAGACAATCCCTCCTGTTTAGCCGTTTGCAGTATGGGGATTAGATACAGTCGGTCCATTCAGGACAGGCCAAGGGGGATACACACATCTGTTGGTGGTAGTCGACAAGTTCACAAAATGGATTGAAGGCAAGCCCATCAAGAAGCTCGACGCCCTAACAGCCATCAAGTTTGTCAGGGACATCATCTCCAGATTCGGAGTACCTCACAGCATAATCACGGACAACGGGACAAACTTTGACTCGGACAGATTCAAAGGTTTCTGTGCAAGCCAAGGTATCCTAGTGGATTTTGCATCTGTGCCGCATCCTCAAACAAACGGACAAGCAGAGCGGGCGAATGGACTTATTCTACAAGGTTTGAAGCCCCGGCTCCTGCGAGAGGTGGGACATGCCGCTGGCGCATGGGTCGCCGAGCTACCTTCAGTGCTTTGGGGTCTCCGCACAACCCCGAATAGATCTATGGGGCGATCCCCGTTCTTCCTCGTTTACGGAGCAGAAGCGGTCCTTCCGAGTGACTTGCTTCACAATGCTCCACGAGTCGAACTCTTCTCCGAAGCTGAAGCAGAACAAGCAAGGCAAGACAGAGTGGACCTTCTAGAGGAGGAGCGCGAGATGGCACTCACTCGCTCAACCATTTATCAGCAAGATCTGCGGCGCTTTCACGCGCGACACGTCAGGAGTCGTACATTCCAAGCAGGCGACCTGGTGCTCCGGGTGGATCAGCAAAGACCTCACAAGTTGGCTCCCGCCTGGGAAGGACCCTTCATCATCTCCAAGGTGCTGAACAACGGAGCATACAGACTCTACAACATCGACAGGGAAACAGACGAGCCGCAAGCATGGAACGGAGATCTCCTGAAGCGCTTCTACACGTGACCGTCGACTGAAGCAATGTAAAGAACAAGTATTGGTGAAATAATACAAAGCAGATCGAGTTTTTGCAGATTCAAAATTCTTCCGCGGTCGCAGACTCCGGTCTCAAAAAAAAAACTTAGCTGCGATCAAGAATCGCCTAAGTACTACCTTTCTCCGAGTGTGCACTTCACGTCGCACTCGGGGACTTAGCTGCGATCAAGAATCGCCTAAGTATTGACTTTCTCCGAGTGTGCACTAAATGTCGCACTCGGGGACTTAGCTGCGATCAAGAATCGGCTAAGTACTAAATATCTCCGAGTGTGCACTTCACGTCGCACTCGGGGACTTAGCTGCGATCAAGAATCGCCTAAGTACAAACTATCTCCGAGTGTGCACTTCACGTCGCACTCGGGGACTTAGCTGCGATCAAGAATCGCCTAAGTATTAACTTTCTCCGAGTGTGCACTTCACGTCGCACTCGGGGACTTAGCTGCGATCAAGAATCGCCTAAGTATTAACTTCCTCCGAGTGTGCACTTCACGTCGCACTCGGGGACTTAGCTGCGATCAAGAATCACCTAAGTATTAACTTTCTCTGAGTGTGCACTTCACGTCGCACTCGGGGACTTAGCTGCGATCAAGAATCGCCTAAGTATTAACTTTCTCCGAGTGTGCACTTCACGTCGCACTCGGGGACTTAGCTGTGATCAAGAATCGCCTAAGTATTAACTTTCTCCGAGTGTGCACTTCACGTCGCACTCGGAGACTTAGTTGCGATCAAGAATCGCCTAAGTACAAATTTTCTCCACGCGTGCACTAACCGTCACACTCGAGGACTTAACTGCGATTAAGAATCGCTTAAAAAGAAAGCTTCCTTTGAGTGTATCTCACAGATCCACTCGGAGGCTTAGCAGACCCTCATTGAGGATCATGCAGATGTGAAGACAACTGACAATTACATGAGTAGCAGACCCTCATTGAGGCTCATGCAGATGTTAAGACAACTGACAATTACATGAGTAGCAGACCCTCATTGAGGCTCATGTAGATCTCAAGACCACTGACAATTACATGAGTAGCAGACCCTCAGTGAGGCTCATGCAGATGTCAAGACAACTGACAATTACATGAGTAGCAGAACCTCATTGAGGCTCATGTAGATGTCAAGACCACTGACAATTACATGAGTAACAACTCGCTCCGAGTACGACCTCACAGTCGCACTCGAAGACTTAGCCGCGATCCCGAATCGCCTAAGTACTCTATTGCCTTTGAGTGTATCCTACAGATCCACTCGGACACTCAGCAGACCCTCAGTGAGGCTCATGCAGATGTCAAGACAACTGACAATTACATGCTCCGCATGTTTGCCATTGGCTTCACCAAGAAACGCCAAACAAACACCACGAGCCAAAATCGTATCAACAACTCTTTGGCAAAAGAAGAGAAAAAGATTCGATTCAAATTCAATGTTCACCTAAGGATAGTTGGCTCGGTGTAGATCAAGCTTATCCACACCGAACCAAGAATGTGGCGGCCAACAACAGTGGCCAAAGTTTCTTACAACCAACACTCGGCATACCGAGGTAAAAGTTTTCTCAAACGTCGTCAGGACTGGCAGGCTCTACGAACGTGTCGAGGTCGATCCCGTCGGTGATGCGGGTGGCGCTCTCAAGGAAGGTCTCCATGAAGTCTTCGAATCGAAGCTTTTTCGTGTTGGCGACCTACAACGCCTTCAGCTTCTCTTTGCGCGCCTCCTTGCAATGCACTCGGACCAAAGACAGAGCGACGTCCGCACCACAGCGAGCCGCAGACTTTTTCCACGCCTGCACTCGGTTCGGGACCTCCTCCAGCCGAGTCATCAAGCCTTCCATCTCGTGCCGAGACTCGTCTTCAGGCCAAAGCTCCTTGTCAATTCGGCCGACGACTTCTCTCAGTCGACCGATGAAAGGTCCAACTTTGCCCAGGCGAATGTGCGCTCGGAGCAGATCTCGATTGGCGTCCTCGCCGAGTGGAATGTTCTCAAGAATCGACCGCTCAACGTCAGCCGCTTCAACCTCCGCGTCCATGCAAAAATCTGCAAAGACAGGACGAGCAAACAGTCAGCGCAGAATGAAATGCACAGTCCACAAGCACTCGGAAAAATAGAACTTACCACCGAGAAGCGCTATCATCTTCCGGGCCCAGTCACTGACGTAATTTTCCTGTGCTATGCACCGCCTGTTCAACATTTTCATCTGCCCCATCAGTTCCGTCCTTTGTTTCCCCATTTTCTCCACTTCAGCAGTCAATGCCTTGTTTGCCTCACGGGCCTGCTCCAAGGACTTTTCTCGTTCCACCAGAACATCCTTCATACCAGCCATTGCAACCATTGCTGCATCCAGTTCACCAGCAAACTGAACCTTTTCAGCCTCAGAGTCTCATACGCTGTCCCCATCTCGCAAGTTTTCTGCAAGTCAGCGCCAAGAGACGGTCAGACAAATTCAACAAGGACAACAATAAAAATTCTAAGTTCTTCAGACCCCTGTCGACGCAAGCAGTCGACAGTGGTCTCGGGGACTACACCCAGTGGGTTCACTAAGAGTGACCCCACTGGCATGAAACTCAAACATGTCCGCCCTATTGAGCTACATGACAACAAATAAGCCTATGAGGCTACTACTACCCGACCTGAGTAAAATTACTCTCGGGGACTCATCCAGTAGGTGCACTCCGAGTGCCCCAACTGTTAACATTCGAACAGATTAATTTTTGATCTGATCAAGTTAAAGAACATGCATAAAGACAACTGCCGGTGCAAGCACCCGACAGAAGTCTCGGGGACTACACCCACTGGGTTCACTACGAGTGAACCCATTGCAAAAAATCATACGCTATCCAAGCACACCCAGTGGGTTACAAGAGGAAAGTAAATACTTACTAGCCCACTTACTCGGATATCGTCCCGCAGTTCCAAGCTTCGCTTGTACAAGGACGCGATGGAGTCGTACGCCTTCTTGGCCTCTCCAGCCATCAGCTCCGCCTGCACCACGGCCCCCTTGGCAGCTCCCACCTGATCTTCTAGGAGGCGCTGGACGTTGTACTCGACAGTCGACGGGCCCGGCATCGTAGGAGGCTCCTTGGGCATCCCAAGACCTGCTCTAGTCGGTTCAGCAGCAACCAACGTCGTTTCAGTCGACAGCATCGCCTCAGTCGGCGGCGCGTCCATGGCGAGAGTAGCAACCGGCGGAATAGCCTCAAGGACAGGCACCGCAGCTTGCTCAGACCTCCCCTGGTCGCCCTCCTCCACATAAATCACCCCTGAGGGAAACCCGACCGAACGACGTGAGATCACAGGGAAAAAGGCAAGACCAAAGACAGAATTCGTGATGCAATAATGTAAACTCTCGGAATCGCTATGACGCACCTGGCTGGGATGTGACAATGTTGTCCATGTCCATGGGATCGTCCCCCTGGCGTGCCGGAGAGGTGGCAGAGGTGGCAACTCTGTCGAGTGAAATTCATTCGACCAATAAGCAGGAGTTCAATCAAATACCGGAAGAAGATAGAAGAACCATGCACTTACGTTGAGGTGACGGGAACTGTGACCCTCATCCGCGGCAGAGCCTTCCGAGGCTTAGATCCACTCGGTTTAGCTACCTTAGAGGGCTGACCCACAGGTTCAGCAGCAGAGTCCCTGGTCCTCTTTGTGCTCCGAACGTTCGGAGCCACGGGAACAGCTGGCGAAGCACTCGGTACCACAGGAGCAGCTGGCGGAGCTGGCGGCACACTTGAGGATGCTGGAGGAGCTGGAGGAACCACAGGTTCATGACGACGCTTAGTCCGAGGCTCTGGCGGTGGAGGTGGTGAGTTCTGCTCCTCATCTGCCTCTTCTTCTTCTGCGGACTCCTCTTCCGTCTCCCCACTGTCGGAGACGTACTCGCCGCTCTCCACGCTGCCCTCCTGGCTGCCTTCCTCCTCCTCGGCCGGATTCCCATTCGAGACGGGAGAAAACCAGTTAGTCCACTCCTGCACAAGATACAGTCGACGACATTAGACGTCAGACAGTGATTCAAGGAAGCAATAAATCTAAGACAGTTGTGTACGCTCGACAAGTTGTACTCACTGCGTTTGGAGGAGGGTTGCCCGCCCGGAAGGCCTTCACTCGCCGAGCTCCTCTAGGGTTTTCGCAGGCGCCGGTGATGTTGAGGACCCACGACGCCACCATCTCCCCGGTCACGCACTCGACGTTAGTCCGAGTGGAGTCCTCAGGCCCTGTGTAATGCCACATGGCGTGGTCTCAAGCTTGCAGAGGCTGGATACGCCGACCCAGGAAAACCTCCATTAAATCTATGCCAGTGACTCCCCTTCGGACGACCTCTACAAGCGCATCGAACAGAGGCTGGATCTGGGTTTTCTCCGCCTTCGTGAGCGCGAGCTGCCTAGGAGGAGCCGGTCGGTCTAAGCTAAAAGGGGGGAGTCCGGTGGTAGCATTCGGGCAAGCAACGTCCTGGCAGTAGAACCATGTCGACTGCCAGTTCCTAATAGGTTCACTCAACTACAGAGCAGGATAGCTACTTTTACTTTTCTTTTGGAAGCCTAAGCCTCCGCAGAGCTGGAGAAGGTGGGTTTTGTCATCCGACTGGCTAAGCCGTTTGATGGTCTGGGATCTAGCAGAGAAGATATGTTTGAAAAGCCCCCCAATGGGGAGGACAGCCGATGAAACACTCGCACAGCACAACGAAGGCAGAGAGATGAGCTATGGCATTGGGAGGAAAATGGTGGAGCTGCGCCCCGAAGTGGTTCATGATACCTTTGAAGAAGGGGTGAGGAGGCAGAGAGAAACCTCTGTACACATGGCTCAGCAGCAAGACGCGCTCCCCCTCCCGGGGCGCCGACTCGGTCTCGCCTTCCACCGGCAACCTCCACGACTTGTGCGCAATCATCCCATGCTCCACCAACTCCAACAGGTTCTCCTCCGTCACCGTGGAGGGGAGGAAATCCCCCTGGATCCACCCCGCCGGTAGCGTGCGCTGCCGCCGCTGGGTAGGAGCTGCCGTCTTCCCCTTCTTCTTCTTCACCTCTAGCTTGCTAGTCTGCCCCTTTGTCATGGCGAAGGCTGCTGATCCGCGAGGGAGAAGAAGAAGGAAGGAGCTTGGGATGCGCAGGAGGTGGCGAGAGAAGTGGGGCAGGCAAAGGCAAGTTATCCGGCGAGTGTAACGAAAAAACCCTCGCCGCTGAGGTTTAAATAAGGTTCCGACTGGGTCACTCGCAAGTGGCCCCGAAATCTTATCCCCCGACCGGTCGCGGCGAAATCGAGGCGTCAGGTACTACTCGAGCGCGATGTCGTCATCCCCACTGAGCGCGCGGCAACCGAAATTTGAGGATCCCGGAAAATCCGCCGCTGTGAGTTGACTGGTCACGTCAGAAGATACCACGGAAGCACTCGGTTCCCGACAGTTCGCTTCACAAATACTTCGACTCGGATCGTTGGACAAAGAAGACAAAATGGATCAAGGCAAGCAGCGCCAAAGTCGCATCCGTACCAGTCGGATCCATACTTCAAACATCGCTTCGTCGTTCCAACCCCAATCCATTCGGGGACTAATGATGGGGTTATAGTCCTAGGATAGGGTCATAGGCCTGCCCTATAAGTCCTACCCAAGGACTACCCTTCATAAGGGATAAGACCCTTAGTCAGTTCCGACTGTCTTATGGACTTCCCATCATCCAGTCGGTAACAAATCCTCCACCATCCAGTCGGAGATGAGCATTCGGAGTGTAACAAATTAACCGACTGGATTCCACTCTGTGCATCGTAACCCCCCTAGAGGGAAATGGTTGTACGTTTCCATGTGCCTTTATTAGCATTCAAGACATACGTTACCTGTAACGTAGGCATTTATTCGCCACTACTCCACCCCTGTGCACCGAACCGTTGTGGAGGGTAGCGCACTCTATATAAGCCGCCCTCCCCCACTGGTGCAGGGGTTAGCAATTCACTGTAATCCATATTCCACTCGACAACAAGCTCCCAGAGCACTGAGACGTAGGGCTATTACCTCCACCGTAGAGGGGCCTGAACTCATACAACCTCGCCGTAGCTAAGGCTCTGCCCATCCTTTCGTACCCTACACATCTACTGTCAGACTTATACCCACGACAGATCACAAAAACAACATCTAGAATTACCCACCCATCTTCGCTTAATCAAATTATCTTTTGTAAGTATCACTCCTCTGTGAACAAACCACATAAAGATCTTAATCTTAAGCGGTATTTTTATTTTACAAATGTATGGAGAAGTAGGTATTGGCCCGTTATTAATAAGGTCTAGATACATTGATTTGTCGAAGGAACTACTGCTTGTAGTTAATTTCCAATGAATTGTGTCTGGTTGGTCCGGAAGTTGAACTTCCATCAATCTATGTACCAAGTGGAGCCACGCACTCTATCGTTCCCCTACCAGAGATCTCCTATATTGAATATTCATACGGACAGTCTGCAAAATTGTAGCCACATAGGCCTCTTTGCGTTCCACGATGTTATATAAAAATGGATATTGTGTAGCCAGGGGCATCTCCCCTAACCACGCATCTTTCCAAAACCTGCTTTTGTTACCATTCTCAATGTGAAACTTGACTCTATGAAAAAAGCTTCTTTTGTCCTCATTAAGCCTTTCCAGAATTGTGAGTCCGAATGTTTCACTGTAACTTGAGCCAGGGACTTTGTTTGTAGGTACTTATTACGCAAAATTTGTATTCACGTACCTTTTGCCTCCACAGAGAGTCTGTACACCCATTTGCTGAAAAGACATCTATTTTTAGTTTGTAAATTTTCAATTCCTAATCCACCCTGATCTTTGCGTCTACACATCATGTGTCATTTAGCCAGTCTATATTTCGTCTTACTTTCATCATTTTGCCAAAAATAATCTAGATCTATAGAAGTCAAGTCTTTTCGCTACCCCTACTAGTACTTCGAAGAATGGTAATAGAAACATCGACAAACTTGTCAACGCATAATTTATTAACACTAGCCGACCTTCATAAGACATAAGCTTTCCTTTCCAGCAGCTTAGTCGTTTTTCAAACCGGTCTTCTATGCACTTTCATTCCTTGTTGGTAAGCTTACGGTGATGAATAGGTATACCCGAATAACTAAACGGCATGGAGTCCATCTCACAATCGAATAGTTTTCTGTAAGCATCTTGTTCTTCCTTGGCTCGGCCAAAACAGAACAATTCGCTCTTTTGAAAACTTATCCTGAGTCCCGATAATTGTTCAAACTGACAGTGAACCAACTTCATGTTTCTAGCTTTTGCGAAGTCATGCTCCATGAAAATAATCGTACCGTCCGCATATTGTAAGATGGAAACCACTCCATCCACAATATGTGGTACTAGTCCTCCTATTATATCGTTCTCTTTAGCTCGTCCTATGAGAAATGTTAATATATCAGCCACTATGTTGAATAAGATGGGGGACATCGAATCTCCCTGGGTTAAACCTTTATGAGTTTGAAAGTAATGACCCATGTCATCATTCATCTTTATCCCAACACTACCTTTCTGAACAAATGAATCAACCTGTTTCCTACATGCTTCATTGAATCCCTTCATACGTAAGCTTGTTGGAGAAAAGGCCATTTGACTTTGTCATAGGCTTTCTCAAAATCCACCTTAAAGATGACTCCATCGAGTTTCTTGGTGTGAATTTGATGAAGTTTTTCATGTAGTACCACAACCCCTTCTAGGATGTGCCTATCTAGCATGAAACTTGTATGAGACTGTTGTACAACCGAATGGGCTATCTGCGTCAACATATTTGTTACCACCTTGGTAAAAACAATTGAAACACACATTAAGCAAACAAGTCGGCCTGAACTGCTTAATGCATACAACCCCCTCCTTTGGTAACAATGTAATTGCCCCAAAGTTTAGGTGGAATAATTTTAATTGCCCATTGAATAAATAATGGAACATGGGCATAACATCATGTTTGATGACATGCCAACACATCTTATAAAACTCCGCTGGAAACCCATCCGGTCCTGGAGCCTTGTTCTGTTTTCAGTTGGATGATTGCGTCAAACACCTCTTTCTCGGTAAACAGAGACGAAAGCATCCCATTCTCTTTATATTGAGTTGAGGAATGTCCTCTGTTACACTTTCATCTAGGGATATAGAGTTAGCTTCGGGAGCTCTGAACAGTTTTTTATAATATTCAGAGATATACAATTTCAGGTTTTCATGCTCTACAATTGTACCATCATCTTGTTTGAGTTGAATTATTTTCTTCTTTCTTCGCTTTCCTTTAGCGATCATGTGGAAGAATTGTGTGTTGTCATACCCTTGGATGGCCGTAGACACCTTAGCTCTCAGTGTCCATTTAATCTCTTCCTCTCTGAATAAAGCACGAAGCTTCTCCCCAGCCTCGTACTTAATACTCCGATCATAGCTATTAAGAACTGATGCTTCAGCTTTCAGATCTAACTCTTTGATAAGATGAATAAGTCTTTCTTTTTATACTCTGTAAATCCCACTTTGATTTTTGGCCGAGCCCCTCAAGGACTAGCGTAAATGCCTGACTTTATTTTGCCATCTATCCATGCTAGATGTCCCTCCAGTCTCTTTAGCCCATTCATTAGCTATTAGGTCCAAAAATACCTCTCTCTCGAACCATCCTAATTCAATAGAGAAGACACTTTTATTGCCCACATGTGTCGCCTACCCTGAGTCGACGAGGAGTGAAGTGTGATCCGAAACTGCTCTCTGCAGAGCCTGGACCGTCACAAGAGGAAACGTCTGTTCCCACTCAACACTCACCGATCTTGCTTCTCATACGTCGTGATGGGTAGTGAATTCGCGCATGTAAATTGTCTACCGGTGAGTTCATTTTTCCGTAAGTCAAGACTCTCAATAATCATGTTAAACATGTATGACCATCTAGCATGAAAATCATCATTATTTTTCTCTTCTCCGAATGATATTGAAATCTCCTCTAACTAAAATTGGCAGCCCTTCGTTTCCACTGATCCTCACAAGATCTGAAAGAAATTCAGTTTCTTGAGCTCCTGTTGAGCTGCTCCATAAACTGCCACAAGCACCCATCGAAAACCATCAACTTTTGACCTCACTTCAAATTCGACGGTAAAATCATCATACACCACATTGAAAACTTCTAGAGTTTCACACTTGGCCTCTAGGAGTATCCTTTTGGTGGTAAGCAAACATCATGTAGTGTGTTGTACCTTACCTTGTAGTAGTACTTTCTCTATTATCTATTCATAGAAGAAAAAAAATACGCAAGCCGTCGGTGGTAGAGACGGCCGGACAGCTACGGATTTACTCTGTGACGACTAACCACGAGGGACCGCATCTGATTCTTTGGCATAAGTGTCCCCTCGCCCTTGCTGCTTCGTCCGCTATATTTGAATATGGACAGTGGCTGAGTGCTCGGTTTAGCCCGGATAAAAATATTCCCACAAGAAACAAAAAGTCTCATATGGGGCATGGTGTTGGGCACCCTGATTTCCAGCGCCAATTCGTACTTCTATACATCAAATCTACCCTGTAGGAGGGCTGTTCCAGCTCAGCCTCGCCAGCAAAATACTCCCTTCGTTCGGAATTACTTACCATGAAAATTAAATACAAATGAGTGTATTTAAAATTGAAATACATATAGATACATCCATGTCTACGACCAGTATTTACAAACGGAGGAAGTAGTCATGAAAAGTTATCCTCCTCCTCCTCCTTGCCTGTAGCAAAATCAGGATGGAGTTATTGACGACCTTGACCAGAATGGCTCCTCTCTGACGCAAGTGGAATTGGTTACTGGCCGAGATAGCTTGGCTTGCCATCAATCAGGAAGGGGTAATATATCCACTGGTCAACCGCCCAGAAGCAGAAACTCAACTCGCCATCAATCAGGAAGGAGTATGAGATCCAACGGTACGAACTAGCATGTGCAACTACTCGATATGCCACCCGTCGCATGTGCTATCCTGCATTGTTCCTGGCGATCCATACCCACGAAACAGGGGTGTAGTTTCCGAGAGGATACGCATCATACGCCTAGGGCAAAATTGATAAATTTAACCTAGGACCTAAAGGATTTCACAAACTAAACTATGTTTGAAATTTTTTCACTCAGCTGATCCTTTTATGTGGCGTCCGACAGTCAGGTGCCACACTACACCGTGTGACGTCATACAGTGTAGTGTGACGTTTATGTCTTAGGCGTCACACTAGGTCTCAGACGTCACACAACGTAGTGTCGGACGTCACACAGTGTAGTGTGACGTTTAAGATAAAGACGTCACACAAAAGGGTCGGCTGGGTGAAATTTTTTCAAACGTACTCCCTCCCTTCCTAAATATAAGTCTTTATAGAGGTTCAACTAGTGAACTACATACGTATGTATATAAACATATTTTAGAGTATAGATTCATTCATTTTGCTTCGTATGTAGATACCTAGTGAAATATCTTAAAAGACTTATATTTAGGTACGGTTTATGGAATTCTTTGGCTTTTGAATCAAATTTATCAATTTTACCTACGCCTAGTGTTAGTAATGGATGAAGCGTGGATCTGATCAGAAATGCATGTGTAGAAGGCACATGGTAGCCTGCAAGGAGCGCATAAACAAGTAGTAGTAGTATAGCCCCATTGAATTGGCTCCAAATTAATGGAATTGGATGCCCCTCCCATCCGGCCATGTCGCCTCGTCGCAGCCACCCCTCCTTGAATAATGGCGATACTATCCGTAGTTCCACACGCGAACCACCTTGCCTACAAGTACCACCTCCTACCTCTGCTATTTCCAGACCCAAGCTATACCACCAAGCTGATAGCAAGCAAGCATTGACGAATTCACCATGGCCAGGCTTCAGCTTTCCGTCCTAGCGGCCTGCGCCATCCTCCTCGCGCTCGCCGCTCCCTCCCTCGCCGGCGACCCCGACATGCTCCAGGACGTCTGCGTCGCCGACCTGGCATCCCGTGAGTCATCCTGCAAAATTATGTGTTCATCGTAGTTTGTCAACCTCGCTCTTGCATCCCGTGCGCTGACTTTTGCTGACGCTGCGTGTTGGTCCAAATGCATGGTTTGCGGCAGCGATCAAGATCAACGGCTTCCCGTGCAAGGCGAACATCACGGCGGACGACTTCTTCTTCGCCGGTCTCAAGAAGGCCGGCAACACCAACAACCCGGCGGGGTCGGTCGTCACGGCGGCGAACGTGCAGTCATTCCCCGGGGTGAACACGCTCGGCGTGTCCATGGCGCGCATCGACTACGCGGTCGGAGGGCAGAACCCGCCGCACACCCACCCACGCGCCACCGAGATCATCTTCGTCACCCAGGGAACCCTCGAGGTGGGCTTCATCACCACCGCCAACAAGCTCTTCACTAGGTTCGTCACCGTCGGTGAGGTGTTCGTCTTCCCGCGCGGGCTCGTGCACTTCCAGCAGAACAGGGGACATGGCCCCGCCTCCGTCATCGCCGCCTTCAACAGCCAGCTTCAGGGCACCCAAGCCATCGCCACCACGCTCTTGGCTGCCTCACCGCCGGTGCCGACCGACGTGCTGGCCAAGGCCTTCCGGGTTGATAACGAAGACATCGACGCCGTCAAGGCCAGGTTCAAGTAGGGAGCCTCTGCCGTCGGCAACTCTCTCCATCATCCGTTTTGGAAGAAAATAATCCTCTGTTTGTTACCGAATAAATTGATGTAGCATGTAGTTGACTTCTTCACGTGTGTGTTACATTTGTTTGTTATTTGAAGTAGTAATAATAATAATAATAATATAATATGTTTCACGTACGTAGTTATACATCAGCGTTTTTTACTTGTGAAGAAACCTATAACTTGGTAACTTTGCCAAGCTATATTTGTTGTAAGGACTAACCACCCACATACAACAGGAGAACTCTTCGTGGGAGAAAAAAAATCAACTGATAAGTTGATGTATGATGAAAAAAAAGGAAAATATGGGGAAATAACCCACCAACGTACAGGGGAAAACCAAGTGATGAGCCGAGAAAGAAACAGAAAGAAAACAAAGAAAAAACAAAAGAATACTGAAGCATAACCGAAGAAAATATGTTTTTTTTTTAAAAAAGACATCAACCGAGACCGAGATGAGGCTCGAGCCTAGCCCGACTTTGAATTAACAAAGCCATCAATCGTGCAGGATTACAAGCACACGCCCTCAAGCAAAAAGAAGAAAATACATGGCGAAAGATACAAAAACGACGGACAACATGAAACTAAGCCTCATACACCACGGCAACTGAAGATAAGCAGTGAAGGGTGAAGCCGAAGATGCCGAGGTCCTCGACCGAGAATATAGCACCAGAAGCAAGATCGTGCAGGAACAAAGGAGAGAGGGACCGACATCAGCATGGCATGCCGTCGCCATGCACCTACGGACCCCGACACATCGCATCCAACACCCAACTTCGAAGGAGGCCACAACCTCCTCGCCTGGATCGAAGGCGCCGCACCGTCGACAGGTGTGGTGGACGCCGCCGGAGATGGTCACATAGAGAGGGTCAACGCATCCCCACGAGTCACCGGAGACTCTTCTTGCGCAGAACAAGGCCGCTGCACACATCCAGCACTGGAAGAGGGGGAGCATCATACCAGGACGAAGAGGGCCACACTGCCGGTGCCACCAACCAACCACAAGCGCCCCCAACTACAAGGCTCCAAAGGCGACGCCTTCAAGAAGGGAACGACACTGCAAGCGTCGTCGCCGCCCAACAAAGTTAGGGCTTTCGACCCGGAGACCTAGAGGAAGGGGAAGTGGAGGGGGCAGTCCATACCAACGCCTCCAGGAAGGGGCACGATGCCCGCACGCATCGCCGTTGGCGCGGCCGGCCAAGCCGGCCATGGATTACGCCAGGGCCGCCCCAACCCCACAAGCCACCCCCTCTTCAGGTAACGGCGACCATAAAAGGCACCACCTGGCCAGAGGTGCCCGCACGCCAATCAAGGGAGGGGAACGCCAGGGATCTTGTGTCGCTGGCCGCCAAAGCAGCAACCAGCCGCTCACCTCCTCCACCAAGATCCCACCACCCAAGTGACAGGGACCCCGAATCCGTCGGCCGCACCGCCGGAGGCCGCAGATCCGACGAAGCCTCACCAGAGGAGCCGCCGCTCAGGTCCAGGACTCCCCACGGCAGCGAGGAGCATCGGGAAGGGGCGCCCGACGACGACCTAGGGTTGTCGCCTCCGAGTCGCCCAAGCGGGGCGACGCGAGGGTGGGAAGTTTTCTCTCTCGCACTCGAAGAAAATAGTCAGTGAGCGGATGTTTCAAGACCGAGAAGTGAAAAAATCAGTGTACAAATTGTAAAATGCAGCACATGACACATTTGGCATTGCAATAGCTCCACCAGTGAGTTACTCTCGAAGTGCTCGAGTAGCAAGGTTAAAATCTGAACGTTGGCCATATAGTTTTTGTGAACAAAACTACTATAATGAAGTCTTTCTTTCCAGTCCTCGCGTTGTATGGTACCAAATACTACAATCTTAATTTGCCTTTGCTGCTTACCTCTTATGAATGTCCCAAACAATAAGGTCCTTCTTGAGTTTTGCCGTTTTCTCTAAAAGAACGGAGTTTTTTTGTGTCTTTTGTTAAATCACACCCCCTCTTATTCATTGGTGATCAAAGTCACATCATGAACAAGCAGAGAGATAATGCCATCATGGGTCTCATCCAATCAAACAGAAGGGCAATTGAACTTTGCTAAGCTGGCTGGCTAGCTTATTCGACTCAAAATCTGAGGAAAATTATATGGCAAGTTCTTTTTTTTTTTTTGAGAAATGCCAAAACTTAATTGATCTGTTTGGACACAAAGAGGGATACAAGAAGGGTCGTGGCATGAATGAGCCACAAGTGACGACCCCGATCAAGTAATAACGAGTGCTTAGTAAGATTGTGTGCATCGCTATTCGATGCTCTACCCTCAGAAATAAACTTACGAATATTGAAAAAAGATCTGCGCATGGAAATCTCCTTAATGACTGTCACATAAGATCCACCCTCTCCTCCGTGTATGTCATCAACTACTACTTTGCCATCGCATGCCACCACAATATTCTGAAGTGAGAGGTCCTCCGTAAGGGCAACAATCAGCTTTTTTTTGAGTGGTAAACCAGCCTTTATTGATTAGGGGAACGGTTTACAGGTATGACAAAAGGGTCATGGGATGAACTCGGCCACAGGTGGCGCCCATCATCTAAAGTAAAAGCAAATTTAGCTACATTATGGGCATCAACATTCCTTTCTCGCCTTCGAAAATAAACTCACACTTGGTAAAATTAAGAGCAGCATTTTTTATCTCCTTGCTGATGGAAGTATATCTTCCCTCTGTGCCAGACTTGATGTCTTTAATAACTACTTCATAGTCACAAGCAATAACAACTTGATTCAAGGACAGATCAAACGCTAAAGCCATAGCTTCCCAACACGAGAGAACTTCAAGAGTTGGTGGATCCATGACTCCAGTGAAAACCAGTGCTGAAGAACACAGGAAAAGTCCCTTCTGATAACGACAAATGGTTGCCGTTGCACCCTTGGTGCCATTCCTGGAGATACCCCCATCAACCTGAATCTTTACTACTCCCTGGGCAGGAGCAATCCACCGGGTCGGCCTAATCCTGGGGGCACCCATGGTAGAACAAGTTCCTCGTGTCTTCTTTTCTTTGATGCTTGCAAGTTCAACAATATAGTTTGTTAAAAAAGCATTAGTTGCATGAGGGCTCTGCAAAATTTCTTCGTGGATAGCTTGATCAGCCTAGCATGAGACAAATCCTCTATTGTTGCAAAAAACCACTGCTTTGTTCTAGGATCTGTAGCTTTCTGAATGTAATCTGCTATATCTTCATCCTCGAGAGCCCAAACACACCTTGCAACCGAGCATGCTATAAGCGAGTGTCTCCATGAATCTTGCATCCCGCACAACTGGCACTTGTCATTGTCCGACATGTTTCTGTGTTGACGAACATCTTCAGTTGGAAGAATCGAGTGCCTTGCAAGTCGCCACAAGAAATTACGGATTTTACCAGGAATTTGAATTGCCCACAGAGAAGCCCATGCCTTAGAATCATAATCATTAGATGAGGACGACCCTGCATTGCCCTCTAGCCAGTCTTCTCGACGATTCTTAGTGTCCACCAACATACGGTATGTCGATCTCACAGTGAATAGACCGTTTTTCTCATAGTTCCATGCCCAATGATCATCTATCTGACTAGTGCAGATAGGGATGCTCAATGAAGCAGGCTTTGGAATCCAGTTATCTGTCCATATATGTGTGGATGTTCCATCGCCAATTCTTTTTATCAAGCCCTGAACCAACACTTCTTTCCCTTCCATACTAGACCGCCATATCTGTGATGGCTTATTACCAAGCTCAGCTCAGACGATCGGTCCCTGAGGGTAATATATTGCGTGGGCAACAATCAGCTAAGTGATAGAAATCTGCAAGACGCCTAACCAGCAAGCCCAACAGCGCTAAACGAGGCCCATATGTAATCCAGTTGAATGCTTTGTTGGGTTTTCTCCAGGTAAGATGTAAAAACAAGTTGAATAAGACTGTCAACGAAAAACAAACGAAATAGTCTGGGTGGTGTAGTTGGTTATCACGTTAGTCTCACACACTAAAGGTCCCCAGTTCGAACCTGGGCTCAGACATCCTTCTTTTATTATTTCACTCCTTTGCAAGCATTTTTCATTTGCTTTCTTTCCGGACGCGTCTTTCTCTCCCACCACGTTTGGCGCTTGTATATTCAGCTTACCGACTCCGCCATGGTCTCGGTCTGATTTACTACGTGCCATGCCAGCCTCCTATTCCTATATATATACTGTACGATCAAGTTCCACAACGTCCCGAGAACAGAATCAAGAGAAGGCCGGCCGCTGGCGAGATGGAGCGCCTGCCGGAGGAGCTCCTCGTACACGTTGTCTCGCTCACGTCGCCCCCAGACGCCTGCCGCGCGGCCGCCGTCTCCCGGGCCTTCCGCGCCACGGCGGACTCCGACGCCGTCTGGTCCTTCTTCCTGCCCCGTAACCTCCCCCGGTTCGCCAAAGGCGAGCTCCCCTGCAAGCCGACCTCGAAAAAGGGGCTGTTCCGACGCCTCTCCGACCACCCAGCTCTCCTCCCACACAAGTTAGTGGTACGTTTTGTATATACCGACGAACTCAGCTAGCTACTCAGATGCTGCTTAATTCTCTTTCATCTTCCACGCGATACGTTCTTGCAGTTTAATAAGCTTATTAATTTAATGTCGTTTTCCGCTTAATAACCTCATGCAGAGCATGCAGCTGGACAGGGCTACCGGTGCCGAGCGCTTCACGATTTCGGCGAGGGCGCTGCAGATTCCGCGCTGCAACGGCTTGCACCGGGCCCGTGCATGTTCACTTCCGAACTGCAGCAAAGAAGACAAAAGGTTTCAAGCCGTCTCCAATCTCATGCTGTACAAACTCGTTTATTTTTACCATAGCGAATTTAGCTCTTTTGACTTCGATGCTTTTCGCTGCTGCTGCTGCTACTACTTACGAACTGCGGATTGCAACATGCAGCAGGTTCTTCTCCGAAGCCGCTCAGTTCTGTCGCGTCAATGAGTTGGATATCCGGGCCAAGATACAGAGGAAGATGCTCTCGCAAAACACAACGTATGCAGTATACCTGGTGTTCAAGTTAGCATATGTATACTCTGGGTTCGATTTCCCGCACGAGGTGGCATCCGTTGGCTTTGCCGGGAGGGAGTCGACCCGGCAAGTTTGCGTGCAAGGCTACGTCGACGATGTGGATGGGGCTGACAGTCCGCCTCGGAAACACATCTTTCAAGGTTGCACAGGGGGTCTTAGTCGTGACGCAATTCCTTCCAGAGAGGAAGTTCATTTCCCTCGTGAGAAAGCCGACGGCTGGATGGAGGTGGAGTTGGGTGAGTTCCATAACGAGGAGGATGACGATGGTGGCGAGGTGTCCATCAGCTTCATGGGAGAAAGCAAGTCTGGTCTTATCGTGCTGGGCATTGAGCTCAGAAGTAAGCAACAAAAGCCAACATAATTGTAGCATTAAGTAACGCTTGGGAGTAAAAATATTATCATTATTTGAAATGTCTTTGGTTACATGCATGCATGTGAAGAGGCTAAGAATTTAAGTTACAGTAGTGATTTTTGTTTCCTCTCGTGCTCTAGTATTTTGTTCTCAAAGCAGTTAGGAGAAATTCTTCCTTAGGCCTCGTTTGGTTATCAGGGAATAAATCCCCTAGTGGATACGATGAGCGCGTGGATTCGGTTGTCACCGATCCTGTGGCCAATCCCTCTCGCTACTCCAGTCAATTGTTTGTTCCACGGGTTGAGGGCGATTCCTTTTTCCACCGCGGATTAGAGTGGAACAGGGTGGATTGAGCCGTGGAACATCTACTCGCCAACTAAACCAAACAAGCCTTTTGGCCTCCACCGGGATATATTCCATGTCTAGGCTGATACACGTGGATCGAGATGAGAACCCTGCTGATACACATGGATCAGGCTCGAACCAAACAAGGCCTTAGAAAACATGTGGAGGCTTTAACTCTTTGAGCTTGGCTACAAAGACAAAGATAATGTTGGTTTACTGCTCGCAACACCCTCTTTTCCATAAAAGCAGCGCCAACCACTTGTCAGCGCATACGCCTCGTTCCCCTTCATTTGATGACTCAAGTGAATATGCGTTAGAGTTTCCCATGTCTCCTTACGGCCATGGTGGTACGATGGATCCCGCCCCTTGCCAGGAGAAGGGTGTGTTTTTCTTCCAGCTTGGTTAGGGACTAGAGACTGGGGCTCCACCTGGTGGCGCCTCCTGAGGCTGGTCTGTGCGCACTTATCTTTTGTCTGACATATTCTACTGTCATGTTCGATCCTCAGTCTCACTAAGGTACATCAATATGGGCTTATGCTATAACATTAGGATTTTTTTTCTCTGTTCGATGTAGCCATATAAAATATTCATTACAACCATCCTTTGATGAATCATTAAGAAAGAAAGAAAATCTGAATAAGCTTACAACAAAATCAATTTCAGTGTGTATATATGATATGTTGCTCTACTATCTACAAAATAGAGATGGAAAAGGGGGGAGAGAGAGCTGCCATTAGTTGGAAACCTATATAAGAAAGAAAGGGAGGGACGAACATGAGTGGGAACAATGAAGCTGAGTATAACTGGCCGCTGCTCGAGGTAGACTATGGGCGGAGGTGAAGGCTGAAGACCTAGGAGTGGAAGAGCTACTGCTTCCTGCCGTCGAGCTAATACTACTTCCTGTCGTCGTCCTCATCCATCTCTACGTCTCCTCACTCCACACCACCTTGACAGTGACCTTTTTAGGGAAGAGATCTACATGAATTGGGATGGAATTCAGTTGACCTAAGATATTCCGCAAAACAAAGTGTCAATGAAATTTTTAGAAGAAGAGATGTACAACAAAGTAAGCAGACCTTCTAGAAAAAAACGTCATATACAGGTACGTGATGGTCACAAAAGTGGTGAGTTTTATGTGAGAACAGAACCTCACAATCTATATCAAAAAGATATCTTAACTGGAAATTTAAGCAACACAAGAAGATAACACTTGAGTGCTTATAATTACTTGGGAATTCAGATTCTTACTTTTCTTGTAAGAGGCCCAATATCCTTAATTACTCAGAGCAAATTTAACTTAAACTAAATATCTACAAGTAAGTTCTGGTTGATTTATTTTACAGAAGTTCAGTTCCGCAAAAGTACCGAAGGAAAGGTCTCAAGCTTTTAGCATTCTACAAAGGCCTCATGATTGTGCAAATTACAGCTATAGGAATTGTGTAACCGCAAGCCAAAAGGAGATACAAAGTAACCACCGCCACCTTGTCAAACCCCACTCCCCAGTCCTCTTCATCGCCAGGCCTGGCGTAAGATGGTTAACATCACAAAAGGGCATGGATTCTGCCTTGTTTAGTATCTAAAACATGTAAACAACGAAAGATGGCATAGAGGACGAGAACAAAAATTTCCGCAGGAAAAAGATAGAACCAAAACTCCTTGACAAAATGCAAGTGAAAAAAATAGAACCAAACCTCCTTGACAAAATGCAAGTTACCTTATTTTCAGTTTACTTTGTGGTGTGTAAACCAAATAAAGAGACACAATCACTAGTAGAAAACAGGGCTACCGTTCGTCCCTGGCCAGCCCATTAGTCCCGGACCAATGGGGGGGTATTAGACCCGGTTCAAGAGCCCAGGGGGCCGGCCGGGGCCTCGTGGGCATTGGTCCCGGTTCGTGTGGAACCATTTGTCCCGGTTCGAGCCACGAACCGGGACCAATGGTCCTCGCTGCTGGCTCACAACCTTTAGTTTCGGTTCATGCCACGAACCGGGAGAAATAACTTGCCTACATATATACCCACCGCCGCGGCAGAGCACTCCACAGTGCTCTGTTTTTGTCGAGCCGGCGAGGGGAGGGCATTTGGGTGCTCTAGTTCACCTCCTATGCACATGAGGTGTTCGATGAAATGCCCGAGCCACACTAGTTAAGCTTTCTCCTCTCGAAACTCGACCTCCGAGCTCCATTTTCAACGAGACTTGTCTAGATTTAGCGGTCCGTCACGCCCCGTCCCCGCCCCGTCTTCACAGCCGTTGATCGCCCGCGCCGATCTCGTCGCCGGTACCACCGTGGTGAGCCTCTTGTTCTTATCTTCTTTCTGAAAGAAAAAAATTCTGACTTCAGATAGATACTTGTCTAATTTTCTTACTTTTATTATTCCTTGTTATTATATAGTGCGATGGTTTTGGTATCCGTCCCCGTCGGCCCTCGTCCTGTCTATGATTCAGATGTGGTATATATTATTTTTTCATAACTATTTGGTTCATTTATTGTTTATGACAATTATGATGGCCAACGTGACATATATTTTTAATCTAGGAGGTATGTGAACCGGAAATTCCAACCCACCTAGAAATGCTTCTCGAGAAGTTAACTTTGGTTGAAAAAAAAAATACTTGAAGGAAAAATTGAAAATAATTGAGGATAAGAATATGGAAATGGAGTTGCATGTTGCCGAGGTCATTGACGATCGCAAGATAAAGATCGATGCGATGCGGTTGAAGATGGATGCAATGCGCTTGAAGATGGATGGAATGCGCTTGAAGATTAGGAATATTAGAAAATATGCCATCGATAAAGAGGCTTGGTATCATTATGCTGTTGGGTCAATTGTTACCTTACTTGCGATTTTGATCGCGTTTGTTGTTGCATTTAAATGTTTTACATAGTTGTATATTGTTTTATGAGAGAACTTTATGTATTTATTTTTCAATAATAACATTTGATCACTATTGTGCTTTGGTTTTAATGTCATAATGAACTTGTATTAATTTGGTCATTTCTCTATTTATTTTGTTCTGCAATGGTTTTTTGATATATACTTAATTTCATAATAGAGATGAACCGCCAATGGATGTACGGTGACCGACGCACTTTGTAGTACATTACGAATCGGGACTAATGCCCGAGTCGAAAAGGGTTGTAAATTGATAATGTGGCTTTGAATGTTGCATTTTGAACACAGAAAAACTATGGAGTTCAAATAAGTTCAAAAAAATGAAATCCCTTAGTAACAAACGAGTTTTCGTATGAAACCCTAATACTTCGAAAGAGATTGTCCGTTTTGTACACGAAGTGCATCCAGTTTTTGCCGTAACCCTCTCAACTTTCTCGCACATGCTATGTGGGTGAAATGATGATACCATCCCAACTTGGAACCTTTTCAGAGTTCATTTCAAATGCTTTTCAATTTCATGGTCTTATAGCTCATAATAATCAGTAAATGCATGAAAAATAACAAATGAAGTCAGAAAGGGTTGTAAATTGATGATGTGGCTTTGAATGGTGCATTTTGAACACGGAAAAACTATGGAGTTCAGATAAGTTCAAAAAATGAAATCCCTTTGTAACACATGAGTTTCCGTATGAAACCCTGATACTTCGAAAGAGATTGTCCGTTTTATACACGAAGTGCATCCAGTTTTTTCCGTAACCCTCTCAACTTTCTCGCACATGCTATGTGGGTGAAATGATGATACCATGCCAACTTGGAACCTTTTCAGAGTTCATTTCAAATGCTTTTCAATTTCATGGTCTTATAGCTCAAAATAATTAGTAAATGCATGAAAAATAACAAATGAAGTCAGAAAGGGTTGTAAATTGATGATGTGGCTTTGAATGGTGCATTTTGAACACAGAAAAACTATGGAGTTCAAATAAGTTCAAAAAAATGAATTCCCTTTGTAACAGACGAGTTTCCGTATGAAACCCTGATACTTCCAAAGAGATTGTCCGTTTTGTACACGAAGTGCATCGAGTTTTTGTCGTAACCCTCTCAACTTTCTCGCACATGCTATGTGGGTGAAATGATGATACCATGCCAACTTGGAACCTTTTCAGAGTTCATTTCAAATGCTTTTCAATTTCACGGTCTTATAGCTCAAAATAATTATTAAATGCATGAAAAATAACAAATGAAGTCAGAAAGAGTTGTAAATTGATGATGTGGCTTTGAATGATGCATTTTGAACACAAAAAAATTATGGAGTTCAAATAAGTTCAAAAAATGAAATTCCTTTGTAACAGACGAGTTTCCGGGACTAAAGATCCAGTGAAACCACGTGGCGTGACGCGCAAACACGTGGCGTGCCGCATATGTTATTAGTCCCAGTTCAGGACAAAAACCGGGACTAAAGATCCAGCGAAACCACGTGGCGTGCTGCGCAAACACGTGGCATGCCGCATATGTTATTAGTCCCGGATTTAGATACGAACCGGGACTAAAGGATTGCCTATATAAACCCTCCCCCTCCCACTCCTCTCCTTTGTTTTTGGGTGTGGAGGTGTGAGCATGCATGGCATGCTCTTGCCACTCTAGCTCATGCATATGAGAGAAGAAGAATGTCGGGTGTTGTTATGGGGTCGCTCTTCCTTCTTCTCCTTGTGCTAGATATTTGTTATGCATTAGGGGGAGAAGGAATAGCGGCCATCATCGACGGTCGAAAAATCAGGTGAGGGAGTGTCCACCATATATGAGAGAAACTTTAATAACAAAAAGAATTATCATAAAATAAAATTAATAAGTAATTATAAACAAAATAAAATGAAATAAATAAGTATTTTGTTGTAAGTATAAACAAAACAAAATAAGCTAACTAGCACTTTGAATTTAACTAGAAACAAAACAAAATAAACAAAACAAAAAATAAAAGAAAAAATAATCAGTAAATGCAACTAAAATTATCAAAGTATTTTCTGTTAAAAATCATTAAAAGCAAAAAGAATTTTCGTAAAGAACTTTTTTTGTTAGAAACTTTAATGGCAAAAAGAATTATCATAAAATAAAATAAATAAGTAATTAGAAACAAAAAAATAAAAAAAATAAGTATTTTGTTGTAAGGAGAAACAAAACAAAATAAGCTAACTAAAAAAATAAACAAAACAAAAATAAAGCAAAAAACAAAACAAAAATAATGGAAAAAAAATAAAAAATAGATGTTCCTCTCCACGTTGGAGGTGCGGCGGAGCTTATAAACAGGCTCGGAAGCCCTTCGCTTGGCGAGGTGGGAGTAAATATTCCACCGCACCACGGCCACGGGACGCAACCGGTACCAATGCAAAAAAGAAATAAAATAAATAAAGAAAAAAAGAAAACAAAAAAACTGGAAAAAAATAAAAAAATTGCCACCAATTGTGCCACCACGGCCTGAATACGACTAGAAACCCATCCATGGGCCATGATTCAGGCCCGCAGTAGGCCCAGAAGGCCCATGAGGAAAAGCATTAGCAAGTAGGCCCGTAAGTCTGCAGTGGAGAGGAGCTCGAGAGGGGTGCGGCAGTGGGGCTTGTAAACCACTGCGCGCCCCTCTCAACTAGTGAGGTGGGACTAAACTTTGGCCGCGACGCGGGCAGCACACGGGCCTTTGGTACCGGTTCGTGGCACCAACCGGTACCAATGCCCACCCTTTAGTCTCGGTTGGTGCCACCAACCGGGACCAAAGGCCGCCGCTTCCGGCCCTTTGGGCTGCTGAAAAGTGACCTTTGGTCCCGGTTGGTGGAACCAACCGGGACTAAAGGGGGCATTGGTACCGGTTGGTGCCACGAACCGGTACCAATGGCTTTGCTATATAAGCCAGCAGTTGTGAAAATTTCGTCAGTTTCTTCGATTCCTCCGACGACGCCGCCTGGCTGCCCGAGCTCGCCGTCGTCGCCCCTGCCCCCGACCACGCCGCCGTTGCCCGACCCGACCACGCCATCGTCGCTCCTGCCCCCCGACCATGCCGCGCGCCCTCGCCGTGCCTCTACCGCGCCCCTACCCGCCCCGTCGACGCCGTCGCCGCCCTTTGCCCCGTCGATCGCCATCGCCCCTGCCCCGACCACGCCGCCGTCGCCGCCCTCTACACCGACGTCGGCGCCGTGCCTCTCCTTGGTCAGGCCGGCGCCGCCCACCCTGTCCTCTCCTTTGTTCATATAAATGATGATTTTTTTTACATTTTTATAAAAATGTATATATGTATGTATGTTCTGTGCATATAAAAGTTAAATTTTTAGTACATTTGGGTACATTTTAGGTTAGTTTTATCTATATATGTTCTCTGATTTAGTACATTTTAGGTTAGTTTCATTTTTAGAAAAGTTTTATATATTTAGGTAAAGAAGGAAGAGATGGAAGAAGGAAGAAGAAGAAAAAGTTTTATATATGCAAAAGTTACATTTTTAGAAAAGTATTATATATAGCTAGGAAGATAACGAAGAAGAAGAAAAAGAATGAGAGGAGAAAAAGGAAAATAAGAAGAGGAAGAAAGGAGAAGAAGAGGAGAGGAAGAAGAGGAGAAATAAATAAGAAGAGGAAAAAATAATAAAAAGAAGAGGAGAAGAAGAAAGGAATAGAGGAGAAAGAAGAAAAAAAATAGAATTCTATTTTTTTCTTCTTTCTCCTCTATTCCTTTCTTTTTCTCCTTTTTTTCTTCTTTTTTTCTTCGATTGCTTCTCTTCTATTCCTTTCTTCTTCTCCTCTTTTTATTTTTTCTTTTGTCTTCTTATTTTTTATCGGGTATGTCGTTATCGATATACCCCCTCCCGATCGAACTTCAACACGAGGGGGGGGGGGTACCGATATACCCCCTCCCCGATAACATTATTTTCCCATGTATATGTTGGAATTATGCCCTAGAGGCAATGATAAATATACTTATTATTATAATTCCTGTATCAAGATAATCGTTTATTATCCATGCTATAATTGTATTGAATGAAGACTCATTTACATGTGTGGGTACATAGACAAAACACCGTCCCTAGCAAGCCTCTAGTTGGCTAGCCAGTTGATCAAAGATAGTCAGTGTCTTCTGATTATGAACAAGGTGTTGTTGCTTGATAACTGGATCACGTCATTAGGAGAATCACGTGATGGACTAGACCCAAACTAATAGACATAGCATGTTGATCGTGTCATTTTGTTGCTACTGTTTTCTGCGTGTCAAGTATTTATTCCTATGACCATGAGATCATATAACTCACTGACACCGGAGGAATACTTTGTGTGTATCAAACGTCGCAACGTAACCGGGTGACTACAAAGATGCTCTACAGGTATCTCCGAAGGTGTTCGTTGAGTTAGTATTGATCGAGACTGGGATTTGTCACTCCGTGTGACGGAGAGGTATCTCGGGGCCCACTCGGTAATACAACATCACACACAAGCCTTGCAAGCAATATGACATAGTGTAAGTTGCGGGATCTTGTATTACGGAACGAGTAAAAAGACTTGCCGGTAAAGGAGATTGAAATAGGTATGCGGATACTGACGATCGAATCTCGGGCAAGTAACATACCGAAGGACAAAGGGAATGACATACGGGATTATATGAATCCTTGGCACTAAGGTTCAAACGATAAGATCTTCGTAGAATATGTAGGATCCAATATGGGCATCCAGGTCCCGCTATTGGATATTGACCGAGGAGTCTCTCGGGTCATGTCTACATAGTTCTCGAACCCGCAGGGTCTGCACACTTAAGGTTCGACGTTGTTTTATGCGTATTTGAGTTATATGGTTGGTTACCGAATGTTGTTCGGAGTCCCGGATGAGATCACGGACGTCACAAGGGTTTCCGGAATGGTCCGGAAACGAAGATTGATATATTGGATGACCTCATTTGATTACCGGAAGGTTTTCGGAGTTACCGGGAATGTGCCGCGAATGACGAATGGGTTCTGGGAGTTCACCGGGGGGGGGGGGGCAACCCACTCCGGGGAAGCCCATAGGCCTTGGGGGTGGCACACCAGCCCTTAGTGGGCTGGTGGGACAGCCCAAGAAGGCCCTATGCGCCATAGGAAGAAAATCAAAGAGAAAAAAAAGGAGGAGGTGGGAAAGGGAAGAAGGACTCCACCTTCCAAACCAAGTTGGATTCGGTTTGGAAGGGGAGACCTTCCCCCCTAGGCTCGGCCGAAACCCTTAGGGGTCCTTGGACCCCAAGGCAAGGCTCCCCCTCTTCCCCCTATATATACGGAGGTTTTAGGGCTGATTTGAGACGACTTTTCCACGGCAGCCCGACCACATACCTCCACGGTTTTTCCTCTAGATCGCGTTTCTGCGGAGCTCGGGCGGAGCCCTGCTGAGACAAGATCATCACCAACCTCCGGAGCGCCGTCATGCTGCCGGAGAACTCTTCTACCTCTTCGTCTCTCTTGCTGGATCAAGAAGGCCGAGATCATCGTCGAGCTGTACGTGTGCTGAACGCGGAGGTGCCGTCCGTTCGGCACTAGATCGTAGGACTGATCGCGGGACGGTTCGCGGGGCGGATCGAGGGACGTAAGTGTTGGAGAACGTCGCATGGGAAACAAAAATTTTCCTACGCCCACGAAGACCTAACATGGTGATGTCCATCTACGAGAGGGGATGAGTGATCTACGTACCCTTGTAGATCGTACAGCAGAAGCGTTAGTGAACGCGGTTGATGTAGTGGAACGTCCTCACGTCCCTCGATCCGCCCCGCGAACAATCCCGCGATCAGTCCCACGATCTAGTACCGAACGGACGGCACCTCCGCGTTCAGCACACGTACAGCTCGACGTGATCTCGGCCTTCTTGATCCAGGAAGAGAGACGGAGAGGTAGAAGAGTTCTCCGGCAGCGTGACGGCGCTCCGGAGGTTGGTGATGACCTTGTCACAGCATGGCTCCGCCCGAGCTCCGCAGAAACGCGATCTAGAGGAAAAACCGTGGAGGTATGTGGTCGGGCTGCCGTGGAAAAGTCGTCTCAAATCAGCCCCAATAACTCCGTATATATAGGTGGGAGGGAGGGGACCTTGCCTTGGGGCTCAAGGAGCCCCAAGGGGGTCGGCCGAGTCCAAGGGGGGAAGGCTCCCCCCCAAACCGAGTTGGACTTGGTTTGGTGGGTGGGAGTCCTTCCCTTCCTTCCCACCTCCGTTTTTTTTTTCTTTCTCTTTGATTTTCCTTTGTATGGCGCATACGGCCCTTTTGGGCTGTCCCACCAGTCCACTAAGGGCTGGTGCGCCACCCTTATGGCCTATGGGCTTCCCCGGGGTGGGTTGACCCCCCCCCCCCCGGTGAACTCCCGGAACCCATTCGTCATTCCCGGTACATTCCCGGTAACTCCGAAAACCTTCCGGTAATCAAATGAGGTCATCCTATATATCAATCTTCGTTTCCGGACCATTCCGGAAACCCTCGTGACATCCGTGATCTCATTCGGGACTCCAAACAACATTCGGTAACCAACCATATAACTCAAATACGCATAAAACAACGTCGAACCTTAAGTGTGCAGACCCTGCGGGTTCGAGAACTATGTAGACATGACCCGAGAGACTCCTCGGTCAATATCCAATAGCGGGACCTAGATGCCCATATTGGATCCTACATATTCTACGAAGATCTTATCGTTTGAACCTCAGTGCCAAGGATTCATATAATCCCGTATGTCATTCCCTTTGTCCTTCGGTATGTTACTTGCCCGAGATTCGATCGTCAGTATCCGTATACCTATTTCAATCTCGTTTACCGGCAAGTCTCTTTACTCGTTCCGTAATACAAGATCCCGCAACTTACACTAAGTTACATTGCTTGCAAGGCTTGTGTGTGATGTTGTATTACCGAGTGGGCCCAGAGATACCTCTCCGTCACACGGAGTGACAAATCCTAGTCTTGATCCATACTAACTCAACTAACACCTTCGGAGATACATGTAGAGCATCTTTATAGTCACCCGGTTACGTTGCGACGTTTGATACACACAAAGCATTCCTTCGGTGTCAATGAGTTATATGATCTCATGGTCATAGGAATAAATACTTGACACGCAGAAAACAGTAGCAACAAAATGACACGATCAACATGCTATGTCTATTAGTTTGGGTCTAGTCCATCACGTGATTCTCCTAATGACGTGATCCAGTTATCAAGCAACAACACCTTGTTCATAATCAGAAGACACTGACTATCTTTGATCAACTGGCTAGCCAACTAGAGGCTTGCTAGGGACGGTGTTTTGTCTATGTACCCACACATGTAAATGAGTCTTCATTCAATACAATTATAGCATGGATAATAAACGATTATCTTGATATAGGAATTATAATAATAACTATATTTATTATTGCCTCTAGGGCATAATTCCAACAGTCTCCCACTTGCACTAGAGTCAATAATCTAGCCCTCACATCATCATGTGAATTACATTGTAATAAATCTAACACCCATACAGTTCTGGTGTTGATCATGTTTTGGCCGTGGAAGAGGTCTAGTCAGCGGGTCTGCTACATTCAGATCCGTGTGCACTTTGCATATATTTACGTCCTCTCTCTCGACGTAGTCGCGGATGAGGTTGAAGCGTCGTTTGATGTGTCTGGTCTTCTTGTGAAACCGTGGTTCCTTTGCTAAGGCAATGGCACCCGTGTTGTCACAGAACAAGGTTATTGGATTCTGTGCGCTTCGCACCACTCCAAGATCCGTCATGAACTGCTTCATCCAGACACCCTCCTTAGCCGCCTACGAGGCAGCCATGTACTCCGCTTCACATGTAGAATCTGCTACGACGCTTTGCTTGGAACTGCACCAGCTTACCGCACCCCCATTAAGAACAAATACGTATCCGGTTTGCGACTTAGAGTCGTCCGGATCTGTGTCAAAGCTTGCATCGACGTAACCTTTTACGGCGAGATCTTCGTCACCTCCATACACGAGAAACATCTCCTTAGTCCTTTTCAGGTACTTCAGGATGTTCTTGACCGCTGTCCAGTGATCCACTCCTGGATTACTCTGGAACCTACCTGCCATACTTATGGCCAGGCTAACATCTGGTCTAGTGCACAACATTGCATACATGATAGAACCTATGGCTGAAGCCTAGGGGACGGAGCGCATATGCTCTCTATCTTCATAAGTTGCTGGGCACTGAGTCTTACTCAATCTCGTACCTTGTAAAACTGGCAAGAACCTTTACTTGGACTGTTCCATTTTGAACCTCTTCAAAACTTTATCAAGGTATGTGCTTTGTGAAAGTCCTATCAGGCGTTTTGATCTATCCCTATAGATCTTAATGCCTAGAATGTAAGCAGCTTCTCCTAGGTCCTTCATAGAGAAACTCTTATTCAAGTAATCCTTTATGCTCTCTAAAAACTCTATGTTGTTTCCAATCAGCAATATGTCATCCACATATAATATTAGAAACGCCATAGAGCTCCCACTCACTTTCTTGTAAATACAAGATTCTCCAACCACTTGTATAAACCTAAATGCTTTGATCACCTCATCAAAGCGTTTGTTCCAACTTCGAGATGCTTGCACCAGTCCATAAATGGATCGCTGGAGCTTGCATACCTTGTCAGCATTCTTAGGATCGACAAAACCTTCGGGTTGTATCATATACAACTCTTCCTTAAGGAAACCGTTAATGAACGCCGTTTTGACATCCATCTGCCAGATTTCATAATCGAAAAATGCAGCTATTGCTAACATGATTCTGATGGACTTAAGCATTGCTACGGGTGAGAATGTCTCATCGTAGTCAACTCCTTGAACTTGTGAAAAACCCTTTGCCACAAGTCGAGCTTTATAAACGGTCACATTGCCGTCAGCGTCCGTCTTCCTCTTAAAGATCCATTTGTTCTGAATAGCCTTGCGGCCCTCAGGTAGTACCTCCAAAGTCCACACTTTGTTCTCATACATGGATCCTATCTTGGATTTCATGGCTTCTAGCCATTTGTTGGAATCTGGGCCCACCATTGCTTCTTCATAATTCGCAGGTTCATTGTTGTCTAACAACATGATTGATAAGACGGGATTACCCTACCACTCTGGAGCAGCACGTGGTCTCGTCGACCTGCGTGGTTCGACAGAAACTTGCACTGGAGTTTCATGATCATCATCATTAACTTCCTCCTCAACCGGCGTCGCAACGACAGAGGTTTCCCCTTGCCCCGCGCCACCATCTAGAGGGATAAGAGGTTCGACAACCTCGTCAAGTTCTATCTTCCTCCTACTCAATTCTCTCGAGAGAAACTCCTTCTCGAGAAAAGCTCCGTTTTTAGCAACAAACACTTTGCCCTCGGATTTGAGATAGAAGGTGTACCCAACTGTCTCTTTTGGGTAACCTATGAAGACGCACTTTTCCGCTTTGGGTTCCAGCTTTTCAGGCTGAAGCTTTTTGACATAAGCATCACATCCCCAAACTTTAAGAAACGACAACTTTGGCCTTTTGCCATACCACAATTCGTATGGTGTCGTCTCAACGGATTTTGATGGTGCCCTATTTAAAGTGAATGCAGCTGTTTCTAATGCATAGCCCCAAAACGATAACGGCAAATCAGTAAGAGACATCATAGATCGCACCATCTCTAATAGAGTACGATTACGACGTTCGGACACACCATTACGCTGTGGTGTTCCAGGCGGTGTTAACTGTGAAACAATTCCACATTGTCTTAAGTGAGTACCAAACTCGAAACTCAGATATTCACCCCCACGATCAGACCGCAGGAACTTGATCTTCTTGTTACGATGATTTTCCACTTCACTCTGAAATTGCTTGAACTTTTCAAATGTTTCAGACTTGTGCTTCATCAAGTAGACATAACCATATCTACTCAAATCGTTAGTGAAGGTGAGAAAATAACGATATCCGCCGCGTGCCTCCACGCTCATCGGACCACACACATCGGTATGTATGATTTCCAACAAGTCACTTGCACGCTCCATTGTTCCGGAGAACGGAGTCTTAGTCATCTTGCCCATGAGGCATGGTTCGCACGTGTCAAGTGAATCAAAGTCAAGTGACTCCAAAAGTCCATCAGCATGGAGTTTCTTCATGCGCTTTACACCAATATGACCTAAGCGGCAGTGCCACAAAAATATGGCGCTATCATTGTTAACTCTAACTCTTTTGGTCTCAATGTTATGTATATGCGTATTGCTATCAAGATTCAACATGAACAATCCTCTCACATTTGGTGCATGACCATAAAAGATGTTACTCATAGAAATAGAACAACCATTATTCTCTGACTTAAAAGAGTAACCGTCTCGCAATAAACAAGATCCAGATATAATGTTCATGCTCAACGCAGGCACTAAATAACAATGATTTAAGTTCATCACTAGTCCTGATGGTAATTGAAGTGACACTGTGCCAACGGCGATTGCATCAACCTTGGAACCATTTCCTACGCACATCGTCACTTCATCTTTCGTCAGCCTTCGTCTATTCCGCAGTTCCTGTTTCGAGTTGCAAATATGAGCAACAGAACCGGTATCGAATACCCAGGCACTACTACGAGAGCCGGTTAAGTACACATCAATAACATGTATATCAAATATACCTGATTTTTCTTTGGCCGCCTTCTTATCTGCCAAATACTTGGGGCAATTGCGCTTCCAGTGACCTATACCCTTGCAATAGTAACACTCCGTTTCAGGCTTAGGTCCAGCTTTGGGTTTCTTCGTCGGATTGGCAACAGGCTTGCCGCTCTTCTTCGAATTGCACTTCTTGCCTTTGCCATTTCTCTTGAAACTAGTGGTCTTATTCACCATCAACACTTGATGCTCTTTACGGAGTTCTGACTCTGCGACTTTCAGCATCGCAAACAACTCGCCGGGAGACTTGTTCATCCCTTGCATGTTGTAATTCAACACAAAGCCTTTATAGCTTGGCGGCAGTGATTGAAGGATTCTGTCAGTGATAGCTTCTTGCGGGAGTTCAATCCCCAGCTCAGCTAGACGGTTTGAGTACCCAGACATTTTGAGCACATGTTCACTGACAGACGAGTTTTCCTCCATCTTGCAAGCATAGAATTTATCGGAGGTCTCATACCTCTCGATCCGGGCGTTCTTCTGAAAAATAAACTTCAACTCCTGGAACATCTCAAATGCTCCATGACGCTCAAAGCGACGTTGAAGTCCCGGTTCTAAGCCATACAAGACTGCACATTGAACTATTGAGTAGTCCTCCTTACGTGCTAACCAAGCGTTCTTAACATCCTGATCAGCCGTAGCGGGTGGTTCATCTCCTAGCGCAGCATTAAGGACATAATCCTTCTTCCCAGCTTGTAAGATTAGCTTAAGATTACGAGCCGAGTCTACAAAGTTGCTTCCATCATCTTTCAACTTAGCTTTCTCTAGGAACGTATTAAAATTCAGGATGACTGTCGCGTGAGCCATGATCTACAACACAAATATATTCAAAGTGGACTTTAGACTATGTTCAAGATAATTAGAGTTTAACTTAATCAAATTATTTGCTAAACTCCCACTCAAAAAGTACATCTCTCTAGTCATTTGAGTGGTTCATGATCCACTTACACTAGCTCAAGTCCGATCATCACGTGAGTTGAGTATAGTTTCAGTGGTAAGCATCCCTATGCTAATCATATCATCTATATGATTCATGATCGACCTTTCGGTCTCATGTGTTCCGAGGCCATGTCTGCACATGCTAGGCTCGTCAAGCTTAACCCGAGTGTTCCGCGTGCGCAACTGTTTTGCACCCGTTGTATGTGAACGTTGAGTCTATCACACCCGATCATCACGTGGTGTCTCAAAACGACGAACTGTAGCAACGGTGCACAGTCGGGGAGAAGACAATTTCGTCTTGAAATTTTAGTGAGAGATCACCTCATAATGCTACCGTCGTTCTAAGCAAAATAAGGTGCATAAAAGGATTAACATCACATGCAATTCATAAGTGACATGATATGGCCATCATCACGTGCTTCTTGATCTCCATCACCAAAGCACCGGCACGATCTTCTTGTCACCGGCGCCACGCCATGATCTCCATCAACGTGTTGCCATCGGGGTTGTCGTGCTACTCATGCTATTACTACTAAAGCTACATCCTAGCAAAATAGTAAACACATCTGCAAGCACAAACGTTAGTATAAAGACAACCCTATGGCTCCTGCCGGTTGCCGTACCATCGACGTGCAAGTCGATATTTCTACTACAACATGATCATCTCATACATCCAATATATCACATCACATCGTTGGCCATATCACATCACAAGCATACCCTGCAAAAACAAGTTAGACGTCCTCTAATTTTGTTGTTGCCTGTTTTACGTGGTGACCAAGGGTATCTAGTAGGATCGCATCTTACTTACGCAAACACCACAACGGAGATATATGAGTTTCTATTTAACCTCATCCAAGGACCTCCTCGGTCAAATCCGATTCAACTAAAGTTGGAGAAACCGACACTTGCGAGTCATCTTTGAGCAACGGGGTTACTCGTAATGATGAAACCAGTCTCTCGTAAGCGTACGAGTAATGTCGGTCCAAGCCGCTTCAATCCAACAATACCGCGGAATCAAGAAAAGACTAAGGAGGGCAGCAAAACGCACATCACCGCCCACAAAAACTTTTGTGTTCTACTCGAGAAGACATCTACGCATGAACCTAGCTCATGATGCCACTGTTGGAGAACGTCGCATGGGAAACAAAAATTTTCCTACGCGCACGAAGACCTATCATGGTGATGTCCATCTACGAGAGGGGCTGAGTGATCTACGTACCCTTGTAGATCGTACAGAGAAGCGTTAGTGAATGCGGTTGATGTAGTGGAACGTCCTCACGTCCCTCGATCCGCCCCGCGAACAATCCCGCGATCAGTCCCACGATCTAGTACCGAACGGACGGCACCTCCGCGTTCAGCACACGTACAACTCGACGATGATCTCGGCCTTCTTGATCCAGCAAGAGAGACGGAGAGGTAGAAGAGTTCTCCGGCAGTGTGATGGCGCTCCGGAGGTTGGTGATGACCTTGTCTCAGCAGGGCTCCGCCCGAGCTCCGCAGAAACACGATCTAGAGGAAAAACCGTGGAGGTATGTGGTCGGGCTGCCGTGGAAAAGTCGTCTCAAATCAGCCCCAATACCTCCGTATATATAGGTGGGAGGGAGGGAACCTTGCCTTGGGGCTCAAGGAGCCCCAAGGGGGTCGGCCGAGTCCAAGTGGGGAAGGCTCCCCCCCCATACCGAGTTGGACTTGGTTTGGTGGGTGGGAGTCCTTCCCTTCCTTCCCACCTCCCTTTTTTTTCTTTCTCTTTGATTTTCCTTTGTATGGCGCATAGGGCCCTTTTGGGCTGTCCCACCAGCCCACTAAGGGCTGGTGCTCCACCCTTATGGCCTATGGGCTTCCCCGGGGTGGGTTGACCCCCCCCCCCCGGTGAACTCCCGGAACCCATTCGTCATTCCCGGTAC
The DNA here is from genome assembly GCF_904849725.1 of Hordeum vulgare subsp. vulgare. NCBI lineage: Eukaryota > Viridiplantae > Streptophyta > Magnoliopsida > Poales > Poaceae > Hordeum > Hordeum vulgare. The sequence goes on from NC_058523.1 coordinate 549,922,977, forward strand.
ATTCCCGGTAACTCCGAAAACCTTCCGGTAATCAAATGAGGTCATCCTATATATCAATCTTCATTTCCGGACCATTCCGGAAACCCTCGTGACGTCCGTGATCTCATCCGGGACTCCGAACAACATTCGGTAACCAACCATATAACTCAAATACGCATAAAACAACGTCGAACCTTAAGTGTGCAGACCCTGCGGGTTCGAGAACTATGTAGACATGACCCGAGAGACTCCTCGGTCAATATCCAATAGCGGGACCTGGATGCCCATATTGGATCCTACATATTCTACGAAGATCTTATCGTTTGAACCTCAGTGCCAAGGATTCATATAATCCCGTATGTCATTCCCTTTGTCCTTCGGTATGTTACTTGCCCGAGATTCGATCGTCATTATCCGTATACCTATTTCAACCTCGTTTACAGGCAAGTCTCTTTACTCGTTCCGTAATACAAGATCCCGCAACTTACACTAAGTTACATTGCTTGCAAGGCTTGTGTGTGATGTTGTATTACCGAGTGGGCCCAGAGATACCTCTCCGTCACACGGAGTGACAAATCCCAGTCTTGATCCATACTAACTCAACTAACACCTTCGGAGATACCTGTAGAGCATCTTTATAGTCACCCGGTTACGTTGCGACGTTTGATACACACAAAGCATTCCTCCGGTGTCAGTGAGTTATATGATCTCATGGTCATAGGAATAAATACTTGACACGCAGAAAACAGTAGCAACAAAATGACACGATCAACATGCTACGTCTATTAGTTTGGGTCTAGTCCATCACGTGGTTCTCCTAATGACGTGATCCAGTTATCAAGCAACAACACCTTGTTCATAATCAGAAGACACTGACTATCTTTGATCAACTGGCTAGCCAACTAGAGGCTTGCTAGGGACGGTGTTTTGTCTATGTACCCACACATGTAAATGAGTCTTCATTCAATACAATTATAGCATGAATAATAAACGATTATCTTGATATAGGAATTATAATAATAACTATATTTATTATTGCCGCTAGGGCATAATTCCAACAGTAAGGACGTTCCACTACATCAACCGCGTTCACTAACGCTTCTGCTGTATGGTCTACAAGGGTACGTAGATCACACATCCCCTCTCGTAGATGGACATCACCATGATAGGTCTTCGTGCGCGTAGGAAAATTTTTGTTTCCCATGCGACGTTCCCAACAGTGGTATCAGAGCTAGGTCCATGCGTAGATGTCTTCTCGAGTAGAACACAAAAGTTTTTGTGGGCGGTGATGTGCGTTTTGCTGCCCTCCTTAGTCTTTTCTTGATTCCGCGGTATTGTTGGATCGAAGCGGCTCGGACCGACATTACTCGTACGCTTACGAGAGACTGGTTTCATCGCTACGAGTAACTCCATTGCTCAAAGATGACTGGCGGGTGTCAGTTTCTCCAACTTTAGTTGAATCGGATTTGACCGAGGAGGTCCTTGGACAAGGTTAAATAGCAACTCATATATCTCCGTTGTGGTGTTTGCGTAAGTAAGATGCGATCCTACTAGATACCCATGGTCACCACGTAAAAATATGCAACAACAAAATTAGAGGACGTCTAACTTGTTTTTGGAGGGTATGCTTGTGATGTGATATGGCCAACGATGTGATGTGATATATTGGATGTATGAGATGATCATGTTTTAATAGATAATATCGACTTGCACGTCGATGGTACGGCAACCGGCAGGAGCCATGGTTGTCTTTATACTAATGTTTGTGCTTGCAGATGCGTTTACTATTTTGCTAGGATGTAGCTTTAGTAGTAATAGCATGAGTAGCACGACAACCCCGATGGCGACACGTTGATGGAGATCATGGTGTGGCGCCGGTGACAAGAAGATCGTGCCGGTGCTTTGGTGATGGAGATCAAGGAGCACGTGATGATGGCCATATCATGTCACTTATGAATTGCATGTGATGTTAATCCTTTTATGCACCTTATTTTGCTTAGAACGACGGTAGCATTATGAGGTGATGTCTCACTAAAATTTCAAGATGAAATTGTGTTCTCCTCGATTGTGCACCGTTGCTATAGTTCGTCGTTTCGAGACACCACGTGATGATCGGGTGTGATAGACTCAACGTTCACATACAACGGGTGCAAAACAGTTGCGCACGCGGAACACTCGGGTTAAGCTTGACGAGCCTAGCATGTGCAGACACGGCCTCGGAACACATGAGACCGAAAGGTCGATCATGAATCATATAGATGATATGATTAGCATAGGGATGCTTACCACTAAAACTATACTCAACTCACGTGATGATCGGACTTGAGCTAGTGTAAGTGGATCATGAACCACTCAAATGACTAGAGAGATGTACTTTTTGAGTGGGAGTTTAGCAAATAATTTGATTAAGTTAAACTCTAATTATCTTGAACATAGTCTAAGTCCACTTTGAATATATTTGTGTTGTAGATCATGGCTCACGCGACAGTCATCCTGAATTTTAATACGTTCCTAGAGAAAGCTAAGTTGAAAGATGATGGAAGCAACTTTGTAGACTGGGCTCGTAATCTTAAGCTAATCTTACAAGCTGGGAAGAAGGATTATGTCCTTAATGCTGCGCTAGGAGATGAACCACCCGCTACGGCTGATCAGGATGTTAAGAACGCTTGGTTAGCACGTAAGGAGGACTACGCAGTAGTTCAATGTGCAGTCTTGTATGGCTTAGAACCGGGACTTCAACGTCGCTTTGAGCGTCATGGAGCATTTGAGATGTTCCAGGAGTTGAAGTTTATCTTTCAGAAGAACTCCCGGATCGAGAGGTATGAGACCTCCGATAAATTCTATACTTGCAAGATGGAGGAGAACTCGTCTGCCAGTGAACATGTGCTCAAAATGTCTGGGTACTCAAACCGTCTAGCTGAGCTGGGGATTGAACTCCCGCAAGAGGCTATCAGTGACAGAATCCTTCAATCACTGCCACCAAGCTATAAAGGCTTTGTGTTGAACTACAACATGCAAGGGATGAACAAGTCACCCGGCGAGTTGTTTGCGATACTGAAAGTCGCAGAGTGTGAACTCCGTAAAGAACATCAAGTGTTGATGGTGAATAAGACCACTAGTTTCAAGAGAAATGGCAAAGGAAAGAAGGGTAAATCAAAGAAGAGCGGCAATCTTGTTGCCAATCCAATGAAGAAACCCAAAGCTGGACCTAAGCCTGAAACAGAGTGTTACTATTGCAAGGGTATGGGTCACTGGAAGCGCAATTGCCCAAGTATCTAGCTGATAAGAAGGCGGCGAAAGAAAAAACAGGTTTATTCGATATACATGTTATTGATGTGTACTTAACCGGCTCTTGTAGTAGTGCCTGGGTATTCGATACCGGTTCTGTTGCTCATATTTGCAACTCGAAACAGGAACTGCGGAATAGACGAAGGCTGGCGAAAGATGAAGTGACGATGCGCGTAGGAAATGGTTCCAAGGTTGATGCAATCGCCGTCGGCACAGTTTCACTTCAGTTACCATCAGGATTAGTTATGAACTTGAATCATTGTTATTTAGTGCCTGCGTTGAGCATGAACATTATATCTGGATCTTGTTTATTGCGAGACGGTTACTCTTTTAAGTCAGAGAATAATGGTTGTTCTATTTCTATGAGTAACATCTTTTATGGTCATGCACCCAATGTGAGAGGATTGTTCATATTGAATCTTGATAGCGATACACACATACATAACATTGAGACCAAAAGAGTTAGAGTTAACAATGATAGCGCCATATTTTTGTGGCACTGCCGCTTAGGTCATATTGGTGTAAAGCGCATGAAGAAACTCCATGCCGATGGACTTTTGGAGTCACTTGACTTTGATTCACTTGACACGTGCGAACCATGCCTCATGGGCAAGATGACTAAAACTCCGTTCTCCGGAACAATGGAGCGTGCAAGTGACTTGTTGGAAATCATACATACCGATGTGTGTGGTCCGATGAGCATAGAGGCACGCGGCGGATATCGTTATTTTCTCACCTTCACTGACGATTTGAGTAGATATGGTTATGTCTACTTAATGAAGCACAAGTCTGAAACATTTAAAAAGTTCAAGCAATTTCAGAGTGAAGTTGAAAATCATCGTAACAAGAAGATCAAGTTCCTACGGTCTGATCGTGGGGGTGAATATCTGAGTTTCGAGTTTGGTGCTCACTTAGGACAATGTGGAATTGTTTCACAGTTGACACCGCCTGGAACACCACAACGTAATGGTGTGTCCGAACATCGTAATCGTACTTTATTAGAGATGGTGCGATCTATGATGTCTCTTACCGATTTGCCGTTATCGTTTTGGGGTTATGCATTAGAAACAGCTGCATTCACTTTAAATAGGGCACCGTCAAAATCCGTTGAGACGACACCATACGAACTGTGGTATGGCAAAAGGCCAAAGTTGTCGTTTCTTAAAGTTTGGGGATGTGATGCTTATGTCAAAAAGCTTCAGCCTGAAAAGATGGAACCCAAAGCGGAAAAGTGCATCTTCATAGGTTACCCAAAAGAGACAGTTGGGTACACCTTCTATCTCAAATCCGAGGGCAAAGTGTTTGTTGCTAAAAACGGAGCTTTTCTCAAGAAGGAGTTTCTCTCGAGAGAATGGAGTGGGAGGAAGATAGAACTTGACGAGGTTCTCGAACCTCTCATCCCTCTGGATGGTGGCGCAGGGCAAGGGGAAACCTCTGTCGTTGCGACGCCGGTTGAGGAGGAAGTTAATGATGATGATCATGAAACTCCGGTTCAAGTTTCTGTCGAACCACGCAGGTCGACGAGACCACGTGCTGCTCCAGAGTGGTACGGTAATCCCGTCTTGTCAATCATGTTGTTAGACAACAATGAACCTGCAAATTATGAAGAAGCAATGGTGGGCCCAGATTCCAACAAATGGCTAGAAGCCATGAAGTCTGAGATAGGATCCATGTATGAGAACAAAGTGTGGACTTTGGAAGTACTACCTGAGGGCCGCAAGGCTATTCAGAACAAATGGATTTTTAAGAGGAAGACAGACGCTGACGGCAATGTGACCGTTTATAAAGCTCGACTTGTGGCAAAGGGTTTTTTTCACAAGTTCAAGTTGTTGACTATAATGAGACATTCTCACCCGTAGCGATGCTTAAGTCCGTCAGAATCATGTTAGCAATAGCTGCATTTTTCGATTCTGAAATCTGGCAGATGGATGTCAAAACGGTGTTCCTTAACGGTTTCCTTAAGGAAGAGTTGTATATGATGTGACCCGAAGGTTTTGTCGATCTTAAGAACGCTAACAAGGTGTGCAAGCTCCAGCGATCCATTTATGGACTGGTGCAAGCATCTTGGAGTTGGAACAAACGCTTTGATGAGGTGATCAAAGCATTTGGGTTTATACAAGTGGTTGGAGAATCTTGTATTTACAAGAAAGTGAGTGGGAGCTCTGTGGCGTTTCTAATATTATATGTGGATGACATATTGCTGATTGGAAACAACGTAGAGTTTTTGGAGAGCATAAAGGATTACTTGAATAAAAGTTTCTCTATGAAGGACCTAGGAGAAGCTGCTTACATTCTAGGCATTAAGATCTACAGGGATAAATCAAAACGCCTGATAGGACTTTCACAGAGCACATACCTTGATAAAGTTTTGAAGAGGTTCAAAATGGAACAGTCCAAGAAAGGGTTCTTGCCAGTTTTACAAGGTACGAGATTGAGTAAGACTCAGTGCCCAGCAACTGATGAGGATAGAGAGCATATGCGCACCGTCCCCTATGCTTCAGCCATAGGTTCTATCATGTATGCAATGCTGTGCACTAGACCGGACGTTAGCCTGGCCATAAGTATGGCAGGTAGGTTCCAGAGTAATCCAGGAGTGGATCACTGGACGGCGGTCAAGAATATCCTGAAGTACCTGAAAAGGACTAAGGAGATGTTTCTCGTGTATGGAGGTGACGAAGAGCTCGCCGTAAAAGGTTACGTCGATGCAAGCTTTGACACAGATCCGGACGACTCTAAGTCGCAAACCGGATACGTATTTATTCTTAATGGGGGTGCGGTAAGCTTGTGCAGTTCCAAGCAAAGCGTCGTAGCAGATTCTACATGTGAAGCGGAGTACATGGCTGCCTCGGAGGCGGCTAAGGAGGGTGTCTGGATGAAGCAATTCATGACGGATCTTGGAGTGGTGCCAAGCGCACTGAATCCAATAACCTTGTTCTGTGACAACACGGGTGCCATTGCCTTAGCAAAGGAACCACGGTTTCACAAGAAGTCCAGACAAATCAAACGACGCTTCAACCTCATCCGCGACTACGTCGATGGAGGGGACGTAAATATATGCAAAGTGCACACGGATCTGAATGTAGCAGACCCGCTGACTAAACCTCTTCCACGGGCAAAGCATTATCAACACCAGAACTGTATGGGTGTTAGATTTATTACAATGTAATTCGCATGATGATGTGAGGACTAGATTATTGACTCTAGTGCAAGTGGGAGACTGTTGGAATTATGCCCTAGAGGCAATGATAAATGTAGTTATTATTATAATTCCTCTATCAAGATAATCGTTTATTATCCATGCTATAATTGTATTGAATGAAGACTCATTTACATGTGTGGATACATAGACAAAACATTGTCCCTAGCAAGCCTCTAGTTGGCTAGCCAGTTGATCAAAGATAGTCAGTGTCTTCTGATTATGAACAAGGTGTTGTTGCTTGATAACTGGATCACGTCATTAGGAGAATCACGTGATGGACTAGACCCAAACTAATAGACGTAGCATGTTGATCGTGTCATTTTGTTGCTACTGTTTTCTGCGTGTCAAGTATTTGTTCCTATGACCATGAGATCATATAACTCACTAACACCGGAGGAATACTTTGTTTGTATCAAACGTCGCAACGTAACTGGCTGACTATAAAGATGCTCTACAGGTATCTTCGAAGGTGTTCGTTGAGTTAGTATGGATCGAGACTGGGATTTGTCACTCCGTGTGACGGAGAGGTATCTCGGGGCCCACTCGGTAATACAACATCACACACAAGCCTTGCAAGCAATGTGACTTAGTGTAAGTTGCGGGATCTTGTATTACGGAACGAGTCAAGAGACTTGCCGGTAAACGAGATTGAAATAGGTATGCGGATACTGACGATCGAATCTCGGGCAAGTAACATACCGAAGGACAAAGGGAATGACATACGGGATTATATGAATCCTTGGCACTGAGGTTCAAACGATAAGATCTTCATAGAATATGTATGATCCAATATGGGCATCCAGGTCCCGCTATTGGATATTGACCGAGGAGTCTCTCGGGTCATGTCTACATAGTTCTCGAACCCGCAGGGTCTGCACACTTAAGGTTCGACGTTGTTTTATGCGTATTTGAGTTATATGGTTGGTTACCGAATGTTGTTCGGAGTCCCGGATGAGATCGCGGACGTCACGAGGGTTTCCGGAATGGTCCAGAAACGAAGATTGATATATAGGATGACCTCATTTGATTACCGGAAGGTTTTTGGAGTTACCGGGAATGTGCCGGGAATGACGAATGGGTTCCGGGAGTTCACCGGGGGGGGCAACCCACTCCGGGGAAGCCCATAGGCCTTGGGGGTGGCACACCAGCCCTTAGTGGGCTGGTGGGACAGCCCAAGAAGGCCCTATGCGCCATAGGAAGAAAATCAAAGAGAAAAGAAAAAAAAAGGAGGAGGTGGGAAAGGGAAGAAGGACTCCACCTTCCAAACCAAGTTGGATTCGGTTTGGAAGGGGAGACCTTCCCCCTTGGCTTGGCCGAAACCCTTAGGGGTCCTTGGACCCCAAGGCAAGGCTCCCCCTCTTCCCCCTATATATACGGAGGTTTTAGGGCTGATTTGAGACGACTTTTCCACCCACCAAACCAAGTCCAACTCGGTTTGGGGGGGGAGCCTTCCCCACTTGGACTCGGCCGACCCCCTTGGGGCTCCTTGAGCCCCAAGGCAAGGTTCCCTCCCTCCCACCTATATATACGGAGGTATTGGGGCTGATTTGAGACGACTTTTCCACGGCAGCCCGACCACATACCTCCACGGTTTTTCCTCTAGATCGCGTTTCTGCGGAGCTCGGGCGGAGCCCTGCTGAGACAAGATCATCATCAACCTCCGGAGCGCCGTCACGCTGCCGGAGAACTCTTCTACCTCTCCGTCTCTCTTGCTAGACCAAGAAGGCCGAGATCATCGTCGAGCTGTACGTGTGCTGAATGCGGAGGTGCCGTCCGTTCGGCACTAGATCGTAGGACTGATCGCGGGATGGTTCGCGGGGCGGATCGAGGGACGTGAGGACGTTCCACTACATCAACCGCGTTCACTAACGCTTCTGCTGTACGGTCTACAAGGGTACGTAGATCACACATCCCCTCTCGTAGATGGACATCACCATGATAGGTCTTCGTGCGCGTAGGAAAATTTTTGTTTCCCATGCGACGTTCCCCAACAGTATATGTCTGTCGCGTCGTTGTCGATATAACCCCCTCCCGGATAACTTCGACATGAGGGGCGGTCGATATATATACCCACTCTCGACCGTGATAAATTATACCACGGGAGCACCCCCTCGGCCCTCTCGCTCGACCAAAACTCTCGAGGACACCCAAACCCTAGAGAAAAAACGATGTTGGTCTCCTACCCCCTCCCGCCGCGCCCCTACCCGACAAACTCTCTCGAGGCCACCCAAATTTACCAAGTTAAAAGAGCGTTGTCATCGAGGCCACCCCAAACCCTTGAAGCGTTGTCTAGGCCACCCCAAACCCTAGAGAAGCACCGTCGAGGCCACTAACATGATTCCTTATTGTGATTAGCTAGCTAGTTCTACGTTTGCCACTAATATATATCCATCCGTACCATGTTAGAATAATAATTGACATGTTGTAAATATTTGCAGAAACTATGGATCACTCCCGAGACGAAGAGGAAGAAGCGATGTTGGGGGAGATAATCGCACAAGGAAGTGGTGTCATTGCATCGTTTCTCAGAGACACCGACGCTACAAGAAATATGCTCATACACGACGTTTTTAAGACGTCGTTGATGAATTCGTCATAAATCTATGACGATTTCATCCGAGATTGTCGTAAACCGTTTGAGGGGATCAAATCTGCATATAAATTACGACGATGTGAGTCAAAAATGTCGTAACTGCATAAGATGAGATCGTCATAAATTTTACGACAATTATAAAAATGTCGTAACATGTTCTAACTATGTTGACATGTTACTCGTGGGTCCATTCTATGTCACGCGTCAAACCGGCCTAGTTTGTGAAGAAACCTACTATTCTATCATTCCAAAAATTATCATAAATAGTTTGGATCATATATTGCTCAAATATGTGAAAACCCTTCCTTTCATTGTTCAAAAATAATTGAGCAATATTCATTCTCCTATTATGTTCAGAATAGCACTTTGTGAAGGAAGTGCTATTTCCATTTTTTTGATTGCCCTCAAAATTGTCGTGCACTCTTTTTTTCATTTTTTTCCTATCCAAATCATTGCCTCATGAAAACTTACGTAATCATTTGCCTAGTAAATCTTTCTCAGCAAATTTCCAAAATTTGTGTTTAGCTGACAGCTTTGTGAAGGAATTACTAGCTAGGAATATCGTGATGAGTTGAATTTTTTCCATATCTTCTATATGCCAAAACCATAGCTCTCCACCAAATTTCAGCCCCATTTAACAATCCATTTGAGCTCAGCATCCAATCTTTGTTTTTGGTAATATTTTCAGTTTATGAAGAAACTACATTTTATATTGCTTTATAGTTGATGAAAATTTACCACGAAATAAAACTAACCATATAACTTAACTCCACGAAATAAAATTTGACCTGCTTCCAGTTGAATCGGCAGAAAGTTTTGTTTTTCACGAGAGGTGAATAAAAGCTTTTGACACCCAACTATTTGGTCAATTGTATATTAAATATGTACTAGTATTTTAGAAAATTGATGGAGTCCAATTTTGCAACAAATATTGGTAGGTTCTTAAAAAAACTCATTTTTGCCACTCGGAAAATAATTAAAAATAGCTAGAAAGATGAGAAATGCATACAAATTGGTACTCATCCGTCAAATGTGATCTAACACTAGTGAAATTTTGTGTGATGCCCTTTGCAAATTTTTTTAATAGATACTTCACAAAATTCCTCTATTTTAAGTACTTCGGAACTATTTTAAATCACTGATATTTCGAACCAATCAGAACTCTTTCCACAGATCGATGACATGGCGCCCATCCATCCATCCAGCTCACCATCTCACATCCATCCATCCATGTATCTACAAGAAAAAAACATGGAAAAAAGATAACCCACCCGCAGCCAAACCCTAGCTCAGACCCCTCCCCCATCGCACCCTTTCTCCCTCGTCCCCATCTACTCGCCGCCGCCACCTCCTCCTTGTCCCCGCCTCCCTCCCGATCTAGTCCTCTCTCCCGATCGATGGCCTCCGCGACGCCGTCGCCAAGCTCGACGAGATCAGGTGCCCCGCCCCGACCCCCCTTGCCTCCCTCCACCGGATCTAGTGGCCAGTAGGCGCCGAGTCCGCTTCCGCTCAACTTTTTTCTGCTCTGTTTTGTCGGTGGTGATGCAGCGATAACGAGAAGACCGGGTTCATCAGCCTCGTCTCCCGCTACCTTAGGTGATAATGCGAATCTTCCCGGCCTCCATGATCTCGTCGCGTCTATGCTGTTGCTCTCTCGCGCGTGGGTGGGTGGTTTCTGATGGTTGTGTTGTGATGTGTTGTGCGTCCTACAGCGGTGTGGCGGAGTAGATCGAGTGGAGCAAGATCCAGACCCCCACCGATGAGGTCGTGGTGCCCTATGACACCCTCGCGCCCCCTCCCGAAGGTATCATCTCGTCTGAAATGCTTCTTCCTGTCCTCGATTCGGATTCGTCTCGAATTTTCAGTCTGTTTGTGTGTGTGGGTGTGGAAACTGAACGCTGGATCGTGTGTGTGCTGCAGATCTCGACGCCATGAAGGCCCTGCTCGACAAGCTCGTGGTGCTCAAGCTCAACGGAGGCCTCGGAACCACCATGGGCCGACGCGGCCGCCGAGGAGACCCTCGCCGCCGCACCCTCGACGCGCCGCCCGCCGGAGCGCCGGCCGGGTAGAAGCTCGCCGGATTCCATGGACCACGACATGCAAGCACGCGACACCGTGAACACTCCCTCCCTCTCGCTTCTGCATCGAGTTGTAGTTTTAGTAGATACTAGCACTGAAGAAGAGCGGCGACACGTCGTCGCTGCGCCCGTGACAGATGTGGTCTGTAATTTGTACTGGTCCTTGCAAGTCTTTGTATTTATTTACGGAGTTTCCTGCTATGTGATTTACCTTTGCATGTGTTTGGCTGTGTGATGCGTGGTTTGATCTGTGGATACATTAGTCAGTGCCATGTGCCAGCATCTGAAACGGGTTAACATCTCTCTTCTCGTAGTAGAGTAATCAATCATGCCAGCATCTGAAACGGGTTAACAAATACGAGCTTGCACTGTTCTCTGTTTTGTGATAATAGCATAACATACAGCTCGGCATAAACATCAACAGGGTTAGCTGAATAGTTGTTGTTACATCTGCAAATGTCACCATGAGTGGAATTTACTTATGATGTCAATGTGTTTCTTACTCAAGTTGATATTTTTCTTCGTTTTGCTTCATGTGCTGTTCAAACATCAGGAATTCGCATCCGAGAAGGCTACTACGGATACACTTCCCACCATCTCTTCTGCCGCCGACTCGAGCTCCTGACCACAAGAAGGGAAGGCATCGCGCAGGAGCACCATCGCCCTCGCCGTTCATCGCTCCGCCTGAGGCATCACCATCGCCATCGCTAGCCCCTCCACAAAGGCCAGGCCTGTGCCTTCTGCTCCACAGCCAAGCCATGATCCTCGGGTTGATTCCCCAGCCCATGTTGTGCATAAGCATTCCTGGAGAGCCTACGGTTTGGACACGGCAGGTGGTGCGGCCTTCCTTGTCATGACTACGACATTTGTTGTGTACTGCCGGGCGAAGAAAGTCGGTACTGTGAGGCCTTGGGTAACATGGCTAAGCGGGCAACTGCAGCGAGCCTTCATGACAGGTATCCTTCATTGTATGTGTGCATATCTGTTATCATATATTTTGTTCTTTGGTTGCACATTAACACATGATCAATCATTCTTCCAGGTGTGCCTTCGCTGAAACGATCAGAGCTGGAGGCAGCCTCCGAGGATTTCAGCAATATAATTGATTCTACGGCTAACTGCATGTTGTATAAGGGAACATTATCAAGCGGAGTTGAAATAGCAGTTGTGTCAAGTTTAATATCATCTATGAATGTTTGGTCAAAAGCATGTGAATCTTAGTACAGGAAAAAGGTAATCTGCCATTAACCTCCTTATATGCACACTTTTTTCTTTTGCGAAATACACATTAACTGAAATGGCTGTGGTCTCGTATCTCAAGTTTATCGAAAGTGGGCCACAAGAACTTTATAAACCTGCTTGGCTACTGTGAAGAAGAAAATCCTTTCACCAGAGCTGTGGTGTTTGAATATGCACCAAATGGGACTCTTTTCGAGCATCTCCATGGTAAGTGTGTACATAATATATCCTTTTAGTTTTCTCTCTGTCAACAGAATGATTCCTATAATGTTCAGACACCACTTCAACAATTGCAGTATTTGATAATGCTTTTGATTATGTTGCAGTTAGAGAAGCTGAGAACTTGGACTGGATGGCCCGACTTAGAATATCGATGGGGATAGCGTACTGCCTCGAGCAAATGCACAAGCTGAATCCACCCGTCGTGACGTGGAGCTTCAGCTCAACTACTATCTACCTCACCGATGATTTTGCCGCAAAGGTCTCTGATCTTGATTTCTGGAACGACACCAAGGGATCGGATTCCGTCACCGACGACTGCACCATGCTGGACATAGAGAGTATCGTGCATCGGTATGGCAGTGGTTGTATTTTGCCGAATAAAAGACAGCAAAACTGCAGGTAGATAAACAACCACAGTTTCATACAGAAGCCCATACAGTTTCAGTGAACTATATATATCTCGAGTCACACACACACACACACACACACACATTTCAGTCAACTATATATATCTCGAGTCACACACACACACACACACATTTCTTGTCTCTGTCTAGAATGAACATGCGCTTGTACATGAATATGAACTCGGATGTATGTGCATGCATTGGTGCAGTTCATGGAAGACATGTCTGCATCGGCTAAAAAGTTAGAAGAATAGATAAAAGGGGTAAAGAATGGTACAGTACAACAAACAAATCTACAACACGGCAGTGAAATAGGTCTCTATATGTCCTAGGAAGCTACACTCTAGCTTCCAGATCCTTCAATGAAAGCATGGCTTCCAGTTAGTGAAGCATAAGTCATACGTAGATATTTTTATATATGCCTTTACCGATAAACTCTGTCTGAAAATCCCCTGCAAGTAGTACAGCTCTAGTATTTGAGTACCGAGTTTAATCGGGCAAATATGATGTGTATGTCAGCATTGTAATCTAGCTATTCAGAATTTCAGAAATCTATCTGACATGTTCACTACCAGATATGTAGAGGTTTCTAAAGGACAATTTCTTACTATCGGCAAACAATAAGAATATGAGAAACCATTAAATTTTAGTAAGGACACTCTAACTGATTTTGAGGATAGAGGAGCCTCTGATACTGTCCATATTTTGCTGCCTCGAATATAAGAATTTGCACATTCCATAACTAGGTCATCATTCCATAACAATATAAGAATTATTTCTAATGAATTAATACATTTTTGTTGCTAAACAAAACTAGGGTAGAGGATCCGTTTGCTAAACAAAACTTATATTTCCAATGAATTAATACATTTTTTTTTCAAAAAAGGGGTGCTTTATTACTTAAAAGGTTTAAGTATTACATGGTTTTAGAGATTAATCTCTAGAGGGAGCACATATGGTGGTTGCCTGAACCGAGCCGTCTCTAGTTAGTTGAATGTGAGCGCCTACCAAATCTCCCAATTGAATTGGAACGCACATAAATAACAGTAGTACTAGTATTTTGCTGTAGGGAAAGGGGAAGGATAATAGAAATAAATGAACCTGGTTCTTGACATGAAGAATGGAAAAACTGACCTTATGTCTCGATTTTCAATCAATTATCTAGAACTGAAGACTAGTGGGACTTGAAGTCTCCCCAATAGTGGCTTTGTTGGTTTCTGGTTTGGTGGTGTTTGATTCTATCCATTTTATAGGATGCCTACATAGCATACACTTGATGTCTCAGTAGTACTACCTCTGTACAAAAATATAATGCATATGTACGGGGGGAGTAGTTATTTATTTGTTACTATTATCATTTAGTGATATTCAATCAATCACTTTGTTATCCTCTCACTGTCCTACTTAACACTGCCTCTGTTTCCTACTCAAAAAGCACGGGAAAACAGTGTTTGCATTTTTAAAGGACGGGTAGAAGGCACTCAAGACAAGTATTGCCAGTGACACGACGCTGTAATGACCCCATGGAGTATGGTGAGTAACAGATGATATCCTTTCTCCATCTAAAAGTTTTCCTTTTTTTCTTCTTCTAGTAGAACAGAAGTAACATATGCATACTCAACTTGTATCCGCCCTTCATTTATACAGGTATCCCATCATACAATGACCCCTTGAACTCTTGGTGTATATGCCATGCTGTTATAGCTTTCTTTTAGATGAAAGCAAATTCACAAATATCTAGATTTGGCAAAGACAGGATAAACGTGAGCAAATACATATGAAATTAGCTGTTCATTACGGTCTAATGTTTTTTGTTTTGTCTCTTTTTCTATTGCTAGGGAAGTGATGAGAAGATGTCGATGATGCCTACTTGGGACATTCAAATCAACACAACATAAAAATTTCTGAACCTATGTCTCACAGGAGAGTGGAATGAACTCCATTCTTAGCAGATGTGTCATTGTCTTGTTGTGCAATTTTGTCCGTTTTTGCTATATTATGTAAGGAAATGTATTCATGAGATGAGTTATTGTGTTATGTAAATCTGGGAGATGTATTATGTGATGTTATATGATGGGTGATTTTAATTTGACTTGAGTTTTCTTGATTTGAATATGAAATAGTGTTGGATTTAATACTGGACAAATAATTGGGCTGAAAAGGCATAACAAATAGAAACGAAACCAAAAATATAAAAAGGCCAAAACTGAATTGGACCAAACGTATTTGGGCATTAAAAGGCCACGACCCAAATTATAATGACAAAAACAATTCAAAAAAAAATACAAAACTGGTTGTAAATAGGCTAAGGCCCAAAAAGAAGCCCAATAAGAAAAAGCCCCAAAAAATAAAACCAACCCATGTGATCAATTGAAATGGGTTGGGCTGATTTCAGCCATGACGTTTTGATTTCGTCGTATTTTAATCACGTAGGACTGCCACGTAGGACTGGGTTTGATTGTCAACGACGATTTAAGATCGTCATAAAGGTTACGACAATCCAGGAATCGTCGTAAAAGTTACGACGATTTTGATCAAAACGTCGCTGCTGTTCATTTGTGACGCTCCGTTTTTGACGCTTGGTTTTTCGTCGTGAGATCGTCGTAAATTAAAAACCGTGACGATGTAGCGACGAAAAAATAGCGGCGTGTATTAGCATATTCCTTGTAGTGCGATGGTCTGGAAGGACCGGGTGAAGAAGAGGGCTATGTTCATGATGATCTGGAAGGACCGGGTGAAGAAGAGGGCGTTCATGATGATATGGAAGGACCGGGTGAAGAAGAGGGTGTTCATGACGGCTCCGTTGACCGAACCGAGTCCGGCGAGGTATATATATATTAGTTAAGCCCGTGCTGACTAGTTAATTGATGCATTCCTTGTTTTCATATGTACACATATTAAATAACTCTCGTCTTTCTTCTTTTTTCTCTAGCCCTCCGGATCGACCTCAACTTCAGTAAAGAAACGAGGCCCGAAGAAAAAGTTGCGCTCGGATGAAAGGTTTGAGATCACAGCAATCGTGTGCGATGGCAAGCCGATTGAACCCATCCGGACAAGGGATGCATTTCGTGCTCAGTGCGGGGTTCTTGTTAGGGACAAGATCCCGATCAGTATCCAGCAATGGTTAAAGCCAAAGAAGGAAGACCCTGAGGTGCCGACGTCTTATGTCTCCGATAAACAGAAAGAAGATCTTTGGACAACGCTTAAGGAAAATTTCACCCTACCGCCAGAGGAGGATACAGAGAAGCCAGTTAAAGAGGAATTGATCAAGTCTCATGCTCTTAAGAAGATGGTAGAACTATTCAGGAGGTGGAAGAATGAGCTGAAACGTTTGTCGACAAAGAAGAGACACCAGAATTCACGGACCGGTTTGAGAAGATCAGAGATCAATGGCCCGCATCTGTGGCCCACAAGACATCGGAAAAGAGTAAGAAGATGTCAGCGACAAACAAGAAAAATGCTGCGAAGAAGAAGCATCACCATCGCACGGGGTCAGGTGGTTACCTCAAAGCCCAACCTCTGTGGGACAAGGCTGAGAATGACCTGATTGCTAAAGGGGTCGAACCAGAGACATTGAGATGGCCAGACCGTTGCCGGACTTGGTTCTTCGGGGTTGGCGGAACCTTGGACCATGTATCAGGGGAGTGCGTTTGGACGGAAGAGCAACTGCGAATACTCGTCAGGAACCTTCAGCACTATATCGCCGCAGCACAGGAAGGGGCGTTCATTCCAGACAGAGAGAATGACGAGCTCACAATGGCCCTCGGGAATCCTGAGCACCCTGGACGGACACGAGGCACGCCAGGCTCCCTTTCGTGGAAGGTTGGGTTTCCGGACGCACGGGGTTACAAAACCCAGGAGAGGAGGAAGAAAGCGAAGCATAACCAACTGCAGGCGCTGCACGAAAGGGTACAAGGGCTAGAGGAACGAGAAGCAGAACGCACCAAACGACCTGCCGAAGCTTCCCCTAAAGCTACTCCGCCATCTCAGCGGAGAAGCAGCGAGGCTTCCACCGAGCAGACTCAGCAGCTGGAGCCTGTCTTCACGTGCTACCCCGTGGATGCTATCACAGAGTCTCAACATTGCTACCTTATGACGCAATGGATGACATTCAAAGTCAAGGTGGCTGTTGGCTCTGTTATACCTAATGAACCTGGCTCAACCTACCACGGCCAGCCGATTCCAGAAGGATATGCTAGGGTGATGGTGGATCAAATAACGGAAGGATTTCAGGACCTTGAGCTTGACCACCCTATGGGTGAAGGGGAGATTCGGCTGGGTTCTTCTCTGAAGACTCCATGCCTATGGCGGAAGGAGCTCATCCACCTTCCGAACTGGACGCTTCCGCCTCCTCCTCCTCCTCCGGCGAGTCAGGGCCCGCCTCCTCGTCCGCCTCCTTCGGCGAGTGATCAGGGCACTCAGCCTCCTTCTCCGACGTGTGACAGCACTCTGCCTCCTTCTCCGCCTGCGCCGACGCGCCCGAGCAGCGAGCTGCCTCCTCCTTCTCTGCCTCGTCAACAAGGGCTCAAGAGACCCGCCGCCGCTCCGGCTCCTCCGGCGCGTAGTCCTTCTCCTCCGC
This sequence comes from Hordeum vulgare subsp. vulgare, assembly GCF_904849725.1. Lineage (NCBI taxonomy): Eukaryota > Viridiplantae > Streptophyta > Magnoliopsida > Poales > Poaceae > Hordeum > Hordeum vulgare. Next base: position 549,940,561 of record NC_058523.1, read on the forward strand.
CTGGTAAGAAAGGAAAGACAGTCGCAGCCGCTCCGTCTGCTCCGACGTGTAGCAGTACAGCCAGAGGCAGGCAATACAAATACGGTCCTTCTCTGAAGCCTCTAGAGAAGTTACCATACGAGAGGAGCCCGGAGAAAAACGAGAAGATCGTGGAAGCCGAAGTGAAGAACTTCTTTGAAGGGGTGAAAGCAAAAAAACATCCACCTCCGGAGGAGAAGATAGATCCGGTAAAAGCAAAGCATACTCTGGCTGCCCTGAAGAAATCACCAAAGTCTCCGATGAAAGGCAACTATGAGCGCATTATTACAAAGTCATTTATCGAAGCGCAGCGGTCGGGAAGTACTGTGAGTGATCAAAGGTTAGCAGAACGACGAGCTGGGAAAAAAGTTGCCCAGCTCGGTGAACAAGCGAACGAATCGTTCCCCTCACTCAAGGTGTCTAGCGATATCGTCGCTAATCATCCGGGGATCTTGTTGCCCGGTACCAATCCTGCAGATTACCTGCCCGATGATGCACATTTTGATTTATTGGAGGTGTACAAACACAAATACGTGTACGGGAAGCCTCTCGTCAAAGATGAAAGATCTCTAACAACGATGTTGCGAAGATTCCATGATTGGTACATGAAAACTTGCAAAGAGTCTGGGGGAGTAATATTTTGACGCTAGGAGTTAGAAAGGAGCATGACCTCGTTGGACTTGAACTGTTGATGGTTCCATTTGAGGAGTTCTTCCCGTTTTTCAATCTAAAGGCCCTCGATAAATTAATGATCACTTGCTACTGTCTGTAAGTAGTACTACTTCTGTCATTAAGTCTCTATATATAGGTCAGCTCTTTCATTGCATGTATTTTTAATTATCCTCACTATATTATATGCAGATTGAAGATCGTCGAATTGAAGAAAAGACAAATCGGTGGTATTGGGTTCATTAACACAAATCTCGTAGATGCATTTATGATTAAATCTCAGGCCAAAGATACCGAGGCCAACCTGTTACAATCGTTTGTATTGAATCAAAACAAAGCTATAATACTCTTCCCTTACGCACTACAAGAAATTCGTGCAATCATGACGCTCCATTTTGGTCACTGGAAGGTCACTGTTATTGTTTTATGACCATGTTATGACCAAATATAGGAGGTCAACAGTTGGCCGTCAAGAATGTAGAAACTTGACCTTTATAATATTTTGGTCATTAGATCTATGACGAAAATGCTTTGGTCGTTAAATGTATGACCAAAATTTTGGTCATGGCCATGTGCCTAAACCACGTAGGATCTTACATGGCAAGATGACGTGGCACAGGTGAACCACATAGGATATGACATGGCATGTTGAGGTGTCGCTTGTGGTGACATGTAATCTGATATGGCATGGATATTCCTTGATCGATTCTACATGGGCCAGGCCTAATATTTTGGCCCATTAATTTTTAAGGCCATATTCATTTCGACCCAGTTATATGGTTAAACCCCATTTATTTTTACAGCCATTATCTGTTCGGCGCATTTATTTGGTCAAATAATGTCCATAATCTATTCCGACCAATAATTTGGTTTACATAGTCTAATTGAATTAGTTCTTGGCCTTATTTTGCATGGTTTGAGTGCAGAAAAGCATGTTCAGTTAAAACCAATTATTTACACACAAAACTGAAATAATTTACAATTGTATTGTATCACCGAAAATACAATAACATCGTCCCTCAACTACGGGCTTGATGACTTGGTCTCAACATGACCAACATGCACACAAATAGCATCAATCTTGTACACGTCCAATCTTCTTGAGGTATGAAGAGACTTCCTTAACAATTAGAACATCATAATGGGCCTTCGAGTACTTGGGAGTGGTGTCATCTATGCCAAAAGAACATATATCCATTAGAACACCTCACATGCTCAAACCAGTCAAAACAGTTGGATATTGAACAAAAAGTAAGTTCACACTGATGCAAGTAAAACATACTCAGATGAAAATGTAGTTAACAAGGTTTGTAAAGCAGTAGTGACAATGGATTGTGTTGACCTATTACAGTAAGAGAAAATGTAAGAGCAATTATAATGTGCAACACGAAACATACAACACAACATTTCAACAATAAAAGGCCGAAATTTAATTAAGATGCTAGATTACGTATACCTACACCTAAACATACATCAACTCAAAGCCATGCTAGATTATGTATACCTACGCCTAAACATACATCAACTAAATACCAAATAAAAATTGGACAAATTCATGCGATTTTCAACCATGTCAAAAAAAACATAACTGTTAATTCAGTCCAACTTTTTTAGAATTAATTTGCTTAAACGGAAAATTGAACATTGAAAAGCAAGAACTAAATCTGAATAACAGGTATAAATAGATCTACATCCAAATTTGTTTTATTACAAACTATTAATAAGCATATACAAACTACTATTAACTATATAGTCGCCAACCCATGCATTCGCACGATCTAGTTTTATAATTTTTTTTATCTTTTTCACTTTATATTTTACATGTATGTTATATAAAATATTATCCATAGTGCAACCCGTGTACTAAGCTTTTATATAAGATTTTTCTTGCAACCAACAATCGAAAGATATGTCAATATATTGGAACACGCTACCAAAGCCATGAAAGTAACTTGGAACATGAAAGTAACTTGGAACATGGGAAAACACAAATACATACGAGTGACTAAGTAAATTAATGTAATTTCATCCATTAATTTGTCATTTTTGTTGTTGAAAGAAAAACATGAAAACTTGTTAGGCTTCGATAGAAATGACTCAACAGATAGATGGTGAAATATTTATTTTGAATAATACTAAAAGGAGACCTTATGAAAATTTTGGAGGCAATGCCATCAACATGAGGCGGCAATCCAATTTACGTTTTAACTAAACAAAACAACTTATAAAGGATTTACGCTTGGATATGTGGTATTATTTTTATTTCATGTGATGATTACTAATTAGCCTCTGGTTGAGTATCTCCTTTTATATTAAATTTAAGAGATTTCCTGTGTCTATAGGACATGTAGAATGAAGTTGATATATGCCCATCTTCCTTGAAAAAGTAGACAATATAGTGGCAGGAAAACATGAATAAAGAACATATTTAGAGTAGTGTGATGACCATATTGCATTTGCTTTGCTGCTAGCTGAGAGCGTCTTCTCGTGTGCTTGTCTATTCCTGCAGGAAAGACACACATTATAGGCTATGCATAAAAGCAATATGGATGTATGTGCATATGCAATTTACGCATGTAGCCACATAGCGGGTCGACAGATAATTAGCAGATTTTTCTTCAACATATTTACACTTTTCAATATAAAATAAAAGTATTTGAAAACTTGCATGGTAGGAGCTACCTGGAAAGACACACATTACAGGAAAGACACCTTCCAATGGCACTTGCAGCAACAATTTGTCGCTAAAGGAAATTAGCAAGTGAGTGGGCATGGGGAGAGGGAGGAGCTACCTGCAGAGAGCCATTGCCAGCAGCAGGGACCTTGTGTGGTCTACTGCGTCACCTTCTGATGGGCGTCCATAGGCGCCCTCTGCGTCGGGTAGTCGAATCGTTGATGCTGCTGCTGTACATAGACTCCGCCACCTGTGAGGAAGCACGACAAGGCCACACCGGAGGAAGGCGTCAACGAGGCAATCATATCACAAAAAGCACCAACACTACATCCAACAAGAAAATAGTACTTCTCAGGATACAATGAATCATATACTTGATAACACAAGGATTAATACGTTGGATAATGAAAATAGTTACGGATATAGAAATAATAAAAATAATAGGTCATGCAATCTACAAAACCAACTAAATTAGCTAGAAAAAGGTAACGATCTGATGCACTTATACTGTATAGCAGAGAACTAGATTTACACCAAATATATTGATACACACTGAGTATGTTATCAGGTTGATGAACCTGGTCCAATTCAGAGATTCCATCCTAACACTACCCCTTTTCACAGCAACAATCTGATTATTCTCTAGTTTCAAACACAAAATAAAAAACACAGCATGCCTGCACAGCGGAGTTTCAGTGGGCGGTAGCAGTCAATGTAGAAGGAAATAACAATAATGGACAGGGGCAATACTTCGAGGGGTTGTATGGATACATAGTTTTTGACAAACCAGTTTCTGCTAATCATTTTCAGTCAATGTAGAAGGACGTATTTACCTAAAACTATGTTTGTTGGACATAACAAATACTTGGATAAGTAAATCATGGTTTTCTTAAAACTGAAAATGTGAGTATATGAAAAACTCGCACTCACACCAGGCTGGAACGGGAACGGTTGCCCCTGCTAGGTCACATTCGCACTCAGACAAGGGTAGAATTGATCATACAGTAGCAGCATCGGCATTAACAGGGACTAACACGCCTCCCTGTATACACACGCATGCCGACCCAAAAATACTATACCCACGAAGATCTATTGTTATACAAACCTTAGCAGAAGGGAGATGTTGTCGTATGGCTTCTAGGCTGGCAACTAGCGGATGGAGTCGGGCAGGATCTAATGGAGGTCCGTACCTTCATCCGTGTCGTCCTCCGGCACTACGGCCGAATCAACCACCCCTTGGGCACGCCCCGGAATCGCCACATGAGGTAGGAGCGCCCCCATCCTTGCTGCAAATGACGTCAAGGTGGACGCACTCCCAGCATCGAAGTCAAAACATTGTGGACGGGGAGTCGCCGATGTCGCCGTGGACGAGGTCGACTCTAGAGGATGCTACCATCGTGGATCTAGGACCAGCTCAATAGCTGGCTTACTTCATCCTCCCAACCGGCCGCCGGATCTGAGGCCAGAGGCGCTCGGAGTTGAGGTAGAAAGAGAGAGACGGGGCGGCGGCGGCGGCCGCGAGCTACAATTGGTTTTTGTGTGGGGCGACGTTTGTTTTAGGGTTTGAGAATAGCATTGGTATATATACTCCACTATATGGGCCTAATGGATCAGCATATATTGCATAAGTTATTTTTAAGAGAATAGTGTTAAAAAATGCATATATTAATTACTCCTAATATTGAATACGTCTCTTGAATACGAAAGACTATAGAACAAACAAGTAAGATAACAAAAAGATCCACCACAATCTATAGCAAAAAAGAATTGGACCTACCATATATTTTTTGCATTTTTCATTTTTTGAGTGGTCAAAATGAGTTTTTTGTAAAGAACCTATAATATCATGAGTTTTTTTGTAAATGGAATACGACAAATGTATTAAAAAAGTGTTCTCTGAAAAGAGTTATCATGTATGAAGATTCATTATTTCAAGGCAAATAACTACTGTTATGGCAACATTCATGACATAGTTTGTTCAAATAACATCTTATTTTGCACAAGGGTGCATCTTGGAACGGAAAACAATATGGCCTAAGAAAGTTTCATTTTCTTTGAACGGAAAATTTATTTTCCATTTTTTCAGTTACCAAAATGAGTTTTTTTTGTGAAGGACCTACATTATATTTGTTGAAAAATTGAACCAAATAAATAGAAATTTAAGTTGGGCTCACATAGGTGATTGGATTGATTTGCAATTTTGATGAGGATGATAAGCTGGGCATATGAAAGAACTATACAAATTGCATACCATATGGATAAATAAAAATGCTACTTCCTTCACATTGCTCTCAAGTGAACTGAAAATTGGGAAAAATAATGAGGCAGATTGGTTACATTAAAATGAGCTAAAATTTGGTGGAGGGAGGTTCTGTGGGTAGTGTCATGCCCTGGTAAAATTTCAGCAATTATAAAGGAATATAAAATATAGTTGCTTCACAAACTAAAAATATTACCAGAAACAAAGATTGGACTGTGAGCTTAGATGTATTGTTAGATGGAGACCAAATTTTGCGGAGAGCTGAGATTTGGGCATATAGAATATCTGGCAAAAAATCTGATCATTAGGAGATGCGTAGCTAGTACTTCCTTCACAAAGCTTCTAGCTGAATAGAAACTTTGGAATTTTTCTAAGGATGATTTAATAGGAAAATAGAGCTAAATGTTTTCATGAGGCAATGATTTGGGTACGAAAGAGTGCCCAAAAATATTGAGGGCAATTAAGAAAATATAAATTCCAACCTATCAACGCATTTATACTTTGTGGCCTTGTCGACACCTATACAAGCCACATAGGCGCAACTTTTGAGTTGTCTGCGCAGTCACCTCTAAATAAGCCTATGACCTTCTTAGTTTTGTCATGGAGGACCTACAATGCGGGCATAAATAGAGCTACCCATGCCAGTGACCATTTTGTGCAATGCGATTATGACTTTCTTGATAGAGATGGTCAAAAATTTCTAGGGTTTGGACCCTTTTAGAAACCTCATGACCTTTTTGTAAATTTTAGTCATAGATCTATGACCAATTCAACCGCCATCATTTTTGGGGGTCATAAATGAGCTTATTTCTTGTAGTGACGAATTCCAGTGAGTGTTATTGTCTTGTGCACATTCGCTTTCCCTTATTAGTCAAGGTTATAGTAATGTAATTGATGAGTTATGCATGCGTGCACAGCTTTCACTATATTCTCCTAGAGATTAAGCTTGAGCAGGGACTAGTAACCGTCTTAGACTCGAGATGAAAAGATCCCAACGAGTATGCGGACATGACTGAAATTCTAGAGAAGTAAGTTAAATCGATCATTATCGCACCATATCGGCAACTTTGTTCATTTCCTAATATCAAGTAATTGTTTTATTTGTCTGACAGGGTTTGGAAAAAATTCACCGCAAAAACTCCAGGACTGCCGAAGAAGCTGCAATTTAGACACCCAAAAGTAAGTACTATAGTAGCATGTTCCACGCATCTCCTAGTGATTCAAGCGCTAGTTTCATCAATACCATTTAGCATGCTTGCTAACTATCAGTTTGATTGACCTCTATTTCTTGTAAAGTGGTTGTGGCAGGAACAAGGGAATGATTACTGTGGATACTACATTTGCGAGTCCATCCGCCACGTGACCTGTGAGCGGGGCTACTCTGACAAACAATATGACGTGCGTAAATAATAATATTCACAATTTTATTTTATTACCATCATTTGTGTTCATTTTCATTTATTCATATATATGTATTGACCCCTTCTTCAAATTAGATATATCGGATGCGGAATGAACTCCTACCAGCAGATCGCATGCGAGGAATTCAAGAGGAATTGGCGGCATTCTTTCTTGACCACGTGATCGCTAAAGACGGAGAATACCATGTGAACCCTAATGAGTTGAATTTTAATTAGGAGATTATATTGTAAGAGATAATTATATTGTATATATGTAGCCAGTAGCGTCGGATAGATATACGAGAACTTGTTGTTCGATCAATCTCTCAGAAAAGGGGAGGTGGTCGATATCACTTCTCTTTGTATGCATATGTTCATGGCGATCTTCTGTTTCCTTCATTTGCTTACTAGCTAGCGTGTCTAGTCCTCTCTATACATATAGTATGCAGCGTTGACCAAGCACGGAGATAAGAGAGGACACTTCTCTCTATTCATTAGCTAGCTAACACAATATATGAAACACCTAAATTAACCCCCCCCCCCAAAACCCCCTAAACCCCCCTTTAAAAAAACCATCACCTGAAATGCTGACGCGTGGATGCCTTTCGGTCCCGGTTGGTGTCACCAACCGGGACTAAAGGCCCCCCTGCCCGGGCTCGCCGCACCGGCCACGTGGAGGCCCATCTGTCTCGGTTCGTGTAAGAACCGGGACTAAAGGCCAAGGGCATTAGTAACGACCTTTTAGTCCCGGTTCCGAAACCGGGACAGAAGGCCCTTACGAACCGGGACAAAATGCCCTTTTTTTACTAGTGAATACACAGAAGATTAACATGTACTCCATTCGTTCCTAAATATAAGTCTTTTTAGAGATCCCACTAGCGGATTATATACAAATGTATATAGACATACTTTAGAGTATAGATTCACACATTTTGCTCCGTACATAGTTACTAGTGGAATCTCTAAAAAGACTTATATTTAAGAACAAATGGAGTATAAACTAAATAGTTTCATCTGCCTAATGCAAAGTCGAACATTATTTCTATATTTAGCTACATCTCCCACATTCAATAACAAACTTATGCACACATAAGCCTCGGTCTGCAACTTAGCTAGGATAATAGTACAACCATCGTTCTTAGTCTCTCAAAAAGGCAAACAAAAACATATAGACTGATCCATGCATCTAATAGTTAACCATGCATCAACTTAACATCACACGCACGGAAGCAGTTCATACATGCACAAATACGACATGGAACAACAAGCAAGCAAGGCATTGCAACGGTAGCAAGTATCAATCATGGTGCCCGTATCAGAGGTAGAGTAGGACTCTATAGAGTTTTGTTCTTTGTTTTCTATAGAGTCTAGTTTGCTTATCGATGGCCTATAGTTGGTGAGGTCTCTTCTAAAAGTGATGTCAAGTTGCTGCTACAGACAATGTTGAAGAAATAAAATAAAATTTTAGTGGATGAAAACACCAAATCAAGTTTTTTGTTTTGTTTTGAAACAGAGGTAACCACAAGATTACACTATGGAAAGGTAAAGGAACAAGGAGGTCCAAATTCAGAGTTGAAGTTACGAAATAAGAAACTAACTTAAGTTGTTACTGTTATTAAAACTTTTGTTGACAATTCTCGGGAGCTCCACTTACTGATGAGAATTTATTCATCCCAGGTAGTAAAGTCTGAGTTGCATTAGCAGTATAGTCGACAGAGGGTCGTCCCTCGTAAAATGATAACCTTGTCAGCTAAGTAGGTTGCCATGATGAAATGATGCTCAACAACAAATGCAGTTTTCTTTGCATGAAGGATGGATCTTTTGATGACCTTTGAGGCAACAATATGTTGAGAGATGCACTTGGTTCATCGATCAGATATATATCTGCAGGCTGAACAACAACTTCAAAGCTAGGATCCATAAGCTGTTAATATTAACATTCTTAGTATGAATAAACACAAGCATATAATTGGCATGCTTGAAGTTATGTGCATACATGGACGAAGAACCAAGTGAAGGCGGAAAATATGTAAAATACATAAAATATGCAAAAGGCATATAGCCGAGCAAAGAGCAGTACATATGGATAGTAGGACATACATATAGTATCCATATAAACAATTTTACAAAAAACATTGCAAGTAGTATTAGATATATGCAAAATAAAATGCCCTGAAGTCCTGAATCTTTTGAACACCATAGAACATGGAAACTATATATATATATATATATATATATATATATATATATATATATATATATATTATTCTTTTCAAGAAAATCGATTTCATAAACCAACATCGACTCTCTACAGAAACTCCTTCAAAATCAACACAGAGATCCTATTGCCACAATCCTACCCTCCCAAATGACGTGCCGAAGAATCCGATTAGCGACCCCAACATCATTTTCTATCCAAATTTCGTTAGCTGTCACACATCCACAAAATCCACCGGATTAGCATACACATTCCAAAAAGAAGAGAGTATTGCATTTGTTGTAGTTGAAAAGAGATCATAAGCATCCTAATAAGTTACCTAGAGATAATCTGATTAGATGTGTTTTAAACATCCATGTTGGCCCGTGTCTTGATCAGCACCTACCAGAAGTAGCCCCTGCCACCACACAATACTCACAAAGGAAGTTGTAACGTTCTGATATAAAAAACATAAGAATTAAGAAAAAAAGCTATAAGCTCTATTCTAGCATCTGACCTAAACATGAACCTAAGCACTTGTAAACATAGACCTCAACTGCTCTATTCAAACATGCTGTCTGGATAAGCTCGAAAAACTAAACCCTACAGGTTGAAAACATAGCAGATTCAACCACTTGCTCTAATTTCTATGCTCTAATTATTACTCTTTTTTTTGTTAACAATTCACATTACCAATGACCACTTGCTTCCTCTATCCATTGTAAAACCTCTTCTACACGACAACCGTTTCATCATCTAATCGTTCAAGACCAATCATATCAGAAGCCAAGAGTTTATTACAATGCTAGCACTGGCAAAGGATAAGTGAGCAGAATCTCATACCGTTACGCGAATGGATCAGTCGTTCATTGCCTGGGGGGCTGGGCACAGACTGCCACCCGACGCGGAGCTGAATGACCTACTTGAGCGTCGGCGACGCCACCTCCATCGTCCACTTGTCATACTACTTCTCTGGCCTGAAGCACACTCAGCGCCCGGGCCGTCGACCACGTACGACATCGCCCCGTGCAGGAACGCGTCGCCCTCCAACCTAATCCACCCGGCCACCGTCTCTTCTCTATCGATAGCCTGCATCATCATTCATCAGTAGCTGTAACTGAGATATATGCAGAATGCTTAGCCTCATATCATATTGTCTGAAGATGCAGGTACCTTCTCCGACATGTACTTGAAGACCGTCTTCTTGTGTCCTCCTTCGTATATGTTGCATTGGGACACAATTTGTGAATGGAGGTATTGATTGATTCAGTAGAAATTGATGATCTCCTCCAGGTAAGTGTTGCCAGTTGCAAGCATTTGAATTTTGGAACAGTGCATTCAAATGAGCTACCTGAGATTCGACGCTGGCATAGACAACATATATTCCCCAGTCCCTAGTGTAGTTGTTGAGGGGTGGACCTTGCCGAAGTGCAGGCGCGGGTGCCTCAGCCGCGTGCCGTCGAAGAAGCAATGGTGGATGGTGACACTGATGCACCTGCTGTCAACGTGTGTGGGGTCTGCGCCGATGATCATCGTCTTGTCATGCCTTGCAAGGTGGCATCTGCACAAAAAATGCAGTCACATACAGACACACATGTTCATCAGCACAATTATCAAACGAAATGAGTGAAGAACTGAAGATTGCGCGATGCTGCACACAGAAATTCGACGACGGACACGGAACTGAAGATTCCAGAGTGGGTGACGGGAGGGGGACCTTGGAGGGAAGTGACGTGGTAGGCGGCGCCGTGGAGGCCCTCGATGGCGTGGCGGCCGAAGCCCCCGGCAGCGGCGGCGAGCGCGCAGAGGGTGTGGTCCGCGTCGGCGTAGGGCATCCGCGGCTGCGGGGGGGGGGGGGGGGGGGCAGTGGGCCTCCGTCGTCACCGTCCCTGGCCCCATCTCCGTGTCCATGTCGGGGCACGGGAGGTAGGATGCTCTGGCGGTAGTAGCCGAAGGAGGAGGAGGAGGCGGGGGTCGGAGGAGGGAAGCAACAGGAGCAGAGGGGATCGGGGGAGGGAGCGGTGGTGGCAAGGATGCGGACGGGAATGGCTAGGTTTTTTCTCGCGATGACAAAACGATAAAACGAAACGAAAGCCACCCCCAGTCCATTGTGTCCACATGGATGCAACCAGGAAGCGCCCCTTCTGCGTACGTTAATGTGTTCGATTGTGTCGTGCTTAGAAAGACGGGGAAGTGTCGGCTTTATGAAGATGGAATAAGGTTCTTCCCGTTCAATATCCCCGTTCCGGCAATGCGTCGAGTATTGTCGGAGGACGTGTGAAGATGTGTCTCTAACGTATCTCACATGATTCACTCGTTGTTAGTCTATGGTGGATGCTCTTAGATTTGGTCTTTGTCCATATGTATTCACGTATCTACAGATTGGATCCTTCCGATTTACACTTATATTCTCGAACGACGAGTGTTTTTATGGTGTGCTGGTCCTCTGGGTCCTCAACCCGACGACTTCCCGAGCTGGTTTTCCATTCTCCTTTTGTGTTGCATTCCTTTTTCTTGGTCCTAGGCCTCGGGGATTATTGAACTAAATTGAGCCACTGGGTGGAATTGCCTGTTGATCCACACTTGCGGAGCTGCAAGTGGCTACCTATGACTTGGTACTAGCCACTTTGGACATGGCACGATACATTAGAGTCCGGGTTAGAGATACGCCAACTCTCGATTTAGGTGTCGACTCATAGGCTCGTCGTTTCGACTTATTTGTGATTAATAAGAGGGTTGTGTCGTTACAAATCTTCTAGTTCCAATCCATCAAATGGGCACTTGTAATGAGTAGAATCCAGCTGGACAATGGGTCAGTTGAGCAGCCCTCCAGGGTAATATTTTCAAAAAGTGATGTTCGTGTTTAAGGATGACTTAAAACTTAATGGTGGTTCATAACACAACATTAACAACATAGCTAAAATTTACCAATATATTGACTTTCTCTTTTTCACGTGATTATACAGAGGGGATGATAAAATAGTGTCATGATTACACAACAGTAGATGAATAGATGATTAGCTTATGATCCATCCCACATATGCTTTCTCATCTTAAATCTGTAGGCGTAGGCGAAATATGTTGCTTAGTGCTTGTAGTTACACCACTTAACCATTCCATACCTATAGCTATTGTTAGTGCTAGTATCTTTGATAATAAGACTTATTGAGTACTTTGTACTCACCCTTGCTACAACAAACACTTACATGTATAGTGATGAACGATGCTAGCTAGGTTGCCCTTTAGACAACGGTCTAGTCTAGGCAGGGCTACTGACGCCATTTGTTTTACTTTGTGCCTTCTTAAAGCTATTTGCATTCTTACAAGTGTAAGATCTATATCACTTCTGTTGTATGAGTTGGATCTTTGTCGGAAGACCTTGCTTGCATAGGGCTTACTGGAAAAAAATAAGCCCATCTTTCTCAAAAAGGAATAGAGGGTGCACCCCCAAAAGAACCCCATTTCTAATAAATTATGTCAAAAAGACATCAGAAAAATAACAATAAGAGAGTAGGGTGAACAAGATTCTAAACAAATACCACAAGTGACAGAACCAACGATGATGAAGAGATAAGGGGTGAAGTGTATATTTTTTATTATTCTAATTCTTATTTATTGATTTATTATCTAATTTATTTAGATCCATATTCATTTTCATTTGCAAATACAACCTCTCTTTCATTTTTCAACCATAGTTGATAAAACCACATTCTTAGAGGCACGGGCCCTTTTCTTGTGTTGAAAATTGGTTTCTAAAGAAGAGCCCAACTCATGGATATCAAAAAAGCTTGGGAGGGATTTTGAAGCCTTTGTACGATATGCGGTGAGAGTCGCACATACGGTAAGGAGGGGATTTTGTAAATCCGTGTAGTGTGATGGTTGGGCCTACCCATCCTATTTGTTCCATGATCTATGGGTCTACTAGAGCTACCCACTTCGATCAATCAGACAAGATTTTAACCGGATACAAAATCAGACAAGTTTGCTTACTTAACAAGGTTGAGTTAAGGGGGCAGCTCGTGCCCTAATTAATTGGGCTTCAGGTGGCTATACATAAAAAATAAAACTCGCTTTCTATCAAGGCCTGTTTTGTCCTAAACTGCTCCAGAATGTTATTTGTCTCATAGGAAGATTTAAAAAAAAGGAAGAGTACAATTGAAGATTTTGATGCCAAACACCCGAACATACAAAATAGCCTTGTTCTCATTCTTACATTTGCTTGTTTCTATATATCCGTTGAGTGTGTTGTAATGTAATTATTTCAATCCATGTTTTTGCGAGGGAAGGATTATGTATTTGAGAATGCTAACTTCCGGTCGACTAGAAGTTAGCGACAAATCCGCATATGATCTAAATGTCGTCCATTTCGGATCAAACGGTCGCCGCCTGAAGTGAACACCAACTTCAGATGGAGAAAAAGAAAGGAGGCGAGCAAGGATGGGATTCGAACAGCCGACCTCCTGCATGTACATCATCACACTTATCATCCTACCTAGACTTTGCTGTTGTCAAAACAGCACACACTCTAAATGTAATGCATATTGGCTCTTTGTTTAAAGATTAAAAATCTGAACGAGTTGCTAATTTTATGGCGCATTTGGTGGAAAGATTTTCGAAGATGCTGAAGTCCATGCCAATTTACATACCCCGGGGTGGGTGAGTTGTTGATTACATACCCCGATAACTTTCATGTAAATACATGGTAATACACGCCCATCGTGGCTGATAACTCACGCGAAAACATCGTGATAACTTTTGACCCAAGAAAAAAGTTGTTGAGAAACATACACGGATAACTTATATGAAAAAAATAACATGGTAATATACACACAATAGAGCAGATAATTTACTTGGCCGAAGTGTGGTAATTTTTTGACGAGAGAAAAAGTTGTTGAACCACCTTTCCCTCGTAACTAATGTCTACTAGCATGGTAATCTATGCACATCAACGTTGATAGCTTACTTAGCTAAGACATGATAACTATTTTTGACTTTCGGACGGGGGGTGTTGAAAAATCACATGGTAAATCACATGGCGGGCAAGAATGGGATTCGAACAACGAAAAACCAGAAAAAATAATAAAGATCGGTCCCAAGTCATTAGTCCCGGTTGACGACCCGGGACTAAAGGCCCTTACCAACCGGGAAAAAAGCCTTGTTTTCTAAATGGAGGGAGTAACAAATTTATTACTATATAATTATTTTGGAACTGATGCAAAAAGAATGTAAGTTGTCGTACCAAACTTTTCAACCTCATTTTTCGAGCAAACAAAATGCCAGAAGAATAGAGACGGAGTATATTAGTACCAATCTTCGAGAACAAGGATGATGTTCAGAGTTTTACTACCTTCTATGGAATTAAATTGATGAGCCATACAATGAAGCTATGAGAGAGAGTCATTAAGCATCGCTTAAGAAGAATGACAAGCGTGACCAAAAATCAGTTTAGTTTCATGCCTGGGAGGTCGACTGTGGAAGCCATTTTCTTGGTACGACAACTTATGGAGAGATATAGGGAGCAAAAGAAGGACTTGCATATGGTGTTCATTGATTTGGAGAAGGCCTATGATAAGGTACCGCAGAATGTTATGTGGTGGGCCTTGGAGAAACACAAAGTCCTAGCAAAGTATATTACCCTCATCAAGGACATGTACGATAATATTGTGACAAGTGTTCGAACAAGTGATGGCAACACTGATGACTTCCCGATTAAGATAGGACTGCATCAGGGGTCAGCTTTGAGACCTTATATTTTTGCCTTGGTGATGGATGAGGTCACAAGGGATATACAAGGAGATATCCTATGGTGTATGATCTTTGTGAACGATGTGGTGCTAGTCGATGATAGTCGTACGGGGGTCAACAGAAAGTTGGAGTTATGGAGGCAGACCTTAAAATCGAACGGTTTTAGACTTAGTAGGACTAAAACCAAGTACATAAGGTGCACTTTCAGTACTACTAAGCACGAGAAGGAGGGGTATGTTAGCCTTGATGGGTAGGTGGTACCTCAGAAGGACACCTTCCGTTATTTGGGGTCAATGTTGTAGAAGAATGGGGATATCGATGAAGATGTGAACCATCGAATTAAAGCCGGATGGATGAAGTGGAGCCAAACTTCTGGCATTCTCTGTGACAAGAGGGTGCCACAAAAGCTAAAAGACAAGTTCTATAGGACGGCGGTTGGACCCGCAATGTTGTATGACGCTGAGTATTGGCCGACTAACAGACGGCATGTGCAATAGCTAGGTGTGGCGGAGATGCGCATATTGAGATGGATGTGTCGCCACACAAGGAAGGACCGGATCCGGAATGATGATATACGAGATAGATTTGGGGTAGCGCCAATTAAATAGAAGCTTGTCCAAGATGGTCTAAGATGGTTTGGGCATATTCAGCATAGGCCTCCAGAAGCCCAAGTGCATAGCGGACGGCTAAAGCATGCTGATAATATCAAGAGAGATCGGGATAGACCGAACTTGACATGGGAAGAGTCCGCAAAGTGATATGTAAAGGATTGGAGCATCACCAAAGAACTAGCCATAAACAGGGGTGCGTGGAAGCTTGCTATCCATGTGTCAGAATCATGAGTTGGTTGCGAGATCTTATGGGTTTCACCTCTAGCCTACCTTGGGGACTAAAGGCTTTGTTGTTGTTGTTGTTCTATAATTATTTTCGAACAGAGGGAGTAACAAAGTTTTAAAGCAGCGACACTTATTTTAGAATAGAGGGAGTAACAAACTTAATAGCATATAATTCAGTTTCAATCAATGTTTTAAGTAGTTTGTTTTGAGCCCTTCAATTGGTCATAGTCCTCTATATCATTTTAACTCATTAGTGGTTCTTGTGGCTTTCTCCGTTATATGACCACCACGATTTAATCACATGTCCCTATGTACGTTTTCGACAGGTTCTCACAAGAAGGTGACCGCAGTTACAACATACTAGAGATGCGTGCCAAGATACAGAGAAACAAGCTCTCTCAGAACACAACCTACATTGCATACATGGTGTTCAAGCTAGGACCTGGATTAAACAGGCTCCATTTCCCGTTTCAAGAGGCTTTATTTGGCGTTGCTGGGAGCTAGTCGACCCGACGGGTTTGCTTGCAAGGCTATGTTGAGGACGGTGACGGGACGATGAGCCGGCTCGGAAACACATTATGCCAGGTTATTATCGTAATCGTGACGCAGACCCTCCCATAGAGGATGTCATTTACCCTCATTAGAAAGCCGATGACTGGATGGAGGTGGTGCTTGGTGAGTACCATAATGAGGGAGGTGACAGTGAGGTCTCCATCAACTTGACTGAGACGACGAAATCCAAGAATAACCTTATTGTGTGGGTCATTGTGATAAGAAGTAAGCAACCAAGTCCAATAAGACGGTAGCATATTTTACCATATACCATGTGGGAGCAGAAAGAGGAATTTATTGGACTAATTTGTGTTACACAGAAAAAATCCAAAACTCCAATAAGACAATGCCTGATATTTTTCCGAATGTGGTTAGATGTATTTTTTAGGAAATCAGAAAGAGACTAGGAGTTGTGTATTTTCTGAGATCCCTCATAAAGAGAGGAATGAAACTGATTCATTACATAACATCATTGCAAATAGTACGTTTGCCTTGAGATGAGAATGTTACATGTAGGCATTTATAGTACCTTCGTTAAGCAACGGGGGCGTGGACTATGACTAAGACCACCTGGGCAAGTTGCATGAGAGCTACAAAACATGCCAATAAACCACAAGCAAGTGATAAGCGCATTGCCCCGTTTGGCCAGTCAACCCTCGACCATTGTTTATTAACAAGCACCACTACAAAAAAAATGTGCCGCCATTGCCTCCGGTGCCCTTCGCGTTTGATCTTACTCACGTCACCGAGGAGGCCTTTTGTACCGCCGCCATATCCCGTGCCCTCCATGCCACCGCCAACTTCGACAACATCTGGTCCTGCTTTCTGCCCCATGAACTTCCACGGATCGTGAGAGGCGAGCTTTCCCTCTCGCCACTGTCGTCCAAGAATTGTCCAGCTGATTTCCTACTTCCGGTGAAGAAACAGAAAATATCATCGATCATAGTACAGATCTCCTCCTCGCGCGCCTCGTTCACGTGGTTCCTTTGCCTATAAGGCTCGCAACCCTCTTCCCTGCCTAATATAACACGCGGTTCCTTAGCAACTATATTTTCTCGTTTAGACCGTGCGGTGCTAATTTTTAGGATCGTGATTGTATTTGATATACTGTCGTATAACACAGATGAGGCATCCATGGATGTACGGTGATCGACGCACAACCGCTTACAGAAAAGGCGTGCATTCTTTTCGAGATGCAGCCGATGCGAACAAGCATGGTGGTGGCTATATGTTTTGTCCATCTGTTGAATGTCGTAATGAGAAGGATTACACTTCCTCAAGAGTCATTCAGAGCCACCTGCTTCGGTCCGGTTTTATGTCGGGCTATAATGTTTGGACCAAGCACGGAGAAAGAGGGGTTATGATGGAAGACGACGATGAAGAAGAAGAGAACGATGATGACAACTACCGATCTATGTTCCCTGAGTATGCTGATACCGCAATGGAAGACAATGAAGAAGAAGATCAGGATGAAGAACGGGAACCAAATGAGCCCGCTGATGATCTTGGCCGGGTCATTTCTGATGCACGGCGAGGTTGCGACACAGAAAAGGAGAGGTTGCAGTTCGAGCAGATGTTACAGGACCACAACAAATTGTTGTACCCAACTTGTGAAGATGGCCAGAAGAAGTTGGGTAGCACACTGGAATTGCTAAAGTGGAAGGCAGAGACCGGTGTGACTGACTCGTCATTCGGAAAGTTGCTGGTACTGATGAAGAAGATGCTTCCAAGAAAGAACGAATTGCCCGCCAGCACGTACGAAACAAAGAAACTTGTCTGCCCTCTAGGATTAGACGTGTAGAAGATACATGCATGCCCTAATGACTCCATCCTGTACCGCGGTGAAAAGTACGAGAATATGGATAAATGTCCGGTATGCACTGCATTGCGGTATAAGATCAGAAAAGATGACCCTGGTGATATTGAGGGCGAGCCACCCAGGAAGAGGGTTCCTGCCAAGGTGATGTGATATGCTCCTATAATACCACGGTTGAAACGTCTGTTCAGAAATAAAGATCATGCGAAGTTGTTGCGATAGCACATGGAAGATCGTATGAAAGACGATAAGTTGAGGCACACCGCTGATGGTCGGCGGTGGAGGAAAATCGAGAGAGAGTTCCCGAAATTTGCAGCTGACGCAAGGAACTTATGGTTAGGTCTGAATACAGATGGCATGAATCCTTTTGGGGAGCAGAGTTGCAGTCACAGCACCTGGCCCGTTACTCTATGTATCTACAACCTTCCTCCTTGGTTGTGCATGAAGCGAAAGTTCATTATGATGCCAATGTTTATCCAAGGTCCAAAGCAACCCGGCAACGATATTGATGTGTACCTAAGGCCATTAGTTGATGAACTTTTACAGCTTATATGAAAACTAATTCCCGAACACCAAACGAGGCATCACGTTAATCTCCCGAACACCAAACGAGGCATCACGTTAATCTCCCGAACACTAAACAAGGCATCACGTTAATCTCCCGAACACCTAAATCCTAAAATCCTAAAACCCAAAAATAAACAAAATCTGAAACTCTTTAGTCCCGGTCCGTATAACGAACCGGGACTAAAGGGCCTGCCCCTGAGGACGCTACGAGGCGCCCACGTAGAGCACCTTTAGTCCCGGCTTGGAACAGGGCCGGAACTAAAGGTTAGGCCTTTAGTCCCGCCCTTTAGTCCCGGTTGATAAACCGGAACTAAAGCCCATTACGGACCGGGGCTAAAGGCTCCGTCCCCACTAGTGGAAGAAGACGGCAGTGAGATCTTGCGCCTGCCGGGGGAGCTCCTCGCGCGTTGATCATCTCCCTCACCTCGCCGCCGGACGCCGGACGTTGTGCTGCCGTCTCCCACGACTTCCTGGCCGCTGCGGACTCTGATGCCGTCTGGTCCTGCTTCCTACCCAAGGATCTCCCAGGGTTCGCCGAAGGTGTGCTTCTCCGCGTGCCGCCATCCAAAAAGGGCATGTTCCGATGCCTCTCGGAGAAACGGGCGCTTCTCCCATGCAAGCTTGTGGTACGTACAATACAGATCCCATGTATATGACCCCAACCCAAATACTTAGGGTACTTGCTTCCTTTTCTACTCGTTCAAAATTCAGAATCAAACGATCTACCGTTCTTTTGTGCAGAGCATGTGGCTGGACAAAAATACAGGGGCCAAGTGCTATATGCTCTCGGCGAGGTCGCTGCATATTTCGTGGGGTGACACAATAGATTACTGGGAATGGATCAAGCTCCCTTCTGATGAGATCGAAGCAAACAACAGGTAGGTTCGTGCTAATTAATTGGGCCTATTAATTTAGTTACCTATCGTCTCTGGTCTGAACCGATGGTGCTGTTCCATGTGTTAGTACTAAGTAGTAACCATACCATACACTCGCATTTGCGACAGCTTCCGTGAAGCAGCTCAACTTCGGGAAGTTTGGTGGCTGTTAATCCGTGGCGAAATACATAGCACAATGCTCTGCGGCAACTCCATGTATGCTGCATACCTGGTGTTCAAGCTAGCCCATGGGTTCGCCAGGCTGGATTTCCCGTTTCAAGATGCATCAATCAGTGTAGCTGGAGGCAATGACTTGACACGACAAGTTTGCCTCCAAGCCTACATGGAGGATGGGGATGCCCGGGTGCCTTGGAAACATATCTTGAGGGCAATAACTTGGGAAAGACGGTCGGGTCATGCGCTTCATCGTGAAATTCCTCTCACAGATGATGTCATGGTCCCACGCAAAAGGGCCGACGGTTGGATGGAGGTTGAGCTGGGCGAGTTCTATACTGGGGAAGGCTCTTACGGTGAGGTGTCTGTGACCCTAAAGGAAACAGAAGGAGGAGTTTTGAAAAGAGGTCTTATTGTGTGGGGTATCGAGATTAGAACTAAACAATGATATTGATGAGCTTGTTGAGTTTAATTAAAAACCGTCATAGACTCCATTCTAGACAACAATAATATTAGGGAAACGTTACCTTTCAACCGACTGATTCTGCTCTCGCATCCACCGCCTCCTTTGTTTGCCACGTGGCCGGGCGTACGAGCCGTGACCCTTTTCGTGAAACAACTCCATTGTTTCAGGACGTTGTTCCTGCAGCTTGAAAGTAGTTGCAGAAGGAGGAACCCAGGCATGGCGACGACGACTTCCATCGGAAGCAAGCCAAGAGCTCGCCGGCCGCCCTGCCGCCAAGAGCTCGCCGGCAGCCCTGTCGGCCGCCCCGCCGCCTAGAGCTCGCCGGCCACCACGCCGCCAAGAGCTCGTCGGCGCCTTCTCTCCAGTCTGGCAAGCAACGGGACCACGCCGCCTCCCGTGATCGGATCCCGCCGCCGGGGGAGCTTCCCTGCTCGCTAGGTAGTGCTTCTGCAACTTGACCTTTGTTGCAAAAATTCCTGAAACACGACCTTTGTTGCAAAAAATTCTCCCGCAAAACGAAGAAAAAAAAATCCTGCAACAAGCAAATTGTTTCTGAAACTCGACCGTTGTTTCAGGAATTAACGGGTCCAAAGTTTATTTCTTGCAACAAAGCGAAAGTTTCTGCAACTCGAGCGTCATTTCAGGAATTAAGTACAGGAGCGGATCGGACGCTACGCGCGAGATCTAACGGCTGTCGAGGCGGTGAATGTTTAATAAATATCCACCGATAGATGCGTAGCAGCCCCCATAATATTATGACTATGTTAAATGATGTTCGTGATGATATATTTTTTAATTATGTCTTTTAGTTAGATGATGGTGAAAATGATTGTGCACATCGCTTAATGCAGAGAGGACCATTAGTGATGCGATTGCCAAGGTTGATGCGATCGTCATTGGCATTCATGCTCGCTCTTCGATTACCATCGGGATTAGTGATGAATCTGAATAATTGTTATTTAGTACCTACGTTGAGCATGAACATTATATCTAGATCTTGTTTATTGCGAGACGGTTACTCATTTAAATCAGAGAATAATTGTTGTTCTATTTATATGAGTAATATCTTTTATGGTCATGCACCCAATGTGAAGAATTTATTCTTATTGAATCTCGATAGTGATAGCACACATGTTCATAACATTGATGCCAAAAGATGTAAAGTTAATAATGATAGTACCACTTTCTTTTGGCACTGTCGCGTAGGTCATATTGGTGCAAAACGCATGAAGAAGCTCCATGCTGATGGTTTTTAGAGTCACTTGATTTTGAATCGCTTGACACATGTGAACCATGTCTCATGGTCAAGATGACTAAGACCCTGTTTTCCGAAATAATGGAGCGAGCAAGTGACTTATTAGAAATCATACGTACTGATGTGTGCGGTCCAATGAGCATTGAGGTCCGTACTGGGTATCGTTATTTTTTCACCTTCACTGATGACTTAAGTAGATATGGGTATATTTGCTTAATGAAACATAAGTCTGAAACGTTTAAAAAGTTCAAGCAATTTTAGAGTGAAGATGAGAATCATCGTAACAACAATATTAAATTCCTACAATCCAATCTGGGAAGAGAATATCAGAGTTATGAGTTTGGCGCTCACCTAAGACAATGTGAAATTGGTTCACAGTTGACGCCACCTCGAACACCACAACGTAATGGTGTGTTCGAACGTTGTAGTCATACTTTATTGGATATACCAAAATGGTCCGTGCGTTGCAACGGGAGAAAAAAACATAATCTTCAATGATGATGACCACATTATGTTCACACATCATTGCTTGATTTTGAAATTTTGTACACAATGCAAGAAAATGTTTTCTTTCTTTTAAATTTATTCACAAGTTGAAGCAATCTTTACATTTTCAAAAAAATATATCATGGTTATCAAAAATCTTCGTAACTCAAAGAATTATTCTTAATTTCAAGAATTTTTTTTAGAAAACATACAATAATAATCCGATCCATCCAACAGTTAATTCTTCAAAAATCCGGCGCCTTTTTACAAACATTTACTAAAAATCATGAATATTTTTTATATTTCAAACGGGTTTAAATATTTTCTTTTGAATTGACGACAAATTCTAGAAAAGGCGAACATAATTTTTACTTTATATTCACAAACATTTTTGAAACACATGAAGTTTTTCTGAATAAACAAACATTCTTATAAGCCAGTAATATATTTATTAAATTCACGAATATTGTTTTGGAGTTTGCAAAAAAATAATAAATCCGGCGCCTTTTTTGAATCCACAAACATTTTATGTTTTCGTCAACATTTTAATTCAAAGTTCCTATTTTTTAATATGCAAATGCTTTTGTAACAATTTTACAAATATGAGAACAATTTTAAAATCGAGAACATTTTTTAAAATTTACAAACATTTACTAAAATTCGTGAATATTTTTTATATTTCAAACGGGTTTAAATATTTTCTTTTTGAATTGGCGACCAATTCTAGAAAAGACGAACATAATTTTTTATGTTTTAGGATTTTACTTTAAATTCACAAACTTTTTGAGACGCATGAAGTTTTTCTGAATAAACAAACATTTTTATAATTCAGTAATGTATTTATTAAATTCATGGACATGTTTTTGGAATTTGCAAAAAAATATAAAAATTCGGCGCCTTTTTTGTATCGGCGAACATTTTATGTTTTCGTCAACATTTTAATTCAAAATTCCTATTTTTTAATATGCAAATGTTTTTTTAATTCTAAACTATTTAAATTAGAAGTAAACAAAATTGGAACGGAAAAATTTAAATAAAAAAAGAAACTATCAAAACAGGCATTAGCTATTTTTAAAATTTTAGCAGATTTTTTAAATGCATTAACATATTTTGGATAGCTTTTTGTTAAATGCTTTTAGTAATTTTTAATACATGGAGTTTGATTTGAAATCATGGACTTTTCTTATTTTAGAAACATTTTTTCAAACTTGTAAACATTTTATTGTATATACGAGCATTTTTTACAAAAACTCCGAACAGTTTTTGAAGTCACAAACATTTTATTTTTTAAAATATGTTGATTTAAAATTTTATGTTTATTAAAATTTTAAAGGTTATTTGAAGTTTAAATTATTTGAAATAAAAAAATAAAATGGAACTGAAGATAAATAAATAAACAGAACTAAAAAAACTGACGCCTGTGCAAGGGCCGGCCCATACAGCGTGCTGGATATTCTATCAGGGTGCAGAGCGTAATATAGGAGGTTTTTTACATGGGCCGGCCCAGTCCAAGATTTTTCGCTATGTGAAACGTTTTCTATTACTTACTGGTGGCATGGTGGGTAATTTATGCAAACTTCAAGGGCAATTTCCATGACGTACCACACAAGCAATAGGTGCTTTATTAATAGGTAAAGATGGTGCGTTCTATGATGTCTCTTGCCGATTTGTCGTTATTTTTTTGAGGTTATTTTGTAGAAACAGCTGCATTCAATTTATTAGGGCACCACCAAAATCCGTTGAGACAACGTTGTATGAATTGTGGTTTGGCAACAAACACTACAAAGATACCCCTAGTAAAGCAACACAAATTCTACAACATTTTAACTATATGTTGTAAAATTTACAATAGATACGCATATAAGCAGTGCAACATATGTGTTGTAAATTTGCACCTGCTGACCCTATTCGTGTGACATATGACAAAAAAACAGAAAAAAGGAAAATGACAAAGAAATACACGTGAGGAACAGAACCCCCGATTCCCCATCATCTCTCCCAAATCCCCGCCAACAACCGCCTCGTCTTCCTCCGACCCACCTCGCCGCCAGCACCCCCTCCCCTCCTCCCACCTCAAAGCTCATGAGGCTGTCGGATCCTTAGCATCCCCCACCCACCGATGCCCCTCCTCTCTCTCCCTCTCTTCACGCGGCTCGTCAATGAGGCACCTACGGCGGCTGATTCATGCGAAGTCTAGTGAATCCTACCACGACGAAGCACAGCCGCAGTCCCCTCGCACCGAAAGCCCTCCCGTATGGTAAGATCTAGCGCACCAAAGACCACCCGGAAGCCTCCCTCTCATGGCTACGGCTTCGGGCATCTTCTCCGGTGTCGGTGGCCATGTCAGCCTCTTTTCCACGTGCTTGCACTGACAGTCATCTCTTGTTACCTAGGTTGGCGCTTCGAGGATATCATGATTTTGTTTCTTTTGTTGGGATGGATAGTAGCTTATTCCAGATTGTAATTGTAGTTTGTTATTGTTACAGAAATTGTTTGGAAGTTGCTGGAGGCAAAACTGCTTGCACATGTTTGGGGTGGCGATCACGGCGATGTGTGCTCTTGTCGCTTTTCCTCTTCCCACTGAAGCGGACAATATGGTAAACATTGGGATAAAGTTTCATACCTCCCTGCTATTGACTGTTCTTTCTTGTTATGCTTGTTTTTGCATATACATCCTATCCTGTTTTTTATGAATAGTGAGTTCGTTTTTACCCTGTGAGAAGATCCGAGTAAGACCAAGAATCGATGTGGTTGGAATTCATGTTAGATTCACAGAAGTAGTCTATGATTTTTGTTGTGCGAGATTTGTGCCTAACTTGGACCATCTTCACATGTATTCCGTGTTGATCAAGTGTTGATGATGTGCTGATCCGTCAAGTTGAGATTTAGTTTTTTCATGACCATGCTGATATGCGTTGATCCTGTCGATAACTTGTTGTCTTATCCTTGATTGTACTCTAATAGATGTGAAGTGCATGTATGTTCTCTTTGTTTACACTTCTGTATAAACCAAGGCATGTTTCCTAAGCTACTTTTATTCTAGTTTTTTGTAGTACTCCTGAAAGTATTTATAACAATTTACTCCTGTAAATATTTTGTCCCTTTGTCGATTGTCTAAATGCACAAGCAATACCTGAAATTAGCCTTTTTGGATTGTAACGGTCTTAGATGAAGCAGCTGAAGTTGACACTCGCACAATGTTTCTTGCAATTAAGTGAACATTCGACTTCAGTTGTGCCATTTTAGGTTTCAGTCCATTGGTTGCAAAAGAATTTGTATGTGTGAGATCAGGTTATCTACATGGTGATGTATGCACTCGGATACAAGATGTCGGTGACTTGCTGCATTTCAAAGTGCGATGTGATGTTATGTGAATCGTATACTTATAATACTACAGGAATGCCATAGATCGGCTACTGTGTTTGGTAAAAATTAGGACAGTCTAAATGCAGTGAATGCCATTTTCCTTGCTGCATCTTTCCTTTTAATTATTTTCTGAAAGTATTAGGTGGGACTAGAGCGCATGGGGAGTGCCCATGTTCTTATCAGTCTTGTTTTCCTTTTTTTGAGATTTAGGATAATTTGGTTAAGGTAGTTGGGCAAAAGTGCAACACTGCTTTCTGATATATGGTTCAAAGCTTTGAGCTACTACATCAGAATTTTCCTCTCCATATTTGAACTCATCCAAACTTACAAATTTCTTGGATGTTTATACCATTCAGATTCTTCTTTCAAATTAGTTTGGTTATTTGTAGTCAATATGGGTGGGCGCGGCAAAACACACCTTCATGTTCTTGTATATATATTTACTCTCTGGTTCGTTCATCATGATGCGTGTGCATAAGGATAAATATCTAACTAACTCGGGGATAAATTCATTGAGTCACACGTAAAGTTTTCAAGATAGCAAGTAAGACACATATAACCTGAGGAATATAGGTGGCTCTTATTTTATTAAGTAGGAATGGAACTTGATGAAGCTTTACTTGTGTTACGCTGTTCTAGAGATGCATGCGACACCTGTAACCTTTTCCGCTTGGTTTTACAGCTGCACACACCAACTCGATGCTGGGGGGAGGCTATAAAGCAAGTTGACTTCATCGAACAAGTCATGGATGACGACATAGAAGGTATACTCTCTCCCCTCCCCCTACCATGCTACTGCTTGTTGTGTTCACGGCCATTGAGTACTGCTATCCATGCAAAATTATATGATTTGGGGTTGTAGGTTTTAGTGGATTTATTAGGAAAAAAATTAAATTACTTGGTTCACATAGAAAAGTATGACTGCAGGTGTACAGAATTAGCAGCATATCTCTAGGCTGGTGATAACCATGCAAAATTTGTTTCTGTGAATTTGAGCTGTAGGTTTGTTCCAAAGCATGGTCAACAATGTAGGTTTGTCTATTTTGTGTCGGATGACTAAAACCAACTAGAGCTAAATGTTTTCGTTTAGTTTTAGGTGACTAAAACCATTCTAGTTCAGTTTGCTAACTAACTGGTGATCCAAAATTCAAACTTGATGGTGTTGAAATTACAAATGAATTCTAGGCAGTGCATGTTGATAAGGCACGTGAGAATACTGAAGATATGGTACGGAGTCGCAAAAACTGCAATACTCTTGGTAATGCGGAAAAACAAAGATTGCATGGCCATCAACCTCTATGTGTGTCTAATATCATGCCTCTGTCATTACTTGCATCACTAATGAACCGTGTGTTAACAATTTTTTCTACTTTCTTTGTAGATTCACAAGATATATGGTTGAATATATGGGTGCATGGCAAGTATACTACAATGATGATGATAATGTTCTGGTTCATGATGATGATGATGGATGCTTTCTATTTTAGTTAAGTTGTAGGGAGGTTGTTCTGGTTGGATGATGCCCCTTGGTTAAGTTTTAGTTAAGTTGTAGGGATGTTGACGGATGCTTTAAGTTTAAGTTTCATTGTCAAGAAAATATTTAGATTATGCATCACACGTGGGTGATGTACCTCCTGTAATATCCACTATTGTAATCCAACAATATTATCCAATATAGGTTTTCTTCCTCTCGAGTATATTCTCTTATTTTTTCCTTACTTGATATACATAATTATCACCATTATGTGGAGCATTGGTTTAATTGTTGGCAATGTAATAGTTCAAAAAAAATTGTTGGCAATGTATAAAATATTATTGTAGTGCCCTAGATGTAAACCTTGCCATATTTGGAACCTAACTCATGTGGGTCCACCTTGTCATGCTATGAGAGAGCCCATGCTCATTATTTCTTGTGATGTCACCTTATCATTTTTCTCTTCCTTTGCATGCATGCATTCCTTATCATGCCATGTGTTCTTGTTGTTGCATTGTGTTCTTGTGATTTCATGTGTTGCCTTGTGATGATGTTGCATGTGGTGTATAGCTTGTGTGGAGTGGTGCTTGTGATAGTAAATGCTTAGGTTTCAAAACCATCTCCACCCCTCCTCTCTATTTCTCCTATGTCAAGATTCCCTTCTCCCTTCCCTCTTTTAAAAAAATGCCCATGGTTTAGCAGGTTTTGTGTGGGATATGGAGTGTGCGTTTGCTATTTTTAAAACATGTTTTGAGGGGCATATAATTACAAAACAGACCAAGTTAATTCTGTTTTGTAAAAATATTTACTTGCTCCTAAATTCTTGTTCTTATTTTTATTGATTAGGTATTGATTTTCCATGACCAGGGAAGTGCTAGCTTATTTTTTTTCTCTTGTAGTTTACCTTGTGCATTTCTTCCTTCTCTGGTAATTCCTGTTAAAAGCAAAATACCAGTGAGTTGTTTTATCTCTATCCGGCGCCTAAGTGGGCTTCCTCCCGCTCTGGTGGCCCATCTTCTCTTCCTCTTCGCAGCGCAGGAGCCCAGCTAGCGGCGCATCTCCTTCTTCCCCGACGTCATGCATGTACGATCTGCTGGCAGCCTCCCGATCAGCATGAGCTTGATCCAGCGGTTCAAGCTCGTTCCCCGAGGCTCTTATAACACTCCTCTCCCTCCCCAGGCAGCTAGGGTTCCTCCTCTCCCTCCTCTTCTTCCTCCCGCGCCGCCAGAGAGCTTGAGGTCGCTCCCAACGCCATGACCAGCTCCGGGTCGAGCTCGTCGCCGGCGTAGCTACCACCTCGTCGCCTCCCCGCAACTGCGCAAGCAAGAGGACCCAGGAGGGGTTCCATTTTTGCGCGGAGCCGGATCCGGGGCTTCTTCCTCGACGTCCCCGACAAGCACCTTCTTCCTCGGCCAGCGGCTTTTACCTGCAGCAGTAGACGCGCTTCTTCTTCTTCCACGTCGGGCGCCTCTCCTCTGGACGCAAGGTGAGCGAGACCGTGCCTTCCCCCCTCCTCGTTTCCTCTTCGGTAGTGGCGCTGAGCCTCCTGCTCGAGGCTTGCCGAGGTTGCACCGGTAGGCTGTGTAGCTGTTTTTCTGCTAGTTGGCGCAGGCAGGGTAGATATCCACGTTCGTGGTGAAGTAGTCGCGGCCTTGCCGAGATGGCCCCGTGGCTGTGTGCGTAGTTGTAGTAGGGTCCTCCTTCTCCTCATTTTGCTTCGGCCTTCCGGTGGCGCAGCAGCAGCTACAGCACGACGAGGTAGCCGGCGGTCACCCTGTCGCTGTGCTCCTCTGTCGAAGCAAGCAGTAGCTTTGATGATATATGTGTGCGTGACGGTTCTCTGTAGGCGTGGTTTGCAGGAGAGTAAAGGTAGCAGGGGCTCCCTCCCCCTCGTAGCGCCATCCCAGATCGGTAGGTCGCCCTCGGGTGGCGCGGCGGTAGCAGCTGTTCGCTCCGGCGTCTTCTCTGTCGCCGGCGCTCAGAGGTGTTGCAGGGACGGCGAGAGCGATGGCTTTCCTTGTTTCAGGTTCCTCCCCTGTTAGTAAACGTTTCGTAGCCCAGTGGTAACTAGCGTGGCGTGCCTGATGGAGGGCGCGGGTTCGATTCCCCCTCGGCACTCTTTTGGTTTTGCTGGTTTAAATTGCACAATAGCAACAGGGACAGGTTACCCTGTTTACTTCCCCTACCCTGTCAACACAGTGGCAGTGGTGTAGTGGCTAGGTGTTGTGGCTGTGTACCAGAGGTACTGGGTTCGATTCCCAGGAGCCCTGATGCATATTTCTTTTTTTTTTTGCTTTTCTTTTATTTTTGTTACTTCTTTTTCTTATGCATAGACATCAAGGTGGCCTTTTAAGTTCTTTTCCTGCTAGTGTAGACGGGTGCAGGTTGTATTTGTGTGTGTGTTTTGCACACACTAGAATAGTGATATATGTGTGTTTGTGGCTTAAGTGATATGTGTGTGTATGTGATCTTGCTAGTTTATGTTGATGGTGTGATTGCAAGTAGGCATGAGTGCAAAGGAGTTGTAAGTGAAGTTGATGGTGTAGGTTGGAGATGTGTTTGTAGTGAGTGCACACCACATGTGTTACCTACTAGAAGTGTTTGAGAGGTGATGCTTCCATGTCACTTGCATAGTAGTTTCCCCCCTCATGTTGTTCTTGGGGTTAAGAGCTTGTGATGGGGTTGTGGTGATGATATATGTGTGTGTGTGGAACTTCCCACCTTGCAAAACTATGCACCTTCACATGTCCATATGTGAGAGGGCATGGTGTTGTGTGTGTGGGGTGACTTGTGAGAAGTAATTGTGTTGTTGATGTGCATGACACAAACATGGGGTTCAAACCCCCATGTCACTTTGTCATTGTGCACATGAACACAACCTTTGTAGTTGTTGTCTTAGTAGGAACTATATGAAATGATGCACTAATTACTAGGCATGATTTGGAGTAGTTTCCTCTTCCTTAGTTTGTGGCCACTTGATCCAAGTAAGTGCTCACATGTTATATATGATTTTGGGGTAGGATCTCCCAAGGAATCTAGTGGTGAAGTTTGTTTTTCCATTAGGATACTTTATGGAGTTGACATATTCAGTTTTGTTGCAAGTTTGTTCTTTGATTCCATGGAATAGGTGGAGCCCAAGGGCATGAGTTTTTGTGTGATAGTAGTAGGGGTTTTTCTCTATACCACAGTGGTGTCAATTATCTCTTGGTGTTATGTGTGTGCAAACTATGCCTAGACAAAGTGGGCATGTGGCTGAAAAATTTCAGATTAGTGAAATCTGAAATTCCACTAAGTCTGGGATTCTGGAAACATTTTCTTCCCCTATAGATGAGGATGTGCTGGTCATTATGTTGAGAACTAGCCTTAGTTCAGTGCTAGGATTTTGAACCTGGTATGTTGGTGAAGCTCCCTGGCAAATTTAAAATCATTTGGAGTCCAGTAGATTGTGTTTTCAGTGCTGTAAAAAAGCTTCAGAACAGAGACAGAAACTCAGGTGCAGGAATTTTCACCAAGTCCGTGAGATCTTATGGTTTTGGGAAAGTTTGTGGCCTTGTATCTTCTAGAGTTTAATTCCTTTTGCTGTGATTCTTGCTGGTACTTGTAGTGTTCTTGGTGGGCAACATCCACATATATTATTTGTCATGTTTGGAGACCTGTAGCTATGTTGCATGTAGCTCCCAAAGAGTTAAGATGCAGATTATGGCAGATTATGTAGTTTAGTCATTTTGGTCAATGTGTGTGCTTAGTTGATGTTGTGGTGTTCTTCCTTGCTCCAATCCATTCATGTTCGGTTGTTACTTGTCTTGGCAACCTGGGAATACCAGATTTGTGCCAATTGTGAGTGTGGTGTTGATTCTTCCACGTAGAGCTTCATATCTTGTTTCATTGATTCCCATTGATCCGTAGCTCCGTTTGCAATGTTCTTTACATGGTTTTGCACCGTTTTCACGAGCCGCATCTGTTCATGTCATTCTCATGCATGTCAAAATAGCTTAGTGTACAGTGCTGTCCAGAAACTTGCAGTAGTTTATTTTGCTTGTGCTAGTGATAGAAATAGTGGTGCATGCTCAATTTTCATCTCATGCATCATGTGATTGTTGCATCTTGTGGTGCTGCTGTTCATTGGCTGTTATTCTTATGTTGGGTAGCACCAGGCTCGGAGAACGAATACGTGGAGTCAGGAGAGTACGTGCAGGACGAACCAGAACCATTCCAAGCTGAGGATATCACAGGCAAGATGATATGACCTTGATTCCATCTCTAGACTTGTTATGTTAGTTTCGTTTCCATGTCATATTGCTCGCTGCCTACCACTGAATTAAATTGCCTCTTGAAATGCCATGAGCCCAAACACCGTTCTCCTTCCTAGCAAAACTTGTGTGGCTAAGTAGGCTTGCTCAGCTACTAATGTTAGCATTGCTAGTTGCAGGTGCTTTGCCTCATGTGACAACATGAGCTTGATATCATTATCTTAAATTCTGTTATTTAATTAATGCACCTATATACTTGGTAAATGAAGGGAGGCCTAGCCTTTTGCCGGGTGCTTTGTTCCGTTATTGCCGCCTTAGTTACCGGTTACCGGTGTTTGATTCCATAATGATCGCTCCTAACACATTCGGGGTTGTTATGGGGACCCCCTTGATAAATCACGTAGTGCTAAGGCTTGTCCGGCAGGACCCAACATTGGTGTTAATTTGCTAATAACTTAATAATAATCTACATAGGGAGTAGCTACCCCGAGGATCTTTAATCAACAACCCGGGCCAGTGCTCCTCATGAGTGTTGCTCCAAACTGGTCTGCCTGCGGGGCCACCACAAGGAAACTTGAGGTTTGGTACATGTAGCTAGTTCCATCCGGCGTGTCCTGAGACTGAGATACGCGGCTCTTATCGGGGTCATCGACACGTCGGGAGGTCCTGCTAGCCTTGCCTTACCTTAGCGGTATATCTTGCGTATAGGAATCCCAGTGAAGCTTTGGTTTCCCCCAGAGTTGAGGTTTTCCTCTAAGGAGTCCGACGAGATCACGAGATTCGTGATGGAGGATGCCTTTGCGGCCTGTGTTCGTTTGTGATGGACTAGTTGGAGCACCCCTGCAGGGTTTAATCTTTCGGAAAGTCGTGCCCGCGGTTATGTGGCAACTTGGAATATTTTGTTAACATCCGGTATTAGAGAACTTAAACATAAACTAATAAAACTGTCAACTGTGTGCATAACCGTGACTGTCCCTTCGAAGATCTCTCTTCGATCGGGAACACGGTGGGGTTATGAATGCCGTAGGTAGGTGTTCAGGATCACTTAGTGATCAAGTAATCCAGACCGCTAGCGTAGCCCACCTTCACTTCTATTTTGCGTAAGTTAGCCACTTAATCAAGCATAGGTTGCTGCAGCCTGATACACTCCACCCTTACCCTACCCAATAACATGACTAGTTCTGGCACCAAGGTCTTAGATTGCTGAGTCCTTGTGGCTCACGGATTCCTCCGAAACTCCCAGCAGGTACAGGTATCCCAGAGACAGATGATCCCGACGGCACCGAGCTGGCGTGGCAGTACGACGAGGTGACAGACCGCCTCTACGTGAACTTTCGGACTGAGGCGTGGTCGTGATCGTGGGCCTGCAACAGGGTAGCGTAGCATTTTCCATGTTTTGTAGTCCGTAGCGGAACTACCTTGATTGTCTCTGTGTTGTACTCTGAGTTATTAATAAGAAGACAGTTGAATCCCGAATTGTCTACTTTTATTATTATTTGTGCTATGTTACTTGCTTGCGAAACGCTTAGATGCGCTTCTTTCCTATTCGGGGGCCTCGACCCCCAGATCGGAAATGACCGCATCTTGGTCGTTACAAGTTGGTAATCAAAGCCTTACGACCATAGGAGCCTTTGTGTGATCGTACTTGGCCGAGTCGAGTCTAGAAAATGTTTTGAGTATTAGTTATATCGGAGAGTAGGATTCTTTTTTCTCCTCTTCTATGCTCTGGTGAGGTACCCGTCTTAGGAAATCTCTAACTCTACTTTTCTCGCTCAAATTTTTTTTAGGATCACGCGGGTATTTGTGAAATCTATATGATTTCGATGTGACGGAATCATGTCCTGGTGCCTCCTATCTGCTTTAAGTATCAGGGGAGTTGAGCTCCAGGGATTATCGCGCACATCACCATCATTCAGATTTCTGAGTATCTAAGAACGGAGGGTGTTCATTATTGCTTCAATACGGGTAGTGGTGAGATAACCCCGATGCCCCCAGTACTGGTGTAGATTGTTCGGGAGTATTACCACACTTTGTATCGTTGTGATCACGAGGATCTGTTGTAGATGAAGGTTCGATATGCTGGTTGTGTGTTGAAGGATGTGATATAGGTGACAGATTAGTTTACGAGTTGTGTGAAAATACTCCTTGTATCCGTGTACCAGATTGCATGACCAGTTATTTCGGGAATTCATAGGTGGGATATCTAGTAGTATCTTATAGGACTATCTTCCTGCAGACGCTTGATTGAGGTTTGGGAAATCTCGGTCATATGTTTGTTCCGAGCAGTTCTAGCTCACGCTTGTTTGCAGTGGTCCGTATCGGAATTTTGTCGTCTGTTACTTTGAGGATGCACTCTTGCTATGTTGTTCGAGTGCAATGCTAAATTCTATTCAGATATTCTGTCTTTTGATTCAGCAATATCTTCAATTATTCTGTGGACTAATATGCTGTCCGTCTTCAGGATGGCTCCACTGACTCGTCAGACCCCAGCGCGTGAGGATATGCCGCCTCCACCTCCTCCTCCTCCTCCGCCGCCGCCTCCTCCTGCAGAGGCCTGGCAGGCGATGATGGCAGCTACTAATGCAAACACTCAGATGCTGTTGTAGTTGATCCAGGAGAGAACCAATCATCAGCAGGGCAATTTCCAGCAGGGTGGCAATCACTTCGCCAATCTGAGTCAGTTCCTGTCAAACCAGCCTAAGACGTTCACTTCTTGCGACCAGCCGTTTGATGCGGAAGATTGGATCCGTGATATGAACAAGCATTTCGAGTGTAGCAATGTGCGTCCGGAGGACTATGTCAAGTTTGCAACGTTTCAGTTGAAGGGGCAGGCTTCTATTTGGTGGCAACAGCTTAAGGACTCCAGAGGTGGCAGGGTGTTGTCTTGGGACGAGTTTTGTCGTGACTTCAGGTCCCACTACATTCCTTCCAGTTTTGTTGAGGAGATGCGTGAGAAGTTCAGGCATTTGAAGCAGGGCAGCAATCCTGTGTACAAGTACAATGTCGAGTTCCACGAGCTGGCCCGTTACGCGTTGCAGGATGTCCCGGATCAGAAGAGCAAGATCTATCAGTTCAGGGGTGGCTTAAAGGAGGATTTGCAGTTAGCGCTTGCTTTGCACGATCCTGAGGAGTTTGATAAGTTCTACAACTTGGCTCTCAGAGCAGAGGCAGCCTTGCTCAGGGTGGAGAACTCCAAGAAGCGCTTCAGAGATTCGAGCTCTTCCTCGACTGAGATGGTTCAGAAGCAACAGAGGTTTTGGGTTTCTCCTCCTCCTCCTCGACACTCGCAGCAGCTGAAGCACTCAGGTGGACGTGGTTCTTCCCACCCACCCAACCCTGGCTTCCAGCAGAGATACCAGCACCAGAAGAAAGGGCCTCCTCAGACTCAGTTCCCGCAGCCAGCAGATGTCACTTGTCACAAATGTGGGCAGAAGGGTCACTATGCCAACAAATATACTTCTCAGCTCCGTCTGCCGCCTCCTCCTCCAGGCAAACCTCCAAGCAAC
This sequence comes from Hordeum vulgare subsp. vulgare, assembly GCF_904849725.1. NCBI lineage: Eukaryota > Viridiplantae > Streptophyta > Magnoliopsida > Poales > Poaceae > Hordeum > Hordeum vulgare. The sequence continues at coordinate 549,975,147 of NC_058523.1, forward strand.
GCTCTTGTCAAATTCAACCCCAGATCAGCTCGAGTCAACATGGTGAATGCAACTGAGGCAGAAAATTCATCAGATGTGATCATGGGTAACCTCCTCGTCAATGATATTCCTGCTAAAGTGTTATTTGATTCTGGTGCTTCGCATTCCTTCATCTCATACCCCTTTGCATTTGGTAATAATATTGCGACCGAGTTCCTTCCCAAGTCATTGCAAGTTGTGTCTCTGGGTATGCGGATGAGCTCTCAGTTGTTCGTCCCAGATGTTTCTGTCAAGATGGGCAATTATGCTTTTCTGGCATCTCCTATTGTCTTGGGCAAGTCCGACATCGACTTGATTCTTGGTATGGACTGGTTGGCCATGAACAAGGCGTCAATTGATTGTGAAGCTAAAGAAGTGAAGCTTACCCACTCTTCGGAGGATGTGATTATATTTGCGGCGCGCGATGACACAATCCGTTTGTTATCCTTGAATGAAAAGGGTGAGATCAATCCTATTGAGCAAGTTCCAGTAGTCTGCGAATATCAAGATGTGTTTCCTGAAGAGCTGCCAGGCATGCCTCCGCACCGTGAAGTTGAGTTTGTCATTGAGCTTGAGCCAGGCACAGAGCCAGTGTGCAAACGGCCGTACAAGCTGGGTCCAGAAGAGTTGAAGGAACTCAAGAGGCAACTCGATGAGCAGGAGCGTTTGGGTTTGATCAGACCAAGCTCGTCTCCGTGGGGATGTGGTGTTCTATTTGTCAAGAAGAAGGATGGTTCCGACCGGCTGTGTGTCGATTACCGCCCATTGAACAAGAAGACAATCAAGAACAAATATCCACTTCCAAACATAAATGAGTTGTTCGAACAGTTGAAAGGTGCTAAAGTATTCTCCAAGCTTGATCTCAGAATGGGCTATCATCAGATTCGCATTCGCGAGGAAGACATACCGAAGACGACATTCAGGACCAGTTTTGGCTCGTATGAGTATACGGTCATGTCTTTTGGTCTGGCTAATTCTCCTCCGACTTTTTGTCGATTGATGAACTATATTTTCTCACCATACAAGAATGAATTTGTCTTGCTCTATCTCGACGACATTCTGGTCTTTTCTGAGGATGAGGAAGAACATGAGAAACATCTCAGGTTGGTGCTTGATAAACTGAAAGAATACAAGCTGTATGCCAAGTTTTCCAAGTGCGAGTTCTGGCTGAAAGAAGTGGTTTATCTTGGGCATATTATCTCTGCCGAGGGCCTTAAGGTTGACCCGTCCAAGGTTCAAGCCATTGTTGAATGGGAACCTCCGCAGAATGTGAAGCAGCTTTGAAGCTTTCTCGGTCTTGCCGGATATTGCAGAAGATTCGTTGAGAACTTCTCCAAAATTGCCAAGCCGCTCTCTAGTCTTCTTCAGAAGGGTGTCAAGTATGCAGTGGCGGAGACAGGGGGCGAGCAGGGGCCTGGCCCCCCCCCAACGACCAGCTTACACATGAAGTATTGCTACGTATATACCTGTACTTGGCTTGTTGCCCCCATCAGCAGTACTGCCAAGCACTTTGTGAAAGTACAGGTACCGAGCTGTCTTTCATAAGTGCATAATTAACTATACATAGGATTAGTCGCCGAGCCGTCCGTCATTCCAGTGTTCCAGACTTCAATTTAATTGCCGCACTGCTGCCTCGGCTCCTCATATGCTTCAGTGCTTACAGCTTGCCATTCTTCAGAGTAGTCAAGTGAGTGCACTGTGCACGGCCACACTGGTACGAGGAAGCGGGCACAAGGGTCAAGGGACAAGAAGAGATCAAGAGAAGGAGCTCGATCGGCGACACAGCCGGCCGCCGGATGGTGGGTGGGTTTAACTAGCTAAGCACTGCTGCTTCTTCAATATTCAGAGTTTCAGACTCCAGTCGCGTCTGTGGTCTGCTCGCCTCGCCGCTCCGTCTGCTTGACCTCGCCGCTCCGTCTGCTTGACCTCGCCGCTCCGTCTGCTCACGGCTCGCCGGTGTCTGCTCGCCCCGCGGCCTCGTCGCTCCGTCTGCTCACGGATCGCCGGCCCATCACCCTGCTCTGCTCGGCTGTCCGAGGTGCCGATTCTGTCTGCATAATATTCAGGTATATGGCTGCACTTTCTATAATTCTATTTGCTGCAATTCCTGTACTTTTTTAGCTCACCACTGTTGAACTTCAGGCAGCAACTATGAAAAGAAAAGCAGGGCCAAACAACATTAAGATTAATGCTTTTTTTAAGCCGATTACTTCAAGTTCAGTTAGTGAGGCGGATCTAAGTTCAGTTGGTGAGGCGGATCCAAGTTCAGTTAATGATTCTTATCAGGATATGCATATGCCGGACATGATAAATGTTACAGAACAAGCAGAAATTATAACCACTCCTTATCAGAGAGACCCTGGTAAACGTTGTCAAATTTGGGAGCTCCAACCGGACAAGCAAGATGATGCTCGGCATTTTTATATATCCAAGGGAGCATATCGACCAGAGTTAGACCAATACCCATTTGCTGAAAAGTCTAAACGCCGTCGTCGATTTCAAAAAGATTGGTACACAAATTTCTGGTGGCTTGAGTATTCAACTCACACTGATAGCGCTTATTGTTTGCCGTGCTTTCTCTTCTCAAAAAAACCTGTTGGGAGATGTGGTTCTGATACATTCTCAGTCAAAGGTTTTAGAAACTGGAAAAAGGTTAATGATGGAAAAGCATGTGCTTTTCTAACTCATGTTGGGGGTCCTGACTCTGCTCACAACTATTCAGTTCGGTGTTATGAAGATCTCAAGACTAGTATGGCTCATATCGACAAGGTGATAGAAAAGAAAAATAAGAAACTAGTTACTGATGCAAGATTGAGGCTTAAGACTTCCATCGATGCCATGAGGTAAGCAATTTTTTAACATCAACTAAAATTTGACATGACTTAATGTTTTGGTATCTAACATCTAGTCGCTTTGTCCCATTAGGTGGCTGATATTCCAAGCTTGTCCTTTTAGAGGTCATGATGAATCTGCGGGGTCTAAGAACCAAGGAAATTTTCTTGAAATGGTTAAGATTCTCGCTTCTTACAATAAGGACGTCGCAACTGTTGTTCTGGAAAATGCTCCAGGTAATGCGAAATATACATCCGGAGAAGTTCAGAAAGAGGTTGTTGGCATACTTGCTCGAGAAGTGCAAAAAGCAATTAAAGAAGAAATAGGTAATGCCAAGTTCTGTATAATGGTAGATGAAGCTCGCGATGAATCAAAAAAAGAACAAATGGCAGTTGTTCTTCGGTTTGCCAACAAAGAAGCAGAAATAATTGAGCGTTTCCTTGATCTAGTTCATGTTACGGACACTGCTGCCTTAACTTTGAAAAATGCAATTTGTGCTTTACTGTCAGATAATAACTTAAGCGTACATGACATCAGGGGCCAAGCATATGATGGTGCAAGCAATATGAGAGGGGAATGGAATGCATTGAAGGCACTTATTCTTCGTGAATGACCATATGCCTACTATATTCATTGTATGGCTCATCAGTTACAATTGGCGCTTGTTGCTGCATCACGAGAGGTACATGAGGTGCATAACTTCTTTCAGAATGCAAATTTTGTAATAAATGTTGTCAGTGCTTCTACAAAGCGCAATGATGAGCTACTAGCAAATCAAGCGGAGGAAATTGCTCGTGGAATTGAGTTGGGAGAGCTTGATACAGGTAGAGGGCAAAACCAAATAGGAACCTTACAGAGAGCAGGAGACACAAGATGGAGTTCACACTATAAGTCCATACAGAGATTAAAAAAGATGTTTGCTGCTACAGTTGCGGTCTTAAGAGGTATAGCAACTGATCGTTCAGCCACAAAATATTCTCGTGGAGATGCCGTTGGATCCCTTAAAATTGTCATATCGTTTGATTTTGTGTTCATTCTACATCTGATGGAAAAGATTATGAAGATCACTGATGTGTTGTGTCAGAAACTTCAATAGAAATCTTTGGATATTTTAAATGCCTTGGGTTCTGTTTCTAACACAAAGGTCCTACTTGGTGAGCTAAGGGAACATGGTTGGGAATCTCTTTTAGAGGAGGTCAAATCTTTTTGTGTCAAGCACGAGATTGATATCCCAGATTTGGACGCAAAGTATGTTCTTCTACTTTCTCAAATTACTTAACTTATATTATGTTATATCTTTGTTGATTTTTATCTTGAGAATTGAGCTGACTTTGTAATGAAATTAATAGGTATGTTGATGTCACCAAATCTCGAAATAAGCATGATAACACAACAACACTCCACCACTACAAAGTTGATGTTTTCAGTGTTGCAATTGACCAACAACTGAGTGAATTGAACGATCGATTCAATACCCAAGCAACCGAGCTCCTTACTCTCTGTTCATCATTGGATCCAAGACATGAATCTTTTGATATCACAAAGATAAGCACCCTTGCAGAAAAATTTTATCCAGCTGATTTTTCAAGTCAAGAATTAGCTCAGTTGGAAAGTCAGCTACCTCATTTTCAGCTAGATGTGTGCAACCATCCAGAACTGATGACCTTGCCATCTATTGCTAGTTTAACAAAAGGACTGGTTAAAACAGGTAAAGCTTCTTCATATCCAATGGTTGACAGGTTGTTGAGACTAGTTATCACCCTACCAGTCTCAACGGCGACTGCAGAGCGGGCTTTTTCGGCTATGAAGATTGTCAAGACTCGTCTTCGAAGTAAAATGGGAGACGATTTGCTTCGCCATTGCATGATAATTTACATAGAAAAAAATTTAGCAGCTAAGATATCTTCTGATGAAATTGTTAATATTTTTGATCTGGTCGGCAATCGTAGAGGCCACTTTAAATTAATAGAAATGTAATGACATTTTTATGTCACTTGAGCAAAACATTGTTCTATATGACTACTTTTGTACTATTTTTTTCATTTTATTTGGCTTGCCCCCCCCCCCCATATTCAAATCCTGGCTCCGCCACTGCAAGTATGCTTGGTCTCCAGAGTGTCAACTGGCATTCAATACACTCAAATAGAACCTTATCTCCACTCCGGTATTGGCCCCTCCGGATGATTCCAAGCCGTAGCAGGTCTTTTCCGATGCTTCTCTCCAGGTTCTCGGTGCAGTCTTGATGCAAGACAGGAAGGTGGTTGCTTATACCTCCAGGCAGCTGAAGCCTGCGGAGAAGAACTATCCTGTGCATGATCTCGAGCTAGCAGCTGTTGTGCACGCCTTGATGACTTGGAGACATCTCTTGTTGGAACGTAAGGTTGAAGTTTTCACCGATCACAAGAGCCTCAAGTATATTTTCACTCACCCTAACTTGAATCTTCGGCAAACACGTTGGGTGGAAATGCTCCAGGATTTTAATCCGAGTGTTGAGTACACGCCAGGCAAGGCAAATGTTGTGGCGGATGCATTGAGCAGGAAGGCATATTGCAACAGTCTGATTCTGCAACCTCTCCAGCCGGGTCTTTCTGAGTCTTTCAGAAAGCTTAATCTTCAGCTAGTTCTTCAGGGTTTTCTTGCGAACCTTCAGATCTCTCCTACCTTGGAAGATCAGGTCAGAGCAGCTCAGCTACTTGATGCTATGGTGAAGAAGGTCAAGATTGGCGTGGGAAAGAGTCTTCCCAAGTATAAGTGTTTCACTGTTGATGCCAGGGACACATTGTTTTTTGAGGACCGCCTTGTCGTCCTGAAAGGTGATCTCAGGAAGGTAATCATGGAAGAAGCTCATAACTCTTTGCTCTCTATTCATCCTGGAAGTTCCAAAATGTACCATGACTTGAAGCAGACTTTCTGGTGGACTCGTATGAAATGTGAAATTGCGTAATTCGTAAACGAGTGTGATGTATGTCGAAGGGTGAAAGCAGAACATCAAAGACCAGCAAGCCTCTTGCAGCCTTTGCCGATTCCCGAATGGAAGTTTGATCATATTGAGATGGACTTCGTCACCGGGTTTCCGAAGTCCAAGAAGGGCAATGACGCTATCTTCGTCATCATCGACAAAATGAGTAAAGTAGCGCATTTCCTTCCAGTCAAGGAGTCCATTTCAGCACCTCAGCTGGCAGAGTTGTACACCTCCAGGATTGTCTCTTTGCACAACGTACCTATGATGATCTCTTCAGATCGCGGAAGTATCTTCACTTCCAAGTTCTGGGACTCCTTTCAGTCTGCTATGGCACGAAGATCCGCTTCAGCACAGCGTTCCATCCGCAGACTAGTGGTCAAGTGGAGAGAGTGAATCAAGTTCTTCAGGATATGTTGAGAGCCTGTGTTATCTCTTTTGGCATGAAGTGGGACGATTCTCTGCCTTTCGCGGAGTTCTCGTATAACAATAGTTATCAAGCTAGTTCTGGCAAGGCTCCGTTTGAAACTATCTATGGCAGGAAGTGCCGTACTCCGCTCAACTGGTCCCAGACAGGCGAGCGTCAGATCCTTGGCAATGATATGATAGAAGAAGCTGAGGAGATGTGTCGGATCATTCGCGACAACCTCAGAGCAGCGTAGTCCCGTCAGAAGAGCTATTACGATAGCAAGCACCGTGACATGTCATATGAGCTTCATGATTTTGTCTATCTCAAGGTGTCGCCTATGAAGGGTATGCAGCGCTTTGGCATCAAAGGCAAGATTGCGCCTCGTTTCGTTGGTCCGTTCAGAGTGGTTGGCAAGAGGGGCGACCTTGCGTACCAGCTCAAGCTTCCGTCAACCTTTGCAAATGTCCATGATGTGTTCCATGTTTCTCAGCTTCGGAGGTGTTTCAAGACCCCCGAGCGCACTGTTCATCGTCAAGACATCGACCTTCAGCCTGACCTTTCTTATCGTGAGCATCCAGTTGCGGTTCTCGAGGCGGCTGAGCGCAAGACCCGTAACAAGACTGTCAAATTTCTCAAAGTGCAGTGGTCACACCATTCCGATAAAGAGGCTACGTGGGAACGCGAGGATCACCTCCGTTCCGAATACCCCGATTTCTTTCAGTCTTAGATCTCGAGGGCGAGATCTTATTTGTGGTGTGGGAGAGTTTGTAGTGCCCTAGATGTAAACCTTGCCATATTTGGAACCTAACTCATGTGGGTCCACCTTGTCATGCTATGAGAGAGCCCATGCTCACTATTTCTTGTGATGTCACCTTATTATTTTTCTCTTCCTTTGCATGCATGCATTCCTTATCATGCCATGTGTTCTTGTTGTTGCATTGTGTTCTTGTGATTTCATGTGTTGCCTTGTGATGATGTTGCATGTGGTGTATAGCTTGTGTGGAGTGGTGCTTGTGATAGTAAATGCTTAGGTTTCAAAACCATCTCCACCCCTCCTCTCTATTTCTCCTATGTCAAGATTCCCTTCTCCCTTCCCTCTTTTAAAAAAATGCCCATGGTTTAGCAGGTTTTGTGTGGGATATGGAGTGTGTGTTTCTATTTTTAAAACATGTTTTGAGGGGCATATAATTACAAAACAGACCAAGTTAATTCTATTTTGTAAAAATATTTACTTGCTCCTAAATTCTTGTTCTTATTTTTATTGATTAGGTATTGATTTTCCATGACCAGGGAAGTGCTAGCTTTATTTTTTTTTCTCTTGTAGTTTACCATATGCATTTCTTCCTTCTCTGGTAATTCCTGTTAAAAGAAAAATACCAGTGAGTTGTTTTCTCTCTATCCGGCCCCTAAGTGGGCTTCCTCCCGCTCTGGTGGCCCATCTTCTCCTCCTCTTCGCAGCGCAGGAGCCCAGCTAGCGGCGCATCTCCTTCTTCCCCGACGTCATGCATGTACGATCTGCTGGCAGCCTCCCGATCAACGTGAGCTTGATCCAGCGGTTCAAGCTCGTTCCCCGAGGCTCTTATAACACTCCTCTCCCTCCCCCAGGCAGCTAGGGTTCCTCCTCTCCCTCCTCTTCTTCCTCCCGCGCCGCCAGAGAGCTTGAGGTCGCTCCCAACGCCATGACCAGCTCCGGATCGAGCTCGTCGCCGGCGTAGCTACCACCTCGTCGCCTCCCCGTAGCTGCACAAGCAAGAGGACCCAGGAGGGGTTCCATTTTCGCGCGGAGCCGGAGCCGGGGCTTCTTCCTCGACGTCCCCGACGAGCACCTTCTTCCTCGGCCAGCGGCTTTTACCTGCAGCAGTAGACGCGCTTCTTCTTCTTCCACATCGGGCGCCTCTCCTCTCGATGCAAGGTGAGCGAGATCGTGCCTTCCCCCCTCCTCGTTTCCTCTTCGGTAGTTGCGCCGAGCCTCCTGCTCGAGGCTTGCCGGAGTTGCACCGGCAGGCTGTGTAGCTGTTTTTCTGCTAGTTGGCGCAGGCAGGGTAGACGTCCACGTTCGTGGCGAAGTAGTCGCGGCCTTGCCGAGATGGCCCCGTGGTTGTGTGCGTAGTTGTAGTAGGGTCCTCCTTCTCCTCGTTTTGCTTCGGCCCTCCGGCGGCGCAGCAGCAGCAACAGCACGACGAGGCAGCCGGCGGTCACCCTGTCACTGTGCTCCTCTCTCGAAGCAAGTAGTAGCTTCGATGATATATGTGTGCGTGACGGTTCTCTGTAGGCGTGGTTTGCAGGAGAGTAGAGGTAGCAGGGGCTCCCTTCCCCTCGTAGCGCCATCCTAGATCGGTAGGTCGCCCTCGGGTGGCGCGGCGGTAGCAGCTGTTCGCTCCGGCGTCTTCTCTGTCGCCGGCGCTCAGAGGTGTTGCAGGGACAGTGAGAGCGATGGCTTTCCTTGTTTCAGGTTCCTCCCCTGTTAGTAAACGTTTCGTAGCCCAGTGGTAACTAGCGTGGCGTGCCCGATGGAGGGCGTGGGTTCGATTCCCCCTAGGCACCCTTTTGGTTTTGCTGGTTTAAATTGCACAATAGCAACAGGGACAGGTTACCCTGTTTACTTCCCCTACCCTGTCGACACAGTGGCAGTGGTGTAGTGGCTAGGTGTTGTGGCTGTGTACCAGAGGTACTGGGTTCGATTCCCAGGAGCCCTGATGCATATTTCTTTTTTTTGCTTCTTTTGTTACTTCTTTTTCTTATGCATAGACATCAAGGTGGCCTTTTAAGTTCTTTTCCTGCTAGTGTAGGTGGGTGCAGGTTGTATTTGTGTGTGTGTTCTGCACACACTAGAATAGTGATATATGTGTGTTTATGGCTTAAGTGATATGTGTGTGTATGTGATCTTGCTAGTTTATGTTGATGGTGTGATTGCAAGTAGGCATGAGTGCAAAGGAGTTGGAAGTGAAGTTGAAGGTGTAGGTTGGAGATGTGTTTGTACTGAGTGCACACCACATGTGTTACCTACTAGAATTGTTTGAGAGGTGATGCTTCCATGTCACTTGCATAGTAGTTTCCCCCCTCATGTTTTTCTTGGGGTTAAGAGCTTGTAATGGGGTTGTGGTGATGATATATGTGTGTGTGTGGAACTTCCCACCTTGCAAAACTATGCACCTTCACATGTCCATATGTGAGAGGGCATGGTGTTGTGTGTGTGTGGGGTGACTTGTGAGATGTAATTGTGTTGTTGATGTGCATGACACAAACATGGGGTTCAAACCCCCATGTCACTTTTTCATTGTGCACATGAACACAACCTTTGTAGTTGTTGTCTTAGTAGGAACTACATGAAATGATGCACTAATTACTAGACATGATTTGGAGTAGTTTCCTCTTCCTTAATTTGTGGCCACTTGATCCAAGTAAGTGCTCACATGTTATATATGATTTTGGGGTAGGATCTCCCAAGGAATCCAGTGGTGAAGTTTGTTTTGCCATTAGGATACTTTATGGAGTTGACATATTTAGTTTTGTTGCAAGTTTGTTCTTTGATTCCATGGAATAGGTGGAGCCCAAGGGCATGAGTTTTTGTGTGATAGTAGTAGGGGTTTTGCTCTATACCATAGTGGTGTAAATTATCTCTTGGTGTTATGTCTGTGCAAACTATGCCTGGACAAAGTGGGCATGTGGCTGAAAAATTTCAGATTAGTGAAATCTGAAATTTCACTAAGTCTGGGATTCTGGAAACATTTTCTTCCCCTATAGATGAGGATGTGCTGGTCATTCTGTTGAGAACGAGCCTTAGTTCAGTGCTAGGATTTTGAACCTGGTATGTTTATGAAGCTCCCGGCCAAATTTCAAATCCTTTGGAGTCCAGTAGATTGTGTTTTGATTGATGTCAAAAAGCTTCAGAACAGAGACAGATACTCAGGTGCAGGAATTTTCACCAAGTCCGTGAGATCTGATGGTTTTGGGAAAGTTTGTGGCCTTGTATCTTCTAGAGTTTAATTACTTTTGCTGTGATTCTTGTTGGTGCTTGTAGTGTTCTTGGTGGGCAACAGACACATATATTATTTGTCATGTTTGGAGACCTGTAACTATGTTGCATGTAGCTCCCAAAGAGCTAAGATGCAGATTATGGCAGATTATGTAGTTTAGTCATTTTGGTCAATGTGTGTGCTTAGTTGATGTTGTGGTGTTCTTCCTTGCTCCAATCCATTAATGTTGGGTTGTTACTTGTCTTGGCAACCTGGGAATACCAGATTTGTGCCAATTGTGAGTGTGGTGTTGATTCTTCCACGTAGAGCTTCATATCTTGTTTCGTTGATTCCCGTTGATCCGTAGCTCCGTTTGCAATGTTCTTTACATGGTTTTGCACCGTTATCACGAGCCGCATATGTTCATGTCATTCTCATGCATGTAAAAATAGCTTAGTGTACAGTTCTGTCCAGAAACTTGCAGTAGTTTATTTTGCTTGTGCTAGTGATAGAAATAGTGGTGCATGCTCAATTTTCATCTCATGCATCATGTGATTGTTGCATCTTGTGGTGCTGCTGTCCATTGGCTGTTATTCTTATGTTGGGTAGCACCGGGATCGGAGAACGAATACGTGGAGTCAGAGAGTACGTGCAGGACGAACCAGAACCATTCCAAGCTGAGGATATCACAGGCAAGATGATATGACCTTGATTCCATCTCTAGACTTGTTATGTTAGTTTCGTTTACATGTCATATTGCTCGCTGCCTACCACTGAATTAAATTGCCTCTTGAAATGCCATGAGCCCAAACACCGTTCTCCTTCCTAGCAAAACTTGTGTGGCTAAGTAGGCTTGCTCAGCTACTAATGTTAGCATTGCTAGTTGCAGGTGCTTTGCCTCATGTGACAACATGAGCTTGATATCATTATCTTAAATTCTGTTATTTAATTAATGCACCTATATACTTGGTAAATGACGGGAGGCCTAGCCTTTTGCCGGGTGCTTTGTTCCGTTATTGCCGCCTTAGTTACCGGTTACCGGTGTTTGATTCCATAATGATCGCTCCTAACACGTTCGGGGTTGTTATGGGGACCCCCTTGATAAATCGCGTAGTGCTAAGGCTTGTCCGGCAGGACCCAACATTGGTGTTAATTTGCTAATAACTTAATAATAATCTGCATAGGGAGTAGCTACCCCGAGGATCTTTAATCAACAACCCGGGCCAGTGCTCCTCATGAGTGTTGCTCCAAACTGGTCTGCCTGCGGGGCCACCACAAGGAAACTTGAGGTTTGGTACGTGTAGCTAGTTCCATCCGGCGTGTCGTGAGACTGAGATACGCGGCTCTTATCGGGGTCGTCGACACGTCGGGAGGTCCTGCTAGCCTTGCCTTACCTTAGCGGTATATCTTGTGTATAGGAATCCCAGTGAAGCTTTGGTTTCCCCCAGAGTTGAGGTTTTCCTCTAAGGAGTTCGACGAGATCACGAGATTCGTGATGGAGGATGCCTTTGCGGCATGTGTTCGTTTGTGATGGACTAGTTGGAGCACCCCTGCAGGGTTTAATCTTTCGGAAAGCCGTGCCCGCGGTTATGTGGCAACTTGGAATATTTTGTTAACATCCGGTATTAGAGAACTTAAACATAAACTAATAAAACTGCCAACTGTGTGCGTAACCGTGACTGTCCCTTCGAAGATCTCTCTTCGATCGGGAACATGGTGGGGTTATGAATGCTGTAGGTAGGTGTTCAGGATCACTTAGTGATCAAGTAATCCTGACCGCTAGCGTAGCCCACCTTCACTTCTATTTTGCGTAAGTTAGCCACTTAATCAAGCATAGGTTGCTGCAGCCTGATACACTCCACCCTTACCCTACCCAATAACATGACTAGTTCTGGCACCAAGGTCTTAGATTGCTGAGTCCCCGTGGCTCACGGATTCCTCCGAAACTCCCAGCAGGTACAGGTATCCCAGAGACAGATGATCCCGACGACACCGAGCTGGCGTGGCAGTACGACGAGGAGACAGACCGCCTCTACGTGAACTATCCAGTGGACTGAGGCGTGGTCGTGATCGTGGGCCTGCAGCAGGGTAGCATAGCATTTTCCATGTTTTGTAGTCCGTAGCGGAACTACCTTGATTGTATCTGTGTTGTACTCTGAGTTTTTAATAAGAAGACAGTTGAATCCCGAATTGTCTACTTTTATTATTAATTGTGCTATGTTACTTGCTTGCGAAACGCTTAGATGCGCTTCTTTCCTATTCGGGGGCCTCGACCCCCAGATCGGAAAGGACCGCATCTTGGTCGTTACAATTATTCACATTATATATGTACCAACACCTGAAGCGTTGTAAATACTCTGTTGTCAAGCTGCCAAGCAATGAGATTTCGATTCCTATACGTTAAGCACCAACATATAAAAGTGTTGTAAAAGTCGGTTTTATGTGTTGTACTCTTGCAACGGTCCATTTTACCAACGGCGGTTTAAGTGTTGCATTATGCTCTAGCAACACTGGATAAGGCTACGCATTCCAAACCATTGGTAAAGACACTAGCAACGCATATATGGACTTTAAGATACGGAAAAGAGTGTTGCTAGAGGTGGGGTCCTGTTGTAGTGAAACCAGAGTTGTCATTTCTTAAAGTTTGGCGATGTGATGCTTATGTCAAAAAGCTTCAGCCTGAAAAGCTGGAACCCAAAGCGGAGAAATGCGTCTTCATAGGATACCCAAAAGAGACAGTTGGGTACACCTTCCATATCAGATCCGAAGGCAAAGTGTTTGTCGCTAAGAATGGAACATTTCTTGAGAAAGTGTTTCTCTCAAAAGAATTTAGTGGGAGGAAGATAGAACTTGATGCGGTTGTTGAACCTTTACTTCAACAAGAGAGTAGTGCAACGCAGAAAGATGTTTCTCTGAAGCCTACACAAATTGAAGAAGAAGCAAATGATGATGATCATGGAGCTTCGGATCAAGTTGCTATCAAACCTCATAGGTCGACAAGGGCACGTACTGCTCCTGAGTGGTACGGTAACACTGTCTTAACAGTCATGTTGGTGGACAACAATGAACCTACGAGCTATGGAGAAGCGATTGTGGACCCGGATTCTAACAAATGGTTAGAGGCCATCAAATCCGAGATAGGATCCATGTATGAAAACAAAGTATGTTCTTTGGAAGTATTACTTGAAGGACGAAAGGCCATTCAAAATAAATGGATCTTTAAGAAGAAGACGGGTGCTGACGGTAATGTCACCGTCTATAAACCTTGACTTGTGGCAAAGGTTTTTTCAAAAGTTCAAGGAGTTGACTATGATGAGACTTTCTCACCGTAGCGATGCTTAAGTCCGTCAGAATAATGTTAGCAATAACTGCATTTTTCAATTATGAAATTTGGCAGATGGATGTCAAAACAGCGTTCCTTAATGGTTTCCTTAAGGAAGAGTTCTATATGATGCAACCAGAAGGTTTTGTCAATCCAGAGAATGCTGACAAAGTATTCAAGCTCCAGCAATCCATTTATGGACCGGTGCAAGCATCTTGGAGTTGGAATCAACGCTTTGATGAGGTGATCAAGGCGTTTGGGTTTATACAAGTTTATGTAGAAGCTTGTATTTACAAGAAAGTGAGTGGGATCTCTATAGCATTTCTAATATTATATGTGGATGACATATTGCTGACTGAAAACAATATAGAATTTTTGGAAAGCGTAAAAGAATATTTGAATAAGAGTTTTCAATGAAGGACCTAGGAGAAGCTGCTTTCATATTAAGCATCAATATCTTTAGAGATAGATCAAGACGCTTGATAGGACTTCCACAGAGCACATAACTTTACAAAGTTCTGAAGAAGTTCAAAATGGACCAGTCCAAGAAAGGTTTTTTACCTGTATTGCAAGGTGTGAAGTTGAGTAAGACTCAATGCACAGTGACTGTAAAAGATAGAGAAAAGATGAGTGTCATCTCCTATGCTTCAGCCATAGGCTCTATCATGTATGCAATGTTGTGCACAAGACCTGATGTTAACCTTGCCATAAGTATGACGAGAAGTTTTCAAAGTGATCCAGGAATGGAACACTGGACAGCGGTCAAGAATACTCTGAAGTACCTGAAAAGGACTAAGGAAATGTTTCTCGTGTATGGAGGTGATCAAGAGCTCGTCGTAAAGGGTTATGTCGATCAAGTTTTGACACTGATACGGATGACTCTAAGTCTCAAACCGGATACATATTTATTCTCAATGGGGGAGCGGTAAGATGGTGCAGTTCCAAGCAAAGCATGGTAGCTGGTTCTGTTGGGGATATTACTTGTTAATGACCCGCCCTAGTTGGGCCGGGTTACCAATTAGGCGATTCACCTTAACTATTATTTGGGCCTTGTCCTGGCCGGATCAAGGTCGTATGACGGTTTGTGATTTCTGGAAGGTCTCCAAGCTTTGGAAGATGGCGATTTAGAGACCATAGGGGTCACGATTTGTAGGAAGGAAAGCACCCTTGTAAACCCTAGGGGTTCGACCTGTATATAAAGGCGAGTCCCAGGGGAGGAGAGGGCAGGTTAGAAATCATCGAGTGCTAGGTTTGGCGAGTTACGCCCTCCTTGTAATCGAAACCACATCAATACAAACCAAAGCAGGACGTAGGCCTTTACCTCCTCACGAGGGGCCGAACCTGGGTAAATCGTCGTGTCTCTCCCGCTTAACCCCTTTGAGTCTCCACCAAGGTGCGATGGCTCCAGTACTAAGTCCTTTCACGAGGACATCTGCCGTGACAAAACCACGACAGGTTCTACATGCGAATCAGAGTACATAGCTACCTCGGAGGCGGCTAAAGAAGGTGTCTGGATGAAGGAGTTCATGACAGATCTTGGAGTTGTGCCTAGTGCACTGGATCCAATGACTTTGTTCCATGACAACACTCGTGCCATTGCTCTAGCCAAGGAACCAAGGTTTCACAAGAGGACTAGACACATAAAGCAACAACTCAATTCCATCTGCAATTACATCAAGGAGGAGGACATACATATTTGCAAAGTGCACACAGATCTGAATGTTGCAGACCCGTTGACTAATCCTTTCCCACGAGCGAAGCATGATCAACACCAGAACTATATGGGTGTTAGATTCATTACAATGTAAATCACATAGTGATATGAGCTAGATTATTGACTCTAGTGCAAGTGGGAGACTGTTGGAAATATGCCCTAGAGGCAATAATATAAGTGGTTGTTATTATATTTCCTTATTCATGATAATCGTTTATTATCCATGCTAGAATTGTATTGATTGGAAACTCAAATACATGTGTGGATACATAGACAACACACTATCCCTAGTGAGTCCCTAATGGACTAGCTCGTTGATCAAAGATGGTCAAGGTTTCCTAGCCATAGACAAGAGTTGTCATTTGATAACGAGATCACATCATTAGGAGAATGATGTGATGGGCAAGATCCAAACTATGAAGGTACCATATGATCATGCCAGATTATTGCTATCATTTTCTACATGTCAAGTATCCGTTCCTATCACCATGAGATCGTGCAACTCACTGACACTGGAGGAGTACCTTGTGTTTATCAAACGTCGCAATGTAACTTTGTGACTATAATGGCGTTCTTCAAGTATCTCTGAGGGTGTGTTGGGTTGCCATGGATCAAGAATGAGATTTGTCACCCCGTGTTACGGAGAGGCATCTCAGGGTCCACTCGGTAATACAACATGACAAGCTTGCAAGCAATGTGACTAAAGAGTTAGCCACGAGATCTGGCATTATGAAATGAGTAAAGAGACTTTCAAGTAACGAGATTGAACTAGGTATGGAGATACCGACGATCGAATCTAGGGCAAGAAACATATCGATGGACAAAGGGAATTATATATGACATTGATTGAATCCTTGACATGGAGGTACGACCGATATAGATCTTCATAGAATATGTAGGAACCAATATGGGCATCCAAGTCTCGTTATTGGTTATTGACGGAGAGTGTCTCGGTCATGTCTACATAGTTCTCGAACCCGCAGGATCTACAGACTAAAGGTTCGATCACGATATAAGCATAATTGAGTCATTGTGTTGGTGACCGAAGGTTGTTCGGAGTCTCGGATAAGATCTCGGACATGACAAGGAACTCCACAATGGTCCGGACGTGAATATTGATATATAGGATGAAGGTCATCGGAGTCCGGAAGTGTTCCGGGACACACCGAGGAATTGACAGAATACCGAAAGGAGTTTTGGGAGGCCCCAACAATTGTTGGGGGCCTCATGGGCCAAGCATAAGGGGCACCGGAGTCCACGAGAGGGATGCGTGCAGCCCCACACCCCTGCCCACTTCGGCCAAAGGGAGGGAGGCCTCCTCCTAGGGTGTGGGGCAATCCAACTTGGGTGGCAAGGCACCCAAGTGGGAGGGGCCACCCCAACCCTAGCCGCAACCCTACCTTGGCCGCCGGCCCCTAGGGGAAACCCTAGGGAGCCCTCTCCTCCTCCATTCCCCCTATATATAGAGAGGCAGAGAGAGGGCAGCAACACGACATCTTGTCACGATGCTGCTCCTCCTCTACCTTGTAGTTCTTCTCCTCTAAACATCGCGCAGCGAAGCCCCTGCTGAGATGTCACCACCATCACCTCACCACGCCGTCGTACTGTCGGAGGACTCGAGATGCTACTTCACCATTGCTCGCTGGATCGAGGAGGTGAAGGTGTCATCAAGCTGTACGTGTGTTGAACGCGGAGGTGCCGTCCGTTCGGCACTCGATCGGGAGTTTGTGGCACATATTGTGATCGGATCGCGAGGACCTACCACGACATCAACCGCATTTTTGAACGCTTCTGCTTAGCAATCTACAAGGGTATGTAGATTCAATTTGTCCTCTCATAGATGTGCATCTCCTAGATTGATCTTGGTGAGCGTATGTAATTTTTTGCTTCTCATGCAACGTTCCCCAACACTTCAAACAAGATATGTATTTCTAGTAAAAGTATACCATAATCCATCCAAATTTTGACATTTTTTGCTAGAAAGTGTTGACCTTATAAATAAGTCATAACCTTTTTTACATGATATGAAATAATGGCACACATCTAGAATTAAATCACATTCATTACATTGTATTGCAATCAACTTATAACTGAGCTTATCCATTAATTCCATAAAACAATTTCTCAAAACATGAATGTTCTAGAGGTTTGCAATAAGTGCTTATTACTTTTTTCCATGTAGGGTCAACGCAGTCATGGTTGGTTGTTGCTTACTATGTTAAAAAGAAAGAAAGAGTTGAGCTGCTATGAAGGAGAGGTGTCATGAATCCTGCAAAAATAGTAGGCGACAGCTTGAGGGATAAGATTTCTAAACCCACATATAATTTATTTCAAAAGATTAGTGCACTTCCATATGAAAATTGCTGGAGGCTTTGCTAGCGCAATTATAGGTCCCATTGTATTATTACCTGATACGTCTCCAACGTATCTATAATTTATGAAGTATTCATGCCATATTCACCTATGTTTACAATACCTTTTTATGATTTGATGCACTTTATATGATTTATTTAGAACTAATCCGGACTGATGCTATTTTGAGCAGAACTACCGTGGTGTTGTTTCTATGCAGAAAATGGAAGTTCTCGGAATCGCCCGAAACTTTTTGACGATTTTTTTCTGGAAGAAAATAGACCCCAAAGCTTCGTGGGAGGGCCACAAGAGCCACGAGGTGGGCACCACCCACCACGCTGTGCGAGAGGGGCCTGGTGTGCCCTGGTGTCTTGTGCTCACCTCGTGGCCCATCTTTGCATGAAACCAACGCCAAAAAAATTCCAATAAATATAGAAACCATCAGAAATAACCCTAGACGAAAAGTTCTACCGCCGCAAGGCCTCTGTATTGATGAAAAACCAATCTGGAGAAAAACGGTACTCTGTCGGAGAGGCTAGATCATCTCCGATGGCCATCTTCATCATCCCGGCAGAGTCCATGATGATGAGGGAGTAGTCCACCCTCGAAGGTGACGGTTTGTACCAGTAGCTATGTGATCAATCTCTCTCTCTCTCTCTCTCTCTCTCTCTCTCTCTCTCTCTCTCTCGTGTTCTTGAGATGGAACGATCTTGATGTATCACATGCTTTGTTAATATAGTCGGATCATATGATGTTATTCCCTTTCTATCACGTTGTGATGAATTGAATATTTCCCTTTGAGATATCGTTATGTTGGATTGAATATTGGATTGGAGAACACATGATATATGTTTTGGTACTCAACTTGCGGATTCCCCGAGGTGACATTGGGGTAATCTATGCATAGGGGTTGATACACGTTCTTGTCTTACTTTCTCTGGTAGAAATCTTGGGGCACTCTTTGAGGTTCTTTGTGTTGGATTGAGTATTATGAATCTGAAATTCTTTGATGTGTATCGTATAATTAACTCATGGATACTTGTGATGACATTGGAGTATCTAGGTGATATTAGAGTTGGTCGACGCGTATCATATGGTGTTATTTTAGAACGAACTCTTGAATAGATCGATTGGAAAGGATAACTTGGTATTATCTAAGTACGAACTCTTGGATAGATTGACCGAAAAGGATAGCTTTAAGGTGGTTTCGTATCCTACAAATAATTTCTTCTTATGTTCTCCGCTAGATAAGAGCTTCAGAGTGATTCTTCGTTGCACATCGAGGGATGGTTATGTGATCCAATTATATTAGCATTGTTGAGAGATTGCAGTAGCGAAAGTACGGGCCGTAGGCCTTGTTTTCAAGCATTGAAATTCTTTTTGTGATCACTTTTATCACTTGCTACCTATCTGTTTTTACATTTTCAGATTACAAAAATCAATATCTACTATCATTACTACACTTGTATCATCATCTCTTCGCTGAACTAGTGCACCTATACAATTTGCCATTGTATTGGGTGTGTTGGGGACACAAGAGATTCCTTGTATTTGATTGCAGGGTTGTTTGAGAAAGACCATCTTTATCCTACACCTCTCATGGATTGATAAACCTTAGGTCATCCACTTGAGAGAAAATTGCAACTGTCCTACAAAACTCTGCGCTTGGAGGCCCAATAAGAATTTACAAGAATAAAGTTGCATAGTACACATCATGACCTTGTTGAAAAACTAAACATATTTATTCGATGACCTTTACTCGACTAAACATGTTAATTATGTCCCATAATCATGCTTATTTTTTCTTTTGCTTGTGTTACATAGATGCCGAATTTTCACCAAAATTTTGTAGGAGTTTTTGTGAGTTCTTGATGAAGTAAATATTTCTATTTGTGCTAGAGTTTTTTGGCAGGGAGTATCCATGTAATAGCACTTAAGGTAGATATTTTGACATGTATATCTTGTGATCAATTTCATCGTTCGCACTTGCAAAGTTGTATGAAGGTGTTAACATCACAATATACTTTGAAAGATCTATGATTATTTGTGAAGCAGGATAAACTTATGCACATTTTCCATTATATGTTTTTTCACTCTTGTCCACTTCTGTTGAATTAAGTGCTTCTATAAAGGTATGATCAGATTAGAAACTCACATATCAAATCACTTCTCTACTCTCCAAGATATTTGTTATGCATATGTGTATAAATTTTTTACTGCATGAGGTGTCATTGCCTATAAATCATATTAATATCCACTTATGCATGCTGACCTCTTTAGATTCATTCTTTTCTTCAAATGTATGGGTTGTACCCTCGTGTAGGTCATGAGGTACGCTAAAATGGTAGCAAGTTGATGATGTCTTCTAAAGAACCCTATTTCTGAAGCTTAGTTTGAAGACATCACAGTCTTATTATGTCTCTCAAGATAGTTATATTCACATGCACATGTTCCATCGTCTCAAAATTTCAGATGCATCAATGCCTTTTTGCAATTTGTTTGTGTTATTTGTCGGATTATAATTGATTATCTTAATTCCATAAAATCTTGAGACAAATCTTGAGGAGTGTGAACTTCAATAAAATGATATCTTGAAAATTAGCATTAGGTGGTAAACTTAAGTTATACCATGCATTGCGTGAAAAAATAATATGTTTTGTGTTGCGGTATAGGGTATGGTGCACATTTTGGAACATAATACGTTGATGAAGAAAACCGTCGATGAATTTAGAAATTGATGATATTGGTATTTCTATCGATTAATGTAATCTCTGAAGGGGTGTATGGACAATCGGAGAACATAATAATTGATAGTGGTAATTCTCCTCTCGGCTATTAGAAATTTCGACGGGTTAAATATACCATCAAATATTACAACTGCCAAGTGGTCGAATATACTGTCAACTATTATACCAGTTCACGTGGAAAAATAATTGTCAAAAAAATAAATACTCAACGGTGAACCATCGGCTATCAGCATCGTCGGGCTGGCTCGTGGACAACATATATCCTAGGGTGCACCCACAGTTTAATACCATAGTGCAAGATATTAAACAAAAGTACCGTCGGCAAAAAATGTAAACACCGACGAAACATAACCGAGGGGAAATGGCCGATGGTCCACCATTAGTTATTATATTACTTGAGGGTGAACTAACATATTCGATGGTAATTTTGTCATAAAAAATGAGGGGATTTCTAGTAGTGGCGGCGACCGCCGCCGCAAGCTCATCGACTAGGACCTCCTATATCTCACACCTAGATAATACTAGGATACCTCCCATATCTCACACCTAGATATTTTTTGAATGACACGAAGATTTTTTTCAATGTACAAATATTCTTTTAAACAGATAATTTTACATTTTTCTCGCAAGTACTCAAGAGAGGCTGCGTGTCTTTGCAGCAATCATTTCGCCCCATCAAGTGCCCATGATCGTGCCTGCTCCTTGGTGGCGGTGGTGATGGCAGAGATAAACGGTCGCCGTTCATTAAAGAGCATGCATTCCGCCCACAGAGTCCAAATCATCCACCCACAGAGATGACCATCTAGGCGAAACCTCTCCGGAGGCACGCAGGGGAGTCGGCGTAGCAGGCCTTCCACCACTTGAAAACAGTGGCGCGACACCTAACAAACACGTCATGTCTGAAGTTACTAATTCAGGATTATTTCTTTTAAAAATCACCTCTACCTTTTTAGGTTTTGATGAATGACGCACTGTAATGCATATGTGTCATATGTGGTAATCTGATAATTTTAGCTCCGTATTTTCTAAATGTTTTATATTTTAAACCGTGCGTTTAAATATCGAATCGTTTTTAACATTGGATTTCTCGCGAGATATTCAAAACTAGATCCATGTGATAGGTTTGATGAATTCTTTTTTTTTAAAAACGGACAGAAAACCGTGTCTCTCGTGATAGAAATAAAACGAAAAACACGTTTTTCCTTTTCGTAGAGGCACGACCTCTCGCAAAAACAAAACCGTGTCTCCCACAAAAACAAAACCATGCCTCTCACGAAAGCAAAACCGTGCCTCTCCGAAAGCAAAATCGTGCCTCTCGTGAAAGCAAGACCATGCCTCTCGGAGAAGTAAAATTGTGCCTCTTGCAAAAAAGAGAGACAAAAAACGCAACTTTTTCGTTTTCAAGAGGCACGACCGTGCCTCCCGTGAAGGCAAAATCGTGCCTGTCACGGAAGAAAACCATGCCTCTCGCGAAAGTAAACAGAAAACATGTTTTTTGAGCAATTTGATTTTTAATTTTTTTATAGAAAAACTAGGAAAGACCGATGAAAAATCAAAACAACAGAAAAAGCCGGAAAAAACCGAGTCTGAAATACCGAAAAAGTGTGCGGAAAAATAAAAAAAATGAAATCCGGAGGAAACGCGACACGTGATGACGGGTGAGAATGCCCCAACTGGCGATGCGCGAGAGTGATCGTTGGGAGGCTCCCGAAGGAGTGCTCGTTAACTAGTTGCTCTCTCTCATGACACACGTGACGCGAGAAGGGGCACTCCACTAGCAGGTGATTTATCGACCTGAGAGCTTGGTCACGGAAAAGACATGCCGGCTCATGGGGCAAGCCATGCCGCTCCAACCTCTCAGAGCATCTACAGCCAGGACCTACAAATCCGGGCCCTCAAACATCCGCGGACGTGTCCGCAGGCACTGACCGGTTACTCCATAAATTTTGTGGTTCACATCTTTGTATCTTATATCCGGCCGCTCATATCCATAATAACATGCAACGTAGATAAAAGAAACGTAGATCAACACACAAACACATAATCAGACAGAGGAATGCACATTCCGATCACCAAAAAATCACCATAGTTCACATAATTCACATTAATGGTGCACAAATTTAAACTAGATTACTAAAGACTTGAAAGTGAAGACGGAGACGGCAGACAGTCACCACTTCCTTGCCGGCCCTTGGCCCTTCCGGTCGCCGGCGCAGCTGTAGGAGACGGCGGCTGGTAGGGAATCCTCCAAGTCGTTTATGAGGAGCCATGGTCATCATCATCGTCGGAGAGGATGAAGAACCATTTTAGGCTTCACACCTCCCTGTCCTGCTGCCGCTTGAGCTTGGCGAGTCGAGGCGCCTCCGCCGCTGCCTCCGCCGCCTTGCGCTCGGACTGCTCAATGGAAATTCGAAGCGCCTTCGCGTTCTTCCGGTGTATCTGCCGCACGTCTGTATCCACGGTCATAAGTGACCGGCAGTAGACCCATTCAAGGAGTCGCTCGTCCTTGTCGGGCTCCGCCTCCATCTACTACAAGAACTATGCTAACTTGCGACCATCAATATTGGTCACTGAATGGTCATTGTTTTTTATTTGCGACCTTTTTGTGACCAAAAATAATTGGTCAAAACCTGACCGTCTTTAATGAAACTTAACAACCAAAATGAAAGGTCGTTGGTTGTACGACCAATTGCTTTGGTCATAGGCATCCTTCCCGGGCCATGTTAGATCCAACGTGGCAAGCTGACATGGCAAGATTGCGACCAATTGAATTGGTCGTTGATAAGAATCACCCCGGTCCAGTTCATACGTTTATATGAGCCAAGCCCAACAATTCGTCCCATTTAATATTATTATTTTTGTTAATTTCGGCCAGCCTCATGGGCCAAGCCCAATAATCCGACCTTTTCATTTTTTGAGCATGGCCTTTCTTAATCGACAAATTTAATTTTTTAACAAAAGAAGGATCCACTAGTTGGCATATTTTAATTAAGTTAACTTTAATTTATCTAAAACCACTATTAAACAAAGTTTCCACGTTGCCACATAACCGCGGGCACGGCTTCCCGAAAGATTGAACCCTGCAGGGGTGCTCCAACTAGTCCATCACAAATTACCACAAGCCGCATAGAAATCCTCAATCACGAAGCTCGCGATCTCGTCGGATTCCCTAGTAGAAAACCTCAACTCTGAGATTACCCAAAGCATCATCGGAATCCCGATGCACAAGATATTTCATCGAAGGTAAAACTAATCCAGCAAGGCCGCCCGACGTGTCGACGAACCCGATAGGAGTCGCGTATCTCGTTCTCAGGACACGACGGATGGGTCACACTAGGAGAACCAAACCTCGGGTTACCCCGCGGTGGCCCCGTGGTCTGCCCATTTGGACCAACACTCATGAGGAGCACTGGCCCGGGGGTTGATTAAATTATCCTTGGGGTCCGAAAAGTCCCTATGCAATTTTATTAGATGTTTAGGCAAATGTAGTACCAAAGTTGGGCCTTGCCACACCAGTCTTAATCTAAAACGAATTATCAAGGGGGTCCCCATAACAACCCCGATCGTGTTAGGAGCGCTCATTTATGAAACATAACACCGGTAGCCGAAAACTAAGGGGGCAAAGGTGGAACAAAACACCAGGCTAGAAAGGCCGAGCCTTCCACCTTTTACCAAGTATATAGGTGCATTAAATTAAATAGCATTTAATATGGTGATATAACAAGGAACCCATGTTTTCGCATGGAAGCATCTGCACCTGCAACTAGCAACGCTAACAAAGGGTTAAGCAAGCAGTAACATAGCCAATCAGTGGTTTGCTAGGTCGAACAGGTTGAAGGTTCCATGGCATTGTTGAGAGGCTGATATTTAACATGTGGTAGGCAACGAGACATAAACGACAGCAACGGTAAAACTAGCATGGCAATGATAGTAATGGTATCTGGGGAAATGGTCATCTTGCCTGACATCCCGCTTGGAACAAGAATGCCTTCGTGAAGCAGACGAACCGACGTAGTCGAACGGGTCCTCACAATCCGACACGCTTGCGGAACTCTATCGAGACGAAGGAAACCGGAAACACAAATCAACACCAGATATTCACCACACGATGCGCCACACAAATGATGCATGAGCAGCTGAACGCATGCAAGACATGGCATGACAATTCACACAATCAAACACTACACATTAAGTGAAGTACAATATGCAACGAGTTGCATATTGACGAAACTCGACGTTTAATTATTTAGTTCTATCCCGATTAGATACACGGCAATATTAAATGTGGTTAAACATGGCAAGAGGTGAAGCGCAATTAATCTACCTATCTAGGCATTTAAATGAGGTCGGAAATGACATATAGCATCTCCGAGACGACCTCACATGTTAATTTACAATTCTGTCCAGATCTGAACTAACACATTTAATTGGTTGAAAAACAGCAAAACAAATAGGTTCACGTGATTCTACGCGTCAAGACAAGCAATCTACACATAGAGATCATCTCCAACGGAGCTACGAATCAAAAGTTACAAGCACCGCAAGATATGATGGCATGAATGCAATATGTGTGCAACGACGGCTACGAGCACTTCAAAACATACAAACAACAAGAGAAAAAGAAACTACACGAGATTCTAAGAAAGTTTGATGTAGGACACGATCAAATCGGAGCTACGGTTCAACAACTACGACCAAAACAAAAAAACACTACAAGCAGCCAAAATCAGCCACATAGCATTTTCTACGCCCCACAACTACGAGCTACACAACTCCGATAAACTCAAGCAAGGCATGGCACGAAAGAGGGCAAGACGCACTACTACAAACAACTAACAACAACTAGCATGGCATCATGGATCACTAGGGAAAGAAGTCACAAAATGGCATTCCACACACTATTTCAGACTTAGTGAAAATTACACCTCATGAAAGTGCAGTTTTCGATCTGAAGCTATATTGACAGCAGCAAAACCCATAGCTACGGGACTCCAAATGGCATGAAAATTTACAGCATGCTAGAGAAACACAAGGGGTACAACTAACTCCATTGGACCAACCTCAAAAGAGCTACAGATCACAAGATAGAAGCAAAACAAAACAGAAACAAAAAAATAACAGATTCCAGACTTATAAATATTTCAGCTCCTCCAAATCAGCACTATTTCTAGCAACATGAGAGCAAGCAAACTACACCTAAACATGCATTTCTATTGCAACCAAAAAAACAGGGGCTAGTCTAAACACCCAACAACAACTTCCTAGTTGACAACTCCGTCAAACGACGTACGGATTAAATTCTACGAAATAAACAAAAGGGCATCACGGCAAAATATCACGCGAACTAATTTACTCAAAAGCTAAAACTAATTGCAGAGAAAAATCCATGGGATTTTTCTATCCCGGAAACATATAAAATATGTGGGGTTGCAACACAAAAAAATGCCACACATAAATGCGAGAAAATAACCTATACACGGGAAAATAAACTAGTGGCAATTCCCTACACGCTAAAATACAAATGACTGCTCTAAAATGCATGGAAAAATGGTTCCTAAAACATGGACATTTTATCTAAGGCACTCGAGCAATCCGGACCGCAAGGAAAATAAGTACGGGACGTTCCCCTATTGGGACAGCACGCTAAACTAGGCGTTTGGCACGTTAAACTACGTCAAATAAATATGCAAGTTGCGCCAACGTATTCTACACAGAATCTACACGAAATACATATACTACATGTCGCGATCCGACTTACGGATTTAAAGTTACGGGCATCTAAATATTTACCTATTTTCTGGAAATAATAACTTCTCACAAAAACAACCCTAATCTAAATGGGCCTAACCGCATGCGCAACACAAATAAAATGCGTTGGGGCGGGGTACAGCCTCACCTTTGGGCCGGCTCGGACCGGCCTGGTGAGGAAGGCTAGCGCAGATGGCCGAAGGAGGAGGAGGCTGGCCTGGCTGCGGGGGCGGAGCTGGGCCGAGGCGGTGGCTACTGGGCCACGGCGTGTTGGGCCAGCTCGGCCTGGGCGAGGCAGAGCAGCTGGGCCGCGTGGGAGGCCAGCCCAGGGCGCTCAGGCGGGGGTCGCTCGGGGTGCTGCGCCTGGTCGTCGTCCTCCTGCTCGCGCTCGAGCACGACAGGTGCAGCGGCCCTGAGTTGACGGCGAGGTCGGCGAGCACGCAAGGTGGCGTGCTGGAGATGGCGGGACCGGCCGGATCTGCCCGGATCCGGGCCGGGGCGGCGACCCAAGGCGGAGGAGGGGCTCTGACGGGGACCTGTAGAACAGAACCCGGCTGCGGTGCCTTCCTGGCAGAGGACTGGTCCCGCGCGCTCCCAGCGAGCCGCTGCAGGGGCCGGCGACGCCGACGGCGGCCGGAGGGAGGAGGAAGTCGGCGGGGTAGCTGGATGCGGCGAGGTCCATGGCGGCGACGTGGGGGGGGATCCAGGGAGGCGCGAGGGGAGGCCTCGGGCAAGGCGGGGGCGGCGGATGGGCTCGGCCGGGCCCGATCTGGGCCTGGCGGGCCGGCGGCGCCAGGGAGGAGAGAGGAGGAGGGTTGGCTGCGCTAGGGTTAGGTTTGGCACGGGAAACGACGTAGGGGGAGAGGGGGCTGTCTAAAAATATGATGGATGGGGGTATTTATAGAGAAAAGAGGAGCTCGGTTAACCGGAATCGCGTTCTGGATCCAACCGCGGGGTCGGATTCGAACGTTTCCGCATGCGGGAACGGGTACGCGGCCGTGTAGAGGGGATATCCGTAGACGAGAGGGAGAACGGGCGGCGCGGCAACGCAATTTAAAACACCGGAACACGTCCGACGGTAGACCGAATACGGTGCCGCTACGGTCGACCGTTCGGGTACCAGACGAACTCGGATCGCGACGAAATTCGACACGCGGTCTAGCTATATTAAAATAAGACCGCACGTCAAATCTCAACCCGATCAGAGAAAGTTTTACGCACACTTTTGAAACAGGGTTTCGAACGATGTCGCGGGCGCGTGCGAGTGCGGTTGGGCTTAGAACGGACAACGACGAGAACCGGCAACTACTAACGGATGCAAGTTTTGAAAACTGGCGGCAACGAGATGCCGGTGCAATGCAGATGATGCGCATGATGCGATGATGATGCGATAAAATAAAATAGACACACGACGAAAACGGAATAGAAGGGGAATCTTCTGGAACGTCGGCATCGGGCTGTCACAACTCTCCTACACTACAAGAGGATATCGCCCTGAGATCCAAGAATGAAAGGGGGAAGAGGACGATAAAGAACAAGAGGTAAAAACTTAGTTGCTTCTTTGACAAACGAGTGAAACCAACAATCCTTGAAGGTTGCAAAGAGATGAGGACTGATAGCAAGAATTCATGGAAAATTTCGGCAGCACTTCGGTAGGAAAATGGGACAAAAAAATCGATAAGAAGAGAGAATTAGACAATATGCACAACAAACAAGTAAATAGAGCAAGGGAACACCATGATCTTGATAGAACAACATAATAGACCCAAAAGAGCAACACCACAATGCCTCCGGAAGAAGAGAATATGAACTAGCTCAAACGGAAGAAGAGAATGAAGCAAAATAATGACAACTATCATCACAATAGAATTGAAGAGCCTCCGGACAGAGAATTGACTTAGTAGTTGGAAAACCAACCACCAAAAGAAACAAGGATAGATTGGGAGAAACAAGATATGAACAATTCTTACACCAAGAGGATACATTGAGAACTTGGATTAATGATAAGCACCATGATAGCAACAATCCATAGGAAAAGCTTTAGGTGAAATCCAAACCAAGATAGCTCAATGAAGAAATCATGGGTTGAAATATCTCATGATCAAAGAATTGGTGGGTTTAATTATCTCATTCTTGAAAAGAAAACTCTTCGAGGCTCCTACACTAACAAGAATGCTATCATACCACCTCAAAGGATAAAGGAAGAACAATTGCACATATAAATGCAAGAGAAAGGATACTTGAGGTTCTCCAACAAGAATCTTGAATAACATTTGATAAAGGATTAAAACCTTGATGCACCACCAAGAAGGACCTCCGTATACAAATGAACGATGCAAAGATATGAAGGTAAAAAAGAATATGAGTATGACCTGCCAAGATTTAGATGAAGCAACACGAAGAGATACTTCAAGAACTTGAAACTCCGAAAAAGAAAGATAAGCGCTAGAGAAAAGAATTGATATCATTAGCCACTCCGGAAGAAGAATTCAGATTACTATGAACAAGAATAAGAATTATGTTATGCTTATCCTTCATCAAGTTAAACTGATGACAAGCAATGGATTTAGCATACAACTTATTCCTCTTGATAGAATCTTGAAGAGAGAGAGAGAGATAAGCACCACTTGATGCATAATTGAAGGAAGCACCGGTAAGAATTCACAATTGAATGGGAATACCAAGAAAGCATGGAGACCCATGAGAATGAAGAGATCATGATCCACCTGAGAGAGAAATTTAAACAAGACACCAGAATAATTGAGAGACGAACGAAGAGACAACAATTGAGAAGATTTGAGGATGAAAGCTGAAAGCTGAGAATGAAGAATCTTCAGAAATGATGGCCTTCGGAGGAACGAGAATGAAAACAATTCGGAAAAGCACCGGATAGCAAGAAAT
Organism: Hordeum vulgare subsp. vulgare; assembly: GCF_904849725.1. NCBI lineage: Eukaryota > Viridiplantae > Streptophyta > Magnoliopsida > Poales > Poaceae > Hordeum > Hordeum vulgare. The sequence goes on from NC_058523.1 coordinate 550,004,105, forward strand.
GAATCACTCATGATAGAAAACAAATTCAAAATGATAACACGAAGCCGAAATGACGAATATCCAAGAGAATAGACCAAGATTTGAGAGAAACACTCCTTCGGTCTTCTAAGCTGAAAATGAGGAGGAGAACACCACCAAGAATAACCGAGACACTCCAGAATAAAGAAGAATGCAAGGTTGAGCCAAATATGAGAATTAATTCAAATAGATCTTGACGAAGGGATATGACTGATGAACTTCATACTTACGTCATAGTTGAAAAGATATAGAGATCTCTGGAAAAAATTACAGAGCTATATAAGATCCTGGGAAAAACCTGTGGGTTATGGGACCACTCAAGAAACCACCGTTGAAAGGATTGCTAGAAAGATTGATGTTGCACCGGTACAAATGAAGACTAGATGAGGTTAGCACCTCAAAATAATTAAAAGAATTGAAAACTCGAAACTGAGAGATATCTTCAGCACTCCGGATAGGAAAGAGTTGAATGAATAACAGGATAGGCTAATAAGAATTCCCAACATAGGAAATAATTACAAGGATGAATAGGATATGATGAACACGGACAACTTAATTAAATTCACCGGTACGGATGATAAGAATGAACAAATATGACACGAATCTCCTGAGAATCTTCAAAATGATTCACCGGCTACGAAAGGAAGAAGAGATAGCGGAAGCACAATGAAATGAATTCGCTTGGATGAAATCCAATCACCGAAGAAAAAGGGCGGGAGGGCGGGGAAAAACAAAGACGACATGGGACAGACGAGACGAACTCCGGATGAAATGAGAGAACGATCTTGCAAAATTGGAGAGGATTAAGTTCACTTGGAGAGAAACACACCCGTTGAATGGATTTGATAAGATGACTCCGGTTGACAAAAATTGATATGACAATTGAATGAACAAAAGAATTTGCATTCTCACATAAAAATATGAGAACACGGATTAGGAAAGATCTGAAATCACCACTTGACATCGAAGCAACACGAATTACCACATTCAACAAAACAAAGGGTGCGGCTTGCAATTAGCCAGAACAAACTCATGAGAAAGATTTCGTCCGATATTTTCGTGGACAGGAATCCACTAGATGTCGAACCCCATCCTAACATCATGCATTTGATGGAAGATTGTCCTATAAGTAACTACTTGAATTCCCACCTATGAATTCCTGAAATATCTGGTCATGCAACTGGTACACGGATACAAGGAGTAGTATCACACAACTCCTATACTAACCCGTCACCTGTATCACATCCATCAACACACAACCAGAATCTCGGACCTTCATCTACTACAGACCCTCGTGATCACAACGATACAAAGTATGGCAGTACTCCCGAACAATCTGCACCAGTACTGGGGACATCGGGGTTATCTCGCCACTACTAGTATTGAAGCAATTACGAACATCCTTCGTTCTGAGATACTAAGGAATCTGAATGATAACGATGTGCTCAAGAATCCCCTGGAGCTCAACTCCCCTGAGACTTAAAGCAGATAGGAGGCACCAAGACAAAACTTCGTCACATTGGCAACATATAGATTCCAAAAATATCCGCGTGATCCTAACAAAAATTTGAGTGAGAAGAGGAGTAGAATTAAATTATTACGTCAAGATTCCTCACCAGAGCATAGAAGAGGAGAAAAAAGAATCCTACTCTCCGATATATAACTAGACTCAAAACAGTTTTTCACTAGACTCGACTCGGCCAAGTTTGATCAATCAAGGGAGCTCCTAGGTCGATTCTGCTCTGATACCAACTTGTCACGCCCAAGATGCGACCCTATCCTTAATTTGGCACGGGGGCCTCGTCAGGGATAGAAGCGCATCTCGTCGTGTCGTAAGAATGGATATCGTTACAAGTACATGTACTGAAAAGAAGAGATATATAAAGAATTGGCTTACACTCACCACAAGCTACATCAGAGTCACATCAGTACATTACATAAACATCAAGAGTAAGAGCAGGGTCCGACTACGGATGAAAACAAACGAGAAAAGTAAGAACGACGTCCATCCTTGCTATCCCAGGCTGCCGGCCTGGAACCCATCCTAGATCGATGAAGAAGAAGAAGAAGAAGCAACTCCAAATGTACAATCAACGCGCTCGCGTCAAGTAACCTTTACCTGTACCTGCAACTGGTGTTGTAGTAATCTGTGAGCCACAGGGGACTCAGCAATCTCATTTCCAAAGGTATCAAGACTAGCAAAGCTTAGTAGGTGAGGCAAGGTTAAGTGGTGAGGTTGCAGCAGCGGCTAAGCAATATATTTGGTGGCTAAACTTACGAGTACAAGAAATAAGAGGGAGAAGATCTACGCATAACGGACGTGAACTACTCATGATCAAATGAATGATCCTGAACACCTACCTACGTCAGACTTAACCCCACCGTGTCCTCGATCGGAGAAGGAACTCACGAAAGAGACAGTCACGGTTACGCACACAGTTGGCATATTTTAATTAAGTTAACTTCAAGTTATCTAGAACCATTGTTAAACAAAGTTTCCACATTGCCACATAACCGCGGGCGCGGCTTCCCGAAAGATTTAACCCTGCACGGGTGCTCCAACTAGTCCATCACAAATTACCACAAGCCGCATAGAAATCCTCAATCACGAAGCTCGCGATCCCGTCAGATTCCCTAGTAGAAAACCTCAACTCTGAGATTACCCAAAGCATCATCGGAATCCCGATGCACAAGATATTTCGTCGAAGGTAAAACTAATCCAGCAAGGCCGCCCGACGTGTCGACGAACCCGATAGGAGCTGCGTATCTCGTTCTCAGGACACGACGGATGGGTCACACTAGGAGAACCAAACCTCGGGTTGCCCCACGGTGGCCCCGTAGTCTGCCAATTTGGACCAACACTCATGAGGAGCACTGGCCCGGGGGTTGATTAAATTATCCTTGGGGTCCGGAAAGTCCCTATGCAATTTTATTAGGTGTTTAGGCAAATGTAATACCAAAGTTGGGCCTTGCCAGACCAGTTTTAATCTAAAACGAATTATCAAGGGGGTTCCCATAACAACCCCGATCGTGTTAGGAGCGCTCATTTATGAAACATAACACCGGTAGCCGAAAAGTAAGGGGGCAAAGGTGGAACAAAACACCAGGCTAGAAAGGCCGAGCCTTCCACCTTTTACCAAGTATATAGGTGCATTAAATTAAATAGCATTTAATATGGTGATATAACAAGGAACCCATGTTTTCGCATGGAAGCATCTGCACCTGCAACTAGCAACGCTAACACAGGGTTAAGCAAGCAGTAACATAGCCAATCAGTGGTTTGCTAGGTCGAACAGGTTGAAGGTTCCATGGCATTGTTGAGAGGCTGATATTTAACATGTGGTAGGCAACGAGACATAAACGACAGCAACGGTAAAACTAGCATGGCAATGATAGTAATGGTATCTGGGGAAATAGTCATCTTGCCTGAGATCCCGTTGGAACAAGAATGCCTCCGTGAAGCAGACGAACCGACGTAGTCGAACGGGTCCTCACAATCCGACACGCTTGCGGAACTCTATCGAGACGGAGGAAACCGGAAACACAAATCAACACCAGATATTCACCACACGATGTGCAACACAAATGATGCATGAGCAGCTGAATGCATGCAAGACACGGCATGACAATTCACACAATCAAACACTACACATTAAGTGAAGTACAATATGCAACGAGTTGCATATTGACGAAACTCCACGTTTAATTATTTAGTTCTATCCCGATTAGATACACAACAATATTAAATGTGGTTAAACATGGCAAGAGGTGAAGCGCAATTAATCTACCTATCTAGGCATTTTAAATGAGGTCGGAAATGACATATAGCATCTCCGAGACGACCTCACATGTTAATTTACAATTCTGTCCAGATCTGAACTAACACATTTAATTGGTTGAAAAACAGCAAAAACAAATAGGTTCACATGATTCTACGCGTCAAGACAAGCAATCTACACATAGAGATCATCTCCAACGGAGCTACGGATCAAAAGTTACAAGCACCGCAAGATATGATGGCATGAATGCAATATGTGTGCAACGACGGCTACGAGCACTTCAAAACATACAAATAACAAGAGAAAAAGAAACTACACGAGATTCTAAGAAAGTTTGATGTAGGACACAATCAAATCGGAGCTACGGTTCAACAACTACGAGCAAAACAAGAAAACACTACAATCTGCCAAAATCAGCCACATAGCATTTTCTACGCCCCACAACTATGAGCTACACAACTCCGATAAACTCAAGCAAGGCATGGCACGAAAGAGGGCAAGACGCACTACTACAAACAACTAACAACAACTAGCATGGCATCATGGATCACTAGGGAAAGAAGTCACAAAATGGCATTCCATACACTATTTCAGACTTAGTGAAAATTACACCTCATGAAAGTGCAGTTTTCGATCTAAAGCTATATTGACAGCAGCAAAACCCATAGCTACGACTCCAAATGGCATGAAAATTTACAGCATGCTAGAGAAACACAAGGGGTACAACTAACTCCATTGGACCAACCTCAAAAGAGCTACAGATCACAAGATAGAAGCAAAACAAAACAGAAACAAAAAAAAATAACAGATTCCAGACTTAGAAATATTTCAGCTCCTCCAAATCAGCACTATTTCTAGCAACATGAGAGCAAGCAAACTACACCTAAACATGCATTTCTATTGCAACCAAAAATACCAGGGGCTAGTCTAAACACCCAACAACAACTTCCTAGTTGACAACTCCGTCAAACGACGCACGGATTAAATTCTACGAAATAAACAAAAGGGCATCACGGCAAAATATCACGCGAACTAATTTACTCAAAAGCTAAAACTAATTGCAGAGAAAAATCCATGGGATTTTTCTACCCCGGAAACATATAAAATATGTGGGGTTGCAACACAAAATAATGTCACACATAAATGCGTGAAAATAACCTATACACAGGAAAATCAACTAGTGGCAATTCCCTACACGCAAAAATACAAATGACCGCTCTAAAATGCATGAAAAAATGGTTCCTAAAACATGGACATTTTATCTAAGGCACTCGAGCAATCCGGACCGCAAGGAAAATAAGTACGGGACGTTCCCCTATTGGGACAGCACGCTAAACTAGGCATTTGGCACGTTAAACTACGTCAAATAAATATGCAAGTTGCGCCAACGTATTCTACACGAGAATCTATGTGAAATACATATACTACATGTCGCGATCCGACTTACGGATTTAAAGTTACGGGCATCTAAATATTTACCTATTTTCTGGAAATAATAACTTCTCACAAAAACAACCCTAATCTAAATGGGCCTAACCGCATCCGCAACACAAATAAAATGCGTTGGGGCAGGGTATAGCCTCACCTTTGGGCCAGCTCGGACCGGCCTGGTGAGGAAGGCTAGCGCAGATGGCCGAAGGAGGAGGAGGCTGGCCTGGCTGCGGGGGCGGAGCTGGGCCGAGGCGGTGGCTACTGGGCCACGGCGTGTTGGGCCAGCTCGTCCTGGGCGAGGCAAAGCAGCTGGGCCGCGTGGGAGGCCAGCCCACGGCGCTCAGGCGGGGGTCGCTCGGGGTGCTGCGCCTGGTCGTCGTCCTCCTGCTCGCGCTCGAGCACGACAGGTGCAGCGGCCCTGAGTTGACGGCGAGGTCGGCGAGCACGCGAGGTGGCGTGCTGGAGATGGCGGGACCGGCCGGATCTGCCCGGATCCGGGCCGGGGCGGCGACCCAAGGCGGAGGAGGGGCTCCGACGGGGACCTGTAGAACAGAACCCGGCTGCGGTGCCTTCCTGGCAGAGGACTGGTCCCGCGCGCTCCCGGCGAGCCGCTGCAGGGGCCGGCGACGCCGACGGCGGCCGAAGGGAGGAGGAAGTCGGCGGGGCAGCTGGAGGCGGCAAGGTCCATGGCGGCGGCGTGGGGGGATCCAGGGAGGCGCGAGGGGAGGCCTCGGGCAAGGCGGCGGCGGCGGATGGGCTCGGCCGGGCCCGATCTGGGCCTGGTGGGCCGGCGGCGCTAGGAAGGAGAGAGGCGGAGGGTTGGCTGCGCTAGGGTTAGGTTTGACACGGGAAACGGGGTAGGGGGAGACGGGGCTGTCTAAAAATATGATGGAGGGGGGTATTTATAGAGAAAAGAGGGGCTCGGTTAACCGGAATCGCGTTCCGGATCCAACTGCGGGGTCGGATTTGAACGATTCCGCGCGCGGGAATGGGGAACGCGGCCGTGTAGAGGGGATATCCGGAGACGAGAGGGAGAACGGGCAGCGCAGCAACGCAATTTAAAACACCGGAACACGTTCGACGGTAGACCGAATACGGTGCCGCTACGGTCGACCGTTCGGGTACCAGACGAACCCCGATCGTGACGAAATTCGACGGACGGTCTAGCTATATTAAAATAAGACCGCACGACAAATCTCAACCCGATCAGAGAAAGTTTTACGCACATTTTTAAAACAGGGTTATGAACGATGCCGCGGGCGCGTGCGAGTGCGGTCGGGCTCAGAACGGACAACAACGAGAACCGGCAACTACTAACGGATGCAAGTTTTGAAAACTGGCGGCAACGAGATGCCGGTGCAATGCAGATGATGCGCATGATGCGATGATGATGCGACAAAAGAAAATAGACACACGGCGAAAACGGAATAGAAGGGGAATCTTCTGGAACGTCGGCATCGGGCTGTCATAGTTCTATTCAAGTGGAACACATTTGGCAGCATCATATTCTTCAGATTTCAATTTAACAGAAATCTGAGTTTCGGCTGAGGATGATCATCATCTAAGGAGAGTCTCTCGGCAAATTTTCAGCTCAAACGAAGGAGCCTAGGTGGCACTTGCTTTGCAAAGTACCACGATGGATAGAAATATGAATGTTCAAGTTGGGCTCAAATGAATGAATGGATTGAGCTGAAATTTGGCTGAGGATGGTAATTTGGGCGTAGGTAGGTGCTGTACAAATTTGATACCATTTGGACGTGCCAAAGTGGTAATTCTTTCACAATGCTCTTCTTTGGACAAAAACTTGGAAAATTATTGAGAGAAATTGGCTAAATCAAATGAGTTAAAATTTGGTGGAGGTAAGTTATATAGGTATCATCATTCCCCGGTAAAGTTTCATAAATAATTAAGCAATATAAAATATAGTTGCTTTACAAAGTGAAAATATGACCAGAATAAAAGTTTGGATGATGAGCTCACATGAATTGGTGGATAAATCTAAAATTTTGCGGAGAGTGATTATTTGAGCATATGAAAAATTTGCAAAAATATCAGATCATTTGGATAACCCTAGCCTCTACATCCTTCACAAAGCTTCCTTTTGGATAGAAACTTTGAAAATTTGCCGACGAAGCTTTACTAGGAAAATGGAGCTGAATATTGACATGTAGAAATGATTTGAATATGTAAGAGAGCCTGAAAAGTCTGAGGGAAATAGGAGGGGTCTAGATAGCAGTTGCTTTGCAATGTGCCAATGTGGACAAAAAATATAAATTGATGTTGGGCTCACATAGATGATTGCTGCAATTTGGAGAAGGATGATAATTTGGACATATGAAGGCGTTATAAACATTTCATAACATTTGGATGGCTAAAAATGTTACTTCCTTCACAATACATTTAAAAAGGAGGTGGCCTTAAGTACCAATGCATCCACGTTCACAACCTCATGACCATTTATATTGGTCGTAATCAGGTAGAAATAAGGTCATTGACCATTGTTGTCTGCTTTATCACCATTTGGTGTAAGGCAATTTCAGGGTTTGATCCCTTCCTAGCGAAATGACCATGGATTTACGACCAATTCAGCTAGGGTCACTGAGAGAAGGTCACAAGTTGACATATTTTTTGTAGTGATCCTGCGGCGGCGGCGTATGGATTGCTCCGCCTCCCACCTCTTCCTCTGCCGTTGCCGCTTGCCGTCGGCGACGCATGCCTCTGATTTAGGCGTGCGCGTCCGTCCACCGGCCGGTGAGGCTGGCACCTACCTACCGCTGCCCACATGGGGGAGCAGCAGCCGACTGGTGCAGGGGACGACATAGGGGAGGCACAGATTGTGCAGGCCGCTTGTCGGAGTTGCGCACGGGCCGATAGGGGCAAGCGCCGGTCTCGGAGCTGCTCCAACGGGAAGCGGCGATGCTGCAAATCCAGAGTTGCCTCCGGTCTCCACCTTGGACCGCTCCAAGGCGAAGTGGAGGGCAAGCTCAATTCCGGATCCAACTCCTTGTAAGAGCGGCTGTCGGACCTCGACATTGCGTCGGATTCAATCAGAACCTTTACGGGAAGAGGAGCGGACAGAGCGAGAGAGGAGAGATAATAAGCTAGGGTTTTAGAGCGAGGAGTCGGATGGTGTTTTTTGGGGGACAGAGGTGGGAATGGTGGGTGGTCCGGTCCTGTCAGGTGGGCGTGCCCGGGCTCCCCCATATTTGGGCTAGATATGTGGGGGTTCGGTCAGCCTGGACATTCGAGGCCCATTTGAGGCGTCCGTCTCGGTCAAAAAATCACGAGATGTTGATGCAAGACTACTTCGCGGACAATCCAACATATCTGTCGTACCTCTTTCGGAGAAGGTACCGAATTCGCCGATCCCTCTTTGTAAAAATTGTCCAAGCTTGCGAGGACAATTGTCGGTATTTTATTCAAAGAAGAAACACTCGGGCTTGAAGGGATTTAGTGCATATCTAAAAATCTGGGCAGCTATGCGGTAATTGCATACGACATTCTGGCTCACTATAGCGATGAGTACCTTTGCATTGGTGAAGATACTACATTAAGTCAGTGTGTGGCTTTGCCAAAGTGATCATCCGTGTCTTTGATCCTGAATATCTTCGGGCACCCAACGAGGAAGACAAAAAAATTGATGGCATCAAATGAGAGAAGAGGTTGGTCTCGCATGCTAGGAAGCATTGATTGTTTGCATTGGACTTGGAAAAACTGTCCGAAGGCATGGCAGAGAATGTATTATGACAAGTCTCGTGATGCAACAATTGTGCTAGAGGCCGTAGCATCCGAGAATTTATGGAGTTGGCATTGTTTTTTTGTTATGCCGGGTACTCTCAATGATATCAATGTGTTGCAATGGTCTCATTTGTTTGCTAGGCTTGCTTGTGGTGATGCTCCTGCTTGCAACTACACTATCAAAATGGGCATGAAAACACAAAGGGTACTATCTTCACTAGTAGAAATAAGGGCTTTCGTCCCAGCTCGAAAAAGACATTAGTCCCGGTTCCTTTACGAACCGGGACTAATGTTAGTATTAGTCCCGGTTCGATCGGCAAAGGCGACGGTCGGGCATTAGTCCCGGTTCAAATGGGACCTTTAGTCCCGGTTCGTGTCTCGAACCGGGACTAAAGGGTTTGGAGGATTTAGTCCCGGTTCGTGTCTTGGACCTTTAGTCCCGGTTCGTGTCTCGAACCGGGACTAAAGGGTTTGGAAGATTTAGTCCCGGTTGGTGTCTTGAACCGGGACTAAAGGGTAGACCTTTAGTCCCGGTTCGTGACACGAACCGGGACTAAAGGTGTTCAGATTTTTTTTCTGTTTTTAAATTCTTGTTTGTAGTTTCTGTTTTAAATTGCTTATATCTTTTAGGATATTTGATGTTTTTGATTGATTCTTTTTGCATTAGATTCGAATTTTTGTCTAGTTTCTGTTTGTGCCATTAGTTTTCAAATTTGAATGGTCTAAATTTGAATTTGTTTAAATTTGCTTCAAACCCAGTTTTTGAATAACTTGAGTTTACAAATAGTTTTTAATTTAATTCTTTTTGCTCCCACTCATGTGTTAGATTGTTGTCACAGTAAGATTTATTTGTTTATTTTTAAAATAATTTAAATTAGGATTTTAATTAAAGAAATATTGTTTTGCTTACATAGTTGTTTTAGTCATTTAATTGTTGTTTTTTATTATTTTTAGTTAGTTCTTTATGTAGATTTTAACATGTTGTAGGATGGTGCATATTTAATGCACAAAAAAAAATCTACAGTTCAATTAATTTTAAAAAAATGCCTTTGTAGCAGATGGGTTTTTCGTCTGAAACCTTGATACTTTGAGTTTTGTAGAAAATAAACAAAAATGATAAAATCTTCAAAAAATAAACAAAAATGATAAAATCTTCAAAAAATAAAATCCTTTGAGATGTTGTTAGGTTTTAGTGTCTAGTCGGTATAGAAATTTTGAGATATGAATTTTGAGCGTTTTTGCAAAAAAAATGAAAAAAATAAACGGCCATAACTTTTGCATACGACGTCCAAAAAAAATTAATATATAAAAAAAAAAACTAGAAAAAATTGGTACTCGATTTCACCCGGGCTTGCCCGGTGAAGTTTTCTCACATGCTCAAAATTCCAAACGGAAAAAAAGTTATTTCAAAAAGAAGTTTTTTCTAAAAAAAGAAAAATAATTTTATTTAAAAATATTAGGTTGTTTTCATTGAAATTCACTATTACTGCTACTTATTAAGTGTATTTTAATAATTGTTGGTAATTCAAAAAATTAAATCATGTGACATGACATCAAGACCCAAGTTGTTTAGGATTGATAGCTTACTATTGTGAGGAAAACAACAAGTGCACACTTGGCAACTAGAGCGATAGAACCAGAAAGTTAAGCGTGCTTGGGCTGAAGCAGTGAAAGAATGGGTGATCGGCCGGGAAGTTAGACGATTTGAAATGAGTGATCCACGCTAGAGCACTGAGGATGGGTGATTAAAGATTAAATTGTCAAATAATTCAAAGATTAGAAAATTGGAATAAAACATAAAAAATATTCAAAAATAAAATTTGACAATTTTTTTTTAAAAAATCTACCTTTTCGGGTCAAACAAACAAAAAAAAAGACGGATCCTTTAGTCCCGGTTCGTAAGTAGAACCGGGACTAAAGGTACTTCCTCTGAGGCGGCCACGTGGAGCACCTTTGGTCCCGGCTTGGAACAGGGCCGGGACTAAAGGTTAGGCCTTCAGTCCCGGTTGGTGAACCGGGACTAAAGCCCCTTACGGGCCAGGACTAAAGGTTAGGCCTTTAGTCCCGCCCCTTTAGTCCCGGTTGGTGAACCGGGACTAAAGCCCCTTACGGGCCGGGACTAAAGGCCCTGTCCCCACTAGTGCTTGTAGATGGTATCTATCTTTCTTTGTGCATATTTGTCAAGAGCATCAAAGTTCCCAAAACTAGGAAACAATGTGACTTTTCAAGGGCAGAAGAGGCATCCCAAAAAGATACTAAAAAACATTCGGGGTTTTGTAATCTAGGTTTTGCCATTGTTCGTGGTCCTGCTCGTTTTCTAGGACAAGCGATCCCAGAAAAGCATCATGACCTGTTATGTGATTCTTCACAATATGATTCTCGAAGATGAGAGAGACATGAACTTGGAGTTCTTGTACAACAATGAGGGTAGCCGTGTCAAGCCAGCTAAAGATCCTAACCGCACTATTTCTTCTGAACATGCAAACACACACTCTCAGCTTCAGCAAGATCAGTAACAAATTCAATTTTTGCATTCATTTCATTTAATTCATGTTGATTTGTATTCTGGACAAGTTTTATATTAAATTATTTAGTTTGCTTCTGTAATTTCAATAATTATTGTAATTTGAATGATTGATGTATTGTAATATTAATATTTTATCTTATACTGAATTAATAATTCTGAATATATGACATACGTGTCAAATTCAGATAAAAAAACCATTTGATTTGCGGGTTGGTGCGGACTACGGTCGAGCAGATCCCGCATAACGAAATTGTAAATTGAAATATTCACGAATATTTTGTTTTACAGTTCCGCTATGCGGGATCTGCTCGGCCGCAGCCCGCGCCAACCTGCAAAGCCGTTTTTCCGTGAAGTAAACAAATTTTGGGGGTCGATGATATACAGGATCAGCTAGAGATGTTCTTAACAGTCGAATAACGATCCTAGAGCATGAGCGAAATGAAAAACTTGATACGCAGGGGCGCCGTGACCTCCAAGTGAACTGCCAATGCTGCATTACACCCGAAAAGTCGCAAACATCGGCATTATAACACATCAGACAGTAAAATACATGAGAATAATGTTTTCTTTATGGCTGGGTTCGCCCACCTCTGTAGCTTTCGTTGGAGAGTGCGTTTTTATCGCAGGCAGTGCAGTGGAGTGCTCCTAACCATCGCTCACTGTGATTTATAATTGAGGAAACCCCTTGTGTTGCTACAAGAATTGGCTGATAAAAATTTAGATTGATAACATGAGAACCAAAATTTGGTAACAAAAATGGTTCGAACACCAAGATCATTTGCGGAGGTTTAATGCACGTCGTTGGAGATGCCCTAATCTACAACTCCCATCGCACTGCCTACTCGGTCAACAAAAGGATTTGAGCGTCGGACCGCTGACTTGGTTGGGACTTGTGGGAGAGTCATGGACCTCCACCTTCAACGTGAGACAACAAATCCTTTTTTTTGTTGTTGAAGCAACTTTAGAGCTACAACTATTAATCATACATGCATTGGGGGGGGATCATATTGTAATTCTAAATTGTAGCGCTGTCATAGCTCATCTTCTTTTTTAACTATAAGGTCCCAGAAGTCTAATTTGCAAATGAGAAATAACAACAACTCATCTCTTGCTCGTTGTATTGCAAGTTGAGGTATTAAATTATCCGTAGTGGTTTTGTACGAGGTTGCACGACCGAATTTGTTCCTCGGAAAATCAATGTCAACTATGAACCAGCTGGCCGATCCATCATGGTGCGAGTGTGGTTAGCTTAAAGAGTATGTCACTCTTCACCCCCCCCCCCCCCAATTCCTGACGAGACGTATATAGCGCACCGCGTCGCCCCCGCTCGGCTGACTTGGATGGGGGCAGATCCCTAGCTGCCGGGCCCCAATCTTCCTTCCCTCCCTCCCTCCGCCGTCGTCTAAGGGCGCCAGCCTAAAGCTCGGGGGCCGATGGCGCTGGCGGGGGCCTCTCTTTCTCCTGCACCATCGGGGTGGTGCGGAGCCCCGAGCGTGAGGAGGCGTGCCCGATCTGGCAATGGGGGCGCGACGGGCGTCCCGGCCTTGATTAGCGGCATGCCGCCGACTCTGCCTCGGGCGGCGATGGCTGCGAGCGTGGCGGTTGGCCTTGCCTCGGGCAGCAGCGTTGCCTGCGTTCGGCGGCAGCAATCGAATCTGCAGCAATGGGCCATCTGACCTCGGATCGGCGGTGGCATAGAAGGCTTGGTGGACGGGTCGACACCATGCATGCTCTGGCCTCCGATCACATCTGATTTAGGCAGTGCGGCCTGCTCGCTGGGCGGCATCTTGGATTGGTACCGACCTGTGCACACGATGCTAGATGGAGGTTTGTCGAGTGGATTCGGGTAAAAACCTTGTTCTCAGCTAGTTGCCAAGACCGGCAATGGCGGCACACTTTTGTGACATTACCTTCTTGAAAGCATCACCATGAAGAAGCTCCATATCTCTATCCGCTACCTCCGGGGAAAACCCTAGATCAGGTAATCGGATGATGGCGGCGCTCTTGTGTCGCTACCCCTGGAGGGGGCTCATTCTTGGAGGTGTGCATAGGCTCGAGGGAGCAGTGGATGGCTTCTGCGATGGAGCGACTGTTCCTGTGATGCGTCGAGAGCATGGAGTCTCAGCGGCATGGTGCTTCAGGGTCTCAACAACGGATACGTGATGATGGACGTGCATAGGATGGTGCCGTTATATGGCGTCATGGTGGCGTCGACACATTAATTTCATGGTGGCTGCGTGATTACCTGCTCTGAAGATGGATCGATGGAAGATGGTGTGACGGTCCCTGCAGCGTGCGTATGCGGTGCCCGCCGAGAGTGCATTGGACCGGTGTGTGACCGAGACCCGACAATGGCTTGGTTGGGGCCTCCGGCTTTAGATGTTGTGTTTTGGTATGAGGTCTGGGAATGTGACTCACACAATTTGTACCCCTTCATTAAGTGGATAGGAGTAGCGAGAGATAACACCAAAATGATGGCTTTAGACACATTGATTCATTTTGTAAGATATTGCTGAAAAAATAATAAAGTAGATGTATATATCGTCCTGATGCAGAGGCTGGAGTCATCCTCATTTTTGAAAAAAAAAAAATCATTCATCCCCTCTATCATCAGAGAAGAACTAGTCAGTCAACTCTAACCGAACCGCTAAAAGACTTAAGAGCACTCTAATCAAATCCTCGAATGTTTTAACTCCTAATTTTTTTGAGAAGTGTTAGCGCCACTCAAATTTGAGCAGCCAAACAGAATTCGCAGCATAATATTCACATCTCTCTCCTCCCCCCTCTCAGCCGCCTTCATACCAGCACCGCTCCCACACGCTCCTTGCCTCCGGTGGCAATCCCGCAGCTAGACACCCTGCAAACCCGCCGACCTCCCGCCCCGCATTCGATTGGCTCGGTGACAACAATTACTTCACTCATGTTTGCAACCTAAGGCTGGTGAAATAGTGTCTCGTTGGTTGGCTTTCTGCTCTCGAAAGTTTAGCTGGACAATATTATTTTTGAGTCATAAAATCCTTACGTACTGGTTTACATGGACATGATTTATACTTTCTTTCTCCCTGACTAGTTAGCCTACGAGACAAATTTATAGCTAGTTCAAGGGACTAAATTTACCGGTTGGGCAATCTAGTGAAGTTTGTAAATTTGATTATGGTCTGTATTATTTTACTAAGAATATTTGTTGGATATTTGAAAGTTTATTTTATCAATTCAGTGCTTCTATGAAGGTATGATCAAATTAGAAACTCACATATCAAATCACTTCTCTACTCTCCAAGATAATTTTGTATGCACATGTGTATAATTTTTTTACTGCATGTTGTGCCATTGCCTAAAAATCATATTAATATTCACTTGTGCATGCTGTCCTCTTTAGATTCATTATTTTCTTCAAATGTATGGGTTGTTCCCTCATGCAGGTCATGAGGTACGGTGAAATGGTAGCAAGTTGATGTCTTTTGAAGAAGCCTATTCTGAAGCTTAGTTTGAAGACATCACAATCTTATTATGTTTCTCAAGATAACGTGTACTATGTAGCTACAAACTAGTTATATTCTCATGTACTTGTTCCATCTTGTCAAAATTTCAGATGTATCAATGCCTTTTTCAAATTTGTTTGTGTTATTTGTAAGATTTTAAATTATTATCTAAATTCAATAAGATCTTGACACAAGTCTTGAGGAGTGTGAACTTCAAAAAAGTGATAGCATGAAAATTAGCATTAGGTGGTAAACTTAAGTTATGTCATGCATTGCCCGAAAAGTTAGTATGTTTTGTGTTGTGGTGTAGGGTATGGTGCACCTTTTGGTACATAATGTGTTGATGAAGAAAACCGTTGGTGGATTTACAAATTGATGATATTGGCATTTCTATCGCTTAATGTAATCTCTGAAGGGGGGGTATGCCCAATCTGCGAACATAATAATTGATGGTGGTAAATCTCCTCTCGGCTATTAGGAATTTCGACGGGTCAAATATACCATCAAATATTACAACCCCGAGTGGTCGAATATAACGTCAACTATTACAACAGCTCACGGGAAATAATAATTGTCAAAAAGAAAATACTCGACGATGAACCATCAGCTATCAGCATCGTCGAGTTGGCTCGTGTACAACATATATCCGAGGGCGCACCCTCGGTTTAATACCATAGGGCAAGATATTACCCAAAAGTACTATCGGCTAAAATTGTAAATGCCGACGAAGCCTAACTGACGGGAAATGGCCGACTGTTCATTGTTACTTATTATATTACTTGTGGATGAACTAACCTAGGAAATGAGGGGATTTCTAGTAGTGGCGGTGGCCACCGCCGCAAGCTCATTGACTAGGACGACCATCATGAAGCCTTGCTATGTCAGTAACGGAACGGTGCCGCCTCCCTGAGTTCCCGGGCCAGCTCCGGAGCTCGCAATCCTTTTTATCGCTGTCACCTCCTTGAGATAATGTCGCAACATCCACCACCACAACTGTCAAAATAAAATGACGTCGGGCTACGACCGTGGGGTAAGTGGGTGGCAGATATCTGTAATCCAAAGATGCTGATGTGTATGTTGATTGGCACATTCGCCACCGTGGTGCCAGCGACATGCAACTACGATGATATGACGCCCCTTTTCTTTGGGAGACGAGCGAAGCTAAACTTGCCCACCGCCTCCATCACACCTCTTGTTAGGGCCGCCTCCTGGGCCAAGAAGGAGCACCACACGACTGATGTGTGACTCCTGGTTCAGCGTGCAGATGCTGCCTTTTTGACTACGCTCCTCGTAAAGAACCGTGCATTCTTTGTGTCCATGGAGAACGAGCACAAGTGTCACAAGATCACATGCCTCAATGTCGAGCATGGGGAGATATTCGATGAACTCGTGAAGGAGGAGGAGGGGAAAGACGAGTCGATGCACATGTCCTCCAGCTCGGATTCCTCCGATTTCTCCCAAGGATGACAAGTAGCGTCGACGTAGTATCTAGTTCTATTTAGTTTATCGCGATTCTCTACCTACTTTGATGTCGATGTAGTGTCTATGTAGCAGGTAATGGAATTTTTAATTATCCTATGTATGATTTTAATGTGATATTGTTGTTTAGTTATACAATGAAGTCGTTTAAATTTGAGCACGGAAAGTTCTCTAGGGAGTTAACTTTTATGGGTTTAGTTAGGTTCATGTTTTTTAAATCCATAAATATTATGAGTTCAGGTTTGAAGATGCGTTTGAGGAGTTAAAATTTAGGTGTTCGATTAGAGCTGCTCCAAGTGCATGCTACATTGCAGACGTCTTCAAGGCATAAAAACAACCAACATGTATGCCAATATACCATGTGAAACTGATCTTCAAGACTTCAACTGATACTTCTTATATCACATAGATAGACCATCACATTTCTGTAATTAATTTTGACATTTACCCCTTGAGCGTGGTGTCTGTCGTCTCTTTTACTTGTTCAGCTGGGAGTTCACCACTTCTCGGTTTTGCCCAGCAACTTCTGCCGATGGTGGCAAGGCAGGTAGTATAGCGAAGTCGGCGGCTAGGCTAGCTAGGGTTCTCACCCAAGCCCCAAGGACACAACGCTGGGTTCAATCAATATCCTCAACCCAAAATTTTGGCCGATCTGAAAACCCAAAAAAACGAGAATTTTAGTGGTTCCGGAATGTTTCCATAATAGCAAACGAATGAGTGGGTCGCATGCCCTAAGCTTGCAACCACTAGTGGTTTTGAATAGTCTACATTGTGTTATCCGTGGCAGCTTGCAACCCATAGGATATTTATTTCAGCAAGCAATTTATCAACGCTGATGGAATCATGGAAGCACACAACTCCCACCTTAAATTGGCGCGCAATATATATATATATATATATATATATATATATATATATATATATATATATACGTGTGGCGTATATAGCCAAGATCTCCAATGCCATTAAGGAACTGAGTTTACTCATCGCAATGGCACTGTTGTGGATTTTCTTTGGTGCATCCGTATTGGCAGCCACAACGGTTCATGTCGCCGGCCAGCTGCAAGGTTGATTTTCCGTCTCGTCTACATATATCGTATCCATCTATCTACTTATGTTACACTGAAGCGCTTGTTGGTATTTCGTCAAGAATTAGAATAGCAGGCTTTTATCAATATTCTAACTCTTTTCGACCTGCTTGTTATGTTATATGGATCAATCAGGTTTTCTGAGCATCGACTGCGGCCTGGATGCCAAATTCAGCGGGCGCGAGGACACCTCCACAAGGATCCCCTACGTCTCCGACGGTCGTTACGTCGACGGCGGGGAGAATCACAGGGTTGCCGCCGAGTTCGATACTACTAGGAGAACCACAAGCGATGACCTGCGCACCCTCAGGAGCTTCCCGTCCGGCCTACGGAACTGCTACACGCTCCCCACGGAGAGTGGCGCCAAGTACCTTGTCCGGATGTTGTTCTTCCACGGGAACTACGACGGCAAGGCCACCCAGTTCGACCTGCACCTTGGCAGCAACTACTGGGACACGACAACGATCCAGAACACGACTGAAGAGCTCACCTGGTTCTCCGAGGCCATCTTCATCGCGTGGACGAGCTGGGTGCCGGTGTGCCTGGTGAACACCGGCAGCGGTACGCCCTTCGTCAACACGGTGGAGCTGAGGCCGCTCGGTGCCTCCCTTTACCCGGACGTCACCATCCACGAGTCCATATCCACGTATGGACGGGGAAACATGGGAGGGAACTTTACGCGGTATGTATGGAAGTCTGATTTTCTTTTGATGCAACGTAGGAGTATTATATGTTTCCTTTTTTTTTTACTTTTTGATGGAAACTATATCTCTCCTTAATAATAAAGCACATATTGTTTCTGTCGTCCGTCATTAAAATTACCCTTCAAGTTGATAAAAATTACCCATGAATGCCACCTGTAAGTATAAAAACGATTCACTTTTCGGATTTCAGAAAACGCCGCCCTGCATTGTGTTTATAAAGTACTGATATATAGATAGACCAGTAACAAAGGACTATTGCGATGGTCAGAGGTGCGATCGTCCAGGCAGAAACCAGGGTTTGATCCCTGGCGCACCTTTTAGTTTTTTCTTCTCTAAATTAATTCCAGATTTCAAAAGAACAAAAAAATTAAAAGTTGTCAGTTTGAAAAAAAATCATTTTTCCCATTTTTTCATGAGCCGGCCCATGTGCAGCTCAGGGCATCCTGTTTAGTATTTTTTTTCTTTACTTTTTATTCCTGTTTTAGTTTTTTCTTCTCTAAAAAAAATTAAAAGTTGTCAGTTTGAAAAAATCATTTTTCCCATTTTTTTCATGAGCCGGCCCATGTGCAGCTCAGGGCATCCTGTTTAGTATTTTTTTTCTTTACTTTTTATTTCTGTTTTAGTTTTTTCTTCTCTAAATTAATTTCAGATTTCAAAAGAACAAAAAAATTAAAAGTTGTCAGTTTGAAAAAATTAGAAAAACGATAAACTGTTTGTGTATTTATAAAATATTCAACAAGTCATAAAATGTTCATGAGTTCAAAAATTGCTCACATATTATAAAACAAATCACGATTTCATATAAATTGTCATGAAATAAAAAATGTTCATGATTTTTTTAAAATGATCCGATATTCAAAGCATATTCAGGAATTTGGAAAACATGTCTATCAACTTTTAGAAAATGTTCGTAAAAATTAAAACACATATGTTAATAATGAACAAAACTAACTGTCGCTTACATAAAGGTTTTATTAGGAAACTTCTAGACGTTGTTTTATGATTTTATTTTGTCACTCGCGTCGGATAAAAAAGAGTTTCCGTGTTTTGTAGTTTGCTCAGCTAAAAAATATTTTTTTTGTGACGCCTTAACAAATCAAGCCGCGATGAGCATTATATTTTTAGTTCTTGAAATTACATTTTAAAAGTGCCTTATCTCATCATGACATCACTCAGATATACTTTGTGAAATAACATTTGAAAAATCCTTATGCCATTATTGCATTGGATTCATACCTTTTTATATCTATCACACCTGCATAACCTGATAGTTTTTCTTCCGTTGCAACGCACGGGCATTTTTGCTAGTATAATATAAATATAAGTAATAAAAGAAATAAGTATTTTTAGTCCTTTATGTAATTTTATAAAAAAATCCTAATATTTATTTTATCTCAACCCACAACCACAATCCCTTTTATTAGAAAAATCCAATCTCATCGATTTTGTGGCTCGCGTGTCGCTTCATAGGCCATAGCATTGTTTGGAGCGTGCGCCATGGCCCAACTTATAGCAAACTCAAGGAAGCAAAAATATTAGTAGCATGACTCGAACACGAACGAAATTTGTATGGCAGCGTCCACCTGAGCTAGGCCACGGTTTTGGTCAAAACAAGGATTGACTTTCTAAATTAGTCGTACCTGGCTCTTTTACGTTTGATTGCATCCGTTTATGTACGTATGTGAAACTTTATATAATCAGGAGTTGATTGCTGGATGGATGTTTGGGTGAATCATTTTCCACTTCATGCAAGAGAGACAAGGGGTTAATGTAACAAAAAAATTAAAGAGATTGAGGGCATGCATATATTTAAATTGAACTCTTCAAATCGCATGTAGGGAGATATAACAAAATTGAGGGCATGCATATATTTAAATTGAACTCTTGGAATTACCTGTAGGGAGATATAACGAGATTGAGGGCATGCGTATATTTAAATTGAACTCTTGGAATAACCTGTAGGGATATATATATATATATATATATATATATATATATATATATATATATATATATATTAGGAGTTGGGCCTTGGCTGCCGCTATTTAGGCTAACTTGAATGCTGCTTTTTTTACCTGCAGAAAATAAAACTTAAATGCCGCTGTTTTAACCCTTTCTTTTCTTATTTTGTTTGTTTCAAATTTGTAACTGAATCCCCGTAAAATATATTAGAGTATGTTGAAGGTTCATAAGGATTTAAAATATTCTTATTTTTTGTGGAATTAAGAAATTACTCAGATTCCAAATAAAACAACCCATTGGTATTTAGTTCAGATTTCTATTCCTAAAAACATAAACTCCAATGCAGTTAAAATTTTGGTTGGACTACAAATACGTGATTGTGAATTTCAAGATTCATCGCATATTTAAAGTTCTCATAGTATATGTCTAACTTTATGGATCTATTTGTACTCAATAAATGCTCAGAATCAAATAACAAGATAACCGTTGAAAACATTTAATTCAAGTTTTTACATATTTTGATAAAGACTAAATTTACATGAACTGTGGATGTATTTTGATAAATAATTCTCACTGAATCTTAGTACGGGACAATTTTTCTTTACAGCTGCAACACACGGGCTCAAAAGTTTTCATAAAATATATATTGTCAATAAGATCAATTTACTCCAAATAATAACCATGTCCTAGCTCTATGTCTTGATCCTCAAATAATGCATCTTTTATTTTGTGGTCAGGCCGTTGTCCCGTGGCATAGTTCCTCGACTTAGCCAATCATGATTCATATGAATTGGTATTTTCTCCCGTTGCAACGCATGAGCATTTGTGCTAGTATAAATAAAAATCTAAGGAGGGCTGTTCGGAGTGGAGGGAACACCACACGACGTTCTCCCACGCCGTCCGATCATGCCTTGATTGCATAAAAAAAATTAGAAAAGGAGAAAGACCCCGCCTCTACATATAGACGATGCATGCAACTACTTTATTAGTTATTCACAAAGACCTTATAAAATAATGCATCAGTACATCTGAAGCCATCATCTTGACAACATATGTCGCTACTCCTATCCTTGATGAAGGTGTGTCGATAGTCCGAACCGAATACCAAACAGACTTCGCACCATAGCCTAACATCTAAAACCGAAGGCCCCAACCGAGCCACGGTGTCGGGTTTGGGGCGCACAACGGTCCAACGCACTCTCAGAAGCCGTCGCCGCCAATTTCCACCGATCCATCTTCATAGTTGTACTACGCATCAACCTTGCCAGGCCTACCTGCCGTTGACGCCACCATGACGCCACACAACGCCATCATCCTGCGCTCGTCTATCATCACACACCCACCGTCGAGAGCTCGCTGCTCCATGCCGCCGAGACCCGGCATTGGATGCCACGCCGCTCCTCCAATACGAACACCACCTGTTGCTATTGGCCCCATCCCCTCCGCTTGCAGTTTGCCTAACCGAGCACCCGAACGCCCCACGCGACGCCTCCAAGAAGGACACGACACACACAGTGCCGTCGTCGCCCAATCTGACTAGATTTTTGGTCTTCACCTAGGCATGGGATCGGGGTGGAGGGAAGGGACCCCTACAACGCCTGCAAGGAGGACAGTGACGACCTTGCTCGTCGCCACCATCGGCATGATCGAATCATCCAGAGTTTCCTCCGGTCCGATGTCACCTCTACCAGCTCCCGTGAACGCACCGAGGACAACAACCGGGATCGCAAGCCACCAAGTGCAGCGGGGGAGAGCCTGCAACGTGGAGGAGATCCACCCGTAACTCACTGCCCATGCGGTCAAGACACCGTCCATCCGCCACCGGCGAGTGTCGCCAGCCGAGGGCGACGTCGCCATGCCTACCGGGGCCGCCGGCCAAGATCCAGAATCCTCCATGATGACCGCAACAACGAGATCCGCCACCGCGCGGCCCACGCCGCCGCCCGAACCTGCCACCGCCCGAGGTCACCGCTGTCGGGAGCCGCCACGCTGCCGGAAGACCCACAACCCATGGATCTGGGCATCCATGCACTTCAGCAAACCCACCACCGTCGGGACTCGCCGAGCCGTCGGGGGGCACACCCCTTGGATCTGGGCGCCCGCGTCGTCCTTGGATCCGAGGGAGGGAGGAGAGGCCCTCCGTCGTCGTCATCGGACACACGGGCTTTGCCCAGCGTCGACCACCGGCAGCGGAGGAGGGGAGGTGGGTGCGTGGGAGGACTAGGCGGCGGCGGCTGAGATGTCCCATGTCGCCCGCGCGGGGGCGACGCGAGAGACGCGAAACTTGCATCATTTATTTGCATGTGTATGTATTGTTCTTGTTGCAACAAGACATCTGTTGCAAAATCCTCACTTTTCTAATTACATGTAACAAAATCTCTATTGTAAAACGTTCTCTTTTCTAATTTTTTGCAATAAGACATATGTTGCACAAAACCTTTTAAAAAAAAACATTTATAACAAGGCATATCTTACAAAAATTACAACAACGTTTTCAGCGGCATTGGGCATTTGCATAGTAGTTCTTCGCTGCCACCGTTTCGCAACACTATCGATGTTGCAGAGATAAGATGGGGATGAGAGATGTTGGCCAGCAGGCCACGTGTTGAGCAAACGAGGCGGCAGACGCCCCATGCTAGATCGGTCGGCTTATCAATGGCGAAGCCACGTTCAAGTTGTGTGGCCACTTAACCACACAACATTTTAATGAAGTTTGTAACTGCAAGTAAAAATTATGTTGAAGATAGTAGAAAATTGAAAAATACAAATATATTTGACATCACAAGTTTAAATTGACATCACATACTTGAACTTCTGGCACCGTCACTGTGGCTGATTAGAGTCATTTTTCTTTATTTATTCTGAGCAAAAGAGAAGCCTCTCTCTCTCTCTCCCATTGCATCATGCTTTTTTTATAGCGTTCAGCATGAGACGCGCATTGCAAGTTGGATGAGTCGCGCCTGAAATCAGTTGCGCTGTAGTCCACTCCATTTTCCAGAACTTTGAAATTTTGTGCTAAAAAGGAAGAAACTAACCTGGAAATTTAGCAAACGCAGTCAACTTATATTAAACTGTGTCAATTTTGGCGCGTGGATATGGACCATATTTTTCGGTGGCTAGTTGCGCTCTACAGGCCGGATATATCTGGAATATACATTAATTTTTGTGAACTTTATATTGACTCAAAATGAAGCATAAAATGGAATGATGAGCACATACCTGCCCCTGCACAACTAAGATACACATAACTAACGTCAACACACACACACCCATACAAACACACCAACAATTAGCAAAGTCATTAAGACCAAAGCTATGCATAGGCGTTATAAAAAGACTATGATGTGTTTAGAACAACGACCAACGAAGTACAACAACGACCATCCGCACAATCCATCTTTTCACATCATAAGGACAAGGAGAAATATTCTCTAGCAGCAACGCCTTCATGAAAGGAATGACGATCAAGCGTCGTCATTGTCGGACCCAACCACTGAAGGCTGGACCGTGAGTTTTCACCCGAAAGAAAAGCCTAGGTAAAATCCAAGCCACAACTTCAAGAAGGTAACGACCAAAAAAGCCTCAATTACCAGGTGTAACCAAGTAGGGCCAGACCTAGAATTTTCACACCGGAGATCAATAGCGGGTGCTTGAGAAGCATCACCAAATCAAAATCATCATGTTCCTCCGCTTTCCACTTTCCCAACAAGTACAAGCATACACGGTCCTCGAGTGAGATGCGACGAAACGACCCACACGCCGTTACTCCCGCCGACAATGCATGACCATGATTATCTGGTTACGCGCGAAATTGCAGGTCACGCGATCGTGGCCTCCGACGCAAAACAATGTGGACCGCTGGCCACCCAACATTGTCGTGACGTGAGCACCACCTTCCGGACTGTATTGCCGCTCGCCTCCGATGGTCACTATAAAGTCGTGGCTTTGTTTACCACCATCGTTGCTACGCATGAGCATAGTCGCATGCTTTGCTACCGCTGCGCGCAGCTGTGCAATTTGTACAACTTCTGCTGAGCGTGTAGTGCCCTACAACTGCTCCTAGTCCCAGATCGTCGTCGGGCTACTTGCCGTTGTTCCTGCTCACCTCAAGTCGCCGCCATGGAACCCCCCAGGACCCCGCCGCTGTTGGAATTAAACACGAAAGAACGTGGCCATGTCGGATTCAATACATGCATGTACGTATCCGGCTAGGTTTCGAAGCAATGACCGTATAGGAGTAGTATTAGCAGGCTAGCTAATATATATACGCGTGCACCTCATCCCTTGTAATCAGATCAAGACCAAAGCAATAAAGCAAAACACCAGGTACGATACGTACCTGCGGCCATCAATCTCGTCTAGCGATTCATATATGTGCGTTGGTGTAGTACCGGCCGGCGGCAAGAATCGATCAACAAGATCGAGCTAGCTAGCTTGGTGTAGGACGTGCCTTGAAGAAATTAGGCTAGCTACATACAACGCATCTCAGCGTAAAGTATCTCGTCGAGTTCGTCAGCGAGCTTCGTTCGTCATCGTCGTTCGTCGTCAGTCGTCGCGTGTCGTCGGAAAGTACTCGACGACACGGTCTGGGCCAACAATTGGTATCAGAGCATCGAACATGTCGACCAAGTGTGCGACGGTTGTCTTATTGGGAAACAAAGGAGGGCCCCGTTCCCAAGAGAGGGAAACTTTAGAGCGAGTAAAGTTCTTGAGTTGGTCCACGGAGATTTGTGCGGGCCGATTACACCGGCCACCCCTGCCGGAAATAGATATTTCCTGCTCATCGTCGACGACTTCAGCAGATACATGTGGATTGTGTTGTTGAAGACGAAGGATCAAGCTTTGGAAGCCTTCAGGGTAGTAAAGATGGCGGCCGAAGTGGAATCCGAAGCCAAGATGAAGGCCCTCCGTACCGATCGAGGGGGTGAGTTCAAGTCTCGTGAATTCACAAGATTCTGCGAAACACACGGGATCAAGCGGTATCTTACGGCTCCATATTCACCACAGCAAAATGGTGTTGTGGAGCGGAGGAACCAAACTGTGGTGGCGATGGCACGGAGCATGTTAAAGAGTAAAGGCATGCCAGGGAAGTATTGGGGTGAGGCGGTCAATACGGCCGTTTATTTGCTGAACCGGGCTCCAACCAAGAGTGTGGTTGGAATGACGCCGTACGAAGCATGGTACGGACACAAGCCCGCGGTTGATCATCTTCGTACTTTCGGGTGCGTGGCGCATGTGAAGACAGTGGCGGGGCATACTAGCAAATTGGCGGATCGGAGTACTCCAATGATAATGGTTGGCTATGAAGCGGGCACAAAGGCGTACCGTGCGTGCAACCCGTCGAACAACAAGGTGGTTGTGACGCGTGATGTGGTCTTTGAAGAAGCGAGGTCATGGAATTGGAACTCCACCGAGCAAGTATACCCGTCATCAGATGACATTTTTAATGTCGTTTACGACGAACCTGAACATACAGAAGCTGACGATCAACTGAAGAGGTCGTCGGGACAGAGCGATCCTCCGAACGCAGGTGCTACTGAAAACACGCCAGCTAGGTCGGCCGTGTCGCTTGAGCCCGCGATCAGCACGTCCTCTAGCGATGCTGGGTCTACATGCAGCCACCGAGGCAAGGGAGCCATACAAGCTGCAGCCTGCAGCACGCCTGACAGCGTTCCCCGTAGCGCTGGTAGCCCAGGCCGTGGCACCTCTCCTGGAGGTTCACGTGATGGTGGTATGACCCAGAGTACACCAAGCCACGTGCATGGGGCTGATGGTTCTCTTGTACGTGCACCAGTTTCACCTGGTTCACCTCGTGGATGTGTAGCCAGCCCAGGGGTGCTCCAATCGCCAGAAATCGGAAGTGTGGCAACTTCAGCAGAAAATTCTTTGTCTTCGACGAAAGAGGAGACGAGGGAACGTCCGCCAACACCAGTACGTCTGCGATCAGTGGTGGATTTATATCCGAAGGAAACATTTCAAACCATAAATCCGGTGAAAATTAAGAGAAGAGGACGACAATGTTTGCTTAGTGTCGAGGAACCGACAAAGTTTGAAGAAGCAAACACGGAGGAGTGTTGGCGTCGTGCTATGGATGAGGAGTTGGGGTCGATCCGAGACAACAAAACATGGGAGCTCGTGGATCCTCCCAGCGGCCATAAAATTATAGGGCTCAAGTGGGTGTACAAGGTCAAAAAGGATGCCGATGGAAATCTTGTGAAATACAAAGCAAGGCTCGTAGCTAAGGGATACGTGCAAGAGCAAGGTGTGGATTTCGAAGAAGTGTTTGCTCCAGTTACAAGGATGGAATCGGTGAGGCTAGTTATAGCTCTTGCGGTTCAAGAATCTTGGAGGCTACATCACATGGATGTAAAATCCGCGTTTTTGAACGGGGAGTTGGAAGAAGAAGTTTATGTCAAGCAACCACCGGGGTACATCAAAGATGGAGAGGAACACAAGGTGCTGAAACTACACAAGGCATTGTACGGGCTATGTCAAGCTCCTCGGGCATGGAACATCAAGCTTGACCGTACACTGGTTTCTCTTGGTTTTGAGAAAAGTCCACTCGAGCATGCTATGTATAAGCGAGGCAAAGGCAAGGATCGTCTCTTAGTGAGCATCTATGTCGACGATCTTTTGATAACCGGAGCACATGAGGAGGAGATTGCTAGATTCAAGCTACAAATGAAGGAGCTATTCAAGATGAGTGATCTAGGGCTCTTGAGTTACTATCTCGGGATTGAGGTACAACAAAAGCCTGAGGGGATCACACTATGCCAGGAGGCATATGCAAAGAAGATTCTTGAAAGTTGTGGCATGGAGGACTGCAAACCAACTTTTGTTCCGATGGAGCCTCGTCTTAAACTTAGCAAGAGAAGCAAAGCACCCGTGGTTGATGCAACGGAGTATAGGAGTGTGGTCGGAAGTCTAAGGTATCTTGTGAATACACGACCAGACTTGGCCTATTCCGTTGGCATAGTGAGTCGCTTCATGGAAGCACCCACGAAGGAACATTGGGCAGCTGTGAAACATATACTCAGATACATCAAAGGGACAACAAACTTCGGTTGTGTCTATTTGAGAGGGAAGAAGAAGGAGATGGTGGAGCTACTTGGCTATAGTGATAGTGACCTGGCAGGAGATGTGGACGACCGTAAAAGTACCTCGGGAGTGGCATATTTCTTGGGCGGGAGCATAGTGAGTTGGCTATCACAAAAGCAGAAGGTGGTCGCATTATCATCCTGTGAAGCGGAGTATATTGCAGCTGCAACCGCGGCGTGTCAAGGTGTGTTTTTAGAAAGGCTACTCGGTGACCTCACACACAAGGAACCGAAAGGAATGGTGCTCTATGTTGACAACAAGTCTGCGATTGCTCTATGTAAGAATCCAGTGCATCATGACAGGAGCAAGCACATTGATACGAGGTATCACTACATACGGCAGTGCGTGGAAGAAGGCAAGATTAAAGTCAACTACGTTTGCACCGATGATCAGCTTGCAGATATCCTGACCAAGTCTTTGGGACGACAGAAGTTTACAGAGATGCGGAGAAGGATCGGCGTCCAAGCTGTGAAGTGAGGACATCGTGTTTAGGGGGGTGATTGTTGGAATTAAACACGAAAGAACGTGGCCATGTCGGATTCAATACATGCATGTACGTATCCGGCTAGGTTTCGAAGCAATGACCGTATAGGAGTAGTATTAGCAGGCTAGCTAATATATATACGCGTGCACCTCATCCCTTGTAATCAGATCAAGACCAAAGCAATAAAGCAAAACACCAGGTACGATACGTACCTGCGGCCATCAATCTCGTCTAGCGATTCATATATGTGCGTTGGTGTAGTACCGGCCGGCGGCAAGAATCGATCAACAAGATCGAGCTAGCTAGCTTGGTGTAGGACGTGCCTTGAAGAAATTAGGCTAGCTACATACAACGCATCTCAGCGTAAAGTATCTCGTCGAGTTCGTCAGCGAGCTTCGTTCGTCATCGTCGTTCGTCGTTAGTCGTCGCGTGTCGTCGGAAAGTACTCGACGACACGGTCTGGGCCAACAGCCGCCACCATCGGATGTGCAGGCCTTTCATGACAGCACCATCAGGTAGTGACGAGAATGTGGGCTCCAATAGTGGTCGAACCTCCCGACGCGGACGGAGTGGGCGCCGGTGGTGGATGTGATCCGCTCATTCTCTTCCTGCTTTCCGCAGTCTGGTGCTTCCTAGCCTGAGACCCGACGATGTTCGGTGTAGGGTGGTCGATGGTGGATCTGTCGTTCGTAGGGGTTCTTTCGGTCGTGCCAAGCCCGAGGCCTTTGGGTGGTCTCGAGGTTGTGTGGACACACATGCATCGATTGATGCAGAGGCCGGGGACTCGGTTCCTCCTTTTCAGAAGAAAAAAATGACGGCAGGACGACAACCCTAATGGTGGGAGACGCGGTGTTCATGCGCGGAGCTCATGACTCGTGTGTTGGCTGGCTGCCATGGCCACGTGGGAGGCATGGTTTTGTTAGTGTCCGACATAGTGCGGCCGCGGTACGACATGTACTCTCGTTTTTGGTTGTACCCCGGTCCTATGCAGTGTATGAGTGTCGGGATGTAAAAATTGTCTGATATTTACCAGGCCGATTGTGCTGGCCTTTGTGGGCATCATTCCCTTCTTCGAAGCTCCATCGCAGTCGCTCGCTATCCTTTGTGATGCTTCAAGTGAAAACTTGATCTTTCCGATCGGACGGTGACAACATTCCAGTACCTTCTTGAAGGTAGCAACTTGGAGTCCATGCTCCATCATTGCCCAACTTCGCGTCTTTGTGGTTGCTAGTTCATGGTTGAGGACTACGTCATCTCTGAGCGGTTCTCATTGGTCCATTTGTAGTCTGTTTGGAGAGCGGTAGAGTGGTGTCGTCGTACGTCAGCACATTTGTATCTTGCCTTGGATGGATTTGGTGTGTGTTATGATGGTGTGTCATACGCGGTTATTTTTATGACGGTAGCTGCTTCGTTTATAAAACATGGCCAAAGCCTTTTTTTATAATGCAACACGGATCCTCGTTGGGATACAGTAGCAAGTGGTGCTCCACAGATCTCACCATTACGAGGAGAGAAAATTGTAGAACATAGATGCATATTTACATTTTACTGACCAAGATGAACACACCGTCCATTCCGAATAGGAATAACTCTAGTTGCATTTTTTATTTTTCAGTCACACCCTCCACAATTGTATCAATCACAGACTCTCACAACACGAAATGATACGCAGTTAAATTTTACTTTACTACTTGGAAGGGCTGGATAAGATCTGCCAAAGTTTCATCCACAATGCATTTGAACCCTCGTCTTCCTTATTAAGATACCTTCTAAAGAAGATTGGATTTTTACATATATGAATTATTTTTTAACAAAGTGCACTTTCATTAAATTGTAATGTAGCATTAAAGGGATGTGTACATAGCATAATAAGTATACACCATACCTCTGCATGAGTAGGATGCACAAAGACAACACCAACTTAGCACATGTAGATATTTAAAAATTGACTCTAGGAACAACAAAGTCGATATGACCGAACCTATGCCTACAATGGAGGACCTATCCATAGACTAGGCAGACAACCCCAAGTGGGGTAAAAGCATTCTTGGCCACCTACTCCAAATGCGTACACGCCGCGATAAACATGATTTTTTCACTGTTTTGATCCTTAAGGTGCAAGTTAATCAGTCAACGAACTCGTTCGGAAAGAATTTTACGTTTTGACCCTTTTTTGAAACGCCATAGTCCGTGGCGTTGCAGCCCTGTTATGAAACGCCATCTATTGTGGCGTTGCAGACGTTCTTTCAAACGCCTGTGTAATGTGGCGTTGCAGACCTGAGGTGAAATGCCTGTCTAATGTGGCGTTGCAGACCTGAGGTGAAACGCCAGTAGCCATGGCGTTTCTTGCCTTTATATTCTGCCACCCCGACCCCCTCGCCCACCAACCACCATTTCTCCTCTCATCTTGTTCTTGTTAGTCCGAAAAAGCTCTCCCTTGTCCTCACCATCCCCCCTTCGATCTCCCTCCTCCCTCAACCTTTTAGTAGGTTCTTTGGGGCAAATCGAAGAGGCAGGTAAGCTCCTCCAATCCCTCCAATTAGTTTTTGCAATGATTTTGTATTTGTGTAGATTTTTTTTGCACTAGGTGGTGTGCCTTTAAAGTTGAGCATAAATTGAAGAAGATCCATTCATCTAAAATAAGGCTCGTAACGAGGGTCATATACAAGAGTTTCATTCGGGTTATGCCCCCTCAAACGAAGTAGTGGAGGAACCTAAACAAACAAACGCATAATTTGTTAATTGACTCAACTTGTCAAAATATAAAAATCATGGAGTATATAAAAATAATCATCAACACAATCATAATTATCTCTCCTCTTTCAACTAGCACCGCACGATGCTTCTGCTCGTAGTACTCATCAAGACCCGGATATTTATCGGGCCGAAACATCCTACATAATATGAACAAAATTCTTACCGGCCTCTTCGAATAATATGAACAAAACCTAAGTTATACATATAGCCACCAAAAACTACACCTAGACACACCATAAACTACACCTATTAACAATCACAAAATAAATTTTACTTCAAAACATACGTACACCTAGTGCAAAAAAATCTACACAAATACAAAATCATTGCAAAAACTAATTGGATGGATTGGAGGAGCTTACCGGCCTCTTTGATTTGCCCCAAAGAACCAACAAAATGGTTGGGGGAGGAGGGAGATCAAGGAGGGATCTGGAGGAGGAGGGAGAGCTTTTTCGTGGAGGAAGAAGGAAAGAACTTGCTGGTGGACGAAGGGGCGCGCGGGACAGTTACTTATGAGGCCTGCAACGCCAGCCTCCTCGGCGTTTCTGCTAAGGCCTGCAACGTCCAGTAGACTGGCGTTGCACATGAGGCCTGCAACGTCCACTAGACTGGCGTTTGGCATAAGGCCTGCAACGCCACGGCCTATGGCGTTTCCAAAAGGGTCAAAACGTGAAATTCTTTCCAAACGAGTTCGTTACGTGATTAACTTGCGTCTTAAGGATCAAAACAGTGAAAAAATCCCCATAAACAACAGTCGATGATATAGCCATTGTAGAGTAGATCAATGAGTCCAGCGTATACACTGATAAATAATTTGTATCGGAGATTGAATTTTCCCACTAAACCAAGTCATTTCCACATATGGCCATACTGACTGTAATAAGACACGCACTCCCACTCTTATAAGTGTATCAAACTTTAGTTATATAGCATGAAGTCACCGACTACACATAATGACAACATTACATCGTGCATATATGTTGAACGCAATTAGGATGACTGACCATGTAGAGTGTACAGAAATGCACTTACCGTGTAGGACATATATGAACCATGTGTGCCCGTGAAACTATCGTGAGTTTTGTTCGTAAATAAAATAATGAAAATAAAAATGCAACCCACATCCATGAAACTATCATATTTGTTTTAAATCTTTATTCCTTGAAGTACATAAGTCAACAAAACTTTGCGTAAAACCTTTCTCTGAAACATGTGTGAGACTCCTCATACATCTGTGAAGCTCCAAGCTGGGTACTTAATATGGAACTATTTTAAGTTTCATACATTGCAGTGATTTTTACTATTGTTTCAATGATGGTTTATCATTTTGAATGAAGGTTTCCTGATGATCCAAACGACCGCTACTGGGGTTCGAGAACTTGGTCGTTATGGGAAAATCATTCCACCAAAGAAACCATCCAGCAGGACGACATCTTCGCGGTCCCCATGCCAGTTCTTCAGACAGCCGTCACTCGTGTGAACAATGGCACGGTGCTAATCGTCAACACATGGGATTCGAATAAAAGACCATTGAAGTTTAAGTTCATCCTACACTTTGCCGACATGCAGAACGCCCAGCCCCGGTTATTTGACATCTACCTGAACGCCAAGAAGTTATACAAGAATTACAGCCCCCCGTACTTGGTTGCTGATTATGTGCGTAGTTCTGAATGGCATAGCAATACAGACGGCCAGTACTTTCTCGGTCTTATAGCCACCAATACATCCATGCTGCCTCCAATGGTCAATGCATACGAGATCTACTACCACATCCCCCACAACACTCCGAGGACGTTCTCCAAAGACTGTAAGATGACTCCCCTCAATTTATGTACCTACTTAACTTATTTATCGTCATTGTAGACAATTGGTATTATTTCCTTCTAAAATAACGCATTTCCTCTGTTCATAAACATATAAAGCTACAATACTTTCTTTAGTTTTATCATTACCATTTTTTCACAAAATTATACTCCCTCCGTTCCTAAATATAAGACATTTTAGAGATTGCACTATAAACTACATACGGATGTACATAGACATATTTTAGAGTATAGATTCACTCATTTTGCTCCGTATGTAGTCTCCTAGTGGAATCCCTAAAATGTTTTATATTTTGGAACGGATGGAGTATGTTTTTATAATCTTGTATTAACATGTACTCCCTCCATTCCTAAATATAAGTCTTTGTAGATATTTCACTAGTGGACTACATACGGATGTATATAGACATACTTTAAAGTATAGATTCAATCATTTTGTTCCGTATGTAGACCTTTAGTGAAATCGCTTAAAAGACTTATATTTAGGAACGGAGGGAGTAGATACAAACAGTTTGGGAGATAATATTTTTTTTCTTAAATTGTGTCGACATATAGATCATCATATTTAGGGTACTGTATGATTTGTTGATATCAAAAGACATTAAATCTTCAATCTTTATCTAGACACGGGAAGTGAATGGAGATAAATTACAGATAAATGATCGGATCGAAAAGAAAATTTCGCAAATACAGTTTTAGCATTGCCATTTTTTGGTTTTGAATAAGAGCATCTCCAACCAGGACTCCACAAACACGTCTTTGGCAACAGTCGGTCAAGCCCCATTTGTCCACCAGGGCACTGGGGATCTCATTAATTTCTAAAACCACGTTTCCAGGCAAATCATGAACGTAGATTATTCGATCAAAATAGCACACAATAATTCAACGTTCAGCACAAGCCAAAATGGTCGATGACAAATAGAAGTCAACAATTCATACATAGGCAATACATAAATTAATCAAGTGCCTTTTTTGGGCTCATTGATCTCTTTCTTTTGGTTAATGAACCACTCATTGGCATGGTTATCCATGAGGCTAGTGTAGTTGAACATGATCCCTTACTCCTCTGTGGTCCTTGCAAGTCTCACCTTTTGACTCTCATCCTCAATGCCCCCATAAGCCTTCACCTTCTCAAACTCCATTTTCTACTATTTGTTCTCGTTCTCCAACTCTATTCTCTTTCTCTCGGTCATCATCCTCTCCCGGTCGAATTAAATCCTCTCTCTTTTCACATCCAAGAAGATCAAGTATCTCTCATCCTTGTTCTCCTCCATTATCTTCAATTCGTGTCTTTTGTTGGAAAGGTACTTCTTGTCCTCCTCCTTCTCCTCCCTTTCTTTCCATCCCCCCGTTTGTTCGAAAAGAGGCCAGTTTTCACGGCTGACATCCTGATCGTCGCGACGTCATGCCCGAGCCTATCCCCCTAGTGCTTACTTATCTTTGGCACAGTCCCAAATCCGACCGCCATTCCACCTTGGTCATTGTTGCTAGCCAATCCAATAAATTGGTGGAAGCTTGTGCCATCATTGTTCTCCTTGTTCTCGATGGGGTTATTGAAATCTTCATAGGGTATTGCCCACTTCGGCTTCCCATTCAACTCCAACCAACAAGGAGACAAAACAAATGGTTTATTCTCAATTTCACGGTAAAATGTGGTAGTTAACCCCATCTAGTGAAAAAATAAACTTCATAATAAATACAAGAAATGAAGCAAGCCAAAAAAAAAAAAACTTGCATGGCTATTGGCATTTGGTTCATATTCACCACTTGAGAGTATGCACCTCAAAACTTGTTCTCAGACACTTGGATGGTGTCCGGTCTATGTTAAAGAGAGCTCTCACAGAGGTTGGTATGGATTGGATGTGATTCCATGTGATGCTTATGTTCACGGCACCATGCATGGCTTTTTTGCTCGGTTCCACATATAGGATCCATGCTAGTGTTCAACGAAGCTTGACATAAAAAATATATATCTTCTGTGGTTGAGTATGTATTTTTTT
Source organism: Hordeum vulgare subsp. vulgare (assembly GCF_904849725.1). NCBI lineage: Eukaryota > Viridiplantae > Streptophyta > Magnoliopsida > Poales > Poaceae > Hordeum > Hordeum vulgare. Next base: position 550,038,475 of record NC_058523.1, read on the forward strand.
TTTCACCACCTTCTTTTTTGAATTTTGATCCCCCATCTCAATATTTGAAGGATCTTGACCATCACTGATCATATATGTCATGAAGGGGTACTAAACATGCATCACAATAAAAATAGCAAACTAAAATCGGTTCTAAAATGCATATGGGAAGGAAAATAACGTGGGGAGTTGCTTGAGGCATATCCTCAAACAATGAGGGGGCATGTTTGGCATGGGAGCTTGTCTATGGCATCCACAATCGTTGGAGTTGCGGCGAATCATGGGTCGTATCCGGGGAGTCGTCCGGATCCTGGGTATAGCCATTCAGGCAGCCTGACCACTGCCAAGCCAGACCAAGTTCCTACATATACGCTGGCGCGGAAGCTTGCGTCCTTGTGGGAGTGGCGGATGCGGCCGAAGCGGACGCGGCCAAGTCCATGTCCAGGGTCGGGTCGATAAAATCTGGGGCCATGTGCGAAACTAAAAATTGGGACCCTATCTTAAAAAAAACTAACAAATAATTGGTATATATATCTTGTAGGAATTTTTTTATAACATATGTAATATAATGTCTTGCATAACAATTGACATATAAAAAGTCATACCTATGCAACTTCCGGTTGCTATTTATTTAAACATCATCATTCTTTTAGTATTCTTCGAGATGAAATCTTCAATGTTATCCTCGTAATCAATCTTCTTCAACACTTCACTCTCAAGTGCTATTGTGGTCAAATTATTAAGTCTTTGCTGTGCCATAGTAGTACGCATATAGGATTTTAATTTTGTTCTTGTGCTTTTCTCTTTGCATACGCACCGGACTGTTGTTTTTTCACAATGACTCAAATCTGCATTGTTGAAACACAAGATAAAGATGATTAATAAAAAAAACTTAAAGATAAATAGGACAACGCCAGGAGCGACGAAGTAGTCTGTGTCTCTTGCGCTTATAGTATTTAGTCTTTGTAGTCTCTAAGGGGCATGTAGTCTGTAGTTGTACCTATACAAGGCGACGAGGAGGAGACCTGCCTGCAGCGGTCGTCGATCGATGTGAAAAAAGCGGTAGCGGTAGCAAGGCACGTCATGGCTCAGCGGGAGAGCGATGGATCGATCGATCCAGAAAAAAGGAAGCTGCAGCGTCACTTGGGGGGTGTTTGGTTACAAGGGTTTATTAGGGACTTAGAACTTATAAGTTCCTTTAAGTCCCATCTAAACCAAACAGGAGGGACTTATAGGGACTTAAATTGGTCATTTGGGACTTATGAAATAAGACTCTCAAGGAGAGACTTATAGGGACTTATAGTTGTAATATGGTCTTTTAGTCCATGTTAAGTCCTAGAAACCAAACAGGTAGAAACTTTTTAGGGACTTAGGACTTATAAGTTGGGACTAAAAAAAGTCGTAGGACTTATGAACCAAACATGCAGCTCCCTGGCCTTGCTGGCTGGCTAGCTCACTCCAGCGGGAGCAGTTCCCAGCGGCCCACATGCCCAGTTGTTCATATTTTTTTTAATACAAAGCTTACCTAAAAAAATTTGGCACCTCAGAAATTTGGGCCCTATGCACAGTTTGCACCACTGTGGGCCCACTTTGCCACAACCGCCTTATCATCCCTCTCGCGGGTGTGCTGGCGGGCACAACAGTTGACCTTGAAGGTGATGCTTTGCGAGTTTGTCGCTGCAATGGTCGGGACCCATGGACCTGCATCAAGCTAGGCGGGCAGAACAAAACATATGTGAAGCTATGACGGATGAGGGAGATGACGTGAACGTGTTAAAGGGAGGACATGTTGCCCGAACAGGGGTTGGGGGCGACTGGTTTGGGGTGGGTCGGACATGCGGGGCCTGATGTGACGGATGCATCAATAGTGGTAAACATACAAAAGTTTACAGACTTTTACACGCTGACTAGGATGATTTCAACGTAACAAACCACCCCACCCCCTCTGATTTTCACGGGATGAGCCTTCCTCTCCCTTAATCTCCAATCAAAATTCACCTTCCTGTAAAAGCCTATATTGTTATGTACGTGTAGCTTTACTCATCTGAGAGGCCCCAAATCTACAGCACATATGAAGAAGGTTTTTTTTGTCCGAGAAGTGTCTGTCTTGTCCACCTAAACAAGTGGAAATGTCCGAGGGGTTCGTTGGAGAAGGCTTTTTTTTATCTCGACTGTGTCGTCGAATGGGCTCGATTGGAGAAGTTTTTTTTTTTTCTGCAAGCCGTGTGTTGGTTGCATGCCCAAACGAATTGATAGGTCTGAGGGATTCGGTAGAAGATGCTTAAAAAATTATCATAACATACGTTTGAAAGAGGGGGCACTCTTGTGTGCTTGCACCCGGATGTTGTGTGCTCCGTTGGCTGTAGATAGTCGCATTGTGCCCGAAAACCTTCGTGGTTGTATGGATTGGAGTTAATGAAGATCTCGTAGTTGTGGCTCGTAATGCATTTGCTCGCACTTCCCGTCCACAAGAAAATAGCCCGCCACCTGGATGCAGATTTTTTTGAACACCTGCACCCGGGCCTGTTATGCTGGCTCTTTAATGTGATTTTAAAATCTGTGCGACGGAACTAACCTTTTACATAATTTTTTTTGTTTCTTTTATATAGAACATGTCTTAAACTTTAAACTTTCCAGTGCAGCAAAACTTTCTAACTAGAATGTGGGATATTTTTTTTAGAATTTTTAGTCCATAATAATACTAAGTATATGATTTCTTTAATCAAACAAAACTTATTTTGTATATTTATGTTGGTCCCAAAAATCTAAAAGGTTTATCCTAGATTCTAGTTAAAAAGTTTTGTTGTTCTGCAAAGGTTTCTATTTCAAGACACGTTTTATATGAGAGAAACAGAAAAGAGAAATGTATTTGCACGAATCTTGATGCAGCTAATGAGTGGCTAGGTAAAAGGGGCCTGGGTGCATGACGATCAAATTCACTGTTTCGACCTTTTTTTGAATGTTAAGCCGGATCTGACCTCGGTGGGAAAAAAAAACGGATCTAACACTTTTCAACCTTGGCGGTAGGGTATAACAACCTACCGGCTACCGCCGAGGTCCCTGACGTTAGCGTTGCATGCCTACTGTAAAAAGAATTCTAAGTTGCAGATACGGTGCGCGAGCATGCCTACCACCAGACACCTTGACGGTAGGGTTACTTTTGCTACCATCAATCTCTCTGACGGTAGGCCATTTTCCTCCCGCTAGAGTCCTTGTAGGTAGGTTGTCATACCCTACTGTCAGAAGGTGTGACGGTAGCAAAAGTGTCAGATCCGTAAATTATTACCCATTGGGATGAGATCCGGCTTAACGTTCAGAAAAAGATAAAAACAGTAAATTTGGCCGACACACATTACTTTATACCAAACTAATAGATCCCTGAGGACCCTAGATGCCAAGACATAACGTCCGAGGACCCCCAATATTACTAGAAGAAGGGCCACCCACAACTTGGTCTATACTAAGATTCTTCGAGGCCAAATGTTGTGGGCCTCCGAGTCAAACAAGAGCATCAGATCCGAGCATGTCGCAAAAAGGACCCAAAATTTGGCATGTACTCCAGTAGCGACCTATCAAGCCAGGGGTCCAGCCATAAGAGGGTACTTTCTTCATGTTCTACTAGCAAAAGGCCCGTGCGTTGCAACGGAAGAAAAAATATCACACGTTTTTAATTTTTATAATCATTTTGATTTATTAAAATAATAAGCTAACTAACTAATGTAGTAAGTCCTATCCTATTTTCTTGGAAAATCAACCCGTCCATTGTTAATTCCATCATGATGAAAAATTGAGCGGGACAAGCAAAGCAAAACAAAGAGGCTACCTGAATTGATCAATGGACTGTTATCTTATTTCACTCATGGGGTAGAGAATGTGGGATCAGATGACAAACTGAAGGTGGTGTTCCATTCTCTCTCTCTACAACATTGCAATCTTACATTAAATACATTCATTCATCAGCAAACAAATTCTCACAAAACAAAATTTCTTGCCGGTGCTTGGCACACGGTTGGAGGCATGGGGACGGGATCTCACCAGATGATGAGTTCCTGCCGGAGGAGGGGATACATTGAGGGGAGCAAGGGTTGGGCGCCTCTATCTGGCCATAAGGAGTCGCCGTTGCCGCGCCATAACCTTGGAGTTCCCCGTGTGAGCCATGGAGGCCCGCCTCCACCTAAAAAGTACTTCGCTCCGTCGTGCTTATCCGCGCGCCACCGCCGTTTGCATCGAGCGGACGCATCATCCCAAGTTGTTGTAGCTATCGCGTTGATTTGATCCAGAAGTTGTGCTCGAGCGCCGAAACGGGGACAGCAAGCAGACAGAGGTACGACCGCGGAGGCGGATGGGTTGAGATCGACAGCAGTGGTGGTTGAGGTTGGCCGCGGCGGCGAGTGGTGTGGCAGCGGCCTGTGCACAGGCCAGGGTGGACCAGGGTCGACGCGATGTGCTCAAGCGCCGCAACGGGGGCAGTGAGCGGGGAGAGGTACAGCCGCGGAGGCGGGTGGGTTGAGATCGGCAGCGGTGACGGTTGAGGTTGGCCGCGACGGCGAGTGGTGTGGCGGCGGCCTGGGCACATGCGAGGGTGGCTTAGGGTCGACGGGAGGAGGCGATGCGTACGGGTATAATTTTTGCAGCGAATCGTTTTTTCCTTTTGCGTTGCAGATAAATGATGGAGCGCGGGTTGAATAACAAAAATTACAGGGGCTTTTTTATAAAAATATCATGATGGGTTTTCCGACGAAAGCAATAGCCGCTTTATTATTAGATATGTTTTATGGAAAAACCGATACAATGCGAATCTCATGCTTGACCGGCTGGAGGGTTTTCCAGAACTGGGACCCCGCTTGTCAATTGCAAGCTAGAAGAGGCGGGTGTGTGTGCAGGCCCTTGGCTTTTGCATGTTGTAATTGTAGGCCCCTCTTGACACTTAAAATACTCCAAAAAGCTACCTGGTCATGAGGGACACATTCATGCGTAGGCACACTAGAATACCCACACGACAAAATTGACAAATTTGACCCAGGAGTCAAAGGATTTCACAAACTAAATTATGTTTGATAAAATTTCATCCAGCTAATCTTTTTGTGTGACGCCTGAGACCGAGTGTAACGCCTAAGACATAGACGCCACACTACACTGTGTGACGCCTAAGACAAATGCGTCACACAGTGTAGTGTGGCGCCTGACTGTCGGGCGCCACACAAAAGGGTTCGCTAGGTGAAATTTTTTCAAATGTAGTTCAGTTTGTGAAATCCTTTGGCTCCTGGGTTAAATTTATCAATTTTGCCTAGCCACACCCCATGGTCCTTATGTACATAGTACTTCCTCCGTTTTTGAATATAATTTTTTTTAGAGATTTCACTAAAAGCTACATACGGATGTATATAAATATACTTTGAAGTATAGTTGACTTATTTTATTTTGTATGTAGTCTCTTAGTAAGATCTAGAAAAGGACTTATATTTAAAAACGGAGGGAGTAGATATTAGCCCACTTCACCATGTGATTCTTCTGGTGCCCATCAGCCGCGTGCGAAGACAAACACCATTGGTGTTTGTGGAAGGCGCTATGAACTCTCTCTGAAAGTATATAGGTCTCCAACATATGCATGGGGAGGCTAGAAAGTCAAGAGTCCATGAGCATAGATTTTATCCCCTTGGAGGTAAACCTCCCTCGCCACGTCTCTGCCTTGACTTTGACCACGACCAGCCCCATAAGCGGGTCAAAGTCCCAGATTAGGGTCCTAGTTTCAGGGAGTGGAATTGTTTTCACATCTCATGGAGAAGTTGATCCACATTGTCGGTTCATGTTGAATTGTGTGTTAGGGGCCGTATGCATCGTGCTGATGCAGAGGCCGGAGGCAACCCTCCTTTTTTAAAAAATATATTGAATTGTGCGCAGAGTCGAGTCGTCCAGGAGGCAGGGTAGGGACCTCAAAAAATAATCCGCTCAAGTATCTGCGAGGAGCTTTTTTTTTCTAAACCTGTATATTTCTCTGATGCATGTGTTCGAGTTTTGCAAAATAAGATAAAATCTGGATGCCAAATCAGCATCACAGTGCCTATTTGGTTTCAGTCATGAAACAAGTTCTTCACGAGGATGATCAAACTTTTTTCCCTGATCGCGCTCATTTTCTTCACTCTGTGATGGTAGTCGATGCAATGATGGCTATCAAACTCGAGTATGGAGTAAAGAAAAACTGGATGGGTGACCCATGCTTTCCGGCCAAATATGGATGGAATGGCGTGAAGTGTAGCAATGTAACTGAAAACATTACAAGGATAATATCTCTGTAAGTGTTATTTCCTTGGTCTTTCGTGTTGCGAGTGCAAATATTCAGCCTTTGCCTTATGTTGGAAACTAATTCTCATGCAGGGATCTATCCAAAAGTAACTTGACTGGATTGGTATCTGATAATTTCACATTACTCACAGACCTCCAATTTCTGTAAGTATAAGATAATGAGCATAGCCATGGTATGCTTTTTTATCAGAAGTTGTGGACCTCTTCCTAACCAGTGGCGGATCTAGCTATCTGCCAAGACATGCCATCCGCCACACCTAAATTCTAAAGCAACTATACCTATGTGCTGAGCATGGTAATGGTACTAGTAGTAGGTAGCTGACTACCTGCTAATTTTAAGAAAAAGACTGACTACCTCGTGGGGCTGATGTAAACTCAACGGAACAAAAACACGAGAACATGCATGCATGCCAAACCAATAGTACTTAAATTTCGGATTTTTATTTCAGTGAATTTTTGGACAGTTGCAGTATACATGTATTTCTCATTGGTAAGCTCCGTCACCAAAAAATTATTCGTGTCTTCGCCACTGTTCCTAAGCAATAGCACGCCATCTTGGTAGATAATTAATGTGTGGTGGGTAAGTGTATAAAGTGCATAATGGTTGCCTTTTATAGCTCTATTTGACTATAAATAATGTCTAACATTTACATTTGACATGAATGGGGAGCCCCTTATACTTGTAGTAATGAGTGAAGAACGCTAATATGCTCAGCTTAAGAGGACTTTTGTTTGGAAAGAACATCGTGATTATCTAAACTAGTACATGTCACTTTCTACAGAGATTTGTCTGGCAACAGTCTGAATGGATCAATTCCGTATTCCCTTTGTAAAAGGAATGCAGGATCCTTCGTTCTAAGGTTTGGTTTTCTTCCCAATTTTCCATTTTCTATGAATATGCATTCTAATTGTATTTGAATGCATCTCTCTTGTGAACTTTAGGCAGCTCACTATTCAAGCTTACTTTATGTAACAAACTAACAAACGAATAGATTTTTTTTGACGTGACTTTCGTGTTTTAGGTATGAGTTTGGTGAAGATATGTGCAAGAAAACAGCAAGCCCGACTCCGACTCCAACTCCGACTCCGACTCCATCAAAAAATAAAACAACTATAATATCTATTTCAATACTGGTTCCCTTAGTGGCGGTGGCTGTACTTTTTCTTTTGTATTTTATCTGGAGAGGGAAGAGAAAACCTAAATGTGTGTTGCCCTTCTCTTTTAGTATCACCTGAGAACTATGTCTATCGATTGTTAAAGTTTTAGAGTATTCGGTATCTTTGTTGCATAACTGACATTTGTGCATGCAGTTTCCATACATGATCCTCCTAGAGAGCCCGAACTTAAGAGTGCCATTGAAAGTACAAAAAGTCAGGGCGATCACCTGCAAAACACTGAGAATCGACGATTCACATACAACGAGCTGGAGAAGTTTACTAATAAATTCCAACGGTCGATTGGTAAAGGAGGTTTCGGGCCCGTGTACTACGGCCGTTTAGAAGACAATACCGCGGTTGCAGTCAAGATGTGTTCCGAATCATCATCACATGGGCTTGATGAGTTCTTAGCAGAGGTACTAACTCCCATGGTTCCTAAAATTTTCTATTTGAAAAGTGAATCAGCGGGTCACTATTAGTACTTACTATAGCACAATATAATGAGCTTACATGCAGTTTAAAATATTTTCTTTCTATGCTATGTCATAGGTCAATAGCTTGAACAAGGTGCATCACAGGAATCTAGTTTCTTTTGTTGGTTACTGCTGGGAGAAAGACCATTTAGCACTGGTTTATGAGTACATGTCCCAGGGCACACTTTATGATCATCTGAGAGGTTTGTCCATCCCAAACCTAATTAAGTGATAAGAATTAAAAAAATCATGGTTGTCTTATAATTCCTTCAAAAATATGTGCATCGTTTGAAATTCAAAGGCTATATATCTTGACTGCTTTCAATATATTTATCTAAAATAGTTCAGGGATGTCTACATATTCCTTGTGAAATGGCTGCAATCATCAGCAACAATTAGTGATGTTTGCTTATATTCCTTGTGGTCTCGAAAATATATAGTTTGCTAACTGTTGGCTGAAAAAGTAATAACAACCTTAATGCACCTAACTAATTCAATTTCCAATGCGAAAGACTCTGAGGGAGTGTAAAAAATTGCAAACAAAGATATATTGCATAAATATATAAACATTGACATGTAAAACTATTGATATAACTCTGTTCTAACTGTTACCATGATCGCATATGAAGGGAAAAATGGTGTGCATGAACCCCTGAGTTGGGCGACACGTGTACGAATCGTGCTCGAAGCAGCACAAGGTATGATTTAATGAAGTAATATATATAGTGCTCTTAAGCGAATGTGATAGATGGTCTGCTGTTCTTGCCAGACATGTTTTGAAGGACTTGCTATCACATGTGTAGGCCTGGATTATCTGCATAAGGGATGTAGCTTGCCAATAATTCACCGGGATGTGAAAACCAACAACATTCTCCTAAATGAAAATCTGCAGGCGAAAATAGCTGATTTCGGACTTTGCAAGACCTATGTTAGCGACAACCAGACACACATAACAACCATAGCGGCTGGGACAGCAGGTTATATGGACCCCGAGTATGTGTCTTTCTATACTATAAAACTTGTTTGCACCTTCTCATATATGGAATTGTTCCTTAATCCAAATTAGATTTACTAAAATGTGGTTTACCTGTTTTTTTCCAGGTACTACAACACTGGCTGGCTCACTGAGAGTAGCGATGTCTATAGTTTCGGTGTTGTTTTACTTGAGGTAGCAACCGGTGAGCCTCCAGTATTGCCAGGCCATGGCCACATCGTCCAGCGTCTGAAGCAGAAGGTTGCCACTGGCAACGTCACCATGGTGGCTGATGCCCATCTTGCAGGTGAGTATGATGTCAATTCCATGTGGAAACTGGTCGACACCGCCATGGCGTGCACCGCGGATGCTGCAGTACGCAGGCCAACAATGGCGGCCGTGGTGGCACAGCTGAAAGAGAGTCTTGCGTTGGAGGAAGCTCATGATGACAACGGTGTCAGGGGAAGCATCACAAGTGCTACTAGTGCCCAGGTGTCCGCGTTCGGCCCATCAGCAAGATGAATCTGCGAGTTTACCCAGATGTGTTTCATTAATTGCATCGTTGATGGGTCACTATTCTCTTTTTTGGGATCGCAAGGTTGCAAGGTCTTCATACAATAGTGTATTCTGATTTATTTGTCATGCTATAAGACAAAAATTATATTTATGTTGTGGTGTAGTGTGTGAAATTCGACCATACACTTTGCAAGAAACAAGGCCTGGGTGAGTTGTATGGAGCTGTTCCCATACCCGTCTGTAGTACAAGAACCTACGACTTGATTAGTAGTCTGATCGGTTGGAAAGATGGTGCAGTGTGGTGATGCACTTATTTTCTTCAATTTACCTTTGAATTCCTATTAGTTCTCAATTCATCTACTGCTTCCGTGAGGTATTTCTTCCATTCTGTATTTTGTAACCACAAGCCGTTACATTTTTATTGTTTTTTTTTGCGGAAGTTACATTTTTATTGGTTGAATCACTGTAGGTTGTCATTTTGTTGATAACCCTTCTACAATACTAGCTAAATATTTAGTATTGTTTAAATATGCCAACTCATCACTACGGAACTGAAGGGGGCCGTCGGCGTAGGGCCAAATCGTGTCGGCATAGGGGTATGCCGACGACCCCCGTCAGCATAGCACCGTCAGAAACGCGAACTTCGGCGTACCCGACCAGATTCTTTGGCATAGGTACCTACGCCGACGCCTGACGTCCAGCCGTCGGCATAGATAGACCGTCGGCAACCTTTGCTGAATGACGGTGTCGTCGTCGGGCGACACCTAACCGGAGCCAGCCATGTGGATGTCGGCATATCTTCAGAGCTGAGTCGATGGGGAGGCCGTCGGCAAAATATGGCACGTAGCTCGGCCAGCCACGTGGACGTCGGTGTATCTCTACCACGTGGCGAATTTTGGTGCTTTCTGGCGCATGACTACGCCGACGGCATAGCCGTCGGCATATCTCCTTTTTTTTCGAGATCATGTTCAGTTCAAATACACAACACATATAAATCACAAATCATATACAGAGCACATATATATCACACATCCACATCATTATCATCACAAGATAAGTATTACCATCACAACATAAGTCGAATCAACACAACATAATTCAAATCAACACAACATAAGTTGAAACAATAGAACATAAGTCGAACAACACAACTGAAGTCCATAATAGAGAGGCATGAAAGATAGAAGTCACCACCACCACCACCGAGAAGCCTAAGCTCCACGACGTCCACCACCAAGTTCGTCACCACCAAGACCGCCAAAGCCGAGGTCGTCATTGCTACTGACACCGCTACCGTCAATACCACCATCGCCACCTCCTCGGTGGATCGGAGTGATCGGGCTCCGTCACTCGGGAGTGATGTCATAATTGGCACCACCACCAACGGATGATCCACCGGTTGCCTGCATGTTTGAAAAGAGATGTTAAAGAGATATATGATTGTGTTGATTAAACGATAAGTAGTGGTTGAATAGTTTGGAGATGTATAAATCGGAGTTGGACAGTGATGTGCGATAAATTCTTCAACGTAGCCAGCATTGGTTGTGATCCAGCGGGTGGTAGTGGTGGTTCCATTACAGGAGCCGTGCCGGACGCCAAGGAGTCAAAAACATGTTGCATGTTAGCTAACCAAGCAAACACGAAGGTCAGAAGAAATGAAAGTGCAAATATGAAAGTGAAATGAAAAGAACTAAACCTTCATCATGCGACTGTTGTGGTCCACGACTGTTGTAGTTCTCGCGTTCCACGCCATGGTCTCCTCACGTGTGTACTCCATGTAGGCCTACAATATGACATGATGATACTCATAAAACATCTCAATGTGGAAAATAAAGGAAGATAAGAGGGAAAATTCTTACAGAGTGTTGCTGGGTTAGGAGGGAGTGTGAGGGTGCACTCGTCATGCTTGGGTGCGGGCTCAGGCTCGGGTTGGTAACTCAGAGCTGTGTGTAGGAGATAGAAGGAGTGACCACAACATCCAAAACCGCTTGCCGGCCATGACTCTTCGGCCCTGTGCCGACCACTGCCCTGTTGTCCGCATCCTCTTTTATGGGGTCATGTGTGTGAGGATTGAACCCAATATACACCTCCTTGTAGGCCTGAAGGTGCTGGCCGGACTTTCCATAGTACTTGTCCTTGCCATCCTTGGGCTTAGTCCTCAAATGGGCTAGCTCCCACGCCTCCATGTTCGAGACCGGCTGTCGGTGTCAAAATCGGCAGATCTCGTGTAGGGGGTCCCGAACTATGGACCTTGGATCGATGAGTTGCACGAGAGAGGGGGAGACAATATTTACCCAGGTTCGGACCCTCTTGAGGAGGCGTCCTACTTGATTATATTGATGTGGATGATGATTACAGAGCCGATCTATCTCGAGATTGTATGAGCTAACCCTAGATGAGACAACTTGCCTACATGGACGAGGACCCTCGGTTTATTTAGCCACGAGGGGATCTAGGGTTACATACAACTGACCTAGTCTACTTTACTTGGACGCCACGCCGGTCTTCGGTGTTTTCCTCCTTGAATACGAGATGACCACACAGCCCGGCCTCCAATTAATACGGCCCATTAGGTTAGCCTCTTCATAGCAAGCCGACTACGTGAAGACCCCTTAATCCCGGACTCCCTCGGTAGCCCCCTAACTAGCCTTCAATGCTGATGTGTAGGGTCTTCGGATGCTCGCGCCCAGAGTGTTCGGTTTGCAAGGCGAGTTCCTCTATGTCCTCCGATCACAGAATGATGATTTAGTCCCCGGCAAACTCACAATTATCAAAGCGTCGCGGCGCCCACAACTTTTAACTCTGCACAAATATTAATAACAACTCTCGATTTTTGCATGTTTTTATAAAGGCAAGCGCTTTTAGCTATCCCTGGCGGAACTGCTCCCTATAGCAAGAGGAGGTAACACCCTTTATAAACAAATCAAAATTTTTTCCGAGGCTCCATCTCCTCCCAAGCATCACCAAGAAACCCTAGGGATCCATCACTTCCGGAGTCATGGCAGGTTCCTCCTCGTGGCCCCTTGGCCCCCTTCCGGGGGACTCGGCCAGTTGCTCTGTTTCCCTTCTCCGTTTGCGGGAGCTCGAAACTCAAGTATATCTTCCCCTATTGGACCTCGCGTCCACTCGTGTCGGTCTGGCCTCAGCCAATGGCGAAGCCTTCGCAGAAAAATTCCCTTCCCCTTAAAGGGGAGAAAGGATTTGCTTTGTTTCTTTCCTACTGCGAGGGGTGGGATTCCCCATTCACCCTTTCTTGAGGAGTTTGTTTGAGTTCTATGGGCTGCAGTTCCACAATCTCACCCCCGGTTCCATCCTTCATATCTCAGGCTTCGTGACTTTCTACGAGATGTTCTTGGGTTGCGAGCCCCACTTTGATCTATGGAGAAAGCACTTCTACATCGTTCCCCAAACTAGCGGAACGACAATTAAGGAAGTGGGTGGAGCCGAAGTATGGCGTATAGCCACCATAGGATACCTGACTGGGACACCGAGGAAGGAGGCCGACGAATGTCCCTCGGGGTGGTTTTATATCGAGGACGCTCCTCTGTTCGAACCAGTTCAGAAAATCCTTCCCGAATACTCCGCGACCCCTTTAAAGAAGTTATTTAGCCGGTGGCCGAAGAGCTCTTCCCAAGATGGGAGCTCCGAAGTGAAGTGCCTATCCTCCAAGGTCAGGGTACTTACTCATAGTGGGCTGACTATTATTGACGTGATGGCCGCGATGATTACCCGGTGCATCCGACCACTCCAACAGCGTACACATCCTGTGTGGCGCTACAGCGGGACGAGCGATTCTACCTGATCCAGACGGCAGGGACCGAACAATCAGAAGGTGGTTCTAGCCGATTTCTTCAACGGGGAAAAAGAAGATTTTGCCCCTCACCCCCAAGGACGGCTATTCGACATATAACCCCATAGAATGGGTAAGTGTGTTCATATTCACAGTCTAGGTATTTATGCCTGTTATTGCTAACTTATAACCTCTACCCCTCTTCGCAGACTTGGAGGCGTTGGATTGAGACGGTAAATTGTTCGGTACCCCAGCCTGAGGACTTCGCCCGTGGCGATGACCACCAATTTCATGAAGACCCGGAGATTTTAATTATCTCTGAGGACGGGTGTTTTATTAAGAGAAGTTCTCCCTACCAACCAGGACACCAACAAGAAAATGGATAAGAACATCCTTCTCCTCACAAGTTAGATGTGATCCATAAGTGTAGTGTGTCGTGTCATTTAATTTCCATAATTCACTCGAATCATCATAATAAGCTGTAAATTATAATTTAACAAATTTAGTATCTGGATAAACACCAACTATTTCTAAATATAGAATGCAAATTACTTGACAAATATGGTTGACACACTCACATGGAGGTAAAACAGGAAGCATATCAACGTCCACCCAAATGTTGATGTTACCTTCAATATGATCTTCAGGACAAAGATCGAAGGTTATTTCCATACCCTCCTGAAATCCATATGCCATGCAAAGAGCTTCCAAATTTGAGCATCCTAGTTCTATGTTATTAACTGCAATCATTACTTTGATCGGAAATGTGTGACCATGTTTAGTCCTCAGGTTAGCCCTCCTCGTCTCCATACTCCCGCGGTCTTCGAAACCGAGGCTCTCCAACACATACCTTCTTGCATGGCAAGGGAGGAACTAGTCGAATTGTATAAAACATCAATTACACGTTGAAGCAAAGAAATAGAAGTCATGCTTAATTACAAAAAAAACTCATCATCGTTGGTACCACACAAACTTCGAAGGTCTCCTCAAGGTTGATGCTCAAGACCTTGTCGTCTCGGAGGTGAGGCGTGTCACACACACCCCGATAGTCGCCGCAGAGTTCACACTCCCAATAATCGTCGTGAGACATTTCCTGTTTTAATGTGGTAATTTAACTTATAATCCGTGGAACATGTTTGGAAATGTGTAAACAACAATTGTGACACTATATCTAAAGAACTAAACGTCTATAAACAGAATTTCAAAACATCTATAAACATAATTAAACATCTATGATATTCGCATTCCATAGAAAATATACAACCAAGTACATTGCATGGCTGCCTTATATATATATATATATATATATATATATATATATATATATATATATATATATATATATATATATATATATATATTCGCATTCCATAGAAAATATATAACCATATGTACTATCACTAGTTGAAAACATGCCTTTCGTTTGACCCTTTAGTCCCGGTTTGGTTTTGAACTGGGATTAATATGATCATTAGTCCCGGTTCCAACGACTAGGAGCCGTCGGTGGGCACGGGCATCATTAGTCCCGGTTCGATATGGACCTTTAGTCCCGGTTTGTGTCATAAAACGAGACTAAAGGGGTGGTGGTAGTGTTTTGTCAGGCTGGGGCCCCCACTAGCACCGTTAGTCCTGGTTTGTATCACAAACCAGGGCTATATGTGGACCTTTAGTCCTGGTTCATTATACAAACAGGGACTAAAGAGTTTCTCATATAAACCCTTTCGTCCAGCCTAAGCTCATTGCTCTCTTTTCTCAACTCTCTCCTCTGCTCTCCCCCTTGCTCGAGCTCACCCTCCAATTTTCACCAAGATTTGTGAAGATTTGAGGCACCCCATCTTTCCAAGTGTTCACAAAGGTTAGCAACTTTGTCCTTTCATCTCTCATTGCTAGATCGGCTCGTGCAATGCTCTATAATTAGAGTGATTTGTGGGTTTTAGTTTGGGAGTAATTATGTGGGAGTTTATTTGATTTATATGAAATTTGGGCTCAAATTAACCTCTTAGTTTGCATATGTGTAGGTGTGGTTTACTTAGTGCCTTCCTGTCTCCGTCGTAACCATCGTCGATCGCCCGCACCGTCCCGTCGCCGGCTCCACCTTGGTGATCCTCTTGTTCCTATCCTTTTTATTCCAAAAAAATATTATTTTTGTATGATTTATATAGTTCTCTTACATGTATGATTTTGTTATACATAGTGTCATGGTCTTGATATCCGTCCCCGTCGGCCCTCGTCCGGTTTATGATTCGGATGTGGTATATTCTCTTTTATAACTATTTGTTGCATGTCTCGTTTATATGAAAATTATGCCCATCAAGTTGACATAAATATTTTTATCTAGGAGGTGTGTGAAGAGGAAATTGCATCCGACCCTCTTGTCGAGAAGTTAAATTTAGTTGAAAAAGAAAATGAGTATTTGAAAGAAAAATTGAAAAGAATTGAAGAAGATAAGATGAAATTAGAGTAGTATGCTGCCGAGGTCGTCGACGATCACAAGATCAAGAAGGATGCAATGCGCTTGAAGATTAGAAGGATTAAAAATTATGCCCTTAATAAAGAGGCTTGGTTTCACTATGATATTGGATCAATCGTTACCTTAGTGGCGATCTTGATCACATTTGTTGTTGCATTTAAATGCTTTATCTAGAAACTCTTGTATGTTGTTTTATGAGAATAAGTGTGTATGAACCTTATGTGTGAACTTGTATTAATTTGGTCTTTTTGGTCTTGTGTAATGAAGATGAACCGGCAATGGATGTACGAAGACCAACGCTCTCCCCAATTCATTAATGGCTTGCAGAGTTTTCTGCGTACGGCTGAGGCGAACAAGTGGGATGGTTGTATGTGTTGTCCATGTGTTGTCGGTAAGAATGATAAAACTTACTCTAAGTCAAAAGTCATTCACGTACACCTGTTACGTCCGGTTTCATGTTCGGCTATAACAGTTGGACCAAGCATGGAGAAAGAGGGGTTCTAATGGAAGAGAATGAAGAAGAAGAGGATGATAACGGCTATCCTTCGTCCCCTAAATTCAATGGTACTACAATGGGGGAAGAAGCTGAAGTAGAGGCACCATATGAGCCCGCTGACGATCTTGGTCGGGCCATTGCTGATGCAAAGAGAAACTGCGCAAGTGAACAGGAGAAGCTGCACTTGCGGCGCATGTTAGATGATCACAAGAAATTGTTGTACCCAAATTGTGAAGATGAAAAGAAGAAGCTGGGTAGCACACTGGAATTGCTGCAATGGAAGGCAGAGAATGGTGTATCTGACAAGGGTTTTGAAAAGTTGCTGAAATTGTTAAAGAAGATGCTTCCAAAGGACAACGAATTGCCCGACAGCACGTACGAAGCAAAGAAGACTATCTGCCCGCTAGGATTAGAGGTGCAGAAGATACATGCATGCCCTAATGACTACATCCTGTATCGCGGTGAGGAGTACGAGAATTTGAATGCATGTCCCGTATGCGGTGCTGAGCACTATAAGATCGGGCGCGATGACCCTGGTGACCATGTTGAGGACCAGCGCCCCAGGAAGAGGATTCCTCTCAATGTGATGTGGTATGATCCTATAATACCACGGTTGAAACGTTTGTTCAAAACAAAGAGCATGCATGCCAAGTTGGTGCGATGGCACAAAGACGAGCATAAGAAAGACGGGAAGTTGAGAGTACCCACAGATGGGTCGCAGTGGAGGAGTATCGAGAGAGAGTGGTCGGACTTTGCAGATGACCCAAGGAACTGTTGGTTTGGTTTAAGTGTAGATGGCATTAATCCTTTTGGGGAGGAGAGCAGCAATCATAGCACCTGGCCCGTGACTCTATGTATCTATAACCTTCCTCCTTGGTTGTGCATGAAGCGAAAGTTCATTATGATGCTAGTGCTCATCCAAGGCCCCAAGCAACCCGACAACGACATTGATGTGTACCTGAGGCCATTAGTTGAAGAACTTTTACAACTGTAGGCTATCAAAGGTGTATGTGTGTGGGATGAGCACAAATAGGAGGAATTTGACCTACGAGCGTTGTTGTTTGTAACCATCAATGATTGGTCTGCTCTTAGTAACCTTTCAGGACAGACAAACAAGGGATACCATGCATGCACACATTGTCTAGATGATACAGAAAGTATATACTTGGATAAATGTAAGAAGAATGTATACCTAGGACATCGTCGATTTCTTCCAATCAAGCATCTCTTAAGAAAAGAAGGCAAGCTTCTCAAAGGTGGGGTAGATTACCGGAAGAAGCCTCTCCACCATACTGGTGATCATATACTTCATATGGTCAAGGATTTAAAAGTAATTTTTGTAAAGGGTCCTGGCAGAAAATCGGTTCTAAATGGCGTTGACGGACACACACCAATGTGGAAGAAGAAATCTATATTTTGGGACCTACCTTATTGGAAAGTCCTAAAGGTCCGCTCTGCAATAGAGGTGATGCACATGACGAAGAATCTTTCTGTGAACATGCTAGGCTTCTTGGGCGTGTATGGGAAGACAAAAGATACACCGGAGGCATGGGAGGACTAGCAACGTATGCATGAAAAAGATGGCATGCATCCAAAGCAGTATAAAGGTCCTTCAAGCTACGCTCGTACCAAAGAAGAGAAGGAAATCTTCTTTGAATGTCTGCTCAATATGAAAGTCCCGTCTGGCTACTCATCAAATATAAAGGGAATAATAAATATGGGATATAAAAAATTCCGGAACCTAAAGTCTCATGAATGCCACGTGATTATGACGCAATTGCTTCCGGTTGCATTGAGGGGGCTTATAACTGTTGGACCAAGCATGGAGAAAGAGGGGTTCTAATGGAAGAGAATGAAGAAGAAGAGGATGATAACGGCTATCCTTCGTCCCCTGAATTCAATGGTACTACAATGGGGGAAGAAGCTGAAGTAGAGGCACCATATGAGCCCGCTGACGATCTTGGTCGGGCCATTGCTGATGCAAAGAGAAACTGCGCAAGTGAACAGGAGAAGCTGCACTTGCAGCGCATGTTAGATGATCACAAGAAATTGTTGTACCCAAATTGTGAAGATGAAAAGAAGAAGCTGGGTAGCACACTGGAATTGCTGCAATGGAAGGCAGAGAATGGTGTATCTGACAAGGGTTTTGAAAAGTTGCTGAAATTGTTAAAGAAGATGCTTCCAAAGGACAACGAATTGCCCGACAGCACGTACGAAGCAAAGAAGACTATCTGCCCGCTAGGATTAGAGGTGCAGAAGATACATGCATGCCCTAATGACTACATCCTGTATCGCGGTGAGGAGTACGAGAATTTGAATGCATGTCCCGTATGCGGTGCTGAGCACTATAAGATCGGGCGCGATGACCCTGGTGACCATGTTGAGGACCAGCGCCCCAGGAAGAGGATTCCTCTCAATGTGATGTGGTATGATCCTATAATACCATGGTTGAAACGTTTGTTCAAAACAAAGAGCATGCATGCCAAGTTGGTGCGATGGCACAAAGACGAGCATAAGAAAGACGGGAAGTTGAGAGTACCCGCAGATGGGTCGCAGTGGAGGAGTATCGAGAGAGAGTGGTCGGACTTTGCAGATGACCCAAGGAACTGTTGGTTTGGTTTAAGTGTAGATGGCATTAATCCTTTTGGGGAGGAGAGCAGCAATCATAGCACCTGGCCCGTGACTCTATGTATCTATAACCTTCCTCCTTGGTTGTGCATGAAGCGAAAGTTCATTATGATGCTAGTGCTCATCCAAGGCCCCAAGCAACCCGACAACGACATTGATGTGTACCTGAGGCCATTAGTTGAAGAACTTTTACAACTGTAGGCTATCAAAGGTGTATGTGTGTGGGATGAGCACAAATAGGAGGAATTTGACCTACGAGCGTTGTTGTTTGTAACCATCAATGATTGGTCTGCTCTTAGTAACCTTTCAGGACAGACAAACAAGGGATACCATGCATGCACACATTGTCTAGATGATACAGAAAGTATATACTTGGATAAATGTAAGAAGAATGTATACCTAGGACATCGTCGATTTCTTCCAATCAAGCATCTCTTAAGAAAAGAAGGCAAGCTTCTCAAAGGTGGGGTAGATTACCGGAAGAAGCCTCTCCACCATACTGGTGATCATATACTTCATATGGTCAAGGATTTAAAAGTAATTTTTGTAAAGGGTCCTGGCAGAAAATCGGTTCTAAATGGCGTTGACGGACACACACCAATGTGGAAGAAGAAATCTATATTTTGGGACCTACCTTATTGGAAAGTCCTAAAGGTCCGCTCTGCAATAGAGGTGATGCACATGACGAAGAATCTTTCTGTGAACATGCTAGGCTTCTTGGGCGTGTATGGGAAGACAAAAGATACACCGGAGGCATGGGAGGACTAGCAACGTATGCATGAAAAAGATGGCATGCATCCAAAGCAGTATAAAGGTCCTTCAAGCTACGCTCGTACCAAAGAAGAGAAGGAAATCTTCTTTGAATGTCTGCTCAATATGAAAGTCCCGTCTGGCTACTCATCAAATATAAAGGGAATAATAAATATGGGATATAAAAAATTCCGGAACCTAAAGTCTCATGAATGCCACGTGATTATGACGCAATTGCTTCCGGTTGCATTGAGGGGGCTTATAACTGTTGGACCAAGCATGGAGAAAGAGGGGTTCTAATGGAAGAGAATGAAGAAGAAGAGGATGATAACGGCTATCCTTCGTCCCCTGAATTCAATGGTACTACAATGGGGGAAGAAGCTGAAGTAGAGGCACCATATGAGCCCGCTGACGATCTTGGTCGGGCCATTGCTGATGCAAAGAGAAACTGCGCAAGTGAACAGGAGAAGCTGCACTTGCAGCGCATGTTAGATGATCACAAGAAATTGTTGTACCCAAATTGTGAAGATGAAAATAAGAAGCTGGGTAGCACACTGGAATTGCTGCAATGGAAGGCAGAGAATGGTGTATCTGACAAGGGTTTTGAAAAGTTGCTGAAATTGTTAAAGAAGATGCTTCCAAAGGACAACGAATTGCCCGACAGCACGTACGAAGCAAAGAAGACTATCTGCCCGCTAGGATTAGAGGTGCAGAAGATACATGCATGCCCTAATGACTACATCCTGTATCGCGGTGAGGAGTACGAGAATTTGAATGCATGTCCCGTATGCGGTGCTGAGCACTATAAGATCGGGCGCGATGACCCTGGTGACCATGTTGAGGACCAGCGCCCCAGGAAGAGGATTCCTCTCAATGTGATGTGGTATGATCCTATAATACCATGGTTGAAACGTTTGTTCAAAACAAAGAGCATGCATGCCAAGTTGGTGCGATGGCACAAAGACGAGCATAAGAAAGACGGGAAGTTGAGAGTACCCGCAGATGGGTCGCAGTGGAGGAGTATCGAGAGAGAGTGGTCGGACTTTGCAGATGACCCAAGGAACTGTTGGTTTGGTTTAAGTGTAGATGGCATTAATCCTTTTGGGGAGGAGAGCAGCAATCATAGCACCTGGCCCGTGACTCTATGTATCTATAACCTTCCTCCTTGGTTGTGCATGAAGCGAAAGTTCATTATGATGCTAGTGCTCATCCAAGGCCCCAAGCAACCCGACAACGACATTGATGTGTACCTGAGGCCATTAGTTGAAGAACTTTTACAACTGTAGGCTATCAAAGGTGTATGTGTGTGGGATGAGCACAAATAGGAGGAATTTGACCTACGAGCGTTGTTGTTTGTAACCATCAATGATTGGTCTGCTCTTAGTAACCTTTCAGGACAGACAAACAAGGGATACCATGCATGCACACATTGTCTAGATGATACAGAAAGTATATACTTGGATAAATGTAAGAAGAATGTATACCTAGGACATCGTCGATTTCTTCCAATCAAGCATCTCTTAAGAAAAGAAGGCAAGCTTCTCAAAGGTGGGGTAGATTACCGGAAGAAGCCTCTCCACCATACTGGTGATCATATACTTCATATGGTCAAGGATTTAAAAGTAATTTTTGTAAAGGGTCCTGGCAGAAAATCGGTTCTAAATGGCGTTGACGGACACACACCAATGTGGAAGAAGAAATCTATATTTTGGGACCTACCTTATTGGAAAGTCCTAAAGGTCCGCTCTGCAATAGAGGTGATGCACATGACGAAGAATCTTTCTGTGAACATGCTAGGCTTCTTGGGCGTGTATGGGAAGACAAAAGATACACCGGAGGCATGGGAGGACTAGCAACGTATGCATGAAAAAGATGGCATGCATCCAAAGCAGTATAAAGGTCCTTCAAGCTACGCTCGTACCAAAGAAGAGAAGGAAATCTTCTTTGAATGTCTGCTCAATATGAAAGTCCCGTCTGGCTACTCATCAAATATAAAGGGAATAATAAATATGGGATATAAAAAATTCCGGAACCTAAAGTCTCATGAATGCCACGTGATTATGACGCAATTGCTTCCGGTTGCATTGAGGGGGCTTATACCGAAAAACGTCTGATCATCCATTGTGAAGCTATGTGCATTCCTCAATGCAATCTCTTAGAAGGTAATTGATCCAGAAAAAGGTTACATAATGATTTGGTGCAGTGTCTTATTAATTTCGAGTTGGTGTTCACATCATCCTTCTTCAACATCATGACGCACGTCCTAGTTCACCTAGTCGAAGAGATTGCCATTCTGGGTCCTGTATTTCTACACAATATGTTACCCTTCGAGAGGTTCATGGGAGTATTAAAGAAATATGTTCACAACCGTGCTAGGCCAGAAGGAAGCATCTCCAAGGGCCATGAAACACAAGAGGTCATTGAGTTTTGTGTTGACTTTATTCCTGATATTAAGTCGATTGGTCTTCCTGAATCAAGGTATGAGGGCAGACCGGGTGGAAAAGGCACGCTAGGAAAGGATTTAGTAATATGTAAGGATGGGCATTCTTGGGCGGAAGCACACTACACAGTTTTACAAAATTCCACCTTAGTGGATTCGTATATGGAGGAACATATGGATATTGTACGCTCCAAGAACGCGCAGCAATCTGATCCCTAGATCAAACGTACACACATACCTTCATTCGAAGGTTGGTTGCTGATACGTCCCAAACGTATCTATAATTTCTGCTTGTTCCATGACCTTTTAGGTGACATTGTTATATGTTTTCTACACTTTTATATCATTTTACACATATTTGGACTAACCTACTAACTCGGTGCACCCAGTGCCACTTTCTGTCTGCTGTTGTCTATTTTGCAGGGGCTTGTACCCAATATTCTGAAGCCCGGAAAATATTGAGAAAAATATATAAAAATCAGCACACCAGAAGCTTCACGAAGCACGAAAGGGGGCCAGAGGGGTGCCAGGGGCCGCCCAGGAAACCTGTGGGTGCAGCCCACCCCTAGGTCGCGCCAGGAGGCCGCCTGGGTGGTGCCCTCCTTTCGCCTATATTTACCCCTTGACGAGGAAAACCCTATACGGGATCCAGAATCGCGAATTTCTCCATCGTTCCTGTTGGAATTATGCCCTAGAGGCAATAATAAATATAATTATTATTATAATTCCTGTATCAAGATAATCGTTTATTATCAATGCTATAATTGTATTGAATGAAGACTTATATACATGTGTGGATATATAGACAAAACATTGTCCCTAGCAAGCCTCTAGTTGGCTAGCTAGTTGATCAAAGATAGTCAGTGTCTTCTGATTATGAACAAGGTGTTGTTGCTTGATAACTGGATCACGTCATTAGGAGAATCACGTGATGGACTAGACCCAAACTAATAGACGTAGCATGTTGATCGTGTCATTTTGTTGCTACTGTTTTCTGCGTGTCAAGTATTTGGGACCATGAGATCATATAACTCACTGACACCGGAGGAATACTTTGTGTGTATCAAACATCACAACGTAACTGGGTGACTATAAAGATGCTCTACAGGTATCTCCGAAGGTGTTCGTTGAGTTAGTATGGATCTAGACTGGGATTTGTCACTCCGTGTGACGGAGAGGTATCTCGGGGCCCACTCGGTAATACAACATCACACACAAGCCTTGCAAGCAATGTGACTTAGTGTAAGTTACGGGATCTTGTATTACGGAACGAGTAAAGAGACTTGCCGGTAAACGAGATTGAAATAGGTATGCGGATACTGACGATCGAATCTCGGGCAAGTAACATAACGAAGGACAAAGGGAATGACATACGGGATTATATGAATCCTTGGCACTGAGGTTCAAACGATAAGATCTTCGTAGAATATGTAGGATCCAATATGGGCATCCAAGTCCCGCTATTGGATATTGACCGAGGAGTCTCTCGGGTCATGTCTACATAGTTCTCGAACCCGCAGGGTCTGCACACTTAAGATTAGACGTTGTTTTATGCGTACTTGAGTTATATGGTTGGTTACCAAATGTTGTTTGGAGTCCCGGATGAGATCACGGACGTCACGAGGGTTTCCGGAATGGTCCGGAAACGAAGATTGATATATAGGATGACCTCATTTGATTACCGGAAGGTTTTCGGAGTTACCGGGAATGTACCGGGAATGACGAATGGGTTCCGGGTGTTCACCAGGGGGGCAACCCACCCCGGGGAAGCCCATAGGCCTTGGGGGTGGCGCACCAGCCCTTAGTGGGCTGGTGGGACAACCCAAGAAGGCCCTATGCGCCATAGGAAGAAAATCAAAGAGAAAAAAAAGAGAGGAGGTGGGAAAAGGGGGAAGGACTCCTCCTTCCAAACCTAGTTGGACTTGGTTTGGAAGGGGAGGGTTGCCCCCCTTGGCTCGGCCGAAGTCCTTGGGGGTCCTTGGACCCCAAGGCAAGGCTCCCACTCTTCCCCCTATATATACGGAGGTTTTAGGGCTGATTTGACACAACTTTGCCACGGCAGCCCGACCACATATCTCCACGGTTTTACCTCTAGATCGCGTTTCTGCGGAGCTCGGGCGGAGCTCTGCTGAGATAAGATCACCACCAACCTCCGGAGCGCCGTCACGCTGCCGGAGAACTCATCTACCTCTCCGTCTCTCTTGCTAGATAAAGAAGGCCAAGATCATCGTCGAGCTGTACGTGTGCTAAACGCGGAGGTGCCGTCCGTTCGGCACTAGATCGTGGGACTGATCGCGGGACGGTTCGCGGGGCGGATCAAGGGACGTGAGGACGTTCCACTACATCAACCGCGTTTCTTAACGCTTCTGCTGTGCGGTCTACAAGGGTACGTAGATCGAACATCCCCTCTCGTAGATGGACATCACCATGATAGGTCTTCATGCGCGTAGGAAAATTTTTGTTTCCCATGCGACGTTCCCCAACAGTGGTATCAGAACTAGGTTCATGCGTAGATGTCTTCTCGAGTTGAACACAAAAGTTTTTGTGGGCGGTGATGTGCGTTTTGCTGCCCTCCTTAGTCTTTTCTTGATTCCGCGGTATTGTTGGATCGAAGCGGCTCGGACCGACATTACTCGTACGCTTACGAGAGACTGGTTTCATTGCTATGAGTAACTCCGTTGCTCAAAGATGACTGGCGGGTGTCAGTTTCTCCAACTTTAGTTGAATCGGATTTGACCGAGGAGGTCCTTGGATGAGGTTAAATAGCAACTCATATATCTCCATTGTGGTGTTTGCGTAAGTAAGATGCGATCCTACTAGATACCCATGGTCACCACGTAAAACATGCAACAACAAAATTAGAGGACGTCTAACTTGTTTTTGCAGGGAATGCTTGTGATGTGATATGCCCAACGATGTGATGTGATATATTGGATGTATGAGATGATCATGTTGTAATAGATAATATCGACTTGCACGTCGATGGTACGGCAACCGGCAGGAGCCATAGGGTTGTCTTTATACTAATGTTTGTGCTTGCAGATGCGTTTACTATTTTGCTAGGATGTAGCTTTAGTAGTAATAGCATGAGTAGAACGAAAACCCCGATGGCGACACGTTGATGGAGATCATGGTGTGGCGCCGGTGACAAGAAGATCGTGCCGGTGCTTTGGTGATGGAGATCAAGGAGCACGAGATGATGGCCATATCATGTCACTTATGAATTGCATGTGATGTTAATCCTTTTATGCACCTTATTTTGCTTAGAATGATGGTAGCATTATGAGGTGATCTCTCAGTAAAATTTCAAGACGAAATTGTGTTCTCCCCGACTGTGCACCGTTGCTACAGTTCGTCGTTTTGAGACACCACGTGATGATCGGGTGTGATAGACTCAACGTTCACATACAACGGGTGCAAAACAGTTGCGCACGCGGAACACTCGGGTTAAGCTTGACGAGCCTAGCATGTGCAGACATGGCCTCGGAACACATGAGACCGAAAGGTCGATCATGAATCATATAGATGATATGATTAGCATAGGGATGCTTACCACTGAAACTATACTCAACTCACGTGATGATCGGACTTGAGCTAGTGTAAGTGGATCATGAACCACTCAAATGACTAGAGAGATGTACTTTTTGAGTGGGAGTTTAGCGAGTAATTTGATTAAGTTAAACTCTAATTATCTTGAACATAGTCTAAGTCCACTTTGAATATATTTGTATTGTAGATCATGGCTCACGCGACAGTCACCCTGAATTTTAATACGTTCCTAGAGAAAGCTAAGTTGAAAGATGATGGAAGCAACTTTGTAGACTGGGCTCGTAATCTTAAGCTAATCTTACAAGCTGGGAAGAAGGATTATGTCCTTAATGCTGCGCTAGGAGATGAACCACCCGCTACGGCTGACCAGGATGTTAAGAACGCTTGGTTAGCACGTAAGGAGGACTACTCAGTAGTTCAATGTGCAGTCTTGTATGGCTTAGAACCGGGACTTCAACGTCGCTTTGAGCGTCATGGAGCATTTGAGATGTTCCAGCAGTTGAAGTTTATCTTTCAGAAGAACGCCCGGATCGAGAGGTATGAGACCTCCGATAAATTCTATGCTTGCAAGATGGAGGAGAACTCGTGTGTCAGTGAACATGTGCTCAAAATGTCTGGGTACTCAAACCGTCTAGCTGAGCTGGGGATTGAACTCCCGCAAGAGGCTATCACTGATAGAATCCTTCAATCACTGCCGCCAAGCTATAAAGGCTTTGTGTTGAACTACAACATGCAAGGGATGAACAAGTCACCCGGCGAGTTGTTTCCGATGCTGAAAGTCGCAGAGTCTGAACTCCGTAAAGAACATCAAGTGTTGATGGTGAATAAGACCACTAGTTTCAAGAGAAACGGCAAAGGCAAGAAGGGTAAATCAAAGAAGAGTGGCAAGCCTGTTGCCAATCCGACGAAGAAACCCAAAGCTGGACCTAAGCCTGAAACAGAGTGTTACTATTGCAAGGGTATGGGTCACTGGAAGCGCAATTGCCCCAAGTATCTGGCTGATAAGAAGGCGGCCAAAGAAAAATCAGGTATATTTGATATCCATGTTATTGATGTGTACTTAACCGGCTCTCGTAGTAGTGCCTGGGTATTCGATACCGGTTCTGTTGCTCATATTTGCAACTCGAAACAGGAACTGCGGAATAGACGAAGGCTGGCGAAAGATGAAGTGACGATGCGCGTAGGAAATGGTTCCAAGGTTGATGCCATCGCCGTCGGCACAGTTTCACTTCAGTTACCATCAGGATTAGTTATGAACTTGAATCATTGTTATTTAGTGCCTGCGTTGAGCATGAACATTATATCTGGATCTTGTTTATTGCGAGACGGTTACTCTTTTAAGTCAGAGAATAATGGTTGTTCTATTTCTATGAGTAACATCTTTTATGGTCATGCACCCAATGTGAGAGGATTGTTCATATTGAATCTTGATAGTGATACACACATACATAACATTGAGACCAAAAGAGTTAGAGTTAACAATGATAGCGCCATATTTTTGTGGCACTGCCGCTTAGGTCATATTGGTGTAAAGCGCATGAAGAAACTCCATGCCGATGGACTTTTGGAGTCACTTGACTTTGATTCACTTGACACGTGCGAACCATGCCTCATGGGCAAGATGACTAAAACTCCGTTCTCCGGAACAATGGAGCGTGCAAGTGACTTGTTGGAAATCATACATACCGATGTGTGTGGTCCAATGAGCGTAGAGGCACGCGACGGATATTGTTATTTTCTCACCTTCACTGACGATTTGAGTAGATATGGTTATGTCTACTTAATGAAGCACAAGTCTGAAACATTTGAAAAGTTCAAGCAATTTCAGAGTGATGTTGAAAATCGTCGTAACAAGAAGATCAAGTTCCTACGGTCTGATCGTGGGGGTGAATATCTGAGTTTCGAGTTTGGTGCTCACTTAAGACAATGTGGAATTGTTTCACAGTTGACACCGCCTGGAACACCACAGCGTAATGGTGTGTCCGAACGTCGTAATCGTACTTTACTAGAGATGGTGCGATCTATGATGTCTCTTACTGAATTGCCGTTATTGTTTTGGGGTTATGCATTAGAAACAGCTGCATTCACTTTAAATAGGGCACCATCAAAATACGTTGAGACGACACCATACGAACTGTGGTATGGCAAAAGGCCAAAGTTGTCGTTTCTTAAAGTTTGGGGATGTGATGCTTATGTCAAAAAGCTTCAGCCTGAAAAGCTGGAACCCAAAGCGGAAAAGTGCATCTTCATAGGTTACCCAAAAGAGACAGTTGGGTACACCTTCTATCTCAAATCCGAGGGCAAAGTGTTTGTTGCTAAAAACGGAGCTTTTCTCGAGAAGGAGTTTCTCTCGAGAGAATTGAGTGGGAGGAAGATAGAACTTGATGAGGTTGTCGAACCTGTCATCCCTCTAGATGGTGGCGCAGGGCAAGGGGAAACCTCTGTCGTTGCGACGCCCAGTTGAGGAGGAAGTTAATGATGATGATCATGAAACTCCGTTTCAAGTTTCTGTCGAACCACGCAGGTCGACGAGACCACGTGCTGCTCCAGAGTGGTACGGTAATCCCGTCTTGTCAATCATGTTGTTAGACAACAATGAACCTGCAAATTATGAAGAAGCAATGGTGGGCCCAGATTCCAACAAATGGCTAGAAGCCATGAAGTCCGAGATAGGATCCATGTATGAGAACAAAGTGTGGACTTTGGAAGTACTACCTGATGGCCGCAAGGCTATTCAGAACAAATGGATCTTTAAGAGGAAGACGGACGCTGACGGCAATGCGACCGTTTATAAAGCTCGACCTATGGCAAAGGGTTTTTCACAAGTTCAAGGAGTTGACTACGATGATACATTCTCACCCGTAGCGATGCTTAAGTCCGTCAGAATCATGTTAGCAATAGCTGCATTTTTCGATTATGAAATCTGGCAGATGGATGTCAAAACGGCGTTCCTTAACGGTTTCCTTAAGGAAGAATTGTATATGATGCAACCCAAAGGTTTTGTCGATCCTAAGAATGCTAACAAGGTGTGCAAGCTCCAGCGATCCATTTATGGACTGGTGCAAGCATCTCGGAGTTGGAACAAACGCTTTGATGAGGTGATCAAAGCATTTGGGTTTATACAAGTGGTTGGAGAATCTTGTATGTACAAGAAAGTGAGTGGGAGCTCTGTGGCGTTTCTAATATTATATGTGGATGACATATTGCTGATTGGAAACAACGTAGAGTTTTTGGAGAGCATAAAGGATTACTTGAATAAAAGTTTCTCTATGAAGGACCTAGGAGAAGCTGCTTACATTCTAGGCATTAAGATCTACAGGGATAGATCAAAACGCCTGATAGGACTTCCACAAAGCACATACCTTGATAAAGTTTTGAAGAGGTTCAAAATGGAACAATCCAAGAAAGGGTTCTTGCCAGTTTTACAAGGTACGAGATTGAGTAAGACTCAGTGCCCAGCAACTGATGAGGATAGAGAGCATATGAGCACCGTCCCCTATGCTTCAACCATAGGTTCTATCATGTATGCAATGATGTGCACTAGACCGGACGTTAGCCTGGCCATAAGTATGGCAGGTAGGTTCCAGAGTAATCCAGGAGTGGATCACTGGACGGCGGTCAAGAATATCCTGAAGTACCTGAAAAGGACTAAGGAGATATTTCTCGTGTATGGAGGTGACGAAGAGCTCGCCGTAAAAGGTTACGTCGATGCAAGCTTTGACACAGATCCGGACGACTCTAAGTCGCAGACTGGATACGTATTTATTCTTAATGGGGTGCGGTAAGCTGGTGCAGTTCCAAGCAGAGCGTCGTAGCAGATTCTACATGTGAAGCGGAGTACATGGCTGCCTCGGAGGCGGCTAAGGAGGGTGTCTGGATGAAGCAGTTCATGACGGATCTTGGAGTGGTGCCAAGCGCACTGAATCCAATAACCTTGTTCCATGACAACACGGGTGCCATTGCCCTAGCAAAGGAACCACGGTTTCACAAGAAGTCCAGACACATCAAACGACGCTTCAACCTCATCCGCGACTACGTCGAAGGGGAGGACCTAAATATATGCAAAGTACACACGGATCTGAATGTAGCAGACCCGCTGACTAAACCTCTTCCACGAGCAAAGCATGATCAACACCAGAACTGTATGGGTGTTAGATTTATTACAATGTAATTCACATGATGATGTGAGGGCTAGATTATTGACTCTAGTGCAAGTGGGAGACTGTTGGATTTATGCCCTAGAGGCAATAATAAATATAGTTATTATTATAATTCCTGTATCAAGATAATCGTTTATTATCCATGCTATAATTGTATTGAATGAAGACTTATATACATGTGTGGATATATAGACAAAACACTGTCCCTAGCAAGCCTCTAGTTGGCTAGCTAGTTGATCAAAGATAGTCAGTGTCTTCTGATTATGAACAAGGTGTTGTTGCTTGATAACTGGATCACGTCATTAGGAGAATCACGTGATGGATTAGACCCAAACTAATAGACGTAGCATGTTGATCGTGTCATTTTGTTGCTACTGTTTTCTGCGTGTCAAGTATTTGTTCCTATGACCATGAGATCATATAACTCACTGACACCGGAGGAATACTTTGTGTGTATCAAACGTCGCAACGTAATTGGGTGACTATAAAGATGCTCTACAGGTATCTCCGAAGGTGTTCGTTGAGTTAGTATGGATCTAGACTGGGATTTGTCACTCCGTGTGATGGAGAGGTACCTCGGGGCCCACTCGGTAATACAACATCACACACAAGCCTTGCAAGCAATGTGACTTTGTGTAAGTTACGGGATCTTGTATTACGGAACGAGTAAAGAGACTTGCCGGTAAACGAGATTGAAATAGGTATGCGGATACTGACGATTGAATCTCGGGCAAGTAACATACCGAAGGACAAAGGGAATGACATACGGGATTATATGAATCCTTGGCACTGAGGTTCAAACGATAAGATCTTCGTAGAATATGTAGGATCCAATATGGGCATCCAGGTCCCGCTATTGGATATTGACCGAGGAGTCTCTCGGGTCATGTCTACATACTTCTCGAACCCGCAGGGTCTGCACACTTAAGGTTAGACGTTGTTTTATGCGTATTTGAGTTATATGGTTGGTTACCGAATGTTGTTCGGAGTCCCGGATGAGATCACGGACGTCACGAGGGTTTCCGGAATGGTCCGGAAACGAAGATTGATATATAGGTTTACCTCATTTGATTACCGGAAGGTTTTCGGAGTTACCGGGAATGTACCGGGAATGACGAATGGGTTCCGGGTGTTCACCGGGGGGGGCAACCCACCCCGGGGAAGCCCATAGGCCTTCGGGGTGGTGCACCAGCCCTGAGTGGGCTAGTGGGACAGCCCAAGAAGGCCCTATGCACCGTAGGAAGAAAATCAAAGAGAAAAGAAAAAGAAAAAGAGAGGAGGTGGGAAAAGGGGGAAGGACTCCTCCTTCCAAACCTAGTTGGACTCGGTTTGGAAGGGGAGGGTTGCCCCCCTTGGCTCGGCCGAAGTCCTTGGGGGTCCTTGGACCCCAAGGCAAGGCTCCCCCTCTTCCCCCTATATATACGGAGGTTTTAGGGCTGATTTGACACAACTTTGCCACGGCAGCCCGACCACATATCTCCACGGTTTTACCTCTGGATCGCGTTTCTGCGGAGCTCGAGGGGAGTTCTGCTGAGATAAGTTCACCACCAACCTCCAGAGCGCCGTCACGCTGCCGGAGAACTCATCTACCTCTCCGTCTCTCTTGCTGGATCAAGAAGGCCGAGATCATCATCGAGCTGTACGTGTGCTGAACGCGGAGGTGTCGTCCGTTCGGCACTAGATCAGGGGACTGATCGCGGGATGATTCGCGGGGCGGATCGAGGGACGTGAGGACGTTCCACTACATCAACCGCGTTTCTTAACGCTTCTGCTGTGCGGTCTACAAGGGTACGTAGATCGAACATCCCCTCTCGTAGATGGACATCACCATGATAGGTCTTCGTGTGCGTAGGAAAATTTTTGTTTCCCATGCGACGTTCCCCAACAGTTCCGCCGCCGCAGCGCTTCCGAGATCGGGAGCATCGGGAGACCTCTTCCCGGCACCCCGCCGGAGGGAGGATTGACCTCCGGGAGCTTCTCCACCGCCATGGACGCTTCCGGGACCTGCCATGAGTAGTCCTCCTTGTACCATCAGTCCATGACCAGTAGCTATGTGATGTCTTCTCTCCAATCTTGTGCTTCAATGGTTAGTCCTTGTGAGCTACCCTACATGATCAAGGCATCTATGTAATTCTCTTGCTATTGCTATGCTCGGTTTGTTGGGATCCGATGGATTATGAGATTATGTTCAGATTGTTATGAGTTATATATTTGATTATCCTTTTATATTATGTTCCTTAGTGATTCATGCATGTTCTCCGTTGCTATTTATTGCTTTGGCCGAGTAGTAGATTGTAACTCCAAGGGCGAGCGTTATGCATGATTGTGGGTTCATGCCCCTCGATGTCTAGCTTGAGTGATAGAAACATGAGACTATGGGATGTGCTATTGCCACCAGGGAGAAAACAACGATGCTTGTGACCACGGTTGCAAGGATTCTTTACCTTAGCATAGTTCGTTAATGCAGTTGTCCGTTGCTTTGAGTTTACACTTTGGGTGGGGCTCGCAACTTAATATCGGCGAGATGTTCTAGATAGATATCTCAAGGTGGATGATTAGTAAGTAGATGTTGATGAATAAACGGTCTACTTGTTTTGGCGTACTGCCCATTATTATTGAACCTCTAACTATCAAGTAGCATAATTAGCATTGCAGAGCGTTCATAATTCTGTCAATTGCCCAACATTAATTTGTTTACTGAAGCATAGTTGTTTATCATATTTTGGGAGAGAGACATCACTAGTGAGCATCATGTGACTCTGGTCCATATCACCACCATTCTTTACACCTCCACTATTTACTTATTTCATTTACTTTTCCATTGCAATTACTATTACCTTTCCCGCTTGTGTTTTGATACTTTGCAAACCACAAGGCCGGAGGGATTGACAACCTCTTTGTACTCGTTGGGAGCAAAGTTATTTGTTGTGTGTGCAGGTCCACGTCTTCTGCTAGCGCCAGGGTGGGAGACACCTACTTGTTGATCCTAGGAGTCCTCCTGGTTCGATAAACCTTACAGTCTCCGGGTAAGGGAAAACTTGCTGCTAACTACATCTCAACCTTCCACTTGGGGTAACCAACGAGGAGCGAGAAGTATATACATCATCTCGTCATCAAGCAAAGTTTTCTAGCACCGTTGCCGGGGACTCCAGTCTTCAAGATAGGGGAGTTGCACGCTATCTTTTACATTTTCTTTTTAGTCTTGTTAGATTGCTTTCTAGTTTTTGCTTTAGTGTCTTATACCAAAAACCACACAAAAATTAGTTGCTTTGTTCTTGCTTGTTGCTGCTGCTATGGGTAACACTGAGAACACCAAGTTGTGTGACTCCACTAGTTAGGCTTATGGAGAACTGCACTCTTAGTTCGCTGCTTGGGGAAGGTGGCTTTACCACACCCGTGGTAGCGAAGTCTCCTCCACCTACTGAATGTATCTCATTCAAAATACCACTTGTAATGCAAGAGATGGAACAGTCAACCCTAGTATTCATTTGTTGAAACTTACAGAACTTTGTGAGTTGTTTAAGATTTCAGGTTTGACAAGAGTGGAGTCATGAGGAAATTATTTGCCTTGTCACTGAAAGGAAAAGCGTTGGAATGGTATAGGCCACTAGATGATTCTCACCTATGGGATTGGGAAGAGATTCAGTCTCTCTTTTACTCCAAGTTTTATCCTCTTCATGAAGTCCATGTGGATCATGGTAACAATGCCTTATATGATACTTATATTTTTGAGTTTATTCATGATCCCACTGAAAATTATTATGAGAAGGGAACATATGCTTATAGATATTTCAATAATATCAAGTTCCCTCTCTTTATGTTGAAGGTTTTGAAGCTGCACTTGTTTTGCCTTCCCATGCTTATTGCTTTGTTCTTCAATGAATTATTCTATTGAAATATTCCTATGCATAGGAAGCATGTTAGACTTAAATGTGTTTGGTATTTGCTTCTTGATGCTCTCTTTTGTTCCACAACTCTTATTCATACGAGAGCATCATTAAAATCTTAAGCCTATCTTTATGGCTATAAAGAAAGAGCTCTAGGGAGGTAACCCAATTTGTTTTTTACTTTCAGTTTTAGCGGTCTTGATGCTTGTTACTACTGTGGCAACATCATTGTATCTTTATTTTCAAGCTTTGTGCCAAGTTTTAGCCTCCGATTGCAAGAAAGTTCAAAAGTTGTGACATGATGTCTAGAAACAGCTTATGTCTGCTTGACGGACAAATTCGCCAAAACGCACCAGGTCATGTTTTTGATCTGAATTGTTTTGACAGCATGCTCTATATAATTTCCTTTCTGGCATCTGTTCTGAGTTTTTTGTTTTGGGTTGCAGAAGTGCCCCGAATAAATTAATTACTACCTGATGTTCTGTTTTTCACACATTCTGCCATGTTTTGCGTTTTCATCATTTTGCAAATCCTAAGCTTACTTTTTAATTGCAAAAACCTTTTGGCAATCATGAGAAACAGTATCTATTCATGAAAATCTTTATTTCCAGCAGGAAATAAATTATTTATTAAGGGTACTAACCACTCTAATCATCTTATGATAAGTTCCGTATAAAGGGAGTTTTCAAGCATGCGATGGGAGATGATGAAAGAAGATACAGGAGTGTCAAGCGCTCAAGATTGGGGATGCCCCCATGCACCCCCAAGAAATATTCAAGGAGACTCAAGCGTCTAAGCTTGGGGATGCCCCCATGCATCCATTTCTCTATCAACAATCATCAGTTCGTCCATCTCCATGCTATATTTTTATCACTTCATATGTTATGTGCTATGATTGGAGTGTCCCGCTATTTACTTTTTAGTTTCTTTTAGTTTTACTTGATGTTCATAACAAGTCTGAACCTAGCCTACCTTGTTTGGGAGAGAAACACGCTACATTCTACTCTAGAACACAACATAGGTTTTCATGCTTATCTTTTTTGTGTGTTCTCTATCTTTACTTAGCTACTGCCATGCTTAGCTCGTAGTTTTCATGCTTATCTTTTTAAGATCTTTTATTTAGGTTTCTTTTGGAACTCTCTTGAGTTATCATGCTTATCTTGTCTAGAGAGTTGGCTTGTTGCACTGAGTTGTGTGTCTTGCATGAGTAGGTAATTAAGATTGCTATTTAAGTATAGTAGTAACTTGCAATAGTTTTGAGGTATTGAGTTGAGTTATGTTTGGACTATTGGTGCCAAGAGCTTGAGCCTATTAGTGATAGGTGTCGTATTTTGGGAAATCCTTGTGTTTTTTAAAAACTAAAAATTAGTTGAGAACTCTAGCTACTAAATTGATCGCTAACCTCTTGAGGGGTTGGAATATATAGAGTACCCTCACGTTACCATGAGTCGAGGATGCGCAAGGATAACCAAACCCCCAAACACTCCTCCTTGGGGTACTTGTCTCTTTGTGAATTTCCTAACTAGATAGAGAGTTACTGATATAAGTGTATGAGTTATTCGGACTAATGTGAGTATTCGATTGTTGGCACATCCACCATCCATATTTTGCTAGCCTCTTTGGTATCGTGCATTGCCCTTTCTCATCTTGAGAGTTGGTGCAAATTCCGCCGGTGCATCCAAACCCATGACATGATACGCTCTGTCATACATAAGCCTCATTATATCTTTCCTCAAAACAGCCAGCATACCTACCTATTAAGGCATTTTCATAGCCTTTCCGAGATACATTGCCATGCAACATCCACCATCTCATGACTTGATCTTCATGTCATACATGCTTTTGCTTGTATCATTTCATATCCTGCTACACTGGCAGAGGCATACATTTGCATACATCATGATAGTTTTCACTTGTCTTTATGTTGAGTACTTCTTATAAAGTGTGATGATCTTCTTTTTATTCATGTAAAACATAGAGTGTTGCCCTTAAGTGAGGAAAAGATCCCAAAGAGGACAAAACAAAAGATCCCAAAGATAACAAATCAGAGATAAAAAGAAAGAGCCAAAGAGGCCACAAAAAAATAAAAAAAGAGAAAAAAAAGAAATAGAAAGAGAGAAGGGGGCAACACTACTATTCCTTTTGAAAGATCCACACTCGTACTCCATTGCTATATGTGTACTACATAGAGATTATCATTCATGCATAACTATGTGGGGACCCTTACACTATATAACTTGGTTTGCATATTCCAATGATGAGCCTCCTCAAATGATCTCTAGGTCTTCATGAGCAAACAAGTTGGATGCACCCCCACTAGTTCCATTGGAGAGCTTACATTAGCTCATATGTGCATCCGTTATATGGCAATCCCTACTCTTCACATCATATCTATCATTTGGCTTTCTCTCGCCTATGATTGTCCTCCTTGATGTGACCCTTTCACACCTTTTTGTCTTCCTTCCCCATCAGTATTCTCTTTGCCATCCTATGTGCCAACATATCTTGCTTACGCTCATCCATTGCATGAGTGCTCAGAATCGAAAGGGAGAGGATCATTTTGATTTGTGCCTGACTAGTGGTCTGGGGATGAGTCAAAATAAGATTCTGAAGGAGACCAAGTGTGAAATTTTAGTAGATTGAGTTCTCAATTAAAAAATATTTTATGATCTCAACCCATCTCCCACTTCTTGCACGCAAACACAGTTTGGAGACATTCAAGTCACGGGCAGCGAGAGCTCTTGCACATTTATGTTCTTGCTTTGCTAATTTAAATACTAGATATAAACTCTTGCTTTTTATTGTCTTGACTTGAATTGCATATCTTACTTGCTTTACTTTGAAGTTCTTATATGTGTGTTAGCATGTCACCACAGAAATTATTGTGTTATCATTTACCTACTCGAGGACAAGAAGGAATTAAGCTTGGGGATGTTGATACGTCTCAAACGTATCTATAATTTCCGCTTGTTCCATGATCTTTTAGGTGACATAGTTATATGTTTTGCTACACTTTTATATCATTTTACATATATTTGGACTAACCTACTAACTCAGTGCACCCAGTGTCAGTTTCTGTCGGCTGATGTCTATTTTGCAGGGGCTTTTACCCAATTTTCCGAAAACCAAAAAATCCCGAGAAAAATATATAAAAATCATCGCACCAGAAGCTTCACGAAGCACGAAAGGGGGCCATAGGGGTGCCAGGGGTCGCCAGGCGACTTGTTGGCGCGGCCCACCCCTAGGTCGCACCAGGAGGCCGCCTAGGTGGGTCCCACGCCCTATGGTGCCCTCTTTTCGTCTATATTTACCCTTGACAAGGAAAACCCTATACGAGATCCAGAATTGCGAATTTCTCCATCGTTCGACCACCGCAGTGCTTCCGAGATTGGGAGCGTCAGGAGACCTCTTCCCGGCACCCTCTCGGAGGGAGGATTGACCTCCGGGAGCTTCTCCGCCGCCATGGACGCTTCCTGGACCTGCCGTGAGTAGTCCTTCTTGGACCATGAGTCCATGACCAGTAGCTATGTGATGTCTTCTCTCCAATCTTTTGCTTCAATGGTTAGTCCTTATGAGCTGCCCTACATGATCAAGGCATCTATGTAATTCTTTTTCTATTGCTATGATCGGTTTGTTGGGATACGATGGATTATGAGATTATGTTCAGATTGTTATGAGTTATATATTTGATTATCCTTTTATATTATGTTCCTTACACTACAGGAATAAGATATTTTGCCTACAGAAAAATTATTTGCCGTCAGCTAATCGTCGGGGCAGACGACAAAGGTTATTTTGTCGTCATTGACGTGACGACAAAGAATAACTAACGGTGAAGGCATATTTTGCCGTCTGTAAGAAATTCTAATGACGACAAAGATATTTTGCCTTCTGTAGAAAAAAATTGATGACGGCAAATACATATTTTGCCGTCTGTAAAGAAAACTGATGACGGCAAAGACATATTTTGCCGTCTGGTCTCCCGGTCGCTGACGGCAAAGACATCCTTTGCGGGCACATGGGATGACGACATTGTTTGCCATCATGGGATGACAGCAAAAAAATTGCAGTCTGTAGCGTCCTGATGGCAAAATACTCGATTCCTGTAGTGTTAGTGATTCATGTAGGTTCACCGTTGCTATTTATTGATTTGGCCGAGTAGTAGATTGTAACTCCAAGAGGGAGCGTTATGCATGACTGTGGGTCCATGCCCCTCGATGTCTTGCTTGAGTGACAGAAACATGAGACTGGGGGATGTGCTGTTGCCACCAGGGAGAAAACAACGGTGCTTGTGACCATGGTTGCAAGGATTTTTTACCTTACGCAGAGTTCGTTAATGCAGTTCTCTGTTGCTTTGAGTTTACACTTTGGGTGGGGCTCGCAACTTAATACTAGAGAGATGTTCGGGATAGATATCTCAGGGTGGATAATTAGTAAGTGGATGCTGATGAATAAATGGTCTACTTGTCTTGGCGTACTGCCCATTACTATTGAACCTCTAACTATCAAGTAGCGTAATTAGCATTGCGGTTCGTTCATAATTCTGTCAATTGCCCACCTGTAATTTGTTTACCCAAGCATAGTTGTTTATCGTCTTTTGGGAGAGAGACATCACTAGTGAACATCATGTGACTCCGGTCCATATCACCACCATTGTTTACACCTCCACTATTTACTGCTTTCATTTACTTTTCCGTTGCAATTACTATTACCTTTCCCGCTTGTGTTTTATCCTTTGCAAACTACAAGGCCAGAGGGATTGACAACCTCTCTGTACTCATTGGGAGCAAAGTTATTTGTTGTGTGTGCAGGTACACGTCTTCTGCTAGCGCCAGGGTGGGAGACACCTACTTGTTGATCCTAGGAGTCATCCTGGTTCGATAAACCTTATAGTCTCCGAGTAAGAGAAAACTTGCTGCTGATTACATCTCAACGTTCCACTTGGGGTAACCAACGAGGAGCGAGAAGTATATACATCATCTCATCATCAGTTGCAAACACGTCTCATGCATGACCCTGAAGTTGGAGTTGACATGTACTTGCTGGTCAAGTCAGCATCTTCGACTATATCGACATTCAAAGGGTACGAGATAAATGGGAATACATTTTACACGATCACCCAAGATAAAAAGATCACCAACCAAAACAGCGGTACCTGCTTTGATGCAGCAAACACCAACAATAGGCTAAAGGACACATATTATGGTTACATAGAAGAGATATGGGAACTTTACTATGGAAACAATTTGAGGGTCCCTTTACATAGAAGAGATAAATGGGTCAATCTGAAAGGAGGCGGGTAAAGGAAAACCCGCGGTACAGAATGACAATAGTGGATCTCAACAATTTTGGGTACACAGATGAACCATTCGTCCTAGCCAATGATGTGACGCAGGTTTTCTATGTGAAGTATATGTCTTCCAAGCCGAGAAAAAGAAAAGGTAAGGAAGCGAATACATCATACGATGAGCCAAAGCGCCACATTGTTATTTCAGGGAAAAGAAACATCATGGGAGTGGAAGACAAGACAGACATGTCAGAAGATTACGAAAAGTTTCACGAAATTCCTCCCTTCATAGTGAAGACTTACCCAAGCATCCTGTTAAATGATGAAGATTGACCATGGTTACGGTGCAAAGGGACACACGCGAAGAAAAAGTTTTATACCCCAACATCCCAATCTCAGATGTGACCGACTTTCACTGTCATCACTTTCTTCATAGTGAGTTTCCGGATATATATATATGTGTGTCTTATGGCATTTGAAACTCAAAGAAACATTATGTATCTCTTTCATGTAAAAAGTTGGAAGGGTTACAGCAAAAAAAAGGTTGCACTTCGTGTACAAAGTGGACTATCTCTTTCGAAGTATGAGGGTTATGGACGAATACACATCTCTTACAAAGGCATTTCAGTTTTTTAATCTTATTTCAACTCCAGACTTTTTGTGCCCTCAATATGCATCATTCAAAGCCACCTCATAAATTTTCAACCCTTTCTCACTTCATTTGCTATTTTCCATGCATATAATGATTTTTGAGCTAAATGACCCTGAAATTGAAAAGCGCTACAAATCAACTCGGAAAAGGCTGAAACTTGGCATGGTATCATCATTTCACCCACATGGCATGTGCTAAAAAGTTGGAAGTGTTACGGCAAAAACAGGATGCACTTCGTGTACAAACTGGACTATCTCTTTCAAAGTATTAAGGTTCTCGACGAATACTCATCTATTACAAAGCCATTTCATTTTTTAATCTTATTTCAACTCCAGACTTTTTGTGCCCTCAATATGCATCATTCAAAGACACCTCATAAATTTTCAACCCTTTCTCACCTCATTTGCTACTTTCCATGCATTAAATGATTTTTTTGAGCTAAATGACCCTGAAATTTAAAAGCGCTACAAACCAAGTCGGAAAAGGCTGAAACTTGGCATGGTATCATCATTTCACCCACATGGCACGTGCTAAAAAGTTAGAAGGATTACGGCAAAAATAGGATGCACTTCGTGTACAAATTGGACTGTCTCTTTCGAAGTATTAGGGTTCTCGATGAATACTCATCTCTTACAAAGCCATTTCATTTTTTAATCTTATTTCAACTCCAGACTTTGTGTGCCCTCAATATGCATCATTCAAAGCCACCTCCTAAATTTTCAACTCTTTCTCACCTCATTTGTTGTTTTCCATGCATTATATAATTTTGTTTTAAGCTGAATGACCCTAAAATTGAAAAGCGGTACAAATCAACTCTGAAAAGATTGAAACTTGGCATGGTATCATCATTTCACCGACATGGCATGTGCTAAAAAGTTGGAAGGGTTACATTAAAAATAGGATGCACTTCGTGTACAAACTGGACTATCATTTCACCCACATGAAAAAAATGAAAAATGAAAAAAGTCCCACCTACTTGCCACCACGGCCTGCATACGACTAGAAACCCTAGAAATGGGCCAGGATGCAGGCCCAATAGGGCGACTAATAGGCATGTACTGCCTGCAGTTGAGAGGAGCTCGAGTGGGTGGTGACAACATCGCTTATATACCACTTCGAGCCCCTCTCAACTAGCGAGGTGACTAATCTTGTGGATGCGCCAGGAACAAGGCTTTAGTCCCGGTTCGTGGCTCCAACCGGGACTAAAGGTCCCCCCTTTAGTCCCCGTTGGAGCCACCAACCGGGACTAAAGCCATTTGCTTCCCGCCCTCTAGGCTGCCGAAAATGACCTTTAGTCCATGTTGGTGGCTCATAAAGGGACTATAGAGGGACCTTTACTCCCAGTTGAAGCCACCAATCGGGACTTAAGTGGGGCTATATAAGCAGTAGTTTGGAAATTTCGATCTGTCCCCCTCTCTCCATTCGATCGCGACGCCGCCAGGCTGCCGGAGTCGCTGCCGCCCCCGAAGCCGTCCTCCTTGTCACCGCCACCTATGCCGGCAACCTGCACATCCTCCCTCTGCCCACCGACGAGCAGCTGTTGCGCCCCGGCCCTCCTCTGGTTCCCATGGTGAGCTCCTCCATCGCTCCTCCCTCTCCTCCCCTAGCTCCGGCCGCCTCTCGTCAGGGTACGCTCCGGCGCCCCCACCTCTCCCCACGCCACGCTCAGGTGCCCCCATCCTCTCCCCTCACCGGCGTCGTGCACCCCCGCGCTCAGGCGCCCGCATGAGAAGGCGCAGGCAAAAATTAGTAGAGGGATTAGTTAGCAGTGCAAACATTACTATTGCAAACATTACTTCCATCTCTATTGCAAAAATTAGTTATGTAAAAATCCCCAACGAGCAGTGCAAAAAATAGTTATGCAAAAAATCAGTGCTCTATTGCATCATTGGGGATTATATAATATAGCAACTATTATCTATAAGCAATATTATCTTTTTTGTTAAGTTTTTTGTTGAACCTAATTAAATAGTTGCTACTCGTATCTAGTAGTAAAAGTTTAGAAAAGTTTATTAAATAGTAGGAATTGAAATAGTTGTAGAATTGCTTCTCGGCGTTGACGTATGATGCCTGGCCCGCATCCTCGTCGTCGAGTCGGTGGCGACCACCTGCTTGAGAGGCGCCAGCATGTGCGGGACTGGGCTCCGCCTAGCTAGCCACTGGGAGGAGCTACCTTCCGGGGCGTGCAGCTTGGTGAGGAACCGGGCTCCCGTCGTCGACCGGAGCTCCTTTGGTGGCGGTCGCGTGGGCCACATTCGGTGCCGAGGCTGTCGGCCCCCGAGGCGGAGCTATGTCGGTGTGTCAGGGAGCAGGACGAGCACGTCCGTCGTTACATGGAGGCGTTGGAAGCCAGGTTCTCCAATACCCGACAGGCTCTTCAGGGATCTCACCCGAGCTATGATCCGGTGATGGTTCCTTCTGGGATCTCGCGCCTCAGTACAGCGGCAACTCTTTGTTTGTTGATCAGTTCGATATTATTCGAGAGATGTATTCGACATTATGTATTCAATAATATTAAGTGGATTATTGGATGATGCATTATTTAAGTGGATTATTCGATGTATTAGTGATATTATATATACATGATGATCTTGCTAGCTAAAGTGAATACTTTATTGTTTTGTCTTTTTGTCGGTTAGTTAAGCTATGGACGGTAGAGACAGAGACTATGATCAACAGGTTGTCTTGTACGATATGATACGCTGTGGAAACGAAGAGAATAAAGAAACAGATGATGATTGCACACAATATCTTAAGCCATCCAGTGAGGGAACTAAGGAAGGACAACCAAGAGACGAAGGGGAACCAGACAACGATGACGCTGAAGAAATTTTTCTCGAATTATCAAAGTCCGGCGAGGTATATATTTGGCATGTGGTAATCATTAGATCTGTACTAATTAATTGATCTGTATATATTTGGCATGTGGTATATATTTTTCTCAAATCTCCTCTTTTAGCCCTCCGGATCGAGCAAATCTTCTACAAGTAGGGAAGTACGAGGCCCGGCCAAAAAGTTGCCCGAGGGCACAAGGTACAACATTAACGCGATAACATTAGGTGGAGAACCAACTGATCTCAGAAAGAATGCATCCAAATTTGTACGTCAATGCGGAGTTATTGTCAGGGACCAAATCCCTATCTCCGTAAAAGAATGGCATAGGCCAAAGCAAGATCGAGAAATTAGTTTTGTGGACGAAAGAGCAAAAAATCTACTTTGGGATACGGTCATGACACATTTCACCCTACCAGAGCATTTCTCAGATAAACAACGTGAGAGAGTCAAGAAGTTTGCTCTGAAGAAGATGGCACCCAATTCTGGAATTGGAAGAAAAGGTTATGGGCCGACTTCGTCAAACAAGGCAAGACTCCATAATTCACTGGACAATACAAGAAGATAAAAGATCACTCGGACTTATTCGTGCAGTTCAAGCAATCAAAAACAACTAAGGAGCGGCCAAGGATAAACAAGGAAAATTCTTAGAAAAAAGAGCATCACCATTCTCTAGGCCAGGTGGCTATAAGAGTGACATTCCTAAGTGGGATGAATTCAAGCAGAAGATGATTGATGCAGGGGTCACTCCGCAAACATCCACTTGGCCTGAAAGGTGCAGGAATTGGTTTTATGGGCATGGGGGAAAGTTGGACCCAAAGACAGGGTTGCTTTTGGACCAGGCAAGTCTTATAAATGCCTCTCAAGCTATACTTGCTGCAATAGAAGATGCTCCAACGGGGGTGTTCCAGCCCGAGAGAGAGAACGACGAGCTTACATGCGCCCTCAAGAATCCTGAACACCTGGGACTACTACCTCTTGAGCTTGCGTTGGTTTTTCCCTTGAAGAGGAAAGGGTGATGCAGCACAGTAGCAGTAAGTATTTTCCTCAGTTTTGAGAACCAAGGTGTCAATCCAGTAGGAGTATCAAGCCAAGTTTCCAAAGTACCTGCGCAAAAACAGCAAACTTGCACCCAACGCTACAAAGGGGTTTTTAATCCCTTCACGATTGATTGCAAGGTGAGATCTGAAGGCGGAAAGTGCAACGAAGTAAAAGTGTAAGGCGGAAAATATAATGTGAAGTAGAGCCGGGGGCCATAGTGTTCACTAGAGGCTTCTCTCAAAATAGCAAATATTACGGTGGGTGAACGAATTACTGTCGAGCAATTGATAGAACCGCACAAAGTCATGACGATATCTAAGGCAATGATCATACATATAGGCATCACGTCCGAGACAAGTAGACCGATACTGTCTGCATCTACTTCTATTACTCCACACATCGACCGCTATCCAGCATGCATCTAGTGTATTGAGTTCATGACGAACAGAGTAACGCCTTAAGCAAGATGACATGATGTAGAGGGATAAATTCATGCAATAGATATAAACCCCATCTTTTTACCCTTGATGGCAACAACATGATGCGTGCCTCGCTGTCCCTTCTGTCACTGGGAGAGGTCACCGCATGGTATGAACCCAAAACCAAGCACTTCTCCCATTGCAAGTATCATAGATCAAGTTGGCCAAACAAAACCCACAACTCGAAGAGAATTACAAGGATATGAAATCATGCATATAAGAGAGCAGAGGAAACTCAAATAAGATTCATAGATAATCTGATCATAAATCCACAATTCATCGGATCTCGAGAAACACATTGCAAAAGAAGATTACATCGGATAGATCTCCATGAAGATCATGGACAACTTTGTATTGAAGATCCAAGAGCGAGAGAAGAAGACATCTAGCTACTAGCTATGGACCCGAAGGTCTATGGTGAACTACTCACGCATCATCGGAGAGGTCATGGTGTTGATGAAGAAGCCCTCCGTATCCGAATCCCCCTCCGGCAGGGCACCAGAACGTGCCCCAGACGGGATCTTGCGGAGACAGAAGCTTGCGGCGACGAAAAAGTATTTTCGTGGATCTCTCTCGTGGTTTTGAATTTTTTCGGGGATTTATAGGCGGAAGAGGTAGGGCAGACGAGGCACAGGGGGCCACTGTTGGGGAACGTCGCATGGGAAAGAAAATATTTCCTACGCGCACGAAGACCTATCATGGTGATGTCCATCTACGAGAGGGGATTTCCGATCTATGTACCCTTGTAGATCGCACAGCAGAAGCGTTAGTGAACACGGTTGATGTAGTGGAACGTCCTCACGTCCCTCGATCCGCCCCACGAACCGTCCCACGATCTAGTGCCGAACGGACGGCACCTCCGCGTTCAGCACACCTACAGCTCGACGATGATCTCGGCCTTCTTGATCCAGCAAGAGAGACGGAGATGTAGAAGAGTTCTCCGGCAGCGTGACGGCGCTCCAGAGGTTGGTGGTGATCTAATCTCGGCAGGGCTCCGCCCGAGCTCCGC
The DNA here is from genome assembly GCF_904849725.1 of Hordeum vulgare subsp. vulgare. Classification (NCBI taxonomy): domain Eukaryota; kingdom Viridiplantae; phylum Streptophyta; class Magnoliopsida; order Poales; family Poaceae; genus Hordeum; species Hordeum vulgare. Next base: position 550,083,347 of record NC_058523.1, read on the forward strand.
AGAAACGCGATCTAGAGGTAAAACCGTGGAGTTATGTGGTCGGGCTGCCTTGGAAAAGTTGTCTCAAATCAGCCCTAATTGCTCCATATATATAGGAGGAGGGAGGGGAGGCTTGCCTTGAGGCTCAAGGATCCCCAAGGGCTGCGCCACCAAGGGAGGAGGAGTCCTCCTCCAATCCTAGTCCAACTAGGATTGGAAAGTGGAGTCCTTCTCTCCTTTCCCACCTCCTTTTTTTTCTTTCTCTTTGATTTTCTATCCTTGGCGCATAGGGCCCTCTTGGGCTGTCGTACCAGCCCACCAAGGGCTGGTGCGCCACCCCCAAGGCCTATGGGCTTCCCCGGGGTGGGTTGCCCCCCCCCCCCCCCGGTGAACACCTGGAACCCATTCGTCATTCCCGGTAACTCCGAAAACCTTCCGGTAATCAAATGAGGTCATCCTATATATCAATCTTCATTTCCGGACCATTCTGGAAACCCTCGTGAGGTCCGTGATCTCATCCGGGACTCCGAACAACATTCGGTAACCAACCATATAACTCAAATACGCATAAAACAACGTCGAACCTTAAGCGTGCAGACCCTGCGGGTTCGAGAACTATGTAGACATGACCCGAGTGACTCCTCGGTCAATACACAATAGCGGGACCTGGATGCCCATATTGGATCCCACATATTCTACGAAGATCTTATCGTTTGAACCTCAATGCCAAGGATTCATATAATCCCGTATGTCATTCCCTTTGTCGTTCGGTATGTTACTTGCCCGAGATTCGATCGTCAGTATCCTCATACCTATTTCAATCTCGTTTACCGGCAAGTCTCTTTACTCGTTCCGTAATACAAGATCCCGCAACTTACGCTAAGTCATATTGCTTGCAAGTCTTGTGTGTGATGTTGTATTACCGAGTGGGCCCCGAGATACCTCTCCGTCACACGGAGTGACAAATCCGAGTCTCGATCCATACTAACTTAACAAACACCTTCGGAGATACCTGTAGAGCATCTTTATAGTCACCCAGTTACGTTGCGACGTTTGATACACACAAAGCATTCCTCCGGTGTCAGTGAGTTATATGATCTCATGGTCATAGGAACAAATACTTGACACGCAGAAAACAGTAGCAACAAAATGACACGATCAACATGCTACGTCTATTAGTTTGGGTCTAGTCCATCACGTGATTCTCCTAATGACGTGATCCACTTATCAAGCAACAACACCTTGTATATAATCAGAAGACCCTAACTATCTTTGATCAACTGGCTAGCCAACTAGAGGCTTGCTAGGGACAGTGTTTTGTCTATGTATCCACACATGTATATAAGTCTTCATTCAATACAATTATAGCATGGATAATAAACGATTATCTTGATACAGGAATTATAATAATAACTATATTTATTATTGCCTCTAGGGCATAATTCCAACAAATCCTGCTAGGCGCGCCCCCCGTGGACGCACCTAGGGGGCTTGTGGCCTCCCCTGGTGGCCTCTACCTTGTTTCTCACGCCCCCTTGGTATCTTCTGTTCCGGAAAAAATCTTTTCGGAGGTTTTATTCCGTTTGGACTCCGTTTAATATTCTCCTCTGAAAAGGGTCAAAAACACGGAAAAAAAAGGAACTCGCACTTGGCACTGAGTTAATAAACTAGTCCCAAAAAGGATATAAAAGGCATACAAAACATCCAAAGTTTGACAAGACAATAGCATGGAACCATCAAAAACTATAGATACGTTGGACACGTATCAAGCATCCCCAAGCTTAACTCTTGCTCGTCCTTGAGTAGGGAAGTGATAAAGAATGAATTTTTGATGTGGAATGCTACCTAGCATATTTGTCCTTTGTAACTTCTTTCATGTGACATGAATGTTCAGATCCGTAAGATTCAAAACAGTAGTTTGCTATTGACATGAAAACAATAATACTTCAAGCAAACTAGCAAGGTAATCATGAACTTTCGAAATAACAAGGCCAAAGAAAATTATCCCTACATAATCATATACTCTGGCTATGCTCCATCATCCCCACACAACTAATTTAAATCATGCACAACCCCGGTATTGGCCAAGTAGTTGTTTTCGCACTCTTACTTTCTCAAACCTTTTTCAACTCTCACGCAATACATGAGCGTGAGCCATGGATATAGCACTATAGGTGGAATAGAGTGTTGTGGAGGTTGTGAGACAAAAAGGAGGATATGGTCACATCGACTCGGTGTATCAAAGGGCTATGGAGATGCCCATTAATAGATATCAATGTGAAAGAGTAGCGATTACCATGCAATGGATGCACTTAGAGCTATAAGTGTGTGAAAGCTCAAAAGGAGAACTAGTGGGTGTGCATCCAACTTGCTTGCTCACAAAGACCTAGGGAAATTTTGAGGAAGCCCATCATTGGAATATACAAGCCAAGTTATATAATGAAGATTCACACTAGCATATGGTGGTGACAAAACAAGAGACTCTCAATCATGAAGAACATGGTGCTATTATGAAGCACAAGTGTGGAAAAGATAGTAGCATTGTCCCTTCTCTCTTTTTCTCTCTTTTTTTTGTTTGGGGTCTTTGGCCTCTTTCCATATCTCTTTTTTTTGTGGGCAACTTTCGCCTCTTTTTTTTTATTTCCTCACATGGGACAATGCTCTAATAATGATGATCATCACACTTTAATTTACTCACAACTCAAAGCTTTAGAACAATGATGACTCTATAGGAAATGCCTCTGGCAGTGTACCGGGATATGCAACGATCTAGCTTGGCTTATGACGTTGAAACATCTCGCTAGCTATCTTACGACCATGCTAAGGCAATATGTAAGTGACGGCACAAGTCATGAGACGGAACGGTGGGAGTTGCATGGCAACATATCTCGGAATGAGTATGAAAATGCCATAGTAGGTAGGTATGGTGGTTGTTTTGAGGAAGGCATATGGTGGGTTTGTGCACCGGCGAAAGTTGCGCGGCACTAGAGAGGATAGCAATGGTGGAAGGTGAAAGTGCATCTATACCATGGACTCACATTAGTCATGAAAAACTCACATACTTATTGCGAAAGTTTTTATTAGTAATCGTAGCAAAGTGCTAAACGCATACTTCTAGGGGAAGGGTTGGTAGGTGTTAACCATCGTGCGATCCCGACCGCAACACAAAGGATGACAATCAATAGATCAATTATGCTCCGACTTCCTAACATAGCGGTTCACCATACGTGCATGTTACGGGAATCACTAACTTCAACACAAGTATTTCTAGATTCACAACACCCTACTAACGTAACCCTTAATATTACCAAATCCATGTCTCAAAACTATTTGAGATGAATCAAAATTCTATTTCTAATCAATGCACAAGAAGATGGAAGTTTTATTGTATCCTCTTTGGGTACCTATCACCTTTTGGGACTACTTTCATAGCACAAGCCAACTACCAAGTTACTCAGAGAGGATCACTCTCAAAAACATATAAGTGAAGATCGAGAGTTCTTATTTCTCCAAAATATAACACCACCGTGCCCTAAAAGATCTAAGTGAAGCACTCAGAGCAAAATTATTTAGCTCAAAAGATATAAGTGAAGCACATGAGAGCTAAATTGCCTAACTCAAAAGATATAAGCGAAGCTCAAAGAGTATTCTAGAAAATTCACGATGAGTGCATGTCTCTCTCAAAAGGTGTGCAGCAAGGATGATTGTGACACAACAAAAATAAAATACTCCTACGATACAAGATGCTCCAAGCAAAAAACACATATCATGTGGTGAATAAAAATATAGCTCCAAGTAATGTTACCGATGGATTGAAGACGAAAGAGGGGATGCCTTCCCGGGGCATCCCCAAGCTTAGGCTTTTTGGTGTCCTTGAATTGGCTTGGGATGCCTTGGGAATCCCAAAGCTTAAGCTCTTTCCACTCTTTATCCCTTTGTCCATGAGAACATCACCCAAAACTTGAAAACTTCACAACACAAAACTTAAACAGAAACTCGTGATATCATTAGCACAAGAAAACAAACTACCACCTCTTGAGGTTCTGTAGCAAACTTGATTTCTATTTATATTGGTGTTATATTACTGTATTCTCACTCTTCCATGGCTAATACCCCCCGATACTATCCATAGTTTCATCAAAATAAGCAATCAACACAAAAAAACAGAATCTGTCAAAAACATACCAGTCTGTAGGAATCTGTATACTTCGTATACTTATGGTATCTCACAAATTCTGAACAATTACGATAGTTTGTACAAAAGCATATCAACCAGAATCAAAAAGAATCAACTCAAAAGCTCTTTCTGAATAAAAATGAAAAATAATTTCGTGAGCGAAAAGTTTCTATCTTTTTCCAGCAGGATCAAACAACCATCACCAAACTAGTCATAAAGGTTTTACTTGGCTCAAACATAAAAAACACAAAAGACACAATCATAACAGAATTATGATGGTGTGGACGCAACAAAACAGAAAGCAAAAAAGCAAAGATAAATTCATTGGGTTGCCTCCCAACAAGCGCTATTGTTTAACGCCCTTTAGCTAGGCATAAGGCGATAGAATCACGTATTGTCGTCTTTGGTGCTCAAACCGTAAGTAGCCCTCATCATGGATTCATAAGGCAATCTTATTTTCTTTCTAGGAAAATGTTCCATGCCCTTTTTTAAAGGAAATTGAAATCTAATATTCCCTTCCTTCATATCGATGACAGCACCAATAGTCCTTAGGAAAGGTCTACCAAGAATGATATGACATGTAGGATTGCAATCAATATCAAGCACTATGAAATCCACGGGTACATAGTTCCTATTTGCAATAATAAGAACATCATTGATCCTTCCCATGGGTTTCTTAAAAGTAGAATCCGCAAGATGCAAATTAAGAGAGCACTCGTCAATCTCATTGAAACCTAGAACATCACATAAAGACTTTGGAATCGCAGAAACACTAGCACCCAAATCACACAAAGCATTGCATTCATAGTTTTTGATCTTGATTTTGATAGTAGGTTCCCACTCATCATGAAGTTTCGCAGGAATAGAAACTTCCGATTCAAGTTTCTCTTCAAGAGATTTTATCATAGCATCGATGATATGATCGGTAAAGGCCCTATTTTGGCTATAAGCGTGTGGAGAGTTTAGCATGGATTGCATCAAGGAAATACATTCAATCAAAGAGCAACTATCATAATTGAATTCCTTGAAATCCAAAGTAGTAGTTTCATTACTACTCAAAGTTTTGATATCCTCTACTCCACTTTCAATGCTTTTAGCATCAAGATAGATGGACTCCGAATCATTGGGGTGTTTTTAACCAAGGTGGATTCATATCCAGCCCCATCATCATTAGGTTTGACACTAGAAAACAAGGATTCAATGGGAGTCACACCAAACACTTTAAGATCTTCGTGATTCTCATCACGAGAACACGCCTTTTTTAGCCATTCATGTCTAGCACGAAATTGGGCGGTTCTTTCTTTACTCTCATTCATGGAAACACACATAGCTTTCAAAGTTTTATCCATATTGATCTTGGGAGGAGCACACCTAACTTTCAAAGCATCAATATCAAGAGACATTCTATCAACGCTCCTAGCCAAATCATCAATTTTAAGTAGTTTTTATTCTATGGACGCATTGAAAATCTTTTGCGAGTTGATAAACTCTTTGATATTACTCTCTAGATCAGAGGGTAATTTATTGTAATTTACATGAGCATTGTTGTAGGAGTTGCCAAAGTTATTAGAGGGATTAATAGGAAAAGGCCTAGGAATATTGTTTCCTCTAAAAGCAATGTTGTGGCCAAAATTATTCCTACCAACAAAATTAACGTACAAGCTTTCATTACTACTCTCAGTCAAGGAAGACAAGGGCATATAATTTGGATCTAAAGGAGCACCTTTACTAGCAAACAATTTCATTAACTAATCCATCTTAGCACTCAACGAGTTAATTTCTTCTATAGCGTGTACCTTTTTACTTGTAGGTGACATTTCAGTGTGCCACTGAGAATAGTTTGTCATGATATTGTCTAGGAGTTTTGTGGCTTCTCCTAATGTGATTTACATGAAGGTTCCACCGGAGGCGGAGTGCAAGATATTTCTAGAAGCAAAATTCAAACCAGCGTAGAAGATTTGTATAATCATCCAAAGACTCAAGCCATGAGCGGGACAATTTCTAGTCATCAGTTTCATTCTCTCCTAAGATTGTACAACATGTTCATGATCAAGTTGCTTAAAATTCATGATATCATTATGAAGAGAGATAGTCTTAGCCGGCGGAAAATACTTGGATATATAAGCATCTTTACACTTGTTCCAAGAATCAATACTATTGTTGGGCAAAGATGAAAACCAAGTATTTGCTTGATCTCACAATGAGAACGGAAATAGCTTTAATTTAATCACATCATTATCCACATCTTTCTTCTTTTGCATATTGCAAAGCTCAATGAAGGTATTAACATGGGATGCGACATCTTCACTAGGAAGGCCGGAGAATTGCTCTTTCATAACAAGACTCAGCAAAGCAGCATTGATTTCATATGATTCCGCACTAGTGACGGGAGCAATCGGAGTACTCATAAAATCATTATTATTAGTATTCGAGAATTCACAAAGTTTGGTGTTTTCAGTCATGGTGACTTCACCAAGAAGACAAGCACACAAGCGAACAGAAAGCAAGCGAAAGAAAAGGGCGAACGAAAAAGGCAAATATTTTTGTAAATTTATATTTTTCAGAAGTGGGGGAGAGGAAAACGAGAGGCAAAAAAGTAAATGCAAGAGATGAGTTTGCGACACTTACTTGGATAAGCTTCACTTAGAATAATCCCCGGTGCCAGAAATTGACACGTTGACGGGAGACTATTCTTGACTTGATCCTCCCCGGCAACAGCGCTACAAATTCTTCTTGCTACCTCTTGAGCTTGCGTTGGTTTTTCCCTTGAAGAGGAAAGGGTGATGCAGCACAGTAGCAGTAAGTATTTCCCTCAGTTTTGAGAACGAAGGTGTCAATCCAGTAGCAGTATCAAGCCAAGTTTCCAAAGTACCTGCGCAAAAACAGCAAACTTGCACCCAAGGCTACAAAGGGGTTGTCAATCCCTTCACGATTGATTGCAAGGTGAGATCAGAAGGCGGAAAGTGCAACGAAGTAAAAGTGTAAGGCGGAAAATATGATGTGAAGTAGACCTGGGGGCCATAGTGTTCACTAGAGGTTTCTCTCAAAATAGCAAATATTACGGTGGGTGAACGAATTACTGTCGAGCAATTGATAGAACCGCGCAAAGTCATGACGATATCTAAGGCAATGATCATACATATAGGCATCACGTCCGAGACAAGTAAACCAATATTGGCTGCATCTACTACTATTACTCCACACATCAACCGCTATCCAGCATGGATCTAGTGTATTGAGTTCATGACGAATAGACTAACGCCTTAAGCAAGAGGACATGATGTAGAGGGATAAATTCATGCAATATATATAAACACCATCTTTTTACCCTTGATGGCAACAACACGATGCGTGCCTCGCTGCCCCTTCAGTCACTGGGAGAGGTCACCGCACGGTATGAACCCAAACCAAGCACTTGTCCCATTGCAAGAATCATAGATCAAGTTGGCCAAACAAAACACACAACTCGAAGAGAATTACAAGGATATGAAATCATGCATATAAGAGATCAGAGGAAACTCAAATAATATTCATAGATAATCTGATCATAAATCCGCAATTCATCAGATCTCGACAAACACACCTCAAAAGAAGATTACATCGGATAGATCTCCATGAAGATCATGGAGAACTTTGTATTGAAGATCCAAGAGAGAGAAGAAGCCATCTAGCTACTAGCTATGGACCCGAAGGTCTATGGTGAACTACTCACACATCATCGGAGAGGTCATGGTGTTGATGAAGAAGCCCTCCGTATCCGAATCCCCCCTCCGGCAGGGCACCAGAACGTGCCCCAGATGGGATCTTGCGGAGACAGAAGCTTGTGGCGGCGGAAAAGTATTTTCGTGGATCTCTCTCGTGGTTTTGGATTTTTTTGGGGATTTATAGGCGAAAGAGGTAGGGAAGACAAGCCACAGGGGGCCCACAAGCCTGCTAGGCGCGGTCCCCCCATGGCCACGCCTAGGGGGGTTGTGGCCTCCCCTGGTGGCCTCTGCCTTGGTTCTCACGCCCCCTGCGTATCTTCTGTTCCGGAAAAAATATTTTCGGAGGTTTTATTCCGTTTGGACTCCGTTTAATATTCTCCTTTGAAAAGGGTCAAAAACACGGAAAAAACAGGAACTGGCACTTGGCACTGAGTTAATAAGTTAGTCCCAAAAAAATATATAAAAGGCATACAAAACATCCAAAGTTTGACAAGATAATAGCATGGAACTATCAAAAAATATAGATACGTTGGAGACGTATCAGGGACGAACACGAGGCAAAGGCGTTATTCCGTGGATTTATGGGTTTTAGGACTGGGGCGATTATAGAAGTCGTGCGAGAAAGAAGAATCCGGAGTGAGCCAGGAAGAAGCACGATGTTGACCGGCTTGCGGATTTGGAACGCAAATTATTGCGACAGGAGGAGTAGATCGACACACTTAACCAGCAAAGGATGCCTCAGCTACTAGAGCAACCAGCAGATCCAGCATTGGATAGTATCGTGCCATCGATGCCGAAAAGCAGCATGGGTTCCACGAGGGTCCTTGCCGATGATGCACTATTGGCTAGCTACCCCATGGATGAAATCAGAGAGACACAGAGTTGTGAGCTTAACATGAAACTCAAGAACATATCCGTGAAGACAGCGGTCGGCTATGCTTTAACAAATCCCCCTGGTGCAACCTTCCATAGCACTCCGATTCTGCCTGGATATGCTCGTGCCAGGGTGGATGAAGTGATGCCGGGATATGAGTCACTACAGCTCTACATTCCTGGAGGTGAAGGGCATCGAACACTGCAAGAAGTCATACGTGGCCTCGGCTTATGGAGAAAGGACTACATCGTATTTCCAAGGCCACCGACTCCTCCTCCAAGTCTGTCGTGCCGACTCCACCCCGCCAGCTGACTCCACCCTGCCAACCCGCCACCGGAAAGCCATTTCATTTGCTATCAAAGAACCAGAGTCCAAAGCGGAATAAGCCTAGGAAGAAACGCACCCCTCCTCCCCCGCCTAAGTTGGCTTACGAGAAGACCAGAGAGGAATTAGACGAGATAGTAGCTATTGAGTTGCAGGCCCATAAAGATGAGAAAGCCTGTACCAAAGGATATAACACCTCTGGAAGACGTCAAGCACGTTCTGGCCAATCTTGCGGACCCGCTGCCTCCAAAGAGAGTTAAATCAGGCTATGACCGCTCTATTTCCAAGTAATTTCAAAAGGGACAAACGAAGAAGACGCTCCTTAATAGAAGAAGCAGGAAAACCATTCCCCAGCTGGGAGAACAGCCAGTGAAAATCGATCCCGCCGCTCAAGGTGGGTACAGATGAGTTTGTACTCGATGCCGATGTTGCTCAAAAGATGGCTATGAAGGCCGGTGTCGCTGTTGCACAACTCCTAGGAAACGAGAGCATTCCCGCCACAGTGGAAGGGAATAAACAACTAGTATAGACATTTTAACCCAAGAAACCTCTCGTCAGGCCTGAGCTTGTCAAGCAGCTACCAAGGAAAATGTACAAATTGCATACCTGGTACATGAAGGAAGCAGAACTCGGGCGTGAGTCTCTAATGGTGAAAGTCAAGCCACAACATTTCTTCAATTGTAAAGATTTGTGGATTGAGATTCCAGAATTTTGGCAGTTATACAATCAAGACGCACTCGACAAATCTCTTGTCAGTTGCAATTGTTTGTAAGTGATTTCTTTCTGTAATTCAAGTCTCTAGCTCATCGGCTCTTTCATTTGCCTCTAATTATCCTCACTATATTCTTTTGTGTGTGTGGTGTTATCCAGAATGAAGATCCTTGAAATGAAAAGAGATGGACTATATGGCATTGCCTTCATTGACCCAAATACCATTGTTGAAAAGGCGGTAGTAGAATACTCAGAAGAGACAGAGGAGAACTTGTTTCGGTTTTTTGAGATACTAAGTCACAATGAAAAAATATTATTTCCTTACAACATCAAGTGAGTGTTACTGTTGTCTTGTACTATAAATTCTATTTTGCTTACCTGGTCGATGTTAAGTTTACGTATAGTTCTTGATGAGTTGCATGCATGCCCGTTTATACAATGCAGATTCCACTTTATCCTGCTCGTCATTACGACTGACCAGGGAAAAGTTCAAGTACTCGACTCACTAAGAAAAGACGAAGGCGAGTCCAAGTCCCTGAAGTTGATGTTGAACCAGTAATTTCAATCATTATCGCACTATGTCGGCCTCTTTAGTTCATTAAATCATATCAATTAATCAATGACTCCTTTTATTATTTTTCTTTGTCGTGCAGGGTTTGAAGCTCGTTCATCAAGAATGTTCACGGTGAATGGAAACCAGAGCTGCGATGGACACCGTCTAGGTAATTAAGTAGTACTAGCTACGACCGCGCATCTCTTTAGTTCTAGTTTTAATACCATTATAATGCTTGATTATTATCTGACTGAATTCTATTCTCGTAAAGTTTTGCATGTGGCACCAATCGGGGAATAATCTATGTGCATACTTTGTTTGCGAGAACATTCGCTCCTTTACGACCGAACTGCCCACTAAACCAGGAACTCTTGTGGTATGTAAATATTATTCACAATTTTTATTTTCATGGTCTAATATATATATATACGCACATATAAAATATTCATATTGGTCTCCTTCTTTAAAAGATGACGGAGAAGCGGGAGGAACTCCTCCGAACGCAATGCATACGAGCACTTCAAGAGGAATTTGCTGGATTTTTGCTCGATGAGGTCATAGATCCCAAGCGAGAATACCACTACACCGGTTAATGCATGCGAGTAATTGATCCGTAAGTTGTAAGAGAAATTGTATATACCAAATTATATATATATATATATATATATATATATATATATGCATGTGCGTATGCATATGTATATATATGGTCGTACGAGATATTCTATGATATACGTCCTACGAGTTCTATGATATATGTACCAAATTATATCATATGTTTGAAATGAAAAATAAATAAATGAAAAACAGAAAATGAAAAGCAAAACTAAACAATAAACCCCAAAATTCCAAAACCCCAAATCACAGAATCCTTTTGTCCCGGTTGGTGTTACTAACTAGGACTAAAGATCCCTTCCCCTGGCACACTCTGACAGCCACGTGGAAGGGATTTACTCCTGGTTCGTGGCAAACTCGGACTAAAGGGGGGATATTTAGTCCCTTACCAACCGAGACTATAGCCCCATTTTTTACTAGCGTATATTCTATATATAATCTAGCATACACTCTAACCTCTTGGAAAAATCCTTTGTTTTTCATGCGATGTAATCAAAGAAACTAAAAATCCTATGTGTCTCCTATTCCTGATATTTTTCAGGAAACCATGAAACAGGGCCATGGCGCCGTCGCGATCGGGCAGGCCGGTGGCCATGGCGCCGTCGCGATCGGGCACGGCGAGGGGTCAGGTCGTTTAGGTCGAGGAGGGAAGGAGAGGCCGGCGGAGCTCACCATGGGGAGCTTGTTGGCGGGCAGGAGGGGCTCGTCAAGGAGGCGTGGACGGCCGGCGGCGGGGACGACGAGGACGGCTTCGGGAGCGGCGGCGAGCTCCGGCAGCCTCGCGGCATCGGGACAGGGTGTCGATCGGCGTCGGGAGGGTCGAATGGGAGAGATCGGTGCCGAAAAAGGGAGACGGAGTTATATGTAGAGCCCTTTAGTCCCTGTCCCAGCCACGAACCTGGACTAAAGGGTCTTTAGTTCCGGTTGGTTTCTCTAACAGGGACTAAAGGTAGGGCGCTTGGCCCAATGGCACGCACCTTTAGTCCCGCATGTAGCCATCAACCGGGACTAAAGGTCTATTTTCGGCTGCCCAAAATTCCGCGCGGGAAGGGACCTTTAGTCCCGGTTGGTGGCTCCAGCCGGGACTAAAGGTCTATTTTCTCTTTTTTATTGTTTTTGTTTTTCTAAAGAGGATAGTTTATGTTTTTAAATGTGGAATAATTGTTAGACTATTTATAGTTTTTGAATGAATCTTTTTGGTTAGGTCAAAAAACTACAAAATTTCTGTTAGTGCTAGTAGTTTCCAAATTTACATAGTTTAAATTTGATTATTTTTGAAATTTGTGTGAATCACTAGTTTGTGAATAACTTTACATTAAAAATAGATTTTTAGTCATTCTTTTTTTATGTTTAATATTAGTGTGTTTTATCATTATATTAAATTTGGTAATTTTAAGGTTATTAAGAAAATGAAATGCCTTTGTAAGAGATGAGTATTCGTCGGAAACTGTTATATTTCGAAAGAGATTGTCAATTTTGTACACGAAGTGCATCCAGTTTTTCCTGTAACCCTCTCAACTTTTTAGCACATGCTATGTGGATGAAATGATGATACCATGCCAAGGCTTTTTCAGAGTTCATTTGTAGCGCTTTTCAATTTCAGGGTCATTTAGCTCAAAAAATCATTAAATGCATGAAAAATAGCAAATGAGGTGAGAAAGGGTTGAAAATTGATGACGTGGCTTTGAATGATGCATATTGAGCGCACAAAAAGTCTGGAGTGGACATAGCTCTACAATGGCTTCACAATGACCTTGGTAGGATTTCTGGATCTATTGCCTTCTTAAAGATTGCATTCAGGAATGCACATAGCTTCACAATGGTTGATCGAACGTTTTTCGATAGAAACCCCCTCAATGCAACTGGAAGCAATTGCGTCAGAATCACGTGGTAGTCGTGAGACTTTAGGTTCTGATTTTTTTTTTCTGATGTATTTATTATTACCTTTATATTCAACGAGTAGCCATACGGGACCTTCATACTGAGCATAAATCCAAAGAAGATTTCTTTCTCACCCTTAGTAAGAGCGTGGCTGGCAGGATCTTCATACTACTTTGGACGCATGCTCTCTTTTTTGTGCATACTTTGCTGGTCGTCCTGTGCCTCTGGTGTATCTTTTGTCTTCCCATACACGCCCAAGAATCCTAACAGGTTCACGCAAATATTCTTCATCACGTGCATCACGTCTATTGCAGAGGAGACCTCTAAGACTTTCCAATAAGGTAGGTCCCAAAATATAGATTTCTTCTTCCACATGGGTGCGTGTCCATCAGCGTCATTCGGAACAGATTGTCCACCAGGACCCTTTCCAAAAATTACTTTTAAATCCTTGACCATATGAAGTATATGATCACCAGTACGGTGGTGAGGCTTCTTCCAGTGATCTGCCTCACCTTTGAAATGATTTCCTTCTTTTCTTAAGATATGCTTCATCGGAAGAGATCGGCGATGTCCTAGGTGCATATGATTCTGATATTTATCCAAGTATATACTTTCGGTATCATATAAACAGTGCGTGCATGTGTGGTACCCTTGTTTATCTGTCCTGAAAGGTTACTAAGAGCAAGTCAATCATTGATGGTTGCAAAAAGCAACACTCTTATGTGAAATTCCTGTTGTTTATGCTCATCCCACACACGTACACTTTTGATATCCCACAGCTGTAAAAGCTCTTCAACTAATGGTCTTAGGTACAAATGATAGTCCTCTTCTTCTTCATTCTCTTCCATTAGAACTCCTCTTTCTCCGTGCTTGGTCCAACAGTTATAGCCGGACCTGAAACCGGACGTAAACAGGTGGACGTGAATGACTCTTGACTTAGAGTAAGTTTTATCATTCTTACAGACAGCACACGGACAAGACATAAAACCATCCCGCTAGTTTGCCTCAACCACACGCAGAAAACTCTGCAAGCCATCAATGAATTGGGGAGAGCGTCGGTCATCGTACATCCATTGTCGGTTCATCTTCATTACACAAGAACAAAAAGACCAAATTAATACAAGTTCATGCTACTTCTTGAGCTTGCGTTGGTTTTTCCCTTGAAGAGGAAAGGGTGATGCAGCAAAGTAGAGATAAGTATTTCCCTCAGTTTGAGAACCAGGGTATCAATCCAGTAGGAGTATCAAGATGAGGCACCAATGCACATGCGCAAAAACAAACAAACTTGCACCCAATGCGATAAAGGGGTTGTCAATCCCTTTACGATTACTTGCAAGGTGAGATCTGAAAGTGATAATAGGTAAATATAAATAAATAAATAAAAGTGGAGCAAGGTATTTTTGGTATTTTCGTATGTAAATCTGAATATATAATATGTAAAATAGACCCGGGGGCCATAGTGTTCACTAGAGGCTTCTCTCATGATAGCAAGTATTACGGTGGGTGAACGAATTACTGTCGAGCAATTGATAGAATCGCGCAAAGTCATGACGATATCTAAGGCAATGATCATACATATAGGCATCACGTCCGAGACAGGTAGACTGATACTTTCTGCATCTACTACTATTACTCCACACATCGACCGCTATCCACCATGCATCTAGTGTATTAAGTTCATAACAAACAGAGTAACGCCTTAAGCAAGATGACATGATGTAGAGGGATAAATTCATGCAGTATGATATAAACCCCATCTTTTTACCCTTGATGGAAACAACACGATGCGTGCCTCGCTACCCCTTCTGTCACTAGGTGAGGACACCGTACGGTATGAACCCAAAACCAAGCACTTCTCCCATTGCAAGAATTATAGATCAAGTTGGCCAAACGAAACCCATAACTCGAAGAGAATTACAAGGACACGAAATCATGCATATAAGAAATCAGAGGAGACTCAAATAATATTCATAGATAATCTGATCATAAATCCACAATTCATCGGATCTCGACAAACACACCGCAAAACAAAGTTACATCAGATAGATCTCCATGAAGATCGTGGAGAACTTTGTATTGAAGATCCAAGGGAGAGAAGAAGCCATCTAGCTACTAGCTATGGACCCGAAGGTCTGTGTTGAACTACTCACACATCATCGTAGAGGCAATGGTGTTGATGAAGAAGCCCTCCGTGTCCGAATCCCCCTCCGGCAGGGCACCAGAACGGTCCCCAGATGGGATCTCGCGGAAACAGAAGCTTGCGGCAGCAGAAAGTTATTTTCATGGCTCTCTTTGTCGGTTTCGGGATTTTTGGGAATTTATAGGTGAAAGAGGTAGGGCAAAGGAGGCAAGGGGGGCCCACAAGCCTGCTAGACGCCCCCCCTGGGGCGCGCCTAGGTGGTTCGTGACCTCCCACGAGACCCCCTGTCTTGGTTCTCAAGTCTTCTGGGTATCTTATGTTATGGAAAAAATCATCCCGCAAGTTTTATTCCGTTTGGACTCCGTTTAATATTCTTATCTGAAAAAGGTCAAAAACACGGAAAAAACAGAAACTGGCACTGGGCACTGAGTTAATAGGTTAGTCCCAAAAATGATCTAACATGGCATATAAATGCATATAAGACATCCCAAGTTGATAATATAATAGCATGGAACAATCAAAAATTATAGATATGTTGGAGACGTATCAAACATCCCCAAGCTTAACTCCTGCTCGTCCTCGAGTAGGGAAGTGGTAAAGACCGAATTTTTGATGTGGAATGCTACCTAACATATTTGTTCTTTGTAACTTCTTTATTGTGGCATGAATGTTCAGATCCATAAGATTCAAAACAATAGTTTAATATTGACATGAAAACAATAATACTTCAAGCATACTAGCAAAGTAATCATGAACTTTTGAAATAACAAGGCCAAAGAAAGTTATCCCTACAAAATCATATAGTCTAGCTATGCTCCATCATCCCCAGACAACGAATTTAAATCATGCACAACCCCGGTATTGGCCAAGTAATTGTTTTCGCACTCTTACTTTCTCAAACATTTTCAACTCTCGCGCAATACATGAGCGTGAGCCATGGATATAGCACTATAGGTGGAATAGAGTGTGGTGGAGGTTGTGAGGCAAAAAGGAGGAGATGGTGACATCGACTCAGCGTATAAACGGGCTATGAAGATGCCCATCAATAGATATCAATGTGAATGAGTAGGGATTTCCATGCAACGGATGCACTAGAGTTATAAGTGTATGAAAGCTCAAAAAGAAAACTAGTGGGTGTGCACCCAACTTGCTTGCTAACGAAGACCTAGGGCAGTTTTGAGGAAGCCCATCATTGGAATATACAAGCCAAGTTATATTATGAAAATTCCCACTAGTATATGAAAGTGACAGAACAAGAGACTCTCTATCATGAAGAACACGGTGCTACTTTGAAGCACAAGTGTGGAAAAAGATAGTAGCATTGTCCCTTCTCTCTTTTTCTCTCATCATTTTTTTGTTTGGGCTCTTTGGCCTCTTTTTTTCATTCCATTTTTTTTCTCTCTTTTTTTTGGTGGGCGTCTTTCGCCTTTTTTTATTTGGGATTCACTGGCCTCTTTTATTATTTCCTCACATGGGACAATGCTCTAATAATAGTTATCATCACACTTTTATTTACTTACAACTCGATACTTAGAACAATAATGACTCTATATGAAATTCCTCCGAAAGTGTACCGGGATGTGCAACGATCTAGCTTAGCGTATGAAGTTGAAACATCTCGCTAGCTATCTTACGATCATGCAATGGCAAAATGAAAATGATGGCACATGTCATGAGATGGAACGGTGGAAGTTGCATGGCAATATATCTCGGAATGTCTATGAAAATGCCATAATAGGTAGGTATGGTGGCTGTTTTGAGGAAGGTATATGGTGGGTTTGTGCACCGACGAAAGTTGCACGGCACTAGAGAAGCTAGCAATGGTGGAAGGTGAGAATGCATCTATACCATGGACTCACATTAGTCATGAAGAACTCATATACTTATTGCGAAAGTTTTATTAGTAATCGAAACAAAGTGCTTAACGCATACTCCTAGGGAAAGGGTTGGTAGGTGTTAACCATCGCGTGATCCCGACCGCCACACAAAGGATGACAATGAATAAATCAATTATGCTCTGACTTCCTAACATAGCGGTTCACCATACGTGCATGCTACGAGAATCACTAACCTCAACACAAGTATTTCTAGATTCACAACACCCTACTAACATGACTCTAATATTACCATATCCATATTTCAAAACTAATTGTGAGGAATCAAACTTATCTTACTAATCAATGCACTTGAATATGAAAGTTTTTATTATATCCTCTTTGGATGCCTATGATATTTAGGACTAATTTCATAGCACACGCCAATTACCAACTTACTTAGAGAGAGCACTCTCAAAATGATATAAGTGAAGATCGAGAGTTTTTATTTCTACAAAATATGACACCGCCGTGCTCTAAAAATATTTAAGTGAAGCAGTAGAGCAAAATTATCTAGCTCAAAAGATATAAGTGAAGCTCATGGGAGCAAAATTGTTTAGCTCAAAAGATATAAGTGAAACTCATGGGAGCTAAATTGCCTAGCTCAAAGGATATAAGTGAAGCTCATGGGAGCAAAATTATCTAGCTCAAAAGATATAAGTGAAGCTCATGGGAGAAAAATTGTCTAGCTCAAAAGATATAAGTGAAGCTCATGGGAGCTAAATTGCCTAGCTCAAAGGTTATAAGTGAGGCTCATTGAGTATTCTAACAAATTCACGATGAGTGCATGTCCCTCTCAAAAATGTGTGCAGCAAGGATGATTGTGATAAAACAAAAAGCAAAGACTCCTATAATACACAACGCTCCAAGCAAAACACATATCATGTGGTAAATAAAAATATAGCTCCAAGTAACGTTACCGATGGATTGAAGACGAAAGATGGGATGCCTTCCCGGGGCATCCCCAAGCTTAGGCCTTTTGGTGTCCTTGAATTTGTCTTGGGATGACTTTGGCATCCCCAAGCTTAGGCTCTTTCCACTCTTTATTCCATTGTCCATAAGAACATCACCCAAAACTTGAAAACTTCACAACACAAAACTTAAACAGAAACTCGTGATATCATTAGCATAAGAAAACAAACCACCGACTTTTCAGGTACTCTAGTAAACTTAATTTCCATTTAGATTGATGTTATATTACTGCATTCTCACTTATCCATGGCTCGTACCCCCCCGATAATAACCATAGTTTCATCAAAATAAGCAATCAACACAACAAAAACAGAATCTGTCAAAAACATAATAGTCTGTAGAAATCTGTATATTTCGTATACCTCTGCTATCCAAAAAATTCTGAAACAATTATGAAAATTAGAGAAATTTGCATATCAATCAGCAGCAAAAAGAATCAACTCAAAAGCTCTTTCTGGATAGGAATTAAAAATAATTTTGTGAGCACAAAGTTTCTGTCTTTTTTCAGCATGATTAAACAACTATCACCAAAACTAATCATAAAGGTTCTACTTGGCACAGACACTAACTAAAACAAAAAAACAATCATAACAGAATCATGATGGTGTGGACTCAACAAAACAGAAAGTAAAAAAGCAAAAGTAAATCTATTCATTGGGTTGCCTCCCAACAAGCGCTATCGTTTAACGCCCCTAGCTAGGCTTAGCGATCTCAATGATGCTCACATAAAAAGTAGTAGTTGAGATATGCAAAAGAGCATCATGAATGGCAAAAAAACACTTTTAAGTCTAACCCACTTCCTAGGCATAGGGATTTTGTGAGAAAACAATTTATGGGAACAAGAATTAACTAGCATAGGAAGGCAAAACAAGCATAACTTTAAAATGTTGAACACATAGAGAGGAAGCTTGATATTACTGCAATATGTAAAAGCATATGTTCCTCTCTCATAGTAATTTTCGGTAACATCATGAAGGAATCTTACAATATAACTATCACACAAAGCATTATTTTCATGATCAATTATAGCATAAGGGTCATCACCAAAACATGGGAAACAAAAAATATCATCTTCATCAAGCATAGCATCCCCAAGCTTGTGGTTTTGAATATCCTTAGCATCATAGATATTCAGAGAATTCATACTAACAACATGGCAATCATGTTTTTCATTCAACCAGATATCATGAACCACTTTATAATTTTCTTCTTTCAACACTTCATCAAAATTTTCAGATTCATGATTTTCAAACAAAACTCCATAGAGATAGTCAAGTGCACTCAACTCACTAGCAAATTGTTCATCATAATTTGGTCTTCTGAAAAGATTAGCAAGTGGACGAGGATCCATATCAATAGATTTTTAGCAAGCAAAGATGCAAACAAATAGAAGCCACATGGCAACACAAGCAAACAGAAAGCAAGCAAAAGAAAGGGCGAACGGAAAAGGCAAAAAAAGAAAGGCAAATACACTACAACAACAACCCCTCTATAGCAACGCATTTTTCCGTATCTAAAAGTCTATATATGCGTTGTTACTGTATTTACCAACGGTTTGGGATGCGTTGCCTTATCCGGCGTTGCTAGCGCATAATGCAACGCTTATATCATCGTTGGTAAAAGGAACCGTTGCAAGAATGCAACACATAAAACAAACTTGTGCAACACTTCTATATGTTGGTGCTTAACGAATAGGAATCAAAATCCCATTGCTTGGCAACGAAGAATTTGCAAAGCTTCAAGCGTTGGTTCATATATAATGTGAAAAATAATATTTTTATACATATAGCCAGCAATTTAAATTAATGCTTCACAACATGATGATAATTATCAAGTGAAGAAAAACAAGAGAATATACTCATGAGAGGAAGAAATCATATATTAGATAAAACTTTTTCTTTACAAATGTGAATATTACACAAGGAAAACCATCCAAATGGGATGTATAATATAAATGGTTTCTGACAGTGAAATTTAAATTGAAAGCATCCATCACATCCCTACAACTCTACTAAAACATAATCTAGGAACATCGCCCAACAGGAACATCATCCATACAAACTTAACTAAACTAAAAGCATATGTCTTCATCATCATGAACAGGAACATCATCATCATCATCATTGTAGTATACTTGCATGTTGCCACACACCGATATAATCATCCATTTATGTTTTGAATCTACAAAGAAAAGAGCAAAATGAACTGTTAACACACAATGCATTGACATGATTTAAGTAGTGATAGACGCAAGATATTAGTCACTTACAAAGGTATTACGGTTTTTGCGACTCTATACCAAATCTTGAATTTTGACAAGTGCCATATGGACAGGCACTATGCATAATTCATTAGTAATCTTAGCACCATCAATTTCGAATTTAGGATCAACTCACAACTGTAGCAAGAGCTACCTCTCTGTTATGATTTTTTAGTCTCACTAAAAAATACTTTTGTTCCTGCCTGTTAGAGAAAATCAAATTTACCATTGGCACAATCATGTCGAGCAAAATAATTAATAGAAATAAGACATATAATAGAAAAGGTTGAGAGGCCAAGACCTGTCATGTTTGCATCTTTTCCTCTAGTATATGGTATCTTATGTTGTCCCATGAGATGCCATCTTCTAAGTCTTTCAAGGGATAAGAGATTATAAGCCAACTAATGTACCTGCCTGCTATTTGAAGGACATACCAATATAAATGGGGTAGGTAATAATGAAAGTGTGTAAAGAATGTAAAATTCTCAAACTATGCCACATAGAATAAAATGGAAGGAATCAAGGAAAAATATAAGAAGCCTTTCGGCATACAACGGCTACAACCCAACATCACACATGCCATATGGTTAAGAATACATTCTTCTACTGGTTAATCTCATGATGTACATCATCTATAAAATTCCATGAAGCCTTTCACTACCAACTTTTATTCGAGTAGCAATATGGTATGAGCAAGTGCATAATTCTAGGTCACCTACTGGAAGATATTGAAGCAGTATGTTGACCATTAATCAAGTAAAAAAATATTACTATATCAATACCCGAGACATATTAAGCCAAAAGATAAATTAAATTTACTAAGTTAGTACAAATATAACATATTAGACATTGAAAATAAGCTTTGAGACATAAGATCCATCGTAAATGAGGTACTCCCAGTACCAACCCAATGATTTTGCATAAAGTGCGGCGAGAACAGCAGGGTGTATCAAACATTAATTCATCTTTACCACCAACTTCTAATAAAACATCCAGTATATATCTAGATCAAATTCTAAATAGCACATGTGAGCGGATAAATCAAAGGAAGTGACACTATTAAGAGAATGAGAAGATGAGGCAGAGAAAACAAGACTGTAGTATGTTCGAACAAATAATTAGGATGCCTTGATGCCTTATTTTGTAAACTACAAATATATAACAGATATAGATATGGTGATATAATAATTAGTTGGAAGTTGCAGGCATCCAAAAAATAATATTGAATGTGGGCAGATGAACGATGCCAATAACTAAAATTATATAGAAACAATTGACATTTTCGAATGGAAATTCTTTGCATTTAGTTAATATATTTTCCTTTTTGTTTTTGCAATGTATTAGTACATGACCTCATGATGAATCAGAAACATGAAAGTATTTATAAAGTAGCCATATGCTACAAATTTACTTCTACTTTTCCCCATGGTGTATATTCCACCTTGTAAAGGAAAAGCACATCACGAGAATAAAGGAGTGATACTATGGATGTAGGCAAGCATAGTATAAAGAGGAAGCATGGACCTCAAAGTTAGTGTCTAGAATTTGGCAAACCAGCAGAGAGAACCATGTAGGTATATGTTATTAATAATAGGAGAAGGGGACAACAATAAAATTCCAAAAGCCAAGTGGATAAATGGAAAACATCCACGGTACGTTTTGTATTCCTGGAACACAAACTAGTTCAGCTATCTCCAAAAAATATAGAAGTGAGATACGTTGCAATAGGTCTAGAATCATGTCACTTGACTAAATTAGTACTACTCGTCTTAGCGTGTAGAATTTAACTAACATGTCACTTGACTAAATAAGTACTACTTGTCTAAGCATAGTTTTATAAGATTTTTTATCTTCTAGTGTATTTAGGGATTACACAACAAATATTGATCATAAATCATAAGTAAAAAGTAAGATTTGCTTGTGTAATTCTTTTTTTATTATATGACATGGAGCTCACATAAACATCTTCTTAAATAGAAAGCATAGCTTGTGGTACATGTACTCAATAATATTTTCAGAGTTTTGTGACAAGCAACAGTTATGGATCAGAAGATTACCTTCCTTACGCTCTTGAACTCCAGTTGTAGTGGGGAGAAAGCCTTATGCAGCTCTGGGTGCTAATGTCACCAGATGCTTATGGATGATCATGCGGAGAACTATGGATCACAAGCCCTCGGATCCAACAAGTACTCGGCTTCGCCATGCACTGCACCGATGTCCTTCTCCCCGAGCGTCATAGCGGCCTACTTGACGGAGTTGCGTAAAGATGCCAAGCTGCTGCTCAGTTTGTAGTAGCAGAGAACATAGAGAGGTAAATGGTATTTTAAGCGGATGGAAATATGTAAAAAAAGTTACTAAATTATGCCTCAAATAAAATAGAGGGAGAAACTTTTGGGATCCTGTCCATTGCAACATATTCAGTGCTTTAGTGTGATTACATTTCTCAGCACTGAGTGGACGTAATTTGATACTTTAACCTGCTCTCAAGTCTCGCAAATAAATTAAGACCATATAACGGATCAGGCCTACAACATATGGCATCGTAAGCAGAAAGTGGAAATCTGAATCATCAACATCAACCACCATACTAAGACAACAAGACTTATTATACAATCACTCAATCACATAATCAACGAATGCACAATCAAGTTTTACTTCCACCGGCTGGTGACAATTTCCTAAGCCATTACTAGAATCAATTCAATCAGAACAAGTGGTTTTAGCTCACCTCCACACCAACTAGATGTAATTCAGTTTGTCGGTCATTATCGTGGACTGGCAGGCCATAAGTTTCAATTCCCAACTAGATTGAAGTGAAGTAGAGCATGATGTGGAAAACAAAAATTGGTAGAAGAGAAGCATCCCGACTCACGGCGGAGGCGCGATCGCGAGGATGGTTGTAGTTGCAGCTCCCCTCGTAATCGCAGGCCCAAGTGCATAGGTAGTAGACGCAGTTGGTAGTAGGAGAGTGATGAAGAAAGGCGGCGCGCCGGGATGCAGGATCTCAATGGATTGGTGACGAGGGACGGCGGATCGGGATGGAGGGTCGCATGGGACTGGTGACGAGGGACGGTGCGCCGGGGTGGAGGATCTCCGGCGAGTGGTGAGGGGCGACGTGCCAGGATGGAGGATCTCCGGCGAGTGGTGAGGGTCGTGCTCCGGTATGCAGGTAAGCTGAGGGGCGGCGGCATGCCTGGGAGTCTACAAGCTCGTGAGGAATAGGAGGAGGCTGTTGACAGGGACCATCTAGGTTAATCTTGACAACCAACTTGGGCCGGGCTAGGGTAACAGCAGGAGGCCGAGGACAGGTTGTGGCCGGTTGCAAGCTCCAAGCCTGCAACACTTTTGCTACAATGCTTATATATGCGTATCTACCATGAATTTTGCAACCTATAATCAAAACGTTGTAGAATATGTGTTGCTTTGTAGGGGGTGTCCTTGTAGTGATATTTTTGTAAATTTTGTTTTAGAAGTGGGGGAGAGGAAAACGAGAAGCAAATGGAAAATAATGTAAATGCAAGAGATGAGTTTGCGATAGGTACTTGGTAGATATGCTTCACTTGAATACTCCCCGGCAACGGCGCCAGAAATTCTTCCTGCTACTTCTTGAGCTTGCGTTGGTTTTTCCCTTGAAGAGGAAAGGGTGATGCAGCAAAGTAGAGATAAGTATTTCCCTCAGTTTGAGAACCAAGGTATCAATCCAGTAGGAGTATCAAGATGAGGCACCAATGCACCTGCGCAAAAACAAACAAACTTGCACCCAACGCGATAAAGGGGTTGTTAATCCCTTTACGATTACTTCCAAGGTGAGATCTGAAAGTGATAATAGGTAAATATAAATAAATAAATAAAAGTGCAGCTAGGTATTTTTGGTATTTTCGTATGTAAATCTGAATATATAATATGTAAAATAGACCCCGGGGCCATAGTGTTCACTAGAGGCTTCTCTCATGATAGCAAGTATTACGGTGGGTGAACGAATTACTGTCGAGCAATTGATAGAATCGCGCAAAGTCATGACGATATCTAAGGCAATGATCATACATATAGGCATCATGTCCAAGACAAGTAGACCGATACTTTCTGCATCTACTACTATTACTCCACACATCGACCGCTATCCACCATGCATCTAGTGTATTAAGTTCATAACAAACAGAGTAACGCCTTAAGCAAGATGACATGATGTAGAAGGATAAATTCATGAAATATGATATAAACTCCATCTTTTTACCCTTGATGGCAACAACACGATGTGTGCCTCGCTACCCCTTATGTCACTACGTGAGGACACCGCACGTTATGAACCCAAAACCAAGCACTTCTCCCATTGCAAGAATTATAGATCAAGTTGGTCAAACGAAACCCATAACTCGAAGAGAATTACAAGGATACGAAATCATGCATATAAGAAATCAGAGGAGACTCAAATAATATTCATAGATAATCTGATCATAAATCCATAATTCATCGTATCTCGACAAACACACCGCAAAAGAAAGTTACATCGGATAGATCTCCATGAAGATCATGGAGAACTTTGTATTTAAGATCCAAGAGAGAGAAGAAGCCATCTAGCTACTAGCTATGGACCCGAAGGTCTGTGGTGAACTACTCACGCATCATCGGAGAGGCAATGGTGTTGATGAAGAAGCCCTCCGTGTCCGAATCCCCCTCCGGCAGGGCACTACAACGGACCCCGGATGGGATCTCGCGGAAACAGAAGCTTGCGGCGACGGAAAAGTATTTTCATGGCTCTCTTTGTTGGTTTCGATATTTTTGGGAATTTATAGGCGAAAGAGGTAGGGGAAAGGAGGCAAGGGGGCCCACGAGCGTGCTAGGCACCCCCTCCCCCCCCCCCCCCCGAGGCGCTCCTAGGGGGCTCGTGACCTCCCACGAGACCCCCTGCCTTGGTTCTCAAGTCTTCTGGGTATCTTCTGTTATGGAAAAAATCATCCCATTGGTTTTATTCCGTTTGGACTCCGTTTAATATTCTTATCTGAAAAAGGTCAAAAACACGGAAAAAACAAAAACTGGCGCTGGGCACTGAGTTAATAGGATAGTCCCAAAAATGATATAAAATGGCATATAAATGCATATAAGACATCCCAAGTTGATAATATAATAGCATGGAACAATCAAAAATTATAGATACGTTGGAGACGTATCAGTTCACACATAAAGTTCATACACACTTATTCTCATAAAAAGTACAAGAGTTTCTAGTTAAATCATTTAAATGCAACAACAAATGCGATCAAGATCACAACTAAGGTAACAATTGATCCGATAGCATAGTGATACCAAGCCTCTTTATTAAGGGCATGTTTTCTAATCTTTCTAATCTTCAAGCACATTGCACCCATCTTAGATCTTGTGATCATCGACGACATCGGCAACATACAACTCCAATTTCATCTTCTCTTTTTCAATTCTTTTCAAATTGTCTTTCAAATACTCATTTTTAACTAAATTTAACTTCTCGACAAGAGGGTCGGTTGCAATTTCCGCTTCACAAACCTCCTAGATAAAAATATCTATGTCAAGTTGATGGGCACAATTGTCATATAAATGAGAAATGCAACATATAGTTATAAAAGAGAATATACCACATCCGAATCATAAATCGAACGAGGGCCGAAGGGGACGGATACCAAGACCATGGCACTATGTATAACAAACAATCATACACGTAAGAAAACTATCTAAATCATACAAATAATATTTTGGTGGAATAAAAAGTATAAAAATAAGAAGATCACCAAGGTGGTGCGGGCTACGAGACGGTGCAGGCGATTGACGGTGGTTAGGACGGGGACGGGAAGGCACTAAGTAAACCACACCTACACATATGCAAACTAAGAAGTTAATTTGAGCTCAAATTGCATATAAATCAAATAAACTCCCACATAATTACTCCCAAACTCAAATCCAGAAATCAGTATAATTATAGAGCATTGCACGAGGTAATCTAGCAATGGGAGATAAAAGGACAAAGTTCCTAACCTTTCTGAACACTTAGATGGATGGGGTGTGATACGTCCATTTTGCATCATGTTTTCATGTTGATATTTATCGTTTCTTTGGCTGTTATTTCACTTCACGGTACTATTCTTATGCATTTTCCCTCTTATTTTGCAAGGTTTACATGAAGAGGGAGAATACTGGCAACTGGAATTCTGGCCTGAAAGTGGAGCAAAGTTGAGATACCTATTCTGCGCAACTCCAAGCGTCGTGAAAATCAACGGAGGTTTTTTCCCCAATATATAAAAAATACTGGGCCAAAGAAGTACCAGAGGAGGGCCAGGGGTGGCCACAAGCCCGCACGGCGCGACCACCCCCCCCCCCCCCAGGCCGCGCCATGGGGCTTGTGGGCACCCTGTTGGCCCATTTGCCCCCCTCTTTTGCTATATGGAGGGTTTCATCCAGGAAAAAAATCAGAAGGGAGCTTTTTCGTGGTTTCGCCGCCGCCACGAGGCGGAACTTGAGCAGAACCAATCTAGAGCTCCGGCAGGACGATCCTGCCGGGGAAACTTCCCTCCCGGAGGGGGAAATAATCGCCATCGTCATCACCAACACTCCTCTCATCGGAGGGGACTCGTCACCATCAACATCTTCATCAGCACCATCTCATCTCCAAACCCTGGTTCATCTCTTGTAACCAATCTCCGTCTCGCGACTCCGATTGGTACTTGTAAGGTTGCTAGTAGTGTTGATTACTCTTTGTAGTTGATGCTAGTTGGATTACTTGGTGGAAGAGTTTATGTTCAGATCCTTGATGCTACTCATTACACCTCTGATCATGATTATGATTATGCTTTGTGAGTAGTTACTTTTGTTCTTGAGGACATGGGATAACTCATGATAATAATAGTCATGTGAATTTGGTATTCGTTCGGTATTTTGATATGTTGTATGTTGTTTTTCCTCTAGTGGTGTTATGTGAACGTCGACTGCATAACACTTCACCATTATTTGGGCCTAGAGGAAGGCATTGGGAACTAGTAAGTAGATGATGGGTTGCTAGAGATACAGAAGCTTAAACCCTAGTTTATGCGTTACTTCGTAAGGGGCTGATTTGGATCCACTAGTTTAATGCTATGGTTAGACTTTGTCTTAATTCTTTTTTCGTAGTTGCGGATGCTTGCGAGAGGGGTTAATCATAAGTGGGATGCTTGTCCACGTAAGGGCGGTACCCAAGCGCCGGTCCACCCACATATCAAACTATCAAAGTAACGAACGCGAATCATATGAACATGATGAAACTAGCATGATAGAAATTCCCGTGTGTCCTCGGGAGCGTTTTTCCTCCTATAAGACTTTGTCCAGGCTTGTCCCTTGATACAGAAGGGATTGGGCCACTTTGCTGCACCGTTGCTACTTTTGCTACTTGTTGCTTGCTACGAATCATCTCACCACACAATCACTTCTTACCGACAATTTCAGTGCTTGCAGATTTTTCCTTGCTGAAAACCACTTGTCAGATCCTTCTGCTCCTCGTTGGGTTCGACACTCTTACTTATAGAAAGGACTACGATTGATCCCCTATACTAGTGGGTCATCAAGACTCTTTTCTAGCACCGTTGCCGGGGAGTGAAGCGCCTTTGGTAAGTGGAACTTGGTAAGGAAACATTCATATAGTGTGCTGAAATTTATTGTCACTTGTCACTATGGATACTAATCCTTTGAGGGGCTTGTTCGGGGTATCTTCACCTCAAACGGAAGCACAAAGAGTTGCTCCTCAAGTTGCTGCACCTACTGAAAATATTTGCTTTGAATTTCCTTCGGGTATGCTTGAGAAACTGCTGGCTAATCCTTTTACACGAGATGGAACATCACATCTAGACTTGCATCTAATCTATGTAGATGAAGTTTGTGGTTTATTTAAGCTTGCAGGTGTGCCCGAGGATGAGGTCAAGAAGAAGGTCTTTCCTTTATCTTTGAAGGATATGGCGTTGACATGGTATAGGCTATGTGATGATACTCGATCATGGGACTACAATCGGTTGAAATTGGAATTTCATCAAAAGTTTTATCCTATGCATTTAGTACATCGTGATCGAAATTATATTTACAATTTTTGGCCTCATGACAGAGAAAGCATCGCTCAAGCTTGGGGAGGCTTAAATCAATGCTATATTCATGCCCCAATCATGATCTCTCGAGAGAAATTATCATTCAGAACGTCTATGCTCGGCTTTCTCATGATGATCGCACCATGCTTGACACTTCTTGTACCGGTTCTTTTATGAAGAGAGATATTGACTTCAAATGGAATTTATTGGAGAGAATTAAACACAACTCTGAAGATTGGGATCTTGAAGAAGGTAAGGAGTCAGGTATGAATTTCACTTTTGATTGCGTTAAATCCTTTGTTGAGACAAATACTTTTTGTGACTTTAGCGCTAAGTATGGACTTGACTCTGAGATAGTAGCTTCATTGTGTGAATCTTTTGCTACTCATATTGATCTCCCCAAAGAGAAGTGGTTTAAATTTCATCCTCCATTAGAAGTCAATGTAGTCAAACCCACTCCAGTTGAAGAGAAAGTCATTGCCTATAATGATCCTGTGGTACCCAGTGCTTACATTGAGAAACCACCTTTCCATGTTAGGATAAAGGATCATTCTAAAGCTTCAACTGTGATACATAGAGGCTATATTAGAACACCTACACCCCCTGAGAAAATTAGAGTTGAACCTAGCATTGCTATTATCAAAGATCTTCTGTCTGAAGAAGTTGAGGGACATAATATTCACTTTTGTGAAGATGCTGCTAGAATTGTTAAACCTCACGTTAGAGACAAACATAGGCCTGTTGTTGGCATGCCTGTGGTTTCTGTTAAGTTAGGAGATCATTGTTATCATGGTTTATGTGACTTGGGTGCTAGTGTTAGTGCAATACCTCAATCCTTATATGATGAAGTCAAAGATGAGATTACACATGTTGAGATAGAACCTATAGATGTCACTATTCAGCTTGCCAATAGGGATGCTATCTGCCCTGTGGGAATTGTTAGGGATGTTGAAGTCTTGTGTGGTAAAACGAAGTATCCTGCCAATTTCCTGGTCCCGAGAGCTCGCCGGCGGGGCCGGGAGCAGATCGGGGAAGGAGGTCGGACGGCGGCGCGGGACGAGACCGTGCGGCGGCTGCCGGGTCGGATCTGGGCGTCAGCAGGGACTCGGGGCGGCGAGAGGTGGAGCTCCAGGCGGCCATGGCAACGACGGCAGCTCCGGCGAGGGCTGCACGGCACGAGCCAAACGACAGACGAGGTCATTGGGGCTGAGGCGAAGGCGCGGCGTGGAGCCCTAGCTTCAGGACCATTTCTGAAACAAGGATCTAGTTTGAGGAAACGGTTTTTGACGAGGTCGTTGCTTCGTTGGGTACGGGCACGGTCTCATCCATCAGATCAAGGCAAATCAACGGACGAGTGGGCAGTGGATGGATCGCGCGGATCAACCGATGGGAGGTAAGAGTTTCCCAATTTTTAATGTGGTAGCCAATTTTGAACTAGCTGGTCCGCCCAGTTTTTTTGTGATACCTCCGCCACTCTTCACTTGATTCATCAATGCACGGGTATGAGGTGTATGCGCTGACAAGTGGTTGGCGCTGCTTTTTTGGAAGGGAGGATGCTACAAGCGGGAAACCAGAGTTACATTTCCATATTTTTAGCTAAGCTCAAAGAGTTAAAGCCTCCACATGTTTTCTAACAAAGTACTGATCTGGAAAAAAGAAGAAACTGCCTTGAAGCAGAAGTCCAGAGATAGGAGGATCAAAGATGGTGACAAGAACAACAAGTATTTCCATGCTTTAGCTAACCATCGCCATAGAAAAAATCACCTTTATGAGCTAAATAGGGATGATGGCCCAGTTCATTCCACTAAGGAGATGCTGGATATTGCCACTTCTTTCTACAAGAACCTCTTTGATTATGAGCATTAACATAATATTTTCTTGGGTCCTTCATTTTGGAAGGAAGAAGAGAGGGTTACTCCTGAGGAGAATGAGGTTCTGCAAAAGAACTTCTCTGAGGAAGAAATTAAGAAGGCCATTTTCAGTTCCTATGCCCATGGTGCTGCAAGACCTCATGGTCTTTCCTTTGTGTTCTATCAATCCTTTTGGGATTTGGTTAAATCTGACTTCATGGCCTTAGTCAAAGACTTTGAAGAAGGGAAGCTTGACATCTATAAGTTGAATTTTGCCATTATTGTCCTAATCCCTAAAGAAGCTGATGCCAACGATATGAAGAAATTTAGACCAGCCTTGGGAATTGTGTTGTTAAGATCATTACTAAAGCTATGACTACCAGACTATCCCCCATTGGGGATAGACTGATTTCTCCAAATCAAACTACTTTCATTAAAGGGAGATTTATTCTTGAGAGCGTGGTGTTTGCTCATGAGGTTATCCATGAAGTCAAACGATCCAAGACTCAGGGCCTTGT
Source organism: Hordeum vulgare subsp. vulgare (assembly GCF_904849725.1). Taxonomy (NCBI): domain Eukaryota; kingdom Viridiplantae; phylum Streptophyta; class Magnoliopsida; order Poales; family Poaceae; genus Hordeum; species Hordeum vulgare. The sequence continues at coordinate 550,113,854 of NC_058523.1, forward strand.
GCTCAAATTAGATTATGAGAAAGCTTATGATAGAGTTAGTTGGGAGTTTCTTTTTGAGATGTTGGAATCAAGGGGATTTAGGTCTAAGTGGATCTCTTGGATTAAGTGTATTCTCTTGAAAGGTACGTTTAGTGTCCGTATTAATGATGTGATTGGACCCTACTTTATTGGGGGCAAAGATCTTAAGCAAGGGGACCCAATTTCTCCCATCCTCTTTAATCTGGTAGCTGATGTTTTTTCTAAAATGTTGGCTAAAGCAGCTCAACAGAACCTCATTTTAGGGCTTCTGCCTCATGTGATTAAAGGGGGGATTATCAATTTGCAATATGCAGATGATACTCTCCTTTTCCTTCAGAACTCTTGTGAGAAAGCCAAAAACTTTAAATGGATCATGTCTTGTTTTGAAAACCTTTCTGGGATGAAAATCAACTTCCATAAGAGTGGTCTGCTTACTATTAACATTGAGGAGGAGGAGACAAAATGTTTTGCCCACATTTTTAGTTGTAAAGTGGGATCTTTCCCTATTAAGTACTTGGGGGTGCCATTGCATTATGACAAGTTATGCAGGGAAGATCTCCAACCAATCATTGACAGGATCATTAGATGTATTTCTGGGTGGTTAGGCAAACATCTTACCTACAAAGGGAAACTGATTCTTCTTTGTGCTTGCATTGTCAGTATTCCTGCCTACCTTAGTGGTTAAGTTTTCAAAGTGGGCCATTGAGGCCATTAACTCTCAAATGGCCCATTTTTTCTAGGGGAATACTGGGACCAGCACAAATATCACCTTGCTAATTGGGGAATGATTACTAGGAAGAAAGCATTTGGGGGTTTAGGTGTGCCTAACCTTAAGGAGTTTAATATGGCCTTATTGGCCTCATGGGGGGGAGATTTTTTGACAAACAGAATAAACACTGGAAGGATATCACATCTTTCAAATATAACATTGAATCCCCCAATATTCTTTGGTCTAAACCTGATAATGGATCTTCCTTGTCGAAGAGTGTAACTTGGGCTCTTAATGCCTCCAAGACATTCTATAGGTGGAAATTTGGTAATGGCAGAAATATTAAATTTTGGCATGATACTTGGGCTAGGGATTGTTCCCTATAGGTGCAATTTGGGGAATTATTTTACATTTTTAACCACCTGACTACACCGTCTCTCAGGTTTGGGATGGGACAGAGCTTAAGCTGTCATTTAGAAGATGTGTTGATATTAGAGGAGTAGATAAATGGAACCAGTTACTTGATATTATCAAAAAAAATCCCTATGTCTAACTCCCCTGATGTTCCAATATGGATGTTGGAATCAAAAGGGATATACTTTGTTAAGTTATTCTATAATGCTATTAACTATGGAGGGGTGGCTTCTGCCATTGGTGACAAATTTTGGAAAAATTTATGTCCACAGAATATTCATGTTTTCCTTTGGCTAAGTGTGTACAACAAAATACTAATCAGAGATAACTTAGCTAAGAGGAAAAATGTTGAGGATCCTTCTTGCTTATTCTGTTCTGAGCTGGAATTTGTACAACATCTTTTCTTTGATTGTGTTGTGGCTAAATGCATATGGAAAATCTTTATTGAGTTCTTTCAAATTCCAATTTCCTGTTTTAAAGACATTTGTGCCTTGTGGCTGATTTGTAAGAAAAAAACCAGTTCAGAACATGATTGTGGTTGCCTCCTTAGAGTATTTGGAGACTAAGAAATGAATTATGTTTCCAGGGTCGAACTTGGAAAAATCTGGATTGCGTTCTTGCGAAGCTAGAAGTTTTCTGCGTCAATGTTCTGTTCGCTGCGACGCCACACAGAAGTTGGTGATGCGACAATTCATCTCTAAACTGAACAAGTTTAGAGGAGAACTTCTGCGCATCGCCTGCAGGAGCTGAATGCTACATGTGCTGATGTTTCTGTTAAAAGTTAGCTTGTTTTTCTGTTTAGAGGTGGTGACTTGGCTAAATTCTTGATTTGAGATACTTTCGATCTGTGTTGGTCCTTGTTTGTTTGTGTGAGAGTTGTAAAACTAGTGGTCTTTGCTTCATCAATAAAATGCAGCAGGGGGGAAACCCCTTATATTAAAAAAATCACTAACTTAAATTCTTAGCCTCTTCACATGCATGCATGTAACCAAAGACATTTCAAATAATGATAATATTTTTACTACCAAGCGTTACTTAATGCTACAATTATGTTGGCTTTTGTTGCTTACTTCTGAGCTCAATGCCCAGCACGATAAGACCAGACTTGCTTTCTCCCGTGAAGCTGATGGACACCTCGCCACCATCGTCATCCTCCTCGTTATGGAACTCACCCAACTCCACCTCCATCTAGCCGTCGGCTTTTTCATGAGGGAAATGAACTTCCTCTCCGGGAGGATTGCCAGCCTCATCTGCATCTTCGATGTAGCCTTGCAGGCAAACTTGCCGGGTCGACTCCCTCCCGGCAACGCCAACGGATGCCACCTCGTGCGTGAAATCGGACCCAGAGTATACATATGCTAGCTTGAACACCAAGCATACGACATACGTTGTGTTTTGCGAGAGCATCTTCCTCTGTATCTTGGCCCGGATATCCAACTCATTGACGCAACAGAACTGAGCGGCTTCGGAGAAGAACCTGCTACGTGTTGCAATCCACAATTCGTAAGTTAGTACTGGTGGCCAAAAGCACCAATTTGTAGATCTCTTCCCTAAAAAGGTCACTGTCAAGGTGGTGTGGAGTGAGGAGACGTAGAGATGGATGAGGACGACGACAGGAAGTAGTATTAGCTCGACGGCAGGAAGCAGTAGCTCTTCCGCTCCTAGGTCTTCAGCCTTCACCTCCGCCCATAGTCTACCTCGAGCAGCGGCCAGTTATACTCAGCTTCATTGTTCCCACTCATGTTCGTCCCTCCCTTTCTTTCTTATATAGGTTTCCAACTAATGGCAGCTCTCTCTCTCCCCCCTTTTCCATCTCTATTTTGTAGATAGTAGAGCAACATATCATATATACACACTGAAATTGATTTTGTTGTAAGCTTATTCAGATTTTCTTTCTTTCTTAATGATTCATCAAAGGATGGTTGTAATGAATATTTTATATGGCTACATCGAACAGAGAAAAAAAAATCCTAATGTTATAGCATAAGCCCATATCGATGTACCTTAGTGAGACTGAGGATCGAACATGACAGTAGAATATGTCAGACAAAAGATAAGTGCGCACAGACCAGCCTCAGGAGGCGCCACCAGGTGGAGCCCCAGTCTCTAGTCCCTAACCAAGCTGGAAGAAAAACACACCCTTCTCCTGGCAAGGGGCGGGATCCATCGTACCACCATGGCCGTAAGGAGACATGGGAAACTCTAACGCATATTCACTTGAGTCATCAAATGAAGGGGAACGAGGCGTATGCGCTGACAAGTGGTTGGCGCTGCTTTTATGGAAAAGAGGGTGTTGCGAGCAGTAAACCAACATTATCTTTGTCTTTGTAGCCAAGCTCAAAGAGTTAAAGCCTCCACATGTTTTCTAAGGCCTTGTTTGGTTCGAGCCTGATCCATGTGTATCAGCAGGGTTCTCATCTCGATCCACGTGTATCAGCCTAGACATGGAATATATCCCGGTGGAGGCCAAAAGGCTTGTTTGGTTTAGTTGGCGAGTAGATGTTCCACGGCTCAATCCACCCTATTCCACTCTAATCCACGGTGGAAAAAGGAATCGCCCTCAACCCGTGGAACAAACAATTGACTGGAGTAGCGAGAGGGATTGGCCACAGGATCGGTGACAACCGAATCCACGCGCTCATCGTATCCACTAGGGGATTTATTCCCTGATAACCAAACGAGGCCTAAGGAAGAATTTCTCCTAACTGCTTTGAGAACAAAATACTAGAGCACGAGAGGAAACAAAAATCACTACTGTAACTTAAATTCTTAGCCTCTTCACATGCATGCATGTAACCAGAGACATTTCAAATAATGATAATATTTTTACTCCCAAGCGTTACTTAATGCTACAATTATGTTGGCTTTTGTTGCTTACTTCTGAGCTCAATGCCCAGCACGATAAGACCAGACTTGCTTTCTCCCATGAAGCTGATGGACACCTCGCCACCATCGTCATCCTCCTCGTTATGGAACTCACCCAACTCCACCTCCATCCAGCCGTCGGCTTTCTCACGAGGGAAATGAACTTCCTCTCTGGAAGGAATTGCGTCACGACTAAGACCCCCTGTACAACCTTGAAAGATGTGTTTCCGAGGCGGACTGTCAGCCCCATCCACATCGTCGACGTAGCCTTGCACGCAAACTTGCCGGGTCGACTCCCTCCCGGCAAAGCCAACGGATGCCACCTCGTGCGGGAAATCGAACCCAGAGTATACATATGCTAACTTGAACACCAAGTATACTGCATACGTTGTGTTTTGCGAGAGCATCTTCCTCTGTATCTTGGCCCGGATATCCAACTCATTGACGCGACAGAACTGAGCGGCTTCGGAGAAGAACCTGCTGCATGTTGCAATCCGCAGTTCGTAAGTAGTAGCAGCAGCAGCAGCGAAAAGCATCGAAGTCAAAAGCGCTAAATTCGCTATGGTAAAAATAAACGAGTTTGTACAGCATGAGATTGGAGACGGCTTGAAACCTTTTGTCTTCTTTGCTGCAGTTCGGAAGTGAACATGCACGGGCCCGGTGCAAGCCGTTGCAGCGCGGAATCTGCAGCGCCGTCGCGGAAATCGTGAAGCGCTCGGCGCCGGTAGCCCGGTCCAGCTGCATGCTCTGCACCAAGTAGGAGTATTTAATAAACGGGAAAAACGACATTAGGTTGAGCTTATTAAACTGCAAGAACGCATCGCATAGAAGATGAAAGAACTCATTTAACTCCTCATGCAAGTTCTGAATTGGTGGGTTTAGAGGATAATAAATGCTCATTAACTTAATTTTAGTCTTTTTAGTATTTGGATCCAAACATGAGTGAAACTAGCTAGCTGAGTTCGTCGGTATATACAAAACGTACCACTAACTTGTGTGGGAGGAGAGCTGGGTGGTCGGAGAGGCGTCGGAACAGCCCCTTTTTCGAGGTCGGCTTGCAGGGGAGCTCGCCTTTGGCGAACCGGGGGAGGTTACGGGGCAGGAAGAAGGACCAGACGGCGTCGGAGTCCGCCGTGGCGCGGAAGGCCCGGGAGACGGCGGCCGCGCGGCAGGCGTCTGGGGGCGACGTGAGCGAGACAACGTGTACGAGGAGCTCCTCCGGCAGGCGCTCCATCTCGCCAGCGGCCGGCCTTCTCTTGATTCTGTTCTCGGGACGTTGTGGAACTTGATCGTACAGTATATATATAGGAATAGGAGGCTGGCATGGCACGTAGTAAATCAGACCGAGACCATGGCGGAGTCGGTAAGCTGAATATACAAGCGCCAAACGTGGTGGGAGAGAAAGACGCGTCCGGAAAGAAAGCAAATGAAAAATGCTTGCAAAGGAGTGAAATAATAAAAGAAGGATGTCTGAGCCCAGGTTCGAACTGGGGACCTTTAGTGTGTGAGACTAACGTGATAACCAACTACACCACCCAGACTATTTCGTTTGTTTTTCGTTGACAGTCTTATTCAACTTGTTTTTACATCTTACCTGGAGAAAACCCAACAAAGCATTCAACTGGATTACATATGGGCCTCGTTTAGCGCTGTTGGGCTTGCTGGTTAGGCGTCTTGCAGATTTCTATCACTTAGCTGATTGTTGCCCACGCAATATATTACCCTCAGGGACCGATCGTCTGAGCTGAGCTTGGTAATAAGCCATCACAGATATGGCGGTCTAGTATGGAAGGGAAAGAAGTGTTGGTTCAGGGCTTGATAAAAAGAATTGGCGATGGAACATCCACACATATATGGACAGATAACTGGATTCCAAAGCCTGCTTCATTGAGCATCCCTATCTGCACTAGTCAGATAGATGATCATTGGGCATGGAACTATGAGAAAAACGGTCTATTCACTGTGAGATCGACATACCGTATGTTGGTGGACACTAAGAATCGTCGAGAAGACTGGCTAGAGGGCAATGCAGGGTCGTCCTCATCTAATGATTATGATTCTAAGGCATGGGCTTCTCTGTGGGCAATTCAAATTCCTGGTAAAATCAGTAATTTCTTGTGGCGACTTGCAAGGCACTCGATTCTTCCAACTGAAGATGTTCGTCAACACAGAAACATGTCATCAGCGGTAAACATTGACAGTTTCAAAGAAAAAAAACATGTAAACATTAACATATAAAAAAGGTTGCTGCCCTATCCTTAAAAAAACTAAGCAGCCATCAGCGGTTTTTTCCAACAAAATCACTAAAAAAAATTATGAATACCCGGTCATCGTGCTTTGCTTCCCAGCGAGACAAATGACACAACAGGCCAAACGATATGGACTATAACTATGGGCTTAATCCTCATTAAAGGGTCGGAAATAAGGCGGGCTATCAGGCTTTTCAATGTCAAATTACCGGGTGGGTACGAGGAGAGAAGAGGATATGTGGTCATATTGATAGGGAAAACCCTATTCGTCGCCGCAGCCGCCGGTTTAAGGGCAATTTTCCTAACCGACACCTGCAGCCGTGTTAGCAGCCCTGGCTCATTTATCGGTTTTTTTTTCTTGTGTGAAAGGTAAAAAAAGGAAGGCTTCTTCCTCGTATGAAAGGTAATAAAGGAAGGCGACGGGGAGTTGAATTCAGAATCTGTTGGTTTACGTACTAGCGCACTGGCCACCATGGCAAATGCATCAATGTGAAAAATCATATCATTTTTTAATTTTCTTACTTTCTTCAGTTTGCAGGAAGCCCTCGGTTTTGGGAAGCTTCTAGAAGTTTCTAAACCGGTTTTCCGTGGTTCGTTGGGCAGTTTTTCATCTGGTTCTTATTTGTTTTTTTTGTTCCTTTTTTCTTTTCTTTTTTTCTATTTTTGTAATGATTACCTTTATCAAAATTTGATGAACTTTTCTCAATTTTGATGAAATATTTTTTTAAACTATGAACTTTTTGCAAATTCGATGAACATTTTTCGAAATCAATGAACTTTTTTCAAATTCGATGATTTTTTTGTAAGATTGATGAACTTTTTAAAGATCATTGAACATTTTCAGATATGATAAACTTTTTTTGGATGATGAGCTTTTTTCAAATTCGAATAAAAAATTTAAATTCATGAAAAAAATTTCGAAATCAATGAACTTTTTCCTTTTTTATATTTAATTTTTATTTTTTTATTTTAAGTGTGTAGGAGAAAGCAGGGAGCACAAAAACTTGAACAGAAAACTAGTGAAGGAATAGTGGCGAACGGAAAACGAGCGAAGGATTAGTGGGGCGGAGCCTAATAGAGATCGCTAGTGTGCGCCAACTATGTTTTTGGGTGCTGAAGGCGCCGTATAGGAGCAGCGTATTGATAGCCTACATAAAGCGTGTGGATCACACTCCATATTATTATGGATGTTGCCGAAGCAAATCGTCAATTCACAGTCATCAACTCATTAGGCACACATTTAATTTGATGGAACATCAGATTTAATTAGCATCGCATTACAAGTTCTTACATGGGAGAGAAGAAAGGTTGTTTGCAACATTTTCATATTCTAGATGTTCAAATGGTGTTGCTGATATATATAGCGACTATTGCATGATTTTAGGCACCATCACGTCTAGGCCTCGTCTTCGTCCAATCCCTACCATGTGCGATCCTCAAGGTCATGGACGGTTTCGGTAGCGGGGCAAGGCCAAGATGGGTTTGGCGTATCTCACTATCTTCCTGTCGAACTTGTGCAATCTCCCATGCTCCCTCTCCGTCGTGAAATCTTTGTGTGCATCCTGGTATTGAAACATGACAGTAAGCCTCTCTCTGCCACCAACGACTGTCCCATGACAATCTCCTGAAAAAACTGATGGGATAGATGGCCGATGTGCAGGCAGCATAAATCTCATCCCATGCATCCTTAACAATAAGAGAAGATAAATCTATTGTCTTTTCCTCAAAAAGCATATCATTCAACTATAACCGCTAAACACATTCCAGCAGCAAACCAAAAATGTAAATTCATGTCCAAGCATTCAAAAGTAGCAATCACATCCAGGGGCAAGTTACTAAGGTTCGCCCACTGGGCCAAATTGGGAATGCCCATGTGTTTGTAATTAATTAGGGTACCAAAACAACTCAAAAAATGCTAAAGAAAAACTCAAAGTTTTATGGAATTTTTGGTGGGGCCTCTCTGTACTATAACGCAACACAAAAAATTACATAATATTTGAGGTCATTTTAATATTTTTCTAAGGGAAAAAATCGAAATTATTTATGTTTAGTGTTTTAACCTAAAAATCAATTTAAATCATTTTTAAACCTTAAAATTTGGAGAAGGCCCACATAATATATTAAGCCAGTGAAAAAAACATTAGGGTTTAGGATGAGCATATATTTTGGACAATTGGCAAAATTTAGGATTTTAGCCCTTTAAGAAAATCTCAAGGGTTGGTTAAATCCTCATTTAAAACTAAAATTAAATGAATAGTGATGCAAACGGGATGCTCGTGACGCACAAACCAATTTCTAAGGAATGTGCTTTGTAGTGAGGTGTTATACGATTTGTTCGTTCGCAGGTTTGTTGTTTGGAATTCATATGCCGATCAAACGGTTATGGTTAGTCGTCGGCACATAAACATCTTCTTCTTTGGCGTCGACAAATCATTCGGCTTCAATGTCACGGTGCTAGCTTCATAGCGCGCAGGCCAAGAGGGGTCGTCAGTGTGCGCCGCAGACCATCGGCGTGTTGTCACGCGCCTAGCCAGTTGCAGGCAAAGCATCCTTTAGTCAGCGATGGTGACGCGGAAGCCGTTTTAAAGACGGAAGCAACACATGTGCTCGAGTGCGATCCATGGCTCGCAACTCCTGATTAGTCCGCTACATAGGACGCGGCCCCACCTCAAACCATATTTTTCATTTTCTCTTTTTTTTTCATCTCCATCAATTACGTCAAATGACCGGACATATAAAGAAAAAAAATAAGCATTATAGTTGCACGGAAGAACAAATATGGGCTTAAAACGGACGCTTACGGTCATTGGCAAACATCTGAAGGGTTCAATTAGAGGCATGTGAATGTAGATGCTCCTATGGATATCTACATGTAATTTTCCTTTTAGACCTGGTCGTTCCTTCTTCTACGGACTTTACTGTTCCCTATAGCTTGTGTTTTATTTCTCAGTGAAAGATGCAGGACATCACAAAAACTAACCGCACCTGCTCCATTCCCTCACGCGGTTTCTTCGCGTCCGCTGCCCCGCACGTGACGTGACACCCAGTCCGTGGAAAACGGAACAAAAAATATACGGCAGTCGCATACTACTTGCGTCGTGCCGTTCCGGACCCAGATCATAACCACCACCCCAAACAGAAACGGCGCGCGGGGCCCGCGGCCCCCCGTCTCCACCCAACCACCCGAACGAACGGGACGACGACGACGGCTCGCGCGTGCGCCGGGAGTCGGGCGGATCGATCGCCGCCGTCCGCGCGAGGGCGACGGACGGCGCAGGGTCTCCCCGCGAGCTGTTTCCGGGCTGGGCCGTGTAAACGCCCGGCGCAGCGTTTCGGGTGGCCCCGCCCTCTCCGCCCCGGGCCATCCACCGCAGCCAATGTCCCCTTGCTTCGCGCGCGCGCTCGCTGCTCCCTGTGGTTCGTCGTGTGGCCTCCGCCGCGTGTTATGCTTTGTTCTGTACCAGGTCCATACAGTGGACCGGACCATTACCCAAGGGGTGATAAAAAGGCATCTCCGACTGCGTCTCGTAAATTTTCTTTAGCATCTGTTCACCGGCTGGAAACACGGATGTGGGAAACCGCAATCCAACCGTAATCGCGTATATTTTACGAACAGTTTGATTCAATCGGAAGAAATTGTGCAAATACGGTCGATTTTCATATAAAATGACACATTTCATACAAAACATTTACATTCTGAATATATTTTAACTAAATAGCGTAAAGCTATGGAGTGGAACAGCTCATCCAGCGTGGATACACTCCCACGACACACATACACTCTTCTTCCACTGCTCATCAGAGTGGAACCCCCGACTAATACTTCAGAGGGGAGGGGGGTCCGCCGTTTTCGTGAAGCCCGTATGAGGGCCGACGATGGTCTGAGGTAAAGAAGTGGATAGGTCGTCGATTGTACAAGTCAGCGACTCGTCGGCGGTGGCCATCATGGGATACAAGCGGCGGTGGCCTCCCGTGTTCTCAGTGCAGCCGTCTTCTTTCTCTGTCAGCGGGGCATGGTCACACGCGCATTGACGGCGCATAACGCGGTTACACGCATAGAAGGTGTGGTACAATGTGGCGTTATCAACGATAGCGACGATGCCCGCTTTGTCGTGCTTCCCCGCGTGCCTCCATGGAGCAACTCGCTGATACTTGTGATATGTGTTGGATTTTTTTTCCGAAGAGGAGGAGATGATGCACCACAATATAGATAAGTATTTCCCTCAATGAGAACCAAGGTCATCGAACCAATAAGAGGACCGCACAACTCCCGTCTTCAACGCCTATGCACAAAAGAGGAAACAATTGCACCCAACGCGGGCAAGTGGGTTGTCAATCCCCTCGAACTCGTTATTTGCATGAAGATGAGTAGTGTAGATAGATAGTTGAAATATATTAAATGTAAAAAGTAAATACAAATAATAAAGGCAGTGATGTGTTTTGTATTTTTATAAATTTATAAGTGAATAGACCCCGGGGTCATAGTGTTCACTAGTGACATCTCTCTCGAAGAAGGCATACGGTGGGTAAACAAATTACTCATGGGCAATTGATTCAAAAGCACATAGTTACGCAATATTTATTCGCGGCAATGGTCATGTGTATATAGGCATCTTGTCCATAAGTAAGGGCGTGTTTGGTTCCTTTAGTGAATAGTAGCTGCATTGCATACACTTCTCAAACCAGCCTGGTTGAGCAAAAACAACCCCAAATGCGCCATCTGCAAGTTGTTTGGTTGCGTGCATCTAGGGTCTCTGCATTAGGTAATAAGCAAGTGCACTTTGTTCGGTTGCCTGCATTGGCCCAAGCGGCACATGAACACGGTGTTGGGTTGCATACGACGTACATGGTGTGCTTACCTTGTACCCTACTTGATGAGCTTACCCACAATGAGCACACCTAGCACACCAACGCCACATCATAGCAATGACGATGAACTGGGCGAAGATGATGAAGTTCTTCAGCTTCAGCCCCAACTAACGACCCGCCGTAGCACCTTCCACTTTGACAGCTCCAACCTTGCCACTGTCAACACTGCTACCTTCGTGCTTTCGCACCCTATCGGAGTAAGCTTGTCCTGCTGTCTGCCTAGTCTTGAACCCTCTATGGCTGATCTTGCTATACGATGCCACTTGTGCACCGGCTTCTTCCCATGAATTGTAAACCCATTGGAGCCTTACCGATGAACACGGCATACCACTTGCCCTAGCAATGCACAAGAGCAAGAGTTGAAGCAGCAAATCAATGGAGCACACAAGTAGAAGAGAAGAAGTAAAGCGTGCATGATCATACGGCATAACAAGTTCTACTTAGCACTACCATAATGTTATCCTACCACCACATCCAAAAGAGGGTGTTGTCCTACCACCGCAAATTCACCGTCATCGTGAGGGGTTAGTATATACCACCTCACCAAAATATACAGACCATCAAATAGTTTTCCAGCCCTAGCTACACAAAATGTACGTCGTCATCGTCGTCGTTGTCGTCGTCGTCGCCACCGCCACCGCCATCACCGTCGGGGATCATGCACGCTCACATGCAGCACTACTCTAGTAGTAGTGCTTGCCCAGCCAGCTCCTGAGCCACAACACCCTGTGAGCGTCTGCCATGGCAACGAATCCAACACCCTGGGCCTTGTTGTCAAGCAGGTGGCTGAGAGCTGACATGAGAGCCTCATCGCTGAAGCCACCCTGGGTCATGACAACGCCATACAGGTCAGGGTGGACGTCGAGGGGCTTGCACTTTGTGATGGTTGTTGCCACCTCCTTCACCGCCTCAGTCATGCTGCAAAAGACATTGATCTCCTCCTCCATCAGGCCTCCTCTCTTCCTCTTCCTATCATGGACGGGGTCAAAGGGCTTGCCGAAGGGCTTCTCCAAGGGCTTCTCGAAGTGCTTGTCAGGGCCATCAATGACCTCGACGTCTGGGGTCGCAGGGAAGTCTGGCATGGGAGAACCAAGAGGCTCCCCCGAGCCCATGGCATGCTTCCCAGTTGCGAGCCCTAAGGAGAAGATTTGATGCATCTGGTTGTAGTTCTGCATGGATGTGTTGAGGAACTCAGTGTCCCTTGGGTGGTCCTAAGAATGAAACACAAGTGTTGTTAGTTGCGATTAGGAGTAGGCAATGGTGGACAATATGAAAAGGAAGAGGGTTGCCGCGACATGGCCGGCGTAGTGCTCTGCCTCCAGAACTATGGACCAAGTGTTCTCATCCCATGAGGCACCACTAAGGTCTCTCAACTTGGACACTTGGATCCATCGACCTCTCCACTTCCTCAGGTGGTTGTACACCTGGGTGGCGGACACGTCCTGCCCATGGAACTCGAACACTTGCTTCGCAACGGTGTTCAAGTGCACCTCCTTGAAGCCCTTGTCAGTCCTAACTCCATTAGAGATGAGCTCACACATCTTGTTCAGCATGAACGTGGACATGAACGACTGCCACTTCATGTTGTTCGACCTACCATCCTTCTTTCCTTTGCTGTTGCAGCGGCAGCAGCAGGAGTTTGCTGAACGGGCACTACTGGCACATAGATAGAATCAGACGCGAACACCTCTGAATCACGTGCCATCTTGGACATAGGCTGCGAGTCCTGAACAAACGATGGAGGAAACTGGTTGTCCGACAGAACAAGGGCCTGACTAAGATCTTGTGTCTGCGTGGTCATGTCCTACAACTGTAGCACGCATTGACAGTAAGCATAGCACAAAACATACCGGACAATCCATGAAAGCAGGAGCATACATGTACATACTAAGCATACCGCACAATGTATGAGAAGGAACATACATCTACAACAAATAGCATGCTACAAATGAACCACCAATAGCTACAAATCACAGATCTAAGCACGAATCAACACAAGCACAAGGTTCAACTTCAAACTCTACTACTAATCTAGCCTACCACATGCTTGAACATCTAACCCTACCACAAATTGCAACCGCAACATAGCAATCAACGATATGAGCTCACAGATCAAACCACTAATCAACCATGCATGTACATCAAACCCTAGCTGCAACTCAGATCTAGCTAGAAGGAACAGAGATAAAGGGGGATTGAACTCACAGATTCCATGGATGCAGCTCGAGCACGAGGGGGAACGATCGTAGAAGATCATCGCCGACTGGTGAAGGACCGCCAACACCGTGGACCGTCGGCCGATGAAGATGCGCCGCTTACCTGCTCGTTGGTTGCGTGTCCGGACTCCTGCAAAGCCCCTCTCACATTTGTTTCTGGTTTAGGGAGAAAGTACATCCGGACCATGCCGCAAACTAATACAAGACTGCATTGGATGGCTTCCGCGGTCCGGACAACGGGGTTTGGATCCATGGGGGAGGTTTGCGGGTCGACATTGGAGATGCCCGTTAAGTGGCGACCCACAAATTTCTTCCACATCCATCCACGGACAGTGGAGAACTAGTCTGCAGAAACGGACGCGACAAGTCGACATCCAACGCTTTCCGCATACATTTGGTCAACAATTCAAACTAACCAGGCGAAATTCATTCAAACCTAGTGGATTTCATTCAAATTCGGATACACTCCCTTCGTTAGATAATGTATGAATGTTTCTGACACTAGTGTAGTGTAACAAACACTCTTATATTACTCCCTGTGTTCCTAAATATAGGGTGTATAGTTTTTGGCACGGAAATTAAAGAACGCACATGGAGGGAAACTTTCACAAGTTTTGGGTGAGATTACACATGACTAATTTACATTAGAAAATAGAGGAGCTTCATGATGTAAGGATATGCAGTCAAATCCCTAAAACAAATATCCAAACGAGTGGTGCAATGCAATACACCTTATATTTCGAATTTTTTCTCAAAAATCTACACACCTTATATCAAGGAACGGAGGGAGTATAATATTATAGGATAGAGGGAGTAATAAATTACATAAATGGATGATATTTCGACCTTTTTTTTACTAAAAACTATAAAAATAGTAAACCCTATATGGGACGACCACCTCATAAGCATAGCCACCTTGTCGTGACACACTACCGTCGACGTCTGTGCCATCGTCCTCCTCCTCCTCCCTCCAGCAGCGCAAGGATGCCAGAGGCTCGCGGTTGCGTGACGCTCGTGGAGGAGCCGCTCTCCTTCATGTTGCATGGAGTGAAGGGCTGTCTTGGCCATTACCAAAGGCGCCGACGACCTTGCCCCTGACGGCATTGGTGGAGCAGTCACTAAGCAAGCACTCCTCACCGGTCTTGGCCATCTCGCCATCCACGCGGTGGCGGCGCCTGGTGGCCGTCTCCGTGGTGGTGATGAAGCGGTCGAGTGGTGCTACCTCTTGAGCTTGCGTTGGTTTTTTCTTGAAGAGAAAAGGGTGATGCAGCAAAGTAGATAAGTAATTCCCTCATTTTGTTGATAACCAAGGTATCAATCCATTAGGAGGAACAAGCAAGGCTCCAATAGTAATACCTACACAAATAATCAAACACTTCCACCCAACGCTATAAAGGGGTTGTCAATCCCTTCAGAGTTCTTTGCAAGGATGAGATCTGATAGAGCTAGATATAAAAGATTACGGAAACAAAAGTAAATAAATTATAGTAAAGTATTTTTGGTATTTTGGGTATTTTTGGTATTTTTGGTTTATAGATCTGAAAATATAATATGAAAAATAGACCCGGAGGCCATAGGTTTCACTAGAGGCTTCCCTCATAAAGGAAAATAATACGGTGGGTGAACAAATTGCTGTCGAAAAATTGATAGAAAAGTGAATAATTATGAAGATATCTAAGGCAATGATTATGCATATAGGCATCACGTCTGTATCAAGTAGACCGAAACGATTCTGCATCTACTACTATTACTCCACACATCGACCGACTCCTACCTGCATCTAGAGTATTAAGTTCATGAAGAACAGAGTAACGCATAAGTAAGATGACATGATGTAGAGGGATAAACTCAAACAATATGATGAAAACCCCATATTTTTTATCCTTGATGGCAACAATACAATATGTGCCTCGCTACCCCTACTTTGTCACTCGGTGAGGACACCGCAAGATTAAACCCAAAACTAAGAACTTCTCCCATTGCAAGAATTACCAATCTAGTTGGCCAAACCAAACCAATAACTCGAAGAGACTTGCAAAGACATGAAATCATGCATATAAGAATTCAGAAGAGACTCAAATAATATTCATAGATAATCTGAACATAAACTAACAATTCATCGGATCTAGACAAACACACCGCAAAAGAGTATTACATCGGATAGATCTCCATGAAGATCATGAAGAACACGGTATTAAAGAACAAAGAGAGAGAAGAAGCCATCTAGCTACTAGCTATGGACCCGTAGGTCTGTGGTGAACTACTCACACATCATCGGAGGGGCAATGGAGTTGATGTAGATGCCTTTCGTGATTAGTTCCCTCTCCGGCAGATTACCGAAAAAGGCTCCCAGATTGGATCTCTCGGAATTAGGGGCTCCCGGCGGCGGAAAAGTATTTGCGTTTTTATTTTTGGCGATACAGGAATATTTGGAAATTTATAGGCCAAAGAATAGGGTTAGGAGGCCTACAGGGGACCCACAAGCCAAGGGGCGCGACCCCCCCTAGGACGCACCCTGCAGGCTTGTGGCCTCCGGCAGGTGCCCTGCCCCTACTCCAAGTCTCCTAGGTGTCTTCTGGTCCAAGAAAAATCTTTCCGGAGATTTTGTTTCGTTTTGACTCCGTTTAATTTATCTGCAATACTCAAAAACGTGGAAAAAACAAAAACTGGCACTAGGCTCTAGATTAGTAGGTTAGACCCAAAGATAATAGAAAACGGTATATTAATGCATATAAAACATCCAAAACAGATAATATAATAGCATGGAACAATCAAAAATTATAGATACGTCGAAGACGTATCAACATCCCCAAGCTTAATTCCTGCTCGTCCTCGAGTAGGTAAATGATAAAAACGGAATTTTTGATGTGGAATGCTACCTAACATATTTATCCATGTAATATTCTCTATTGTGGCATGAATATTCAGATCCATAAGACTCAAAACAAAAGTCTAATGTTGACATAAATACAATAATATTTCAAGCATACTAATAAGGCAATTGCTTCCTTTCAAAATAACATGGTATCCGAAAGTTATCCCAACAAAATCATATGGTCTGGCTATGCTCCATCTTCACCACACAACGTATCTAAATCATGCACAACCCCGATGAAAATCAAGCAATTGTTTCACACTTTTTATGTTCTCAAACCTTTTCAACTCTCACGCAATACATGAGCGTGAGCCATGGATATATCACTATAGGTGGAATAGAGTGTGGTGGAGGTTGCAAAAAAACGAGAAGATAGTCTCACATCAACTAGGCATATCAACAGACTATGGAGATGCCCATCAATAGATATCAATGTGAGTGAGTAGGGATTGCCACACAACAAATGCACTAGAGCTATAAGTGTATGAAAGATCGAAAAAGTAAACTAAGTGGTTGTGCAAAAGATGTGATTCCACTAGTTATATGGAGTGACAAAATAGGAGACTCTCTATGAAGAACATGGTGCTACTTTGGAGCACAAGGTGGAAAAAGATAGTAACATTGTCCCTTCTCTCTTTCTCTCATTTTTTTCATTTTTTCTTCTTTTTTGGATGGGCTTCTTTGGCCTCTTTTATTTTTTATGGGCTTCGCTGGCCAGTTTTATTTTTTGTAAAGTCCAGAGACTCATCCCAACTTGTGAGGGAATCATAGCTTCCATCATCCTTTTTCTCACACGGGACAATGTTCTAATAATGAAAATCACCATACTTTTATTTACTTACAACTCAAAGATTACAACTCGATATCTAGAACAAAGTATGACTCTATAAGCAATATGAAAGTGATGGTGCGTGTCATGAAAACTAGACGGTGGTGCTGCATGGCAACATATCTCGGAATGGCTATGAGAATGCCATAATAGGTAGATATGGTGGCTGTTTTGAGGAAAATATATGGTGTTTATTTTAGGGAAGGTGGGTTTAATGTGCCGGCGAAAGTTGCGCGGTACCAGAGAGGCTAGCAAAGGTCGAAGGGTGAGAGTGCGTATAATCCATGAACTCAACATTAGTCATAAAGAACTCACATACTTATTGCAAAAGCCTATTAGTTATCGAAGCAAAGTATTAGACGCATGATCCTAGGGGAAGGGTTGGTAGGAGTTAACCATCGCGCAATCCTGACCTCCACACAAAAGGTTGACAATCATTAAACAAATCATGCTCCGACTTCATCACATAACGGTTCACCATACGTGCATGCTACGGGAATCACAAGCTTCAACACAAGTATTTCTTATAATTCACAATTACTTATTAGCATGACTCTCATATTACCATCTTCATGTTGGGGAATGGGGCAAAATTCAAAATTTTCCTACGCATATTCAGATCTTCCTATGGAGAGACCAGCAACGAGAGAGGGGTGAGGACATATTCATACCTTTGAAGATCGCTAAGCGGAAGCGTTACTAGAACGCGGTTGATGGATTCGTACTTGCAGCGATTCAGATCGCGGTGTGATTCCGATCTAGTGCCGAACTACGACACCTCCGCGTTCAACACACTTGCAGCCCGGTGACGTCTCCCGCACCTTGATCCAGCAAGGACGAGGGAGAGGTTGGGGAAGAACTCCAGCAGCACAACGGCGTGGTGTCGATGGAGAGACGAGGTCTCCCGGTAGGGCTTCGCCAAGCACCGGTAGAGAGAAGGAGGAAGAAGGGCAGGGCTGCGCCGAGGGAGAGGGAAAAGTCTATCTTCCCAATGGCCAAAAGTGCCCATATATATAGGAGGAGGGGGGAGGGCTGCGCCACCCCTAGGGTTCCCTCCCTAGGGGCCGGCGGCCACCATATGGGAGAGGGGGCGGCGGCCAGGGTGGGAGGGGGTGTGGCGCACCACCTGGTGGGCCTAAGGCCCACCTGCGCCTAGGGTTGCCCCCTCTCCCCACCACTTGCGCATTGGGCTGGGTGTGGAAGGTGCACCAGCCCACCTAGGGGCTGGTTCCCTCCCGCACATGGCCCATCTAGCCTCTCGGGGTCGTTGCCCCCCTTCGGTGGACCTCCGGCGGTCCCGGTGGTCCCGGTGCGTTACCGGTGATGCCCGAAACACTTCCGGTGTCCGAAACCATCCGTCTTATATATCAATCTTTACCTCCAGACCATTCCGGAGCTCCTCGTGACGTCCGGGATCTCATTTGGGACTCCGAACAACTTTCGATAACCTCGCATAACAATTCCCTATAACCCTAGCGTCATCGAACCTTAAGTGTGTAGACCCTACGGGTTCGGGAGACACGTAGACATGACCGAGGCACCTCTCTGGCCAATAACCATCAGCGGGGTCTGGATACCCATGGTGGCTCCCACTTGCTCCACGATGATCTCATCGAATGAACCACGATGTCAAGGATTCAATCAATCCCGTATACAATTCCCTTTGTCTGTCGGTATAGAACTTGCCCGAGATTCGATCGTCGGTATACCTATACCTTGTTCAATCTCGTTACCGGTAAGTCTCTTTACTCATTCCGTAGCACGTCATCGAGTGACTAACTCCTTAGTCACATTGAGCTCATGATGATGTTTTACCGAGTGGGCCCAGAGATACCTCTCCGTCACACGGAGTGACAAATCCCGATCTCGATTCGTACCAACCCAACAAACACTTTCAGAGGTACCCGTAGTGCACCTTTATAGTCACCCAGTTACGTTGTGACGTTTGATACACCCAAAGCACTCCTACGGTATCCGGGAGTTGCACAATCTCACGGTCGAAAGAAAAGACACTTGACATTAGAAAAGCTTTAGCATACGAACAATACGATCTAGTGTTACGCTTAGGATTGGGTCTTGTCCATCACATCATTCTTCCAATGATGTGATCACGTTATCAATGACATCCAATGCCCATGACCAGGAAACCGTGATCATCTATTGACTAACGAGCTAGCCAACTAGAGGCTTGCTAGGAACACATTGTGATCTATTTATTCACACATGTATTACTGTTTCCTGTTAATACAGTTATAGCATGAACAATAGACGATTATCATGAAGAAGGAAATATGATAATAACCATTTTAGTATTGCCTCTAGGGCATATTTTCAACAGTCTCCCACTTGCACTAGAGTCAATAATCTAGTTACATTGTGATGTATCGAACACCCATAGCATTATGGTGTTGATCATGTTTTGCTCGTGGAAGAGGTTTAGTCAACGGGTCTGCAACATTCAGATCTGTGTGTACTTTACAAATATCTATCACTCCACTCTGGACATGGTCCTGGATGGAGTTGTAGCGGCATTTAATGTGCTTCGTCTTCCGGTGAAACCTGGGCTCCTTGGCTATGGAAATGGCCTCAGTGTTATCACAGATGAGTGTCTTTGGACCCGACGCGCTTCGAACCACTCCAAGGTCGGTGATGAGCTCCTTCATCCAAATTCCTTCATGAGCCGCTTCTGAAGCAACTATGTACTCCGCTTCACATGTAGATGCTGCCACGACTTCTTGCTTGCTGCTGCACCAGCTCAGTGCCCCACCATTCAAAACATATATGTATCCGGTCTGTGAGTTAGAGTCGTCCGGATCTGTGTCGAAGCTAGCATCGACGTAACCCTTTACGACGAGCTCTTCGTCACCTCCATAAACGAGAAACATTTCCTTAGTCCTTTTCAGGTACTTAAGGATATTTTTGACCGTTGTCCAGTGTTCCATACCGGGATCACTTTGGTACCTCCCTACCAAACTTATGGCAAGGTTTATATCAGGTCTGGTACACAGCATGGCATACATAAGAGAGCCTACGGCTGAAGCGTAGGGGACAGAACTCATCTTCTCTCTATCTGGTGCCGTGGTCGGCGACTGAGTCTTACTCAATTTCATACCTTGCAAAACTGGCAAGAACCCTTTCTTTGAGTTTTCCATATTAAACGTCTTCAATATCTTGTCAAGGTATGTACTTTGCGAAAGACCTATGAGGCGTCTCGATCTATCTCTATGGATCTTGATGCCTAATATGTATGCAACTTCTCCAAGGTCCTTCATTGAAAAACTCTTGTTCAAATAGGCCTTTATGCTCTCCAACATCTCTATATTATTCCCCATCAATAATATGTCATCCACATACAGTATGAGGAAAGCTAGAGAGCTCCCACTCACTTTCTTATACAGACAGGCTTCTCCGTAAACCTGTATGAACCCAAACGCTTTAATCACCTCATTAAAGCGAATGTTCCAACTCCGAGATGCTTGCACCAGCGCACAGATGGAGCGCTGGAGCTTGCACACTTTGTTAGCACCCTTAGGGTCGACAAAACCTTCTGGTTG
Organism: Hordeum vulgare subsp. vulgare; assembly: GCF_904849725.1. NCBI lineage: Eukaryota > Viridiplantae > Streptophyta > Magnoliopsida > Poales > Poaceae > Hordeum > Hordeum vulgare. The sequence goes on from NC_058523.1 coordinate 550,134,452, forward strand.
CATCATATACAACTCTTCCTTAAGGTTCCCGTTAAGGAACATTGTTTTGACGTCCATTTGCCAAATTTCATAATCATAAAAGGCGGCAATCGCTAACATGATTCGGACTAATTTCAGCTTCGCTATGGGAGAGAAAGTCTCTTCGTAGTCAACTCCTTGAATTTGTCGAAAACCCTTTGCGACAAGTCGAGCTTTATAAACGGTTACATTACCGTTTGCATCAGTCTTCTTCTTGAAGATCCATTTGTTTTCTATGGCTCGCCGGTCATCGGACAAGTCCACCAAAGTCCATACTTTGTTCTCATACATGGATCCTATCTCGGATTTCATAGCTTCAAGCCATTTGTTGGAGTCCGGGCCCGCCATCGCTTCTTCATAGTTTGAAGGTTCACCGTTGTTTAACAACATGATTTCCATCACAGGGTTGCCATACCACTCTGGTGCGGAGCGTGCCCTCGTGGACCTTCGCGGTTCAGTAGTAACTTGATTCGAAGCTTCATGATCATTATCATTAACTTCCTCTTCAGTCGATGTAGGCGTCACAAGAACAACTTCCCGCGCTGCGCTACTATCCTATTCGAGAGGGGGTGTAATTACCTCATCAAGTTCTACCTTCCTCCCACTTACTTCTTTTGAGAGAAACTCTTTCTCTAGAAAGGATCCATTCTTGGCAACAAAGGTTTTACCTTCGGATCTAAGATAGAAGGTATACCCAATAGTTTCCTTAGGGTATCCTATGAATACGCATTTCTCCGCTTTGGGTTCGAGCTTTTCTGGTTGAAGTTTCTTCACATAAGCATCGCAGCCCCAAACTTTAAGAAACGACAACTTAGGTTTCTTGCCAAACCATAGTTCATACGGTGTCGTCTCAACGGATTTAGACGGTTCCCTATTTAAAGTGAATGTTGCAGTTTCTAATGCGTATCCCCAAAATGATAGCGGTAAGTCGGTAAGAGACATCATAGATCGTACGATATCTAATAAAGTGCGATTAAGACATTCAGACACTCCGTTGCGTTGCGGTGTGCCAGGCGGCGTCAGTTGTGAAACGATTCCACACTTCCTTAGGTGTGTGCCAAACTCGTGACTCAAATATTCTCCTCCACGATCAGATCGTAGACACTTAATTTTTCTGTCACGTTGATAGTCAACCTTACTCTGAAATTCCTTGAACTTTTCAAATGTCTCAGATTTGTGCTTCATCAAGTAGATATACCCATACCTACTCAAATCATCGGTGAGAGTGAGAACATAACGATAGCCACCGCGAGCTTCAACGTTCATTGGACCACACACATCACTATGTATTATTTCCAATAAGTTGGTTGCTCTCTCCATTATTCCTGATAATGGAGTCTTAGTCATCTTGCCCATGAGGCATGGTTCGCATGTGTCAAATGATTCAAAGTCAAGAGACTCTAATAGTCCATCAGTATGGAGCTTCTTCATGCGCTTAACGCCGATATGACCAAGGCGGTAGTGCCACAAGTATGTGGGACTATCATTATAAACTTTACATCTTTTGGTACTCACACTATGAATATGCGTAACATCACGATCGAGATTCATCAAGAATAAACCATTCACCAGCGGAGCATGACCATAAAACATATGACTCATATAAATAGAACAACCATTATTCTCTGGCTTAAATGAGTAGCCGTCTCGCATTAAGCAAGACCCTGATACAATATTCATGCTCAAAGCTGGTACTAAATAACAATTATTAAGGTTTAAAACTAATCCCGACGGTAGATGTAGAGGTAGCGTGCCGACGGCGATCACATCGACTTTGGAACCATTCCCGACGCGCATCGTCACCTCGTCCTTGGCCAGTCTCCGCTTATTCCGCAGTTCCTGCTTTGAGTTGCAAATGTGAGCAACAACACCGGTATCAAATACCCAGGAGCTACTACGAGCGCTAGTAAGGTACACATCAATAACATGTATATCACATATACCTTTAACGTTGCCGGCCTTGTTGTCCGCTAAGTATTTGGGGCAGTTCCGCTTCCAGTGACCCTTTCCCTTGCAATAGAAGCACTCAGTCTCAGGCTTGGGTCCATTCTTTTTCTTCTTCCCGGTATCTGGCTTACCGGGCGCGGCAACAACTTTGCCGTCTTTCTTGAAGTTCTTCTTACCCTTGCCCTTCTTGAAACTAGTGGTCTTGTTGACCATCAACACTTGATGCTCTTTCTTGATTTCTACTTCTGCAGACTTGAGCATCGAGTACAACTTGGGAATGGTCTTCTCCATCCCTTGCATGTTGTAGTTAAGCACAAAGCCTTTGTAGCTTGGTGGGAGAGACTCGAGGATTCTGTCAATTATAGCATCATTCAGAAATTCGACTCCAAGTGAAGTCAGACGACCGTGTAACCCAGACATTTTGAGTATGTGCTCACTGACAGAACTGTTCTCCTCCATCTTACAGCTAAAGAACTTGTCGGAGACTTCATATCTCTCGACACGGGCATGAGCTTGAAAAACTAGCTTCAGCTCTTGGAACATCTCATATGCATCGTGTTGCTCAAAACGCCTTTGGAGCCCCGTTTCTAAACTGTATAACATGCCACACCTAACCAGAGAGTAGTCATCACTCCGCGTTTGCCAGACGTTCAGAATGTCCTAGGCTGCTGTGGGAGCGGGGGGGGGGGGGGGGTCACCTAGCGGCGCATCAAGGACATAAGCCTTTTTAGCTGCTTCAAGGATGAGCTTCAAGTTGCGAACCCAGTCTGCATAGTTGCTACCATCATCTTTCAGCTTGTTTTTCTCTAGGAATGCGTTGAAATTGAGGTTGACGTTGGCCATCTACAATATTTATAAAGACAAATTTTAGACTAAGTTCATGACAATTAAGTTCATTTAATCAAATTAAGTATGAACTCCCACTTAAATTGACATCCCTCTAGTCATCTAAGTGATACATGATCCGTGTTGACTAACCCGTGTCCGATCATCACGTGAGACGGACTAGTCACCATGGTGAGCAACTTCGTGCTGATCGTATTCAACCATACGACTCATGTTCGACCTTTCGGTCTCTTGTATTCGAGGTCATGTATGTACATGTTAAGCTCGTCGAGTCAACCTAGGTGTTTCGCGTGTGTAAATCTGGCTTACACCCGTTGTATGCGAACGTTAGAATCTATCACACCCGATCATCACGTGGTGCTTCGAGACAACGATCCTCCACAACGGTGCACACTTAGGGGAATACATTCTCGAAATTTTAAGAGGGATCATCTTATTATGCTACCGTCGTTCTAAGCAATAAGATGAAAAACATGATAAACATCACAATGCAATCATATAGTGACATGATATGGCCATTATCATCTTTGCTCTTTTGATCTCCATCTTCAGGCATCGCATGATCATCATCGTCACCGGCGTGACACCATGATCTCCATCATCATGATCTCCATCAACGTGTCTCCGTGAAGTCGTCACGCCAACTACTACTATCACTACTACTATAGCTAACCATTAGCAATGAAGTAAAAGTAGCACATGGCGTTGCATCTCATATAAATAATTAAGACAACTCCTATGGCTCCTGTCGTTTGTCATACTCATCGACATGCAAGTCGTGAAACCTATTACAATAACATGATCATCTCATACACCATACATGCAACATCACAACTTTGGCCATATCACATCACATGTCAAACCCTGCAAAAACAAGTTAGACGTCCTCTAATTGTTGTTGCAAGTTTTATGTGGATGATTTGGGTTTCTAGCAAGAACGCCTTCTTACCTACGTGACAGCCACAACGATGATATGCCAAATCTATTTACCCTTCATAAGGACCCTTTTCATCAAATCCAATCCGATTAGAGTAGGAGAGACAGACACCCGCTAGCCACCTTTATGCACAATGTGCATGTCTGTCGGTGGAACCAGTCTCACGTAAGCGTACGTGTAAAGTCGGTCCGGGCCACTTCATCCCACAATACCGCCGGAAAAGAATAAGACTAGTAGCGGCAAGCAATTGATAAATCATCGCCCACAACCTTTTGTGTTCTACTCGTGCATAGAATCTACGCATAGAAAACCTGGCTCGGATGCCACTGTTGGGGAATGGGGCATAAATTCAAAATTTTCCTACGCATATTCAGATCTTCCTATGGAGAGACCAGCAACGAGAGAGGGGTGAGAGCATCTTCATACCTTTGAAGATCGCTAAGCGGAAGCGTTACTAGAACGCGGTTGATGGAGTCGTACTCGCAGCGATTCAAATCGGGTGTGATTCCGATCTAGTGCCGAACTACGGCACCTCCGCGTTCAACACACGTGCAGCCCGGTGACGTCTCCTGCACCTTGATCCAGCAAGGAGGAGGGAGAGGTTGGGGAAGAACTCCAGCAGCACGACGGCGTGGTGTCCATGGAGAGACAAGGTCTCTCGGCAGGGCTTCGCCAAGCACCGGTAGAGAGGAGGAGGAAGAAGGGCAGGGCTGCGCCGAGGGAGAGGGAAAAGTCTATCTTCCCAATGGCCAAAAGTGCCCATATATATAGGAGGAGGGGAGGGCTGCACCACCCCTAGGGTTCCCTCCCTAGGGGCCGGCGGCCACCAGATGGGAGAGGGGGGCGGCAGCCAGGGTGGGAGGGGGTGTGGCGCACCACCTGGTGGGCCTAAGGCCCACCTGCGCCTAGGGTTGCCCCATCTCCCCACCACTTGCGCATTGGGCTGGGTGTGGGAGGCGCACCAGCCCACTTAGGGGCTGGTTCCCTCCCGCACTTGGCCCATCTAGCCTCTCGGGGTCGTTGCCCCCCTTCGGTGGACCTCCGGGGCCACCTCCGGTGGTCCCGGTGGTCCCGGTACGTTACCGGTGATGCCCGAAACACTTCCGGTGTCCGAAACCATCTGTCCTATATATCAATCTTTACCTCCGGACCATTCCGGAGCTCCTCGTGACGTCCGGGATCTCATCCGGGACTCCGAAAAACTTTCGATAACCTCGTATAACAATTCCCTATAACCCTAGCGTCATCGAACCTTAAGTGTGTAGACCCTACGGGTTCGGGAGACAGGTAGACATGACCGAGACACCTCTCTGGCCAATAACCATAAGCGGGGTCTGGATACCCATGGTGGATCCCACTTGCTCCATGATGATCTCATCGAATGAACCACGATGTCAAGGATTCAGTCAATCCCGTATACGATTCCCTTTGTCTGTCGGTATAGAACTTGCCCGAGATTCGATCATCGGTATACCTATACCTTGTTCAATCTCGTTACCGGTAAGTCTCTTTACTCGTTTCGTAGCACGTCATCGTGTGACTAACTCCTTAGTCACATTGAGCTCATGATGATGTTCTACCGAGTGGGCCTAGAGATACCTCTCCGTCACACGGAGTGACAAATCCCGATCTCGATTCGTACCAACCCAACAGACACTTTCAGAGGTACCCGTAGTGCACCTTTATAGTCACCCAGTTACGTTGTGACGTTTGATACACCCAAAGCACTCCTACGGTATCCGGGAGTTGCACAATCTCACGGTCGAAGGAAAAGACACTTGACATTAGAAAAGCTTTAGCATACGAACAATACGATCTAGTGCTACGCTTAGGATTGGGTCTTGTCCATCACATCATTCTTCCAATGATGTGATCCCGTTATCAATGACATCCAATGCCCATGACCAGGAAACCATGATCATCTATTGACTAACGAGCTAGCCAACTAGAGGCTTGCTAGGGACACATTGTGATCTATTTATACACACATGTATTAATGTTTCCTGTTAATACAATTATAGCATGAACAATAGACGATTATCATGAACAAGGAAATATTATAATAACCATTTTATTATTGCCTCTAGGGCATATTGCCAACACTTCACATCTCAAAACTATATGCAAGGCATCAAACTTCTCATCATATTCATTGCACTTAATATGAAAGTTTTTATTGTATCCCTCTTGGATGCCTATTATATTAGGACTAAATTCATAACCTAAACCAATTACCATGCTGTTTCAAGAACTCTCAAAATAATATAAGTGTGTTTTTAGAGTTTAATAATTTCTATAAAACACAACACCGCCGTGCTCTAAAATATATAAATGAAGTACTAGAGCAACATTGCCTGGCTCAAAAGTTATAAGTGAAGCACAAAGAGTATTCTAATAAATTCACGATTCAACGTGTCTCTCTCTCAAAAGATGTCTGCAGCAAGGATGATTGTGGCAAACTAAATGATAAAGAATCATATCATACAAGACGCTCCAAGCAAAACACATATCATGTGGTCAACAAAAATATAGCCTCAAGTAAATTTACCAATGGATTGAAGACGAAAGAGGGGATGCCTTCTTGGGCATCCCCAAGCTTAGGCTCTTTAGTATCCTTGAATATGGCTTGGGGTGCCTTGGGAATCCCCAACCTTAGGCTCTTTCCACTCCTTATTCCATAGTCCATCAAATCTTTACCCAAAACTTGAAAACTTCACAACACGAAACTCAACAGAAAACTCATGAGACCCGTTAGTATAAGAAACATAAATCACCACTTTAGGTACTGTTGTGAACTCATTCTTTATTTATATTGATGCAATATTTACTGTATTCCAACTTCTCCATGGTTCATACCCCCCGATACAACCCATATATTCATCAAAATAAGCAAACAACACAAAGAAAACAGAATTTGTCAAAAACAGAACAGTCTGTAGCGATCTGTTTACTTCGAATACTTCTGTAACTCCGCAAATTCTAAAAAATTAGGAAGATCTGGGAAATTTGTAAACCAATCTTGTTTAAAACATTGTGATCAAAATCACATTCTAGTGAATTTACAAAATTCCTGGACTGAGAGCAAAAGTTTTTGTTTTTCTGCAGAATCAACTTGCAAACACCGTAGACCATCCCAAAGGTTTTACTTGGCTCAAACACTAATTAAAACAATAAAACACAATTATTACAGAAGTAATAACATGTGCATCGCACAAAAACAGAAGCAAAAAACAAAAGCACAACAAATAAAATTGGGTTGCCTCCCAACAAGCGCTATTGTTTAAAGCCCCTAGCTAGGCATAGATAATTTTAATGGTGCTCTCGCGGAAGACAAGAATTGAAGCACAAATAGAGCATCATATAGCATGTCAAAATCACATTTAAGTCTAACATACTTCCTATGCATAGGAATTTTATAAGCAAATAAATTACCAAGGTAAGCAGAAACTAGCATATGTAAGGGAGAAGAATAAAGCATTGACAATCTCCACATAACGAGAGGTAAATTAGTAATATGAAAATTTCTAGGAACATATTTTCCTCTCCCATAATAATTGCATGTAAGATCATACTCAAATTCAACAATATAGCTATCATATAAAACTTTCTCTTCATGATCTACACGCCTGCAAAGTTGACACTCTTCCACAATAGTGGAATTATCATCAAATAAAGTCATGACCTCTCCAAACCCACTTTTATCAAAAATTTCATAAGATTGAACATTATCCAAATATGTGGGTTCTAAAGTTGACACTCTTCCAAACCCACTTTCATTATTATTGCAAACACTATTATCGAGATCACATTCATCATGAGGCTTAAATAAATTTTCCAGGTCATAAGAAAAATCACCCCAATCATGATCATTGCAATAAGTAGTGGACATAGAAAAATTAGCATCCCCAAACTTGGGATTTTGCATATTATTAGCACAATTGACATTAATAGAATTTATAGTAAAATCAATGCAATCATACTTTTTAATCAAGGAGGTATCATGAATAACTTTATAAATTTCTTCTTTCAACACTTCATCAAAATTTTCAGATTCATGATTTTCAAACAAAAATTCATAGAGATAATCAAGTGCACTCAACTCACTAGCAATTGGTTCATCATAATTTGGCCTTTTGAAAAGATTAGCAAGTGGATGAGGATACATATCAATAGTTTTTTAGCAAGCGAAGATGCAAGCAAATATGAGGACCATGGCAACACAAGCAAACAAAAAGAGAGCCGGCGAGAAAAAGGCGAATAAAACGACAAATTGGTGAAGTGGGGGAGAGGAAAATGAGAGGCAAATGGCAAATAAAGTAATCATAAGAGATGAGTTTGTGATGGGTACTTGGTAGGCATGATCTTCCTATGTATCCTCCCGGGCAACGACGCGAGAAATCCTTCTTGCTACCTCTTGAGCTTGCGTTGGTTTTTCCTTGAAGAGGAAAGGGTGATGCAACGAAGTAGATAAATATTTCCCTTAGTTTGTTGAGAACCAAGGTATCAATCCAGTAGGAGGAAAAGCAAGGCTCCAATAATAGTACCTACACAAATAATCAAACACTTGCACCCAACGCTATAAAGGGGTTGTCAATCCCTTCAGAGTTATTTGCAAGGATGAGATCTGATAGAGATAGATATAAAAGATTACGGAAACAAAAGTAAATAAATTTCAGCAAAGTATTTTTTGTATTTTTGGTTTATAGATCTGAAAATATAATATGGAAAATAGACCCGGTGGCCATAGGTTTCACTAGAGGCTTCTCTCATAAAGGAAAATAATACAGTGGATGAACAAATTAGTGTCGAGCAATTGATAGAAAAGCGAATAATTATGAAGATATCTAAGGCAATGATTATGCATATAGGCAACATGTCCGTATCAAGTAGACCGAAATGATTCTGCATCTACTACTATTACTCCACACATCAACCGACTCCTTCCTGCATCTAGAGAAGTATCGAGTGCCCACACTGAGGCGTGGTCCGGGTCGTTGCCGACCTATTCCGGCACCATGTCCGTTTTGGCGAACGGGGAGCGGCGCCCTGCATTACACCGACCGTACCTCATATGTTGTCGCACAATGCACAGGGTCGCAAATACCACGGCTGGAGAGCGTGTGGCATCGCCAAGACAGTAGCCTCCAAGGTAGTGGAGGATGCGGTGACACACCTTGGCGGTCGCATGTGGCATATCCTTCTTTATCGACGGACGGTGTCATCCTTGTTGCGAGGAGGGTCCGTCAATCCGTTCATACCGTGGTGCGACTAGGGCAACATGAGCTCATCCTTCATGCGGTGGAGGCGCTGGGGGGATGCCAGCTACTATTTCATCCGGCCACATTTCAATGGAATTTGGACACTTTTTACATCAAACAGAATGATTTTCACTTAAATATAGTCTAAATGAACTCTGGTTGGCTATGAGCCCTAAAACTCAAGCTCCACCTCCACGAAGTCGGCAAGTGGCTAATCGACCGATGTCGATGATCCCGTGAGGCTTAGCTTCAACGAGAGGGGATGAGCGGTGGCCTTCATGGGTCCCCAGCGCCAACGGCCTCCCATGATCTACCCTTCCTCGCTACCAGCAGCATCTCTAGATGCGTTGTCTTTGTCATCATGGCATATGGGTGCGGCCGACACAGATCTGTCAAGGTTGTTTGTGCCCTAAAATTCATCTACCTCCTTGATACGTCTCCATCGTATCTATAATTTTTGATTGTTTCATGCCAATATTCTACAACTTTCATATACTTTTGGCAACTTTTTATACTATTTTTGGGACTAACATATTGATCCAGTGCCTAGTGCCAGTTCTTGTTTGTTCCATGTGTCGTGGGTATAAGCCTGACAGTAGATGTGTAGGGTACGAATGAGATGGGCAGAGTCCTAGCTACGGCGAGGTTGTATGAGTTCAGGCCCCTCTATGGTGGAGGTAATAGCCCTACGTCTCAGTGCTCTTGGAGCTTGTTACCGAGTGTAATATGGAGTACAATGTTTTTCTAACCCTTTTACCAGTGGGGGAGGGCGGCTTATATAGAGTGCGCTGCTCTCCACAACGGTTCTGATTCAAGGGTGGAGTAGTGGCGATTGAATGCATGCGTTACAGGTAACGTATGCTATAAATGCTAGTTAATGCACCCGGAAACGCACGGCAGTTTCCCTCCAGGGAGGTTACGACGCACCGAGTGTATCCAGTCGGTAGGTCCGGTGTCCTCCAATTCTTAGTCTCCGACTGGTTGATCTTGAGCCCGTTACCGACTGGATGATGGGGGCACCTTAATACAGTGGGCATACTTAAGGTCTTGTCCCTTGCGTGGGGTAGTCCTTGGGTAGGACCTGTAGGACAGGCCTATGACCCTACCCTAGGACTATGACCCCATCATTAGTCCCCGAATGGATTGGGGTTGAAACGTCAAAGCAGTGCTCGATGCTCAGATCTGACTGGACTAGGTTCGGCTTAGGCGTTGCTTGCCTCTATCCATTCTATCTCTCTTGGCCGATGATCCGAGTGAATGTGTTCTGCAGAACGGACTGTCGGGAACCGAGTGCCTTCGCGGCATCTTTTGACACGACCGGTCAACTGACAGCGGCGGATTTTCCGGGATCTCAAATTTCGGGTTCCGCGCGCTTAGCGGGGGCGACGTCAGCGCGCTCGAGTAGCGCCTGACTCCTCGATCCTCGCGCCTTCAACTCTTCCATCGATATCGCCGCGGCTGGTTGGGCGGATAAGATTTCGGGCCCGCTCGCCAGCGACCCAGTCGGTGCTCTATTTAACTCCGGCCGACGAGACCCTTCGGTTACGCTCGCCGAATCCTCTGCTCTCGCTTGCTCCGTCTTCCTCGCCACCTCTTGCGCTCATACACCTTTCTCTTCCCATCTTTCTCGGAAGCTCGCCATCGCCGCCATGACCAAGGGCCAGACCAGCAAGATGGAGGCAAGGAAGAAGAAGGGCAAGGCGGCGGCTGCTCAGCGGCGGCAGCGGCCATTGCCAGCGGGATGGATCCAGGGAGATTTTCTCCCCTCCACAGTGACGGAGGGGGACCTGCTGGAGCTGGTAGAGCATGGCCAGCTTGTGCATAAATCTTGGAGGTTGCCGGCAGACGACGAGGTTGAGCCGGCGCCACGGGAGGGGGAGCGCGTCTTGCTCCTCAGCCACGTTCACCGAGGTTTCTCTCTGCCCCCCACCCTTTCTTCAAGGGTATTATGAATCATTTTGGTGCACAACTCCATCACTTCCCTCCGAATGCCATTGCCCACCTTTCTGCCTTCATTGTTCTGTGCGAATGCTTTATCGGTTGCCCCCTCATTGGGGTTTATTCAAACATATCTTCTCCGCCCGCTCTCAAACCATCAAACGTCTCAGTCAGTCGTATGACAAGACGCATCTCCTCCAGCTCTGCGGGGGTTTAGGGTTTCAGAAAAAGAGTCGTAGTAGCTACCCTGCTCTCCAGTTGAACGAGTCGGTTAGGAACTGGCAGTCGACGTGGTTCTACTGCCAGGACGTAGCCTGTCCGAATGCATCGACTGGGCTACCTCCATTTAGTCTAGACCGCCCTGCTCCACCCAAGCAACTCGCCCTCTCGAAAGCCGAGAGGAATGACATCCAGCCTTTGGTCGAGGCACTCGCGGATGTTGTCAGGAGGGGGGTCACCGGTATTGACCTGTTGGAAGTCTTCATCGGTCGGCGGATCCAGCCTCTTCAAGCTCACCACCATGCTATGTGGCTCTACACAGGGCCCGAGGATTCCACACGGACCGTTGCGGTGGGCATACTCGAGGAGAAGGTGACCTCGATAGTGCTTCAAATCACGGGACCTTGCGAGAACCCTAAAGGAGCTCGCCGAGTGGTGCCTTACAGCACGGACAATCAGGTGAGTAGCATTAGCCGAATATATCGAACTGTTTTGATTTCAGTCGTTCATTTATATCCTCGTGTGATGCTTAATGTTTCCGACTGAATCTCATGTAGGAATGGACCAACTGGTCCTCCCCTGTCTCGAACGGGGATCCGGAAGAGGAGGAGGAAGAAGGTAGCCAGGAGGGGAGCGTGGATAGCGCGGAATATGTCTCTGACAGCAGGGAGTCGGAGAAGGAGGACAACGAGGAGGAGGAAGAAGACGAAGAGCGTGACTCTCCGCCTCCACCGCCGGAACAGCGGAGTAAGCGTCGGCATGAGCCTGTCGTCCCTTCGGCTCCCCCCCCCCCCGCATTGTCGAGTGCTCTACCTACCGCTCCATCGGTCCAGAGTGCTCGAGGCACGAAGAGGTCCAGGGACGTCTCCGCTGAGCCTGCAGGCCAATCTCCCAGGGCGCCCAAACCGAGTGGGCCCAAACCTCGGAGGGCTCTGCCGCGCATGAGGGTTGCCATCCCCGTCACATCCACGTAAGTGAATCCAACTCTCGGCTTTTTATGTTATCCGAGTGAACTCCCGCTTTACAAGTCGAATGGGCTTCACTTGACAGGGTCGCCACTTCTACAACCTCTCCGGTCCGCCAAGGGGATGACCCCATGGACACAGACAACGTCGTCTCGTCCCAGCCAGGTATGTTGTAGGAGAGTCAGGTGTTTTATTCCTGTAGACTGTACTATCCTTTTCTTTTTCTGAATCATCATGCTATTCGGCTTGTCAGGGGCGATTCACCCGAACGAAGACGGGCAAGGGAGAGCCGAGGCGGCCGCGGAGCCTGTCGTGGAGCCTGTCCTTGAGGCTGCTCTTCCTGCTGCTGCCCCTGCCGCCGACGCTCCGCCGACTGAAGTGCCTCCACCGACCGAACCAGTGCCGGTGGGTGACGAACTAACTGGGGCGAATCTTGGGATGCCCCAGGATCTTCCCACGATTCCCGGTTCGTCGAATGTTGAATTCAGCATTCGGTGTGTCCCAGAGGAGCAGGTGGGAGCGGCCAAGGTAGCCATGATCCAAGCGGAGCTGATGACCGGGGAGGCCAAGAAGGCTTATGACTCCGTTACGGCTTTGTACCAGCGGAGCTTGGAGCTGTGCGACGACATCCGAGTAAGTAGTCTAGTAAGTACTTACTTTTCTTTTGTAACCCACTGGGTGTTGTCGTAGTCTGTTGTTTGCAATGGGTTCACTCTGAGTGAACCCAGTGGGTGTAGTCCCCGAGACTTCTGTCGAGTGCTTGCACCGACAGTTGTCTTTATACATTTGGTCTTTATTTTTGTCGTGTCCATAGACAAGATTTCTGAGTGCAAGTACTTACTGCAGTCGGAGCACTCTTGCGGTAAGAGTTCCCTAGAGTAAACTGCACACATGTGGAGTAGCTTTAGCCTCGGAGGCGTAGGTGAAACCGTGCACCTCAATAGGGCAGACCTGCTTGAGGTGCATGCCAGTGGGGCCACTCTTAGTGAACCCACTGGGTGTAGTCCCCGAGACCGCTGTCGACTGCTTGCGTCGGCAGGGGTCTGAAGAACGTAGTGTGTATTGAGAAAGTTGCTGATAACCCTTTGTTTCGTTTTGTAGAAAACGTGTGAGATGGGGAGCACTTATGAAGCCTTGAGGGCTGAGAAGAACCACTATGCTGGTGAACTAGAAGCCGCAACGCTCGCCATGACTGGCATGAAGAACGCGCTGGAAGTTCGAGAGAAATCCTTGGAGGAGGCGCTGGAGGCAAACAGGGCGTTGGTGGCGGAGGTGGAGAGGCTGAAGAAACAGAGGACCGAAGTGTATGATCAAATGACTGCTTGGAACAAACGATGGACAGCTCAGGAGAAGTATGTGAACGACTGGGCTGTCCAGATGATGAGTCGTCTGGCTGGTAAGTCTGATGATTTGTCGAGTGGTTGTATCTTGTGACGAACACTCGGTTTGTAATTTCTATTTTCTCGTTTGTTGCAGATTTTTGTGGTGACGCCGAAGCTGAAGCGGCGGCCGTGGAACGATCCATGAAGGACAATGTACCACTCAGCGAGGACGCCAACCGGAATCTACTCCGTGCTTATATCCGCGTAGGCAAAGTGGGTCCGTTCATCAACCGACTGAGAGAAATCTTTGGCCGCATTGAGAAGGAGCTTTGGCCGGAAGAGGAGTCGCGGGAGAAGATGGAGACTCTGTTGGGGCGACTGGGGGAGATTCCGGCCCGAGTGCAATCTTGGAAGAAATCGGCAGCGCGTTGCGGTGCTGATGTGGCGCTGTCCTTGGTCCGAGTCCATTGCAAAGAAGTGCGGGAAGATAAGCTGAAAGCCTTGAAAGTTGCCAACACGAAGAAGCTTCAATTCGAAGACTTCATGGAGACATTCTTGGAGACTGCGACCCGCATTGCTGATGGAATCGACCTGGATACCTTTGTGGAACCCTCCAGTCCTGACGCGGGCCCAGCTGAGTCATGATCGAACTTTATCCTCGGTATGCCGAGTGTTTACCTGTACGATATTCTGGCCACTTCTGTTGGCAGTCATACTTTTGGATCGGTGCGGGTAAGCTTGATCCGCACCGAGTCTGTTATCGTGTCTAGACTGTTGGAGTGACAACGAAAACACTTATTCTTTTGCTTGAATGCTGTTTGGAGTTGAACACTAAATGTGTACTCGTAAAATATTAGGACTTAGGTGATTCATGATCAGTGCTAAATTCTCGAGTGTAACATATAGAGCACACTCGGAGGAGTGATTAGTACTTAGGCGATGCGTGATCGCAACTAAGTCCCCGAGTGCGACGTAAAGTGCACACTCGGAGGTAGTTAATACTTAGGCGATGCAGGGTCGCAGCTAAGTCCCCGAGTGTGACGCAAAATGCACACTCGGAGGAAGGTAATAATTAGGTGATGCGTGATCGCAGCTAAGTCTCCGAGTGTGACGCAAAGTGCACACTCGGAGGAAGGTAATACTTAGGCGATGCAGGGTCGCAGCTAAGTCCCCAAGTGTGACGCAAAGTGCACACTCGAAAGTAGTTAATACTTAGGCGATGCAGGGTCGCAGCTAAGTCCCCGAGTGTGACGCAAAGTGCACACTCGGAGGAAGTTAATACTTAGGCGATGCAGGGTCGCAGCTAAGTCCCCGAGTGTGACGCAAAGTGCACACTCGGAAGTAGTTAATACATAGGCGATGCAGGGTCGCAGCTAAGTCCCCGAGTGTGACGCAAAGTGCACACTCGGAGGAAGGTAATACTTAGGCGATGCGTGATCGCAGCTAAGTCCCCGAGTGTGACGCAAAGTGCACACTCGGAGGAAGTTAATACTTAGGCGATGCGGGATCGCAGCTAAGTCCCCGAGTGTGACGCAAAGTGCACACTCGGAGGTAGTTAATACTTAGGCGATGCAGGGTCGCAGCTAAGTCCCCGAGTGTGACGCAAAGTGCACACTCGGAGGAAGGTAATACTTAGGCGAGTGATCGCAGCTAAGTCTCCGAGTGTGACGCAAAGTGCACACTCGGAGGAAGGTAATACTTGTTGCATGTTTTTTGTTTCGCAGAATATCCATACCAAACGAAGTCCAAACGTAATAAAAACTTACGGGGATTTTTTTGGAATATTTATGATTTTTGGGAAGAAGAATCAACGCGAGGCGATGCAAGGAGTGCCCACAAGCCCTGTCGCCGCGGCCAGGGGGTGGTCCCGCGGCAGGCAGGCTTGTGGCTACTCCTTAAGGCGGTTGGAGACCTTCTTTCGCCGCAAGAAAGATAATATCCGGAAGAAAATCGTGTTAAAATTTCAGCCCAATCGAAGTTACGGATCTTCGGGAATTTAAGAAACGGTGAAACGCAGAATCTGGAAGCGCAGAAACAGAAGGACACACAGAGAGAGAGAGAGAGATCCAATCTAGGAGGGGCTCTCGCCCCTCCGCCGCCATGGAGACCATGGACCAGAGGGAAAACCCTTCTCCCATCTAGGGAGGAGGTCAAGGAAGAATAAGAAGGAGGGGGACTCTCTCCCCTCTCTCCCGGCGGTGCCGGAACGCCGCCCGGGACATCATCGTGTGACGACAATCTACACTAACACCTCCGTCATCTTCACCAACATCTCCATCATCTTCCCTCATCTATATTCAGTGGTTCACTCTCCCGCAACCCGCTGTACCCTCTACTTGAACATGGTGCTTTATGCTACATATTATTATCCAATGATGTGTTGCTATCCTATGATGTTTGAGTAGATTATCGTTGTGTTATCGGTGATTGATGAATTGCTATGGTTGGTTTAATTTGCTTGTGGTTATGTTGCTGTCCTTTGGTTCCCATCATATGATCGCGCGTGTGGATCACACCATAGGGTTAGTTGTATGTTGATAGGACTATGTATTGGCAGGCTAGAGTGACACAAGCTTCAAACCTAGCATAGAAATTGATGCATATGCGATTGAAGGGGGACCAATATATCTTATTGCTATGGTTGGGTTTTACCTTAATGAACGTTAGTAGTTGCGGACGCTTGCTAATAGTTCCAATCATAAGTGCATAGAATTCCAAGTAAGGGATGACATGCTAGCAGAGGCCTCTCCCACATGATACTTGCTATTGATCTAGTACGTAGTCAATTGCTTAGGGACAATTCGGAAACTCCTACCACCACTTTTCCACACTCGTTAGACACTCGTAGTTGTTTCTTTATCTAACCAACCTCTAGTTTTATTTACGTGTTCTTTACTTTCTTGCAAGCCTTTAGTATCACTTCTACAAAGTACTTCTAGTTTCATACTTGTTCTAGGTAAAACGAACGTAAAGTGTGCATAGAGTTGTATCGGTGGTCGAACGGGGAATACGCGGATACAAAAAGAGAAATATGAGACACATTCCTTCGATGTTCGCGGACAAATGAAGAGCCGCATTTGCAAGTTCCATGGTAGATGCTCTTCGGAGCTAGGGCCACGCAACTCCGGAAACACATCCCACTTCCACAACAGGCCAGGCACGGAGGATCCATGCTTCCTCCGTCCCGATACCTCTTTTGTGCAGCAGACACCCTACATTTTCGACAGGTACGTCCGTACGTACGCACGCCAGCACCACCGGCATTAACACCCGCGAATCCTTCCACGCCGTCATTACGCCCGAGCAACACGCACAGCTGCCCACCTTACGTGCACAATTAAACGTCCACCTGCGTTACACCTACCTGACCTCCCTTCCGTGCACGAAAGAATTAACCAGCCAAAGCCGAACAGAAACCCCGGTGCGCCCCTCCTCACAAGAACACGCAGCGCAGGGCCGGCCACAGCGGGGCGAGCCGCAGGGGATCCGGGGCCGCGCGGCGGGACACGGTCACTGTGAAAGCTCACCGCACCTCTCGCCCGCGCCCGCCCGCCCGCCCTTTCGCGGATCCCCTGGCGAAACAGCAGACGCCGAGCAGGCTCCAGTGGCCCGCCCCGCCCCATCATTTGCTGGCGCTGGGCTGGCTAGCCTCGGCGTTCGCTGTTCGGCGCGGCGCACCGGGACGGCTATAGTAATCCGAGCCTAATCGAGTGCTCCAATCCCCACGCCTCCGAGCCTGCCGCCTCGGCTCCGAGTCTACTCGGACGGGTTCGCCTCGCGGCCCTCGTTTCCCCCCGCGTATTGCCCGCACGGGCCTGGAGGGGCCTTTGTGCGTAAACCAGGTCTTTCAACATACTACATACGTTTCTAAATATGAAACCTTTTAAATATTTTAACATTAACTAAATGCGAAACAAAACGAGTGAATGTACATTTTAAAAACGTGTCTATGTATTTTCATACGTAGTCCCTATTGAAATCTCAAAATATCTTATTACATTTAAAATCGATCGGCAAACCCCTAGCTTCCTAGTGACCAGTCTCCTGGGTGGTTGTCCTAAAATAATAAAGGCTATGTGAATTACCGCAGAAAAAATAAAAGGTGCACTTGTATTTAACTTTGGCATGCACTCCTCTAATTAGTATTTTTATTTTCTCAATAATGCAGATATTTCACGTATAAACAAGCAAACATCATATCCGAATATTTCTTTTAACACACTAGCACACGAAACCGATGAACGCTTGCTCTGCTGCCTTGATGTTCTCGTGACCTGGGGCGATGGAGTATACATCAAACTAATGATTCAATCATACAACTCGAAGGTAACGTGTCATGCTTGGGCGTAAATGCGAATATTTTGCATATGAATAAGCAGCAGTATATCATAATATTTCTTTTGATACACTGATGCACGGTGCTGGTAAACGCTCGCACTGCTGTCTTGATGCACATCCAACTAATGATTCGATCATACAACTCAAAGGTAACGTGGCATGCCTGGGCGTAAATGCGAATATTTTGTATATAAATAAGCAACATTATATCATAATATTTCTTTTGATACACTCGCAAGCGCGCCCACATCTCCTACGCCGGCCTCGATGTTCTCGTGACCTGGGACGGTGGAGTGCACATCCAACCCATTATCCTTTTAGAAGCCCGGAGGTGACATTTCATGCCTCGGCGTAAATGCGAATATCTCGCATATAAATAAGCAACCACATATAAAGAAAAGTTTGCGATGCATTGGTGCGTGATGTTGGTAAATGCTCCCAAGTCTCGTACGCCAATCTCAATTTCATCTTGGCACAATGCGGTGGAGTGTACATTCGATCAAACAGCCTGAAGGTGACACCGCATGGCTGGATGTAAATGCGAATATTGCACATATAAAAAAGCAGCCACACACTAAAAATGTTTCATAAGATACACTAGCGCGGCGTCGGTAAACACTCCATGCTGCCTACGTGAGCCTCGACATCCTCGTGACCCAGGACGGTGGAGTGTACATTGGACCGATCGACATAAATGCAAATATTTCACAATAAATCAGCAGCCTCAAATCGAAATATTTCTTGGTATCCAAAGCACAAAGGTGGTCTCGAGGTTGTTGGCCACATTCTTCTACCAACAGCATTTTTTTGCCATATATCCTACTACTAGTGGCAGCAAGCCAAAGAGGAATGCCACTCTACTAAAATAGCAGGTTCCCGGGGCGCGCTTCCGCAAAAAGGCACGGCGCCCGCCTGTCATCCGAACCTTCCTGAACCCGGCTCACGATTCCGAGCCGCGGATCAAACCCCACCCCACCCCACCCCCACACCCCACAGTACCCTCTCCTCCCCCCTCCCTCGCTCCCTGTCTCCCTCCTCCCTCTCTCCTCTGTCCCATCTGCTCCTCTCCCCTCTTCCTCCGAGGCGGTGCTAGCCGAGCCCAGCCACCCGCCGGCTCGCCAGCACCCGGGGCGCGCGCTCGCGCCCGCCGCCCGCTCGCCCGCCCGGACTCAGCGCGCCGCCCCGCCAGCGAGCCGCGGCCGATCGAGCATTACCGTCGGCCGCCCCGTCGCCCGATTCCCGCGGGATTTCCGCCCCCCCGGGCCGCGGGACCGCCCCCAGCCGGTAATGTGGCCTCTGATCCCTTCGTTCCCCGCGAATTCGGGCCCGATTCGGCCGTCTCCCACACTGATTTCCGCTGTTTCTGTCCCGTTTTGTGTTCTCGTGGCTGCAGAATGGCGCAGAGCAATTGGGAAGCGGATAAGATGTGAGCGAGCTGCTGCCTCCCTCCCTCCCTCCCTCGCTCCATGTGTTCGTTGTTTGGGGGACGGGTTTTCCGCTGCTCTGTTTTCGGCTAATTTTTTTTGCTGGTGGTGGTGGTGGTGCAGGCTCGATGTGTATATCTACGACTACTTGCTCAAGCGGAACCTCCAGACGACCGCCAAGGCGTTCATGGCGGAGGGGAAGGTCGCTGCCGACCCAGTTGGTGAGCATCCACCCCCAGCTGCCCCGTAGCTGTCCGAGTGTCCATGTGCTGTTTTTTTTGGGTTAGGTTGGTTTGTGAGGAGCGTGCGTCTGTAGGTGGGGACGGGAATTCGGAATGTGGAGTGGTTTGCCACTTTCCCAGTGTTCTCAGCTTAGGCTGCTCTGAGAATTCGAGCGTAATGGTGGGTTCGTGCTAGCTAAGTACCAGGGCGGTGGGAATCCCCCATCTCAATTGACCCAGTGGGCGGTTTGGTGACAAATCGGGGCAGGGAGTTCAAGGCCTTGTGGGTCGTTTTGCAGAGTTTTGGGGGAAAATTCGGCACGGATGCTGGGTTCACTGGGTGGAATTATGAGACTTGAAGCTAAATAAGGTGGAATATTTCAAATTTCAAGAGAGGTTTGAGAGATTTGAGGTCCAGTTGGGTGAAGCTTTTGCGGGAGTCATTCCCCTGAGCTGTGCAAAAATAGTGTTCAGTAACTGTCATCATCGCGAGGATGGTGGTGATTGTGGTACATTCGTGCTCCGGATGTTGTTTACATGCTTTTACTCATCTTACTTGATCAAGGCTACAATTTATTATACCTGTGCTTGGTGGCTTAACTAACACTCTTGTTGATCTGGTTTGTTGGGAGTATGGAGTAGTTGGCTGTTAGCGTCTTTAGTTGTCAGATAGTACATGAATGTATTGTATGGATGTGCTGTGCTGTGCTGTGCTGTGCATGCAAAGCAGAACAGCAAACGTGAATTATCTTGGGATAGCATTACCATGCAGTAACGAGTTTCTTGATGGTGATTTGGATGAAGGTCGCTGTTATTCCCCATAGGGATGATTTGGATCTTCATGTCAAATGTGTTCTGTTTTGATTAAAGTGGATTGAAGATTCAGATAGATTTACTATGTCTAGTTAGTAGGGTTAATTATACATGTGAGTTCTTCTGATAGATTATATAGACGACTAGTTGACGATGCTATTTTACAAAAGCTGTTGGAGTTGTCACTTGTCAGTCCTACTGAACACTACCAAAGAAGGAAACAACCTATAAACAGAAATTAAGAATGTACAGTTTGACCTGTTAGTTTCTGAGTAACAAGTGTTTAGAGTTTCATTGTCATGGGGCGCATACCTAATTTCTTTACGGAGGGAGGACTATAGTTGTATAGCAGAATTGGATGCGCACGGCTTCTAGAATCTACATTAGTTTATATTACGATATGAACAGTAGTAATCAATGTATCCTAAAGGAGCCGATCTACCACATGGCTAGTGGCACATATTCACATATGGAAAGAGAACTAGAGTGGAAAACAGCACCGCACATGCAAGGTAAAATTAGTAACATGAGCAGACTGGACAGGCACACAATGCCATACATGGGAATTGAACTCATATCCTTAGGAAATTGTGTGAAACAGAATAGTTGCCATTTTAGTCATATCCTTAGGAAATGGTATGAAACAGAAACAGTTGCCATTTTAGTACCTTCCAACACCTTATGCATGTGGTATTCATTCATTTTATTAATTATATTGTTGTTGTTGTTGTTGTTATTGTTGTTATTATTATTATTATTATTATTATTATTTTGTAGATGTATAGGAGACTCATCCAAATACCACTGTGGTTAATTTTGACTTGTCATGCAGCAATTGATGCTCCTGGGGGCTTTCTCTTTGAGTGGTGGTCTGTCTTTTGGGATATATTTATTGCAAGGACAAATGAGAAACATTCGGAGGTTGCAGCAGCTTACCTAGAGGTAGATTGGGAATTGCCAATTTGCGTAGTCACTCACCATGCATGAGTTCATATTTTGATAGGACATTCTTATGCCATCTATATTTCTTTGAATACAGGCACAACAAATAAAAGCGAGAGAGCACCAGCAGCAGATGCAGATGCAACAATTGCAACTCATCCAACAAAGGCATGCTCAAATGCAGCGAACTAATTCAGGCCACCCTTCGCTTAACGGTCCAATCAATGGCCTAAACTCCGATGCCATTCTGGGGCCATCGACAGCTAGTGTTTTAGCTGCTAAGATGTACGAAGAGCGCTTGAAGCACCCTCATCCAATGGACTCCGAAGGATCGCAGCTTATCGATGCTAGTAGGATGGCTCTTCTTAAGTCGGCTGCAACAAACCATACAGGGTGATCCACCAGATCTCAGCCCAACTTTTTGATAGTTTTTTCAAAAGGAGAAGACATATTATGTATTGGTGTATTATTGTTATTCTCACTAAAACATTGTTTTTTTTTTTTGGAAACAGGCAATTAGTTCCTGGAAATCCTGGAAATGTATCTACTACACTGCAACAGATGCAGGCTCGGAATCAACAAACAATTGTGGGTTACAGCACCCTTTCTTGTTTTATTTCAGTTCACAGTTTCTTCCATTAGTCACTGAATGAACACTCTGATTTCTAACAGGATATTAAGAGTGAAGGCAACATGGGTGTTGCCCAAAGATCTATGCCCATGGATCCATCTTCCTTATACGGACAGGGAATAATTCAGCAAAAACCTGGATTAGGTGGTGCAGGTAGCTTTCCTTGATTTCCTTTTGAGTCAGCAATTGGCAAAAAATGCATTGCTGTGTTGAACTTGCTGTCCTTCCTGTCTTTTTGCCATAGAATTGCGCGAACCAAATTTCTAGATGAAAGCTTATGCACTTTTTATGCTTCAAAGTGCATTGTTACCATCTCTTGTTTCTATCCTGATAAACACCATTTTGAATGATAGGTAACCTATTATGCTTCTTGTATGATGGCCTAGATGGACTTCCAGTAACTTAACTTCTCATTGACCTCTGTGTAGCTTATGGGTATGCAATAGATTTGTAATGTTAGAAGCTAATGCATATGGAAACCATACTAAATTTGTTTTTCTGAGGTTATTTAGTCGGTGGGACTATCTCCTGGATATAACGTGATATATTACTTAGCAAATGTTCTCAAGATGAAAATTATCTTTCTCTCGCTTTGTTCATTCTGCTTTTGTGGTGAGGTGTCTTCTCCTGTCAACAGGACTGAACCAAGGAGTGAGTGGTCTACCCTTGAAGGGCTGGCCATTAACTGTAAGTTCTCAAATATTTATTGCCTCCCATATACTATGTTTGTTCTTGAATCTAATTACCATCTTACAGGGAATAGACCAACTTCGGCCAAATATTGGTGCCCAAATGCAGAAGCCATTTCTTTCAACACATTCACAGTTCCAACTTATGTCACCTCAACAGCAGCAGCAACTCTTAGCACAGGCTCAAGTACAAGGGAGCCTTAACAACTCAACTAATTATGGGGATATGGACCCCCGCAGATTTACAACACTGACCAGGGGTGGCATGAATGGTAAAGATGGACAACCTGCTGGGACTGATGGCTGCATTAGTTCCCCGATGCAATCAAGTTCACCAAAAATTAGATCAGACCAAGAATATCTCATGAAGGTTTGTCTATTCTGGAAGTTTCTATTCCTTACATGGAGTTTGGTCTTAAGAGTTTTTTTTTATTTAGCACTATAGTGTTGGAATCTAACTATGGTGGAAAGTTATCCAGATGCAGCAAACATCTTCTCAGCAATCACAGGAGCATCTTCAGCAGCAGCAGCAGCAGCAGAACCAGCAACAGCAGCAGCTAAATCAGCAGCAAATGCAACAGGTATTGACATCATGCTCAACCCCAGGAATTTATCTTCTATACTTGGAAGTTAATTCGTTTGCAAATTTACTCTTAGAGAGTTAAAATTCTACCTTTGGATTTATCTTCTTTTCTTAGAAATTATTTAATGTGAAATTTATTCTTATATAGTTAAAATACCATTCTAGAAAAACTAGGCCTGAGGCGTCTACTATTGCACTTCTGTCACAACTTGCAGACGTTTTATGATTTCTGTTTTAGAACTAATGCACACAATTGGAGTTAAAATGTTCCGGTGAAAAAAGGAGTTAAAATAAGAGGGCAGGCCTGGCGCAGTGGTGAAGTCCTCCCCACTTGTGCCAAGAGGTCCTCCCAACTTGTGCCAAGAGGTCCTGGGTTCGAACCTCCCCACTTGTGCCAAGAGGTCCTGGGTTTGAACCTCCCCACTTGTGCCAAGAGGTCCTGGGTTCGAACCAGCCTCTCTGCATTGCACTTTGCAGGGGTAAGACCACCTTGTGTGTGGAGCTTCTATGAACAGTCTGTCTTTTGTAAAAGAGGAGTTAAAATGTTCATCATAAAAGCCAGGAAAAGACACTATGGCACAGTATTGTTTTTCTTTGTTGGTTTCCTTGGAACAGTTCTCTTGGAAATGATATTTTTTTTTTTAGAAAAGGAGGATGACCCCCGGCCTCTGCATCTGGGAGATGCATACGACCACTTTATTAATTATTCCCGAGGACCTTACAAAGTATTACAACAATATGCCTGAATCCACCATCTTGGCAAATGATGCCTGGAGGGAGTACGATCACGAAAAATCCGTATGGAGATGCCTATGGAATCTGTAGATTTAGTTAATCATTGAAACAAATCCAAGTGTTCAACTCCATGGCATTAGAGGTTTCAAATTTCATGTTTGCCTCCGCTCCCCCTCCCTCTTTTGGGCGCACATGTGTAGGGTGACTTCCTGATAAGTTATTGACCTTTGATTTTTTTTTGTCATACTATTTCGAACTAACTGGCGGGTACTGCAATTAACATCCCAAATATCCATATCCATAACATTTCATGTGCTCAACATGTTGTTAAACTCAGATTTATTTTCCTTGTATTGTTTATTTCAGCAATTTGAACTAATTAATGTTGACTAATGGACTGATTTTCCAGATAAAGGATATCTGAATGCATGATTAACTTGAAATTTGCTTCGTTGTGATGTAGTCACGGTTATCTTATATTATATCTGCTTGGTTTTATGTAACTATGTTTAATTGTTTATCTCCAGAACAACAGAAAAAGAAAGCAAGCTACATCGTCGGGCCCAGCAAATAGTACTGGAACAGGAAATACGGTGGGCCCTTCAGCCAACTCTCCACCATCAACTCCATCCACACATACACCTGAAGGACTCGCAATAGCTGGCAATATGCGCCATGTTCCGAAAAATTTAATGATGTATGGTGCGGATGGAACTGGGCTCGCATCCTCTTCAAATCAAATGGTAGCTCATTTACCTTTCTCATCTAATATGTTGTGCTGGATGTGTCTTACAGCCATTCTGCGTCAGTTAGATATGTAAGGTGGTTGTTGTATGCAACAGGATGATCTTGAACCTTTTGGTGATGTTGGCTCGTTGGATGATAATGTTGAGTCTTTCTTATCCAATGATGAGGGAGATGCAAGGGATATTTTTGCTGCACTTAAAAGTCCGTCAGAGCCTAATCCACCTGCTTCAAAAGGTAACATTTATGATGTTTTAGTATTTGTGAACATCACATATTTAACATACCCCTTTTTTTGTTTAGGTTTTACATTCAGTGAGGTTAACTGTTGGCGAACAAGCAATAGCAAGATAGTCTGCTGCAACTTTTCTTCTGACGGCAAGATCTTGGCAAGTGCTGGGCATGAAAAGAAGGTACGAGTAACTATGCCATGCTATAAATGAACCTTTTCCTATTAAGAGTGGAACCTGCTTGCCTTTGGTGTTTATGGGTGTGGTTTCTTACTTGATTTTTGTTCTCTCAGGCTGTACTTTGGAATATGGATACTTTCCAGACACAATATTTACCAGAGGAGCACGGTCTCATTATCACTGATGTCCGTTTCAGGCCTAACTCTACACAGCTGGCAACTTCATCTTTTGACAGAACAGTTAAATTATGGAACATTGCAGATGTAAGTTACTCTTATCAGTTTATGTTTGTGCCAATTTTATTTTTCTGTTAGAAGAAGACCGAGTTTTCTGGAAATTCAGAAATTTTGGTTCGAATTTTGTGAATCAAACTCAAAAGTTGTTCTATTTTTTGCTACGAACGGGGCCCAACCATACTGGTATCTATTGAATGCAGCTAGCCTAGTGGCAAGAACCCGTACACAGAACCACTAGATTGTTCGACTCTCATGCAAGGCATGTTCTATTTTCACGCTTTTGAGTTGTGATACCAACATTTCAGTGTTTTTGTTAGAAAAAAAGGCTAGGCAGACACGGTCATGGGATTCCTGACCAAGCGATACAACAAACAAGCCATGGCACCAAGCTGCTTGTGTCTTTGGCATGGTTCTTGCTTTTCCTTTTTGCAACCATTCAAGAAAATAGAAGAAGTTTGTCCAGTTATATTTTTGTACCACCAAAATCCGTTTTCCAGTGAGTTTCGCCAAATGTTGCCCAGTATTGCACTCCATGGTATGCTGACAAACTATTGCTCAGGGGTGGTATTTTGCCATTTCCAGTGAGTTCCGCCAAATGTATAGCAACATAAGCCACTATATGCTCACACACACTGTGTCTAAGTACTGAAATGTGCTGACTACTACTAAAGTACGGGAAACGGCGGTCGAAGTTATTTCAGTTATCCGAATAATTCGTTACTCAGATTATAATACGAGACACGACCATCGTGAAAATAAATTAGAGCATAATACAAATGTACCATCAGAGGTGAATGTATCCACTAATGTGGTGATTGTTTAAGTGTGCCACCATCAGACCCCTGAGTTTTGAACTAGCTGTATGTATATATGTTTGCATTTTGTATATTGCCTGAAACTTGAATTTCTTGTTTTGCAGCCTGCATTCTCGCAGCATACATTCACTGGGCATAATTATCAGGTTACGTCACTAGATTTTCATCCAAAGAAGACGGAACTTTTGTGCTCTTGTGATGGCAATGGTGAAATCCGATACTGGAACGTAACCCAGCACACTTGTATTCGTGTCATAAAGGTTTGTACTCCCCTTTAGGGCTCCTTAAAATCTTCTTAATAACTTATATAGTGAACAAAAAATATGTGATTGAATAATCTGTCTTTTTGTAAGTCTGACTACTTCTTTTGGACAGGGTGGTACTGCTCAAATTCGTTTCCAACCTAGCACCGGACAGTTTCTCGCAGCTGCTAGTGAAAATGCTGTCTCCATATTTGATGTTGAAACACATACCAAAAAGTACACCTTGCAGGTCTGTTTTTGAACACAAATGCATCAATGTTGCACTGTTTCATCTCTTTAACTAAGAAGTTCATCTGCAATGTTTTCTGTTATTGCCTCTGCAAATGCACATTCCAAATCCCTTGTCATTGGGAGGTTTCTTTTAATGTGGTTGTGCTTTTAATCAATCAGATTGTACCAAGTAATAATGAAACTGAAGCGTTTGATTATAATCTCAGGGCCATAACACAGACGTGCAGTCAGTGTGCTGGGACAACACTGGGGAGTACCTTGCGTCTGTCAGCCAGGATCTAGTTAAGGTGTGGTCAGTATCATCAGGAGAGTGCATTCATGAGGTCAGCTCAAATGGAAATAAGTTCCATTCTTGTGTGTTCCACCCAAGCTATACCAATCTCTTGGTGATTGGAGGCTACCAGGTAGTCCTTACTCTTCCATCGAGTTTTAGATTTTAATATTCTGCATTAGGATTATGTCTGATTGTTTTGTGAAGTGTGCACCCTTGTATTCTTTTTGGCAATATAAACTTAGCTATGTTTAGTCATTTTTTTCCATCTTGGTTGACAAGGAATTACTATAGGTATAACATAAGATTGCTAGTAATCTTCTATTTAACAGCCATATTCTACTTGAAGCTATGTTGACATGTCTTGTAGTGTCTGGGTCTTGATACAAAGCTTGTAACATGTTTACAACACTGATGTGACTGTTTTATGTTGTATACTCACCATAAATGTATCGTTGGCATTTTCGTGGGTGCAGTCGTTGGAGCTATGGAACATGGTAAAGAACCAAAGCATGACGGTACCGGCTCACGATGGTCTGATTGCGTCGTTGGCACAATCACCGGTAACCGGTATGGTGGCTTCTGCGAGCCACGACAACTCCGTCAAGTTGTGGAAGTAACAATAATAATAATAAAGCGGATGCGCCTAGATAGTTTTTCTTCTTCTCCAGATAAATTGATATTCCATCAGTCAAGGCATAGAATGAGTTGTCGATTGTGTTGTACCTCCATCAAGGCGAATAAGGAAAGAGTAGCTTGGTTGGTTGCCCGCCGTAGTTGAGCTGTTTAGGGCTGATTGCGGCGAGTCTGCGGCAAGGAACTGTATGTATCTCAATAGGCGGTGTGTGTGTGTAGCGCAAAGACAGGAAAGAAGAAATGTAACATTCCGGTGCTTAACTGGAAGAACTCAGTGCAATTAGCCTCTGTCGGTTGGTTATGAAATCGTGGGTCTTGCGAGCGACAGTATATGGTAAGTTAGTTCTGAGTTGTTGCTGCTGTTTGTGTTTGATCCTCTGCATAAAATTGGTAAGCTGCTGGTAGCAGCTATTGATATGCAGGCTCCAGATCGTCAGGTTTTGAAGTGCGCAATCAATCAGGTTTTGAGATGTCAAGTTGATAACTTCACTAATAAAGGAGATTGTGTTCTTATGTTACAATGTTAGAAGGGAATGATTTATAAGTTGGTTTTAGCAATGGGGAAATGGACTACTATTTGTTTCGCAAGTCGTTCTATTTTTTGGAGGGAGTTGTCCTTTTTTTTGCAATGTCACATGCATATGATGTTTATTTGATCGTGTTCAACAACTTTTTGGAGTGATTCCTGTAAAAAAAACCCACCAGTTTAGTGTATAGCAGTTCTATGTTGACAATTTAGCTAGCTAATTATGTACTCCCTCCGTCCCAAAATAACTGTCTCAAACTTAGTACAAATTTGTACTAGAGCTAATACAAAGTTAAGACATTTATTTTGGGACGGAGGGAGTATTATAGGTGATGAAAAATACTCCCGTCTAGAATTACTTGTCGCAAAAATGCATGGATTTAAACTATAATATGTCTAGATACATCCATTTTTCCGACAAGTAATTTTGGATGAAGGGAGTATAATCTAAGGTTGGCTAAGAATACCATATTTGACATGCATATGCTAGTGGAAGCTACGCTGATATGCCTTGCAATGTCTGGATCCTGTTATTAGCTTATAACATGTTAAAAAACTACTTCTGATCCCTGCAAAAAAAAAAAAAAAAACCCCGATCCCTGTATTTATCTTGATATGTGTGTGCATGTAGCGCAAAGATAACAAACATGAAAAGGCCTAAAGTTGCCCTCTCCCCCCTGTTCCGTTTTATGAATCCTCATCAGATGTGAGATGTAACATTTCCCGTGCTCAACTGTAACTCATTTGCAATTGAAATCTCTTTTTAATCAGCCACTGAAAGTTGTGAAATCACCGTGTGTTGTCAGTGACAGTATATACAGTAAGTTAGTTTTGAGTTGTCGACTCTTGCTATGCGTGCTCCAAATTGCCGGGTTTTATCTACATACATTTCTGAAATGTGATGCTGATATCTTATTCAACGCGAGAGATGGTGGTTTTGTCACCTTTGAAAGATTAAGTCGACGTATCATCTTAAAATTCTCGTAGTCGATTGTGCGTCGCTGAAAATCCTGAAATAAATTCAGGATAAATGTGAGCACTCACATATATAGTCCATTATTGCAACGAAGAAATGGACTATGGACTAATAATATCTGTTTCCATTTTTTGTTTGGAACACTATCTGTTTCTATGAAAGCCCTTCCTGTCTAAGTCAAGTGTTACTTCCATCTGTAATTAGTTTACAGAGGGAGGATGCATGCATTGCCATTATTCGTTCTGATTCTGTGAGATAGAAATCCTTGCATCTGCATGCAAGGTAAAGAAAGATATCATCTCACCGTCACCAGGAAGGTAAACAAAATGGAGTCTGCTGTTATTATTCCTTCCGATTCTGTCGAATCTCGCTAGGCTTTCTTAGCGCGAACGCGTACATTCAAATTTGATTTACCCGCCTATATATAGGCAGAGGCATCGATCCACGCCCCCCACCCAACACCCCCCGGTCGCCGCCGAACCCACGCTGTGCACCAATTACTGCTTCAGCATCGGGCTCAACACCACCGGCTGGTGCACCTTCAAAGGCCTCAACGTCTATTGCTGCTGCCCTGTCCCCGCCGCCGCCGCCGCCGAGCTGCCGGCCTCCCTCTCCCCCTCCGGCCCTCAGTAGCCACGTACGCCTATATAGCTAGATCTTCATGCCCACGGCGGAGTGGAACGAGGCACTCCATGTTTTTTTACCAACATCGTAGAGAGAGATACTGAAAACCACGTGCCATGTATCATCATCAGCAATAAAGTTGTGTGCAAAACTCAAATGCATCGGTCGGCCGTACTGGCTGGCTAGCCATTAATTTTATACGATGTTTTTCTTTTTTGTGACTAGCTATATATATCAGGGGGAAAGGCTCCTCGCCGGATTTTTTCCATTTCAAATGGACAAAGCCACAAAGGTCGAAGGGTAGTGTATATATACAAGTACGCTAACCGTCCCGTTCCTCCCTCCCAACCCTAGCCGCCCCCGGCCTCACCCCTCCCCTCCCTTCCTCGCCGCCGCCTGAGGCAGCCGTCGGGCAAGCCGGGAGCGTCAAGGATGGCGGCGGCGGGGCTTAGGCTGCCCTGCCTCTGCGTGGGGAGCCCTGGATCTGGAGCGGCGTCTCCTTTAGCGAGGCACGACAGGCTAGCAGCCATGCGGGCGGTGGATCTGGCGTCCCGACCACGCGGGCGGCCGGATCCGGTGGTCGTTGGCGTCCGACGGCGGCTTCTGCGGTGGCCGGTGCGCGCGATCTCGCGCCTCCCCTCCTCCGCTGTTCGGCGTGCGGGCCAGCCTGGTCGGGCCGCGCTTCCTTGAGTCGTCGGTTCTGTTCAGGAGGCGTTGCTGGTGGCGGGGATCTAGTTCGGGCGAAATTCCTGGTCGGCCATGGCCGGCCGCGTCGACGACGACGCCTGAGGGCACCGTTCCCCTCCTTGGAGGCGTCGATATGGACTGATCCCCTCACTTCCCCTTCTCCTAGGTCTCCCAGGCGAAAGCCTTAACTTTGTTGGGCGGCGGCGGCGTTCACGGCGTCGTTCTCTTCTTGAAGGCGTCGCTTTGGGAACCTTGGGGCTGGGTGGCGCTTGCGGGTGGTGGGCGACGGCGGTGGTGCGGTCCTATCCTAGCATGGATCTGCGTCCGTTGCTTGGAGATGGATTCGCGTAGGTGGAGGTCGTCGTTTGGCGTCATGGTGACGTCGATGGCGGAGGCACCTGACAAAGCTAGCACCTCAATCTGCTCTGAAGATGGATCAGTGGAAGATGACGACGGCGACACATGTGCGTACGTCGGACCGGTTTGTGCCTCGGACCCGGTATGTGGCTTGGTCGGGACCTCCGGCTTTAGATGTTAGGCTCGTCATATGGATAGATGTAGCGGCAGATATTGCCAAGACGACGAATTCAGATATTTTGTTGTACTACTTTGTAAGGTCTTCGAGAATAATCAATAAAATAACCGCATGCATCTCCCAGATGCAGATGTAAAGGCTGGGGAACATCCTCCTTCTCTAAAAATATATATATACAAGTACGCGTATCATGGGAAAACTGTATCATGGCATAGATCGGCGTGTTCCCTTTTGATCACTGGATTTGAATCCGACAAGGTTAGATCGATCATCAATGATGTTGATAACTGTCAGCAAGGCGTCTAGATGGAGTTGTCGAAAAACCATAGCCTTCCTAGCGTCCCAAATTTTCGGTAGCACGATGAGTATGAATATGATGAAGGGGCTGATGAAGACCAAAACTCGTCGAACGACCTAAAAAGTCTGCCGAATGCCCATAGCACGTGAAATGCACCGAGCAACAGGGCATGCGAAGGATAGGTTTGACGATCCTCTGAAACATCCGGGACAGGTCGAGTTGTACTGCAAGGTTATTTTGTGAAGCCAGAGATCTTAAACTTTGCGGGCATGCGTGATTCTCAGATTTTTTACCGAAAAGGAGTATAACCCCGATCTCTGCATGGATCGATGCATACAACCATATACTAAAAATTCAATGGTCGAACAACATGGATTGGAAAAAGGTGAAAAGAAAACCGAGACCGCATACCTGTAACAGTAACTTTCACCAGATAGCCACGAATACTATGATACCAAATGAAATCAAAATAAAAAATACATGACTCATAGGCAACGCCTTCAAGAAAAAATCACAACACGTGCCCCGATGATGAGGAACGCACGATTCTCAGATGGCGTATAGCCTGGAGTTTTTCATTTGAGCAAAGAGGACTGCGTATGCACAGGAAGATGGCGTGTAGTTTGAAGTTTCTCATTTGAGGATAGACGGTTGTGTATGGACGACGACGATGGCGTATAGTTTGGAGTTTCTCATTTGAGCAGAGAAGGTGCATTGCGAGCGCGGAAACTTGAGTTTCTCATTTGATCAGAGAAGGTGCATGGCGAGCGCGGAAACTTGAGCCATCCATCCGTATTTGAACATTTTGCTGAACATGAACGGGCTTGATGGCCTTCAAATTTCTTCAGTCTTATTTTCAACGGACCGTCATTAACTTTATACTTTGACTTCATTTTTTACTCCTCAAATTTCTTTGTCTTCTAGGGTTTCGAGTTGAGGTGAGGAGATTTGAGAGCCTGGTCAAGATCCAAATTCTATTAGGGGTATGATGATTTTCTCTCACAATAAGATCATTGGAGTGTGAGGGAGTGACGATTCACCAATACAAACTGTTGAGATCTTGAGAGGTGGTGGCCTAGGGTTTTCCAGAGCAAACATGGGACATGTCACGGGGTTCGTTTCATTTGGATAGTAAAAGCGGATAAAAGGCCCAAAAATGCTATACTAACAATGAATTTGCGAAATCATTGTAAAACCTTCCCTATTAACCTCTCCACCCCTCTGGATTCAATTGGGTGGGCCCATCCCCCTAATTTCCACCCAAGCAGGAACCCCACCTAAGCATCTAGGTTAATCCCGTGCATTGACTTACCGCTTACATAAGTGTAGCATTGTTTCAAAAAGCCATAACCATATAAGCTCTCCTCAGGATGAGAATGGGACGGGTCGGCCTGCCGGGTCTGGCCCAAAAAATCGAGGCCAATGGGTGTGGGTCGGCCTCGAATCATAGTTGGGGTCAGTGGAGCCGGCACCGACTGACCCAATGGATCAGCAGGGTCGACCCACCTCCGTCCAGCTCGTCGCCCGGCTGCAGTAGACATATCTATACTTCTTTTGCTATTGACATATGATAGTCTAGTTGCTCTGTTAGAGCAACTCTAACAGACCCCACACCCCGCCGGCCCGCAAAACGCGTTTGTAGTTCGCGCAAAACCACTTTTGCGGGCCGGCACGGGCTGACACAGATGCAGACCCCCTAAACGGATCCGTAAAAAAGTATATTCGCGGAATATGCTTTTTTACGGGTCGGCTTCTGCGGGTTCTGCTCGGGCTCCACCGCGACGACCCGCAAACAGAAAAACAACAAATCTTGCATTTGACATAGGGTTTGGCAAACAAGTTCAAATTCAAACGACATAAACAGTTTGCGCGCAAATAAAAGCAAAGTTCATTACACAAAAGAGGGCATGCAAAGGTTTGCGCCCATGTCCGGTATCATCTTGGGGGTCGATCTTCACTCCGCGCCATGGAGTCCATATTGAAGTTCATCGGCGCCACCGAATCCACCTCCGTCGCTTGTTCCAACTCCCGCACCGAAATCATCCACATTGGCACCATATGGAGCAGAGAAAACATCACCGGAATTGGAACACAGACCGGCCGAGGCGACCATTCTCCTCTTCAAGATCTCTCTCCTTGACATATCATGCCATGTTTTGGTGAGGTCGTCCATGTCATTGCGGTTCATTGACATGATCTTGTTCTCCTCGGCGAGCAACAATGACATCGATTTGGTTTCAGAGGCGTGTGCTTTTCTCTCCTCAATGGCAGCTTTGCGGAGCCCCTCTTCCTTGAGCATTTTCCATTTTTCTTGCTTCTCTTTTGCCTTCTTCTCGGCCAACTCTTTCTTGATATCCAATGACTTCAACAACATCAACTCGTTTGATTGCACCATGGCATCAATCTTCTCCCTCAAGCTCGCTGCTTCTTGCTCTCTCTTCATCTTCTCTTTAGTCTTCTTGTCGCCATCGGGCTTGTGCAAATTTCTTGGGCCATCATCATCCTCATCTTCATCCATGTTTATAAGTGAGCCTCTCTTTGGTGGGGATTCTTTGTCGATCAACTTCCACTTCTCGCACTTTTGGAACAACTCCCAACAATGCTCTAATTTGAAGAATTTGCCTTCCGAAGCTTCCATGTCCTTGTATCTATGTTGAGCAATCTTGTCCTACAAAATGTGAACAAAGTGATGCAATCATTTCCCATGATACATTATGATGATGCAAAACTTGAACAAAGGAAAAACAAACTCACATAGTCGGACTCCACGGTGCCACTTGGAGGTGCATTGCGTACTTGCTCCAAGCAAGCTGCCCAATGGCTGCACATAGGCTTGATATTCTCCCAACGCCCTTGAAGTGACCGAAATGTGCGTGCAGTCCTATTAGGATACTTTTTTCATAATGCAGAAGTATTGATCTTCGATCCTTTGCCAATATCTCTTGGCGGTTTGAGAAACACCCGTGCATGCATCAAGAGACACCGCACTCCATGCTTGGATCAAAGCTTGATCTTCCAAGATCGTGTAGTTCTTCGATCTTTAGCTTTCCCACTCTTTGCTTGCGGTTGCTCAAACACTTCCGCTTCGATCTCCTCCAATTCGTCCGCAACACCATGATCATCCACGCCGCTGTCCGTTTCATTGTAGTTGAATGGTTCGAAAGAGGCTTGATCAATGTCAACCGCATTCGTGTCCAACATGTTCATGAACTCGGTTGTTGCATTGTTCGAACCACCGCTATAGCGAATGATAACAAGTCACGAGCTATCGAGACTAATGGCGAAAAGTGAAAGGGAATCGCCAAGACCGAAGAGGCATACCTTCCGGCCATTTCGTCGAACACCTTGCCGCGGGGGAGCGGGTGTTGGAAATATGCCCTAGAGGCAATAATAAATTAGTTATTATTATATTTCTTTGTTCATGATAATCGTTTATTATCCATGCTATAATTGTATTGATTGGAAACACAATACATGTGTGGATACATAGACAAAACACTGTCCCTAGTAAGCCTCTAGTTGACTAGCTCGTTGATCAAAGATGGTCAAGGTTTTCTGACCATAGGCAAGTGTTGTTACTTGATAATGGGATCACATCATTAGGAGAATCATGTGATGGACTAGACCCAAACTAATGAACGTAGCATGTTGATCGTGTCATTTTGTTGCTACTGTTTTTCTGCGTGTCAAGTATTTATTCCTATGACTATGAGATCATATAACTCACTGGCACCGGAGGAATACCTTGTGTGTATCAAACGTCACAACGTAACTGGGTGACTATAAAGATGCTCTACACGTATCTACGAAGGTGTCTATTGAGTTAGTATGCATCAAGACTGGGATTTGTCACTCCGTGTGACGGAGAGGTATCTCGGGGCCCACTCGGTAATACAACATCACACACAAGCCTTGCAAGCAATGTGACTTAGTGTATGTCACGGGATCTTGTATTACGGAACGAGTAAAGATACTTGCCGGTAAACGAGATTGAAATAGGTATGCGGATACCGACGATCGAATCTCAGGCAAGTAACATACCGAAGGACAAAGGGAATGACATACGGGATTATATGAATCCTTGACACTGAGGTTCAACCGATAAGATCTTCGGAGAATATGTAGGATCCAATATGGGCATCCAGGTCCCGCTATTGGATATTGACCGAGGAGTCTCTCGGGTCATGTCTACATAGTTCTCGAACCCGCAAGGTCTGCACACTTAAGGTTC
Source organism: Hordeum vulgare subsp. vulgare (assembly GCF_904849725.1). Taxonomy (NCBI): domain Eukaryota; kingdom Viridiplantae; phylum Streptophyta; class Magnoliopsida; order Poales; family Poaceae; genus Hordeum; species Hordeum vulgare. The sequence goes on from NC_058523.1 coordinate 550,169,761, forward strand.
GACGATGTTTTATGCGTATTTGAGTTATATGGTTGGTTACCAAATGTTGTTCGGAGTCCCGTATGGGATCACAGACGTCACGAGGGTTTCTGGAATGGTCCGGAAACGAAGATTTATATATAGGTTTGTCTCATTTGGTTACCGGAAGGTTTTCGGGCATTACCGGCATCGTACCGGGAATGACGAATGGGTTTCGGAGTTCTACCGGGAGGGGCCCACCCACCCGAGAAGAAGCCCAAAGGCTTTGTGGGGGCACACCAACCCTTAGTGGGAACATAAGAGATGTTCTAAAGAGATGAAATTGTGATTTCATGCTCGTTCCCATGTTAAGAGGTATGAGACCTCGGACAAGATTCTTTGTCCACGAAGTAAAGGAGAAAAGCTCAATCATTGAGCGTGTGCTCAGATTGTCTGAGTACGACAATCACTTGAATCAAGTGGGAGTTAATCTTCCACATGAGATAGTGATGGTTCTCCTAAGTCACTGCCACCAAGCTATGAGAGCTTCGTGATGAACTATAACATATCAAGGATAAATACAATGATCCTTGAGCGATTCGCAATGTTTGACACTACGAAAGTAGAAATCAAGAAGGAGCATCAATAGTTGATGGTTAGTAAAACCACTAAGTTTCAAGAAAGGCAAGGGCTAGAAGGGATACTTCGTGAAACGGCAAAACAGTTGCTGCACTAATGAAGAGACCCAAGATTAAACCCAAACCCGAGACTAAGTGCTTCTGTTATGAGGGGAACGGTCACTGAGGCGGAGCTACCCTAGATGCTTGGTAGATAAGAAGGCTGGCAAAGTCGACAGAAGTATATTTGATATACATGATGTTGATGTGTACTTTACTAGTACTCCTAGTAGCGCGAGGGTATTGGATACCGGTTCGGTTGCTAAGTGATAGTAACATGAAATGAAAGCTACGGAACAAACGGAGACTAGCTAAAGGCGAGGTGACGATATGTGTTGGAAGTGTTTCCAAGGTTGATATGATCAAACGTCGCACGCTCCCTCTACCATCAGGATTGGTGTTAAACCTAAATAATTGTTATTTGGTGCTTGCTTTAAGCATGAACATGATTGGATCGTGTTTATTGCAATACGATTATTCATTTAAAGAGAATAATGATTATTCTATTTGCTTGAATAATCACCTTCAATGTTTTATTGAATCTCGATCGTAGTGTTACACATGTTCATGATATTGGTGCCAAAAGATACGAGGTAATGATGATTGTACCACTTACTTGTGGCACTGCCGCTTGAGTCTTGTTGGTATAAATTGCATGAAGAGGCTCCATGCTGATGGATCTTTATATTCACTTGATTTTGAATCACTTGTGACATTCAAATCATACCACATGAGCAAGGCCTTGTTTTCATTGAGATGAAACAAGATAGTAACTTGTTGGAAGTAATACATTTTGATGTATGCAGTCCAATGGGTGCTGAGGCACGCAGTGGATATCATTATGTTCTTACTTCAATGACGATTTGAGTAGATACATGAGTATTTACTTAATGAATCACAAGTCTGAAATATTGAAAAAGTTCAATTCTGTTTTAGAGTGAAGTTCGTCGTAACAAGAGGATAAACTATCTACGATATGATCATAGAGATGAATATCTGAGTTGCGAGTTTTGGTACATAGTTAAGACAATGTGGAAGTTGTTTCACAATTCATGCCACCAAGAACACCATGGTGTGATGGTGTCATAGCCGCGACCTATTTGATATGGTGCATACTATGATGTCTCTTATGGAATTACCACTATCATTTATGGGTTATGCATTAGAGACAACCACATTCACTTTAAATAGGGCACCGCATAATTCCGTTGAGATGACACAATATAGACTGAGGTTTAGAGAAATCTAAGCTGTCGTTTCTTGAAAGTTTAGGGTTGCGACGCTTATATGAAAAAGTTTCAGTCTGATAAAGCTCGAACCCAAAGCGGATAAATGCATCTTCATAGGATATCCAAAACAGTTGGGTGCATCTCCTATCTCAAATCCGGAAGCAAAGTGTTTGTTTCTAGAAAACGGGTCCTTTCTCGAGGAAAGGTTTCTCTTGAAAGAATTGAGTGGGAGGGTGGTAGAACTTGATGAGGTTATTGAACCATCACTTCAACCAGTGTGTAGCTGGGCGCATGAAGTTGTTCGTGTGGCGCCTACACCAATTGAAGTGGAAGCTGATGATGGTGATCATTGAGCATTGGATCAAGTTACTACAAACCTCGTAGGTCGACAAGGTCGCATACTACTACAGAGTGGTACGGTAACCCTGTCTTGGAGGTCATGTTGTTAAACAACAATGAACCTACGAGTTATGGAGAAGCAATGGTGGGCCCGGATTCTGACAAATGGCTGGAGGCCGTGAAATCCGAGAGAGAATCCATATGTGAGAACAAAGTATAGACTTTGGAAGAACTACTTGATGGTCGTAGGACTATTAAGTAAAGATGGATATTTATAAGGAAGATAGACGATGATGGTGAATCGTCACCATTAAGAAAAGCTCGACTTGTCGCAAGGATATTTTCCGACAAGTTCAAGGAGTTGACTGTGATGAGACTTTCTCACTCATAGCGATGCAAAAAGGTCTGTTGGAATTATGTTTGCAGTTGCTGTATTATTTATGAAATATTGCACATAGGATGTCAAAACATTGTTTTCCTCGATGGAAAGGTTGTATGTGATACAACCGGAAAGTTTTGTCGATCTTAAGGATGCTAACAAGCATGCAAGCTCCAGCGATCCTTCTAAGGACCGGTGCAAGCATCTCGGAGTTGGAATATATGCTTTGATGAGTTGATCAAAGATTTTGGGTTTATACAGGGTTTATGAGAAACTTGTGTTTCCAAAGAAGTGAGTGGGAGCACTATAGAATTTCTGATAAGTATATGTGGTTGACATATTGTTGATCAGAAGTAATATAGAATTTCTGTAAAGCATAAAAGGTTGTTTGAAAGGAGTTTTTTCAAAGGAATACCTGGATTGAGCTACTTGAACGTTGAGCATCAAGATCTATGGAGATAGATCGAAACACTTAATAGAAGTTTCAACAAAGATGCATGCCTTGACAAGTTTTTGAAGGAGTTCAAAATAGATTAGCAAAGAAGGAGTTCTTGGCTGTGTTGTAAGGTGTGAATTTGAGTAAGACTCAAAACCCGACCATTGCAGAATAAATAGAATAGGCGAGGGTTGTCTTCTATGCCTTAGCCATAGACTCTAAAGTATGCCAAGCTGAGTACCGCATCTAATGTGTGCCTTACCGCAAGTGTGTTAAGAGGTATAGAGAGTGATTGAATCACTGAGCAGCGGTGAAAATTATCCTTAGTAACTAATGGACTAAAGAATTTTTCTCGATTATGGAGGTGGTTAAAGAGTTCGTCGTAAAGGCTTACGTTGATGCGAACTTTGGCACTAATCCGAGTAACTATGAGTAGTAAAACAAATTCGTATGGTAGAGTAGATATTTGGAATATTTCCGAATAGCACATAGTAGCAGCATCTATAAGATGACATAAAGATTTGTAAAGCTCACTCGGATCTGAAAGGGTTTAGAACCGTCGACTAAAACCTCTCTCACAAGCAAGACGTGATCAAACCCCAGAACTGTAAGGGTGTTGGATTCGTTAGAATCACATAGTGATGCAGACTAGATTATTGACTCTAGTGCAAGCGGGAGATTGTTGGAAATATGCCCTAGAGGCAATAATAAATTCATTATTATTATATTTCTTTGTTCATGATAATCGTTTATTATCCATGCTATAATTGTATTAATTGGAAACACAATACATGTGTGGATACATAGACAAAACACTGTCCCTAGTAAGACTCTAGTTGACTAGCTCGTTGATCAAAGATGGTCAAGGTTTTCTGACCATAGGCAAGTGTTGTTACTTGATAACGGGATCACATCATTAGGAGAATCATGTGATGGACTAGACCCAAACTAATGAATGTAGCATGTTGATCGTGTCATTTTATTGCTACTGTTTTTCTGCGTGTCAAGTATTTATTCCTGTGACTATGAGATCATATAACTCACTGGCACCGGAGGAATACCTTGTGTGTATCAAACGTCACAACGTAACTGGGTGACTATAAAGATGCTCTATAGGTATCTCCGAAGGTGTCCGTTGAGTTAGTATGGATCAAGACTGGGATTTGTCACTCCGTGTGACGGAGAGGTATCTCGAGGCCCACTCGGTAATACAACATCACACACAAGCCTTGCAAGCAATGTGACTTAGTGTATGTCACGGGATCTTGTATTACGGAACGAGTAAAGAGACTTGCCGGTAAACGAGATTGAAATAGGTATGCGGATACCGACGATCGAATGTCGGGCAAGTAATATACCAAAGGACAAAGGGAATGACATACGGGATTATATGAATCCTTGACACTGAGGTTCAACCGATAAGATCTTCGGAGAATATGTAGGATAAAATATGGGCATCCAGGTCCCGCTATTGGATATTGACCGAGGAGTCTCTCGGGTCATGTCTACATAGTTGTCGAACCCGCAAGGTCTGCACACTTAAGGTTCGACGATGTTTTATGCGTATTTGAGTTATATGGTTGGTTACCGAATGTTGTTCGGAGTCCTGGATGGGATCACGGACGTCACGAGGGTTTCCGGAATGGTTCAGAAACGAAGATTGATATATATATTTGTCTCATTTGGTTACCGGAAGGTTTTCGGGCATTACCGGCATCGTACCGGGAATGACGAATGGGTTCCGGAGTTCTACCGGGAGGGGCACACCCACCCGGGAAGAAGCCCAAAGGCTTTGTGGGGGCACACCAGCCCTTAGTGGGCTGGTGGGCAAGCCCAAGAGGGCCCTTGCGCAGGAAGAAGGGAAAAAACCAACAAGGGAGAAAAGAAAAAAAAGGAGAGGAGGTGGGACAAAAGAGGAGGAATCCTTCCCCTTCAAACCGAATTGGAGAGGGACTCCTCCCCCCCCCTTCGGCCGAACCCCTTGAGCCTCAAGGCAAGGTCCCTCCCCTCCCTCCTATATATACTAGGGCATTAGGGCTGATTTGAGACAACTTTGCCACAGCAGCCCGCCCACATACCTCCACGGTTTTTCCTCTAGATCGTATTTCTGCGGAGCTCGGGCGGAGCCCTGCTGGGATAGATCACCACCAACCTCCGGAGCACCGTCATGCTGCCGGAGAACTCATCTACCTCTCCGTCTCTCTTGCTGGATCAAGAAGGTCCAGATCATCGTCGCGCTGTACGTGTGCTGAACGCGGAGGTGCCGTCCGTTCGGGACTAGATCGGGAAGGATCATGATGAGATCGCGGGACGAATCGCGATGAAGTTCGCGGGACAGATCGTGATGAGATCGTGGGATGGAGTGTACGACTACGGTGATTTGAATCACGCAAGCTATTCCACTACATCGTCCGCGTTTCTTAACGCTTACCATGTAGATCTGAATCTCCTCTCGTAGATGAACATCACCATGATAGGAATTGCGTGTGCGTAGGAATTTTTTTGTTTCCCATGCGACGTTCCCCAACAGCGGGATCGTTCAACGACATCGCCGGAGCACCTCCTTTCGGGGGGGGGGGGGGGGGTGAAGTCACAGGTTGAATAAGGTGGCTTCCTTGTAGCCGAAACCTTCCTCCGCTTTACGCCCGCGGCCTTGGCGGCCTTCTTCGCCGCCGGCCGGGATCGCACTGCGGCGTTGGCGCCCGGAGCGCGGGCCGTCGCGGCGGGGGCAACCGGATTCCCGCCCTGCACGACTACGTTGCCCTGCCTCTTTCGGGAAGGCGTGACGTGTGCTTTGGCGACGACGGCGGGGGCAACATGGCCGGCGACGAGATCTGCCCGAGGGGAAGGAGCATGCGCGACCTCGACGGTGATGGGGGACAACATGGGGTCCTCCATGGCGGTGAGGGACGGCCATGAAGGAGGAACCGGAGCTTGCGGAGGGGGGGGGGGGCAATGGTGGCGGAGGGTGCGGGGAACGGGGAAAGGGCGCGCGGAAATGTCCCTCACGCTAAATCTCGCGCCGGATAGGGGTTCAGCTCGGGTCGGCCTCCCAGCCTGTGAAGATAGAGGTTGGGGGAGAAGATTTGCCGCGCCCCGCAATTTTTTTTTCGGGCCGGGACAGGATTTGGGGTTTGATCGTGCGGATTTTTCGGCCCCGACCGCAATTTGGCGGTTATTTTGCGGGCCGGGACGGGATGCGGGGTCCGCTAGAGTTGCTCTTACTGTTGACGTAACTGAACTTCACACGGTAATAGTTTTTCACGGTGAATTACCAAGTACACCTACATGCATCATGCATGTACCAAATTCATGCCATGACAGCAATGTTCTGAAATTTTTTAGAAACACAATTTTTAACTCACAGTGTCGGATAATACAGATGATGATTTTATTGTTCATCCAGCCTGTTGCTAGTATGGAGGAATTTTCTACTGATGATCTTGTGCAGATGTTCTGAAAAGGCTTCTTTCCCGTAGCTGCAACATGTTAAACTACCTGCAATACTAGATAACAACTGGAGTTTGGACCGACCCGAAATACCCATCGGGCCAGCAAGACCATGGGCACTTAAGAAATGGATCGCCCTGCAGCCTCATAAATTGACCTTAAGGCCATGAGGGCCGGGTCCGCCCGTTTCCATCCTGACTCTCTCCTTTGATGTTTAAAAGGCCACCCGGCCAAAAACATAGAGACCAAGGCCATGTTTGGATTGTCATTTCCCCAACAAATACACCTGTAGGAAATACAGACCTCCTCGGTCGTTTACTTTTCAGCCGGAATCCTTCGCAGTTCGGTACGTTACACACGTAAATTAAATACATTTATACTGGAATACCCTGATGCCAAGCGCGGCCCAAGGTGTAGTCTGGTAACTGCACCCGTTAATTTAGGCATTAATATTGCTATATAATCATCATCTTTAAAATCTTGCAAATTTTCGCTAATGTGAACAAGATCGTGCAAATCAGCTCGTAGAAGAATTCACTCGAAGGAAGATCCGTAGCAGAAAAAGGAAAGGAAAGGAAAAAAAACCCTACATTTACACAAGCAAATCCTACATTTACCAAGCAAATCCCAAAAAAATCCTGCATTTACACAAGCAAATCCTGTATTTCTGGATTTACCAAAGCTAATTGATAGCAGATCAACCAATTTTTCGCTCGCCTATATAATCATCACGTAGGTTCAGCCATATCACACACAATCGAGCTAGCAGTAGAACTATTCTTCTCGACGATCATCATCAAGAAAATGGCCATGGCCAGTCGTAGCACCGCTCTCCTCCTCCTCCTCGCGGCCGCTCTCCTGCTGGCCTCCTCCTGCCACGCATCGCCATCGCCACCGCACGCCATCTCAGGCACGTTCGTCCACAGCTACACACCATGGACAACGATACACGTAATACTACCACATTATATATTTTTTACGTTGTCCTGACGTGTGCAGCTGTGGTCGTGCGTGCAGGCGGCGAGGGGAAGAAGAAGGCGGCGGACGTCGTGCCGGCGGAGACGGACCCGTCCAAGTGCGAGATGATGGTGCCGTGCAGCGAGGAGAAGTGCACCGAGCACTGCGTCCGCATCGGGCTGGGCAACGCGAGGGGCTTCTGCTCCTTCCACGACCTGCACTTCGAGTGCTGCTGCCCCATACCGCCGCCGCCCCGCCGCCTCTCCTCCTCCGGCCGCCGGACCGGCTCCGTTTAGCCAAAGCTAGCGGGCAGCTCTTCGTCGGTGCGTGTAAGAGATGGATCGCTCGTCCATGTGTGTGTGCTTGCAAACGTGGTGTGGACAGAGATCGGAGTGCACGTACGCGTCGATCAGTAATAAAGTTTGCTCTGGCCATTTGGGACAGTACACAATATATGTGTGTTGTAGTGTTTCCAAAACAAACAAATAATAAAACTTTGACTGTTCTTGAGCTAAAAAATGAATTCTGAATGCCCCCATCAACTTTTATATACCTATGCCTCTACATCTATTTTTACCAACAATAATAATAAAAAAACTTATATATACCTATACCTCTACATCTATTTTTACCAATAATAAAAAAATACGAGTTGCAGAGATCGAACAAATCTCACCCGTTCAATCTCGTCTATCTAACGGTCTACATTGCTCCATTGTTTACAGCTTAAAACGTGTTTAACATCCTAATTAATATCATGCCAATACTAAGAGGTAAATACATCGATAATGTTTGAAGGTTTCATGAATATTCACTTTAGTATCTGAACTTAAAAAATACATGAAACTGATTCCATAACTTGACACGAACGTGTAAATACAGTTCAAATCTCATCTATATATGTCGAGGCGTTCTAGCGTGCCATGTGGCCCGCTATGAGCGACTAGACATATGAAAATAGGTCAATACTGCGATTTTAACGAGTTCTCTATAACTGGACCCCAAGGTTCATGAAACGTTTGGATCACAGCGGAACCCAAAATAAGTGACTAATAGCATACAAAACTGGCCAAAATAGTCCAAAACTGCGAGTTTTCACGAGTTCCACGTAACCGGACCCCGGGGTTCTCGAAAAGTTCTTATCGCAACGGGACCCAAAATCAGTGAGTAATAGCATACAAAACTGGCAAGAATAGACCAAAACTGCGAGTATTGACGAGTTCCCCGTAACCGGACTCCTAGGTTCCCGAAACGTTTGGATCGCAGCAGGACCCAAGATCAGTGAGTAATAGCTTACAAAACTAGCAAAAATAGACCAAAACTACGAGTATTGGCGAGTTCCCCGTAACCGAACCTCGGGGTACCCGGAACATTCGGATCGCAGCGGGACACAAAATCAGTGAGTAATCGCATACAAAACTGGCCAAAACCATGACTTTTGACGAGTTCCACGTAACCGGACCACGGGGTTCCCGAAACGTTCGTATCGCAGCGGGACCCAAAATGAGTGAGTAATATCGTACAAAACTGGTTAAAATAGGCCAAGACTACGATTTTTGACGAGTTCCTCGTAACCGGATCCTTGGTTCATGAAACGTTCGGATCACAGCGGGACCCAAAATAAATGACTAATAGCATACAAAACTGGCCACAATAGGCCAAAACTGCGAGTTTTGACGAGTCCACCGTAACCGGACCCCGAGGTTCCGAAACGTCCGGATCGTAGCGGGACCCAGAATTAGTGACTATAGCATACAAAACTAGCCTGAATAGGCCAAAACTACGAGTTTTGACGAGTTCCCCCTAAGCGGACCCCGAGGTTCCCGAAACGTTCGGATCTAACCTAGAACCAAAATCAGTGACTAATAACATACAAAACAGGCTAGAATAGGCCAAAACTGCGAGTTTTGATGAGTTCCACGTAACGGGACGCCGGGGTTCCGAAACATTCAGATCGAAGCGGGACCCAAAATCCGTGCTTAATAGCATACAAAACTAGCGAGAATAGACTCAAGGAGTTTTGGTCTATATAACTAAAAGTTATTTTGTGCATGCCACGGAAGAGGTTGTTATCGAAGAGTTTTGGGGCAAACTTTGTTTCCGACTCTTGTATCGTAGGTTTTAGGGCGAATTATCTACCAGATGTCGTATATGGGGACCTAATTTGGGTAACTTTGTGAACGCATTTTTTAAGGTTGGTCTATATAGCCAAAGGTTATTTTGTCCTTGCCACGGAATCGATTGTTATCGAGGAGTTTTGGGGCTAACTTTGTTTCCGACTTTAGTATGGTAGGTTTTAGGGAAAACTCTCTACCAGATGTCGTATATGGGGACCTAAGGTTGATCTATATTACTGCGAGTTTTCACGAGTTCCTCATAACCGGACCCACGGGTTCCCGAAACATTCGGATAACAACAGGACCCAAAAATCAATGAAAAATAGCATACAAACTGGCCACAATAGGTCAAAACTACGAGTTTCACAAGTTCCTCATAACCGGACCCATGGGTTCCTGAATCATTCGAATCACATCACAACCCAAAATCAGTGAGTAATAGCATATAAAACTAGCCAAAATAGCCCAAAACTGCGAGTTTCGATGAGTTCCCCGTAACTGGACCCCGAGGTTCCCGAAACATTCGGATCACAGCGACATCCAAAATCAGTGACTAATAGGATACAACAGTGGCTGGAATAGGCAAAAACTGCGAGTTTTGACGAGTTCCTCGTTACCCGACCCAAGGGTTCCCGAAAGATTTGGATCACATCGGGACCCAAAATTAGTGACTAATAGCATACGAAACTAGCCGGAATAGGCCAAAACTGCGAGTTTTGACGAGTTCCCCCTAAGCGGACCCCGAGGTTCCTGAAATGTTCAAATCACACCGGGACCCAAAACCAGTGACTAATAGCATACAAAAAGGCGGAATAGGCCAAAACTGCGAGTTTTGATGAGTTCCACATAACCGGACCCCGGGGTTCCCGAAACATTCGGATCGTAACGGGACCCAAAATTAATGAGTAATTGCATACAAAACTGCCAAGAATAGACGAAAACTGCGAGTATTGACGCGTTCCCCGTAACCGGACCCCGTGGTTCTCGAAACGTTCGGATTGCAGCGGGACCCAAAATCAGTGAGTAATAGAGTACAAAACTAGCGAGAATAGGCCAGAACTGCGATTTTCGACGAGTTCCTCGTAACCGGACACTTGATTCGTGAAACGTTCGGATTCAGCGGGACCCAAAATCAATGATTAATAGCATGCAAAATTGGCCACAATAGGCCAAAATAGCGAATTTTGACGAGTCCCCCGTAACCGGACCCCGATGTTCCCGAAACATTTGGATCGCAACGGGACCCAGAGTCAGTTACTAATAGCATACAACACTGGCCAGAATAGGCCAAAACTGCAAGTTTTGTCGAGTTCCACATAACCGGACCCCGAGGTTCCCGAATAGTTCGGATCGCAGCGGGAACCAAAATGAGTAATTAATAGCGTACAAAACTGGCCACAGTAGGTCAATACTGCGATTTTTGACGAGTTTCTTGTAACCGAACCCCGAGGTTTCCGAAACTTCCGGATCGCCGTGGGACCCAAAATAAGTGACTAATAGCATATAAAACTGGCCGAAATAGACCAAAACTGCGAGTATTGACAAGTTCCCCGTAACCGGACCCCGGGGTTCTCGAAATGTTCGGATCACAACGGGACCCAGAATCAGTGAGTAATAGCATGCAAAACTAGCAAGAATAGACCAAAACTACGAGTATTGACGAGTTCCCCGTAACCAGACCCCGTGGTCCCGAAACGTTCGGATCGCAGGGGGACCCAAAATCAATGAGTAATAGCATACAAAACTGGCGAAAATAGACCAAAACTGCGAGTATTGACGAGTACCTCGTAACCGGACCTCGGAGTTCCCGGAACGTTCGGATCGCAGCAGGACCCAAAATTAGTGAGTAACAGAAAACAAAACTCGCCAAAATATGCCAAAACTGTTACTTTTGGCGAGTTCCTCGTAACTGGACCCCGGGGTTCCCAAAACGTTCAGATCGCAGCGGGATCCAAAATGAGTGAGTTATAGCGTACAAAACGGGCCAGAATAGGCCAAAACTGCGATTTTTGACAAGTTCCTCGTAACCGGACCCTTGGTTCGTGAAACGTCGGATCACAGCGGGGCCCAGAGTCAGTGACTAATAGCATACAAAACTGCCCGGAATAGGCCAAAACTGCGAGTATTGTCGAGTTCCACGTAACCGGACCCCAGGGTTTCCAAAACGTTTGGATCGCAGCGGGACCCAAAATGAGTGAGTAATAGCATACAAAATTGGCGACAATAGGCCAATACTGCGATTTTTGACGAGTTCCTTGTAACCGGACCCCGAGGTTCCTGAAACGTTCGGATCACAGCGGGACCCAAAATCAGTGATTAATAGCATACAAAACTTGCCGAAATAGGCCAAAACTGCGAGTTTTGACGAGTTCCACGTAACGGGACCCCGGGTTCTCGAAAAGTTCGGATCGCAACGGGACCCAAAATCAGTGAGTAATAGCATACAAAACTGACAAGAATAGACCAAAACCACGAGTATTGACGAGTTCCCCGTAGCCGGACCCCAGGGTTACTGAAACGTTTGGATCGGAGCGGGACCCAAAATCAGTGAGTAATAGCTTACAAAACTGGCCAAAGTAGACCAAAACTGCGAGTATTGGCGAGTTCACCGTAACCGAACCTCGGGGTACCCGGAACATTCAGATCGCAGCGGGAGACAAAATCAGTGAGTAATAGCTTACAAAAGTGGCCAAAATAGGCCAAAACAGTGACTTTTGACGAGTTCCACGTAACCGGACCACGGGGTTCCCGAAACGTTCGTATCGCAGCGGGACCCAAAATGAGTGAGTAAGTGTACAGGACTGGCCAAAATAGGCCAAAACTGTGATTTTTGACGAGTTCCTCGTAACCGATCCTTGGTTCGTGAAACGTCCAGATCACAGCGGGATCCAGAATCAGTGACTAATAGCATAGAAAACTGACCACAATAGGCCAAAACTGCGAGTTTTGACGAGTTCCCCGTAACCGGACCCCGAGGTTCCCGAAACGTTCGGATCGTAGTGGGACCCAGAATTAGTGACTAATAGCATACAAAACTAGCCGGAATAGGCCAAAACTGCGAGTTTTGACGAGTTCCACGTAACCAGACCCCGGGGTTCCCGAAACGTTCAGATCGCAAAGGGACCCAAAATGAGTGAGTAATAGCGTACTAAACTTGCCACAATAGGCCAATACTGCGATTTTCGATGAGTTCCCAGTAACCAGACCCCTAGGTTCCCGAAACGTTTGGATCACAAGGAGACCCAAAATCAATTACTAATAGCATACAAAACTGGTCGGAATAGGCCAAAACTGCGAGTTTTGACGAGTTACACGTAACCGGACCCCGGGGTTACCGAAACGTTCGAATCGCAACGGGACCCAAAATCAGTGAGTAATAGCATACAAAACTGGCCAAAATAGACCAAAACTGCGAGTATTGATGAGTTCCCTGTAACCGGACCCTGACGTTCCCGAAATGTTCAGATCAATGCGGGACCCAAAATTAGTGAGTAATAGCATACAATACTGGCCGGAATAGGCCAAAATTGTGATTTTGACGAGTTCCCCGTAACCTAACCCCGTGGTTCCCGAAATGTTTGGATAGCAGCGGGACCCAAAATCCGTGAGTAATATCATAAAAACTGGCCACAATAGGCCAAAACTACGAGTTTTTATGAGTTCCACGTAACGGGACGCCGTGGTTCCGAAACGTTTGGATCGAAGCGGGACCCAAAATCAGTGAGTAATAGCATAAAAAACTGGCCAAAATAGACCAAAACTGTGAGTATTGATGAGTACCTCATAACCGGACCTCGGAGTTCTCGGAACGTTCGGATCGCAGCGGGACCCAAAATTAGTGAGTAATAGCAAACAAAACTCGCCAAAATATGCCAAAACCGTTACTTTTGGCGAGTTCCTTGTAACTGGACCCCGGGGTTCCTGAAACATTCAGATCGCAGTGGGATCCAAAATGAGTGAGTTATAGCGTACAAAACTGTCCAGAATAGGCCAAAACTGCGACTTTTGACGAGTTCCTCGTAAGCGAACCCTTGGTTCATGAAACGTTCGGATCACAGCAGGGCCCAGAGTCAGTGACTAATAGCATATAAAACTGTCCGACATAGGCCAAAAACTATGAGTATTGACGAGTTCCACGTAACCAGACCCCGGGGTTCCCGAAACGTTCGGATCGCAGCGGGACCCAAAATGAGTGAGTAATAGCGTACAAAACTGGCCACAATAGGCCAAAACTGCGATTTTTGACAAGTTCCTCGTAACCAGACCCTTGGTTCGTGAATCGTTTAGATCACAGCGGGGCCCAGAGTCAGTGACTAATAGCATAAAAACTGGCCGGAATAGGCCAAAACTGCGAGTATTGACGAGTTCCACGTAACCGAACCCCGGGGTTCCCAAAACGTTTGGATCGCAGCGGGACACAAAATGAGTGCGTAATAGCGTACAAAACTGGCCACAATAGGCCAATACTGTGATTTTGACGAGTTCCTTGTAACCGGACCCCGAGGTTCCTGAAACGTTCTGATCACAACGGGACCCAAAATTAGTGATTAGTAGTATACAAAACTGGATGAAATAGGCCAAAACTGCGAGTTTTGACGAGTTCCACGTAACCGGACCCCCGGGGTTCTCGAAAAGTTCGGATCGCAACGAGACCCAAAATCAGTGAGTAATAGCATACAGAACTGGCAAGAATAGACCAAAACCACGAGTATTGACGAGTTCCCTGTAACTAGACCCTAGGGTTGCCGAAATGTTTTGATCGCAGCGGGACCCAAAATCAGTGACTAATAGCTTACAAAACTGGCCACAATAGGCCAAAACTGCGAGTTTTGACGAGTTCCCCGTAACCGGACCCCGTGATAACCCACAAGTATAGGGGATTGCAACAGTTTTCGAGGGTAGAGTGTTCAACCCAAATGTGTTGATTCGATACAAGGGGAATCAAAAGAATATTCTCGAGTATTAGCAGTTGAGTTGTCAATTCAACCACACCTGAAAGACTTACTATCTACAGCAAAGTTTCAGTAGCAAAGTAGTGTGATAGCAACAGTAGCAACGGTAACTGTAGCAATAGTGACAACAGTAGCGGTAACAGTAGCAGAAGTGACAGCAGTAGCGGTAAAATAACGTAGCAAGGACCAGTAGGAAAAACTCGTAGGCATTGGATCGATGATGGATAATTATGCTGGATGACATTCATCATGTAACAGTTATAACATGGGGAGATATGTAACTAGCTCCAGTTCGTCAATGTAATGTAGGCATGTATTCCGTATATAGTCATACGTGCTTATGGAAAAGAACTTGCATGACATCTTTTGTCCATCCCTCCCGTGGCAGTGGGGTCCTAATGGAAACTAAGGGATATTAAGGTTCTCCTTTTAATAGAGAACAGGAACAAAGCATTAGCACTTAGTGAATACATGAACTCCTCATACTATGGTCATCTCCGGGAGTGGTTCCGGCTATTGTCACTCCGGGGTTGCCGGGTCATAACACATAGTAGGTGACTACAACTTGCAAGATAGGATCAAGAACACACATATATTGATGAAAACATAATAGGTTCAGATCTGAAATCATGGCACTCGGGCCTTAGTGACAAGCATTAAGCATGGCAGAGTAGTAGCAACATCAATCTCAGAACATAGTGGATACTAGGGATCAATCCCCTTCAAAACTAACTCGATTGCATGATAGATCTCATCCAACCCATCACCGTACAACAAGCCTACGATGAGATTACTCACAAACTGTGAAGAGCATCATGGAATTGGCGATGAAGGATGGTTGATGATGACGAAGGCGTCGATTCCCCCTTTCCGGAGCCCAGAACAGACTCCAGATCTGCCCTCCAGAGGAAGAACAGGTGGTGGCGGCGGCTCCGTATCACAAGCCTGCCAGGCCCGGCCAGGGGGGGGGCCTGGTGGGCTTGTGAGCTCCTGGCTCCATCCCTCCAGTTGATTCTTGCGCTAATATTTTTTATATATTCCACAAAAAAAATCCTCATAAATTTCCAGGTCATTCCGAGAACTTTTATTTCTGCGCAAAAACAACACCATGGCAATTCTGCTGAAAACAACGTCAGTCTGGGTTAGTTCCATTCAAATCATGCAAATTAGAGACCAAAACAAGGGCAAAAGAGTTTGGACAAGTAGATACGATGGAGACGTATCAACTCCCTCAAGCTTAAAGCCTTGCTTGTCCTCAAGCAATTCAGTTGACAAACTGAAAGAGACAAAAGAAAAACTTTTACGAACTCTGTTTGATCTTGTTGTTGTAATTATGTCTAACTCATATTCAGATTTTCAGCAAGATCATAAGCTAACCACATAAACAATGACATTTAGGTCTCAAGATGTACTCATATCAATAGCATAATCAACTAGCGAGCAATAATAATAAGTTTCAAACGTCAACACTTCAATCAAAACAATCATGAAGCAATATGAGCAGGTGGTATCTCGCTAGTTCTTTCCGAGACTGCAAAACATTAATGAAGAGCACCTTCAAAGACCAAGGGCTGACTGAACATTATAATTCATGGCAAAGAAGATCCAGTCACAGTCATACACAATATCAATTAATAACAAAGCATGAAAATGACAGAGGTGCTCTCTAATTGGTGCCTTTTATAAGAGGATGACTCAACAGAAACATAAATAGATAGACCCTTCGGAGAGGGCATTGATTTGCAGAGGTGCCAGAGCTCAAGCTTTTAGAACAGAGATAAATAATTTTGGGTGGTATGCTTTCATTGTCAACGCAATGACCAATAGTTTTCACCATCTTCCATGCTACACATACTATAGGCGGTTCCCAAACAGAAAATTAAAGTTTTGACTCCCTCACCACCGATCAATCACACTCCACGACTAGCCGAATCCTCGGGTGCCGTCCATACCAACAACAATCCAGGGGGAATTTTGTTTGCAATTATCTTTCCGATCTGAGCATTTTACTGGGCATTCCAATTACCAACCCCTTTCTCGTGAGTGATAGTGAATAAACACGTATCGAGGATAACACGCCTAGCATGGAAGATACTGATCGCCCCTTGTCACCACATGAGCGGTTCAGACATACAAAACAGATTATTACTTGAAGGTTTAGAGAGTGGCACATGCAAATTTACTTGGAACGGCAGGTAGATACCACGTATAGGTAGGTATGGTGGACTTAAATGGAACAACTTTGGGTTTATGGAAGTGGATGCACAAGCAGTATTCCCGCTTAGTACAAGTGAAGGCTAGCAAAAGACTGGGAAGCGACCAACTAGAGAGTGACAACAGTCATCAATAGGCATTGAAATTAACCAACATTGAGTGCAAGCATGAGTAGGACATAAGTCACCATGAACATGAATATCATAGAAGCTATGTTGATTTTGTTTCAACTACATGCGTGAACATGTGCCAAGTCAAGCCACTTGAATCGTTCAAAGGAGGATACCATCCGATCATACTACATCATAGTCATCCTGAAATTCATGTTGGCATCCAAGACAAACCATTATAAGCTCCTAGCTAATTAAGCATGGCATCAGAAACTATGATCTCTAAGTTGTCATTTGATGGCAATCTCTGGCGATGGCTGGACGAATGCTATTCTCGATTGCTCAACAATTAGAAATTGTCTTGCAATGACCCACCAGCGCGTGGGATTGAGGCAGTTTTCGAGGGTAGAGTATTCAACCCAAATTTGTTGATTCGCCAATAGGAAGTGAGAGGATACTCTCAAGTATTAGCAGCTGAATGTGTCAGATTCAACCACACCTGAAAGATTAATATCTGCAAGCAAAGCATCAACATCAAAGTAGTATGATATCAACGATGTCAGAAACGATCTCTTAATGGCAGACTATTCCCAACAGTCGTATCACTAGCGACAAAAGGTGCCCATTGACGGAAATTGTCTTCTCCCGTCAACGCCGAGCGAATCCGAATTGTAGCAGGTAGAAGCAATGTAACGAGTAGCAGCAGTGGCAAGGAACAGTAGTAGTGACAGCAGTAGCAAGTAGCAACAGTAGCAAGTAACAACAGTAGCAAGTAGCAATAGTAGCAAGTAACAACAGAACAAGTAACAACAACAACAATAGTAGTAACAGCAGCAGAGCAAAACAAGTAACAACAACAGCGGGACAAACTCGTAGGCAATGGGTCGGTGATTTGTTTGGATGATATTCATCATGCAACAGTTATAACACGGAGAGATATGTGGTTAGCTCCCGTTCGTCAATGTGATGTAGGCATGCATTCCGTGTGTCGTCATACGTGCTTAGGGAAAAGAACTTGCATGACATCTATTGTCCATCCCTCCCGTGGCAGCGGGGTCCAAAAGGAAACTACGGGATATTAAGGTTCTCCTTTTAATAGAGAACCGGACCAACGCATTAGCACTTGGTGAACACATGAACTCCTCAAACTATGGTCATTACCGGGAGTGGTTCCGGTTATTGTCACTCCGGGGTTTCCGGGTCATAACACATAGTAGGTAACTACAACTTGCAAGATTGGATCTAAAACACAAATATATTGGTGACAACATAATAATTTCAGATCTGAAATCATGGCACTCGTGCGCTAGTGACAAGCATTAAGCATGGCAAAGTAGTAGCAACATCAATCTCAGAACATAGTGGATACTAGGGATCAATCCCCATCAAAAATAACTCGATTACATGATGGATCTCATCCTACTCATCACCGCCCAGCGAGCCTACGAATAGATTACTCACGAACGATGAAGAGCTTCATGGAATTGGAGAGGGAAGAAGGTTGATGATGACGATGGCGACGATTTCCCCTCTTCGGAGCCCAAAACGGACTCCAGATCTGCCCTCCACATGAAGAAGAGGATGTGGCGGCGCCTCCGTATCGCAAATGCGACGAAATCTTCTCTCTTTATTTTTTCTGGGACGAAAGTGAATTTATAGAGCTGAGTTTGGGGGCGGCAGAGCCACGTGGGCCCCACAAGGTTGCTAGCCGCCACCAGGGGGGGGGGGGGGGGTGGCGGCTACACGCCTTGTGGCCCACTGGCCCATCCCCTCCGGTGGATCTTTGCGCAGGTATTTTTCATATTTTCCAGAAATATTTTCCGTAAATTTTCAGGATGTTCTGAGAACTTTCATTTCTGAACAAAAACAACACCAAGGCAATTCTGCTGAAAACAGCGTCAGTTGAGGTTAGTCCCATTCAAATCATGCAAATTAGAGTCCAAAACAAGGGCAAAAGAGTTTGGAAAAGTAGATACAATGGAGACGTATCAACTCCCCCAAGCTTAAAACCTTGCTTGTCCTCAAGCAACTCAGTTGACAAACTGAGAGAGAAAGAAAAACTTTGACAAACTCTGTTTCATCTTGTTGTTGCAACTATGTCTAACTCATAACCAGAATTTCAATAAGATCACAAGTTAACCACATAAGCAAGTGACACAAATGTCTCACGGTAAACTAATATCAATGGCATAATCAGCTAACGAGCAAATAATAATGAGTTTCAAGTACCAACACTTCAATTAAAACAAGCATGAAGCAATATGAATAGGTGGTATCTCGCTAGCTCTTTCTGAGACCGCAAAACATAAATGCAGAGAACTTTCAAAGATCAAGGGTTGACTAAACATTGTAATTCATAGCAATGAAGATCCAGTCATAGTCATACTCAATATCAATCAAAAGCAAAGCATAAAAATGACAGAGGTGCTCTCTAATTGGTGCTTATACAAGAGGAGGATGACTCAACAGGAAAATAAATTGACAGGCCCTTCGCAGAGGGAAGCATTGATTTGAAGAGGTGCCAGAGCTCAAGCTTTGAAAACAGAGATAATAATTTTGGGTGGCATGCTTTCATTGTCAACACAATGACCAAGAGTTCTCAATATCTTCCATGCTACTCATGCTATAGGCGGTTCCCAAACAGAAAGTAAAGTTTTAACTCCCCCACCACCAATCAATCACACTCCACGGCGAGCCGAATCCTCGGGTACCGTCCATACTAACATCAATCCGGGGGGAGTCTTGTTTTACAGTTATGTTTTCGGTTTAAGCGTGGAACTGGGCATTCCAATTACCGGCCCCTTTCTCATGAATGACAGTGAATAAACACATGTCGAGGATAACACTCCTAACATGGAAGATACCAATAGCCCCCTGTCACCACATGAGCGGTTCGGGCATGCAAAACAGATTATTTCTTGAAGGTTTAGAGAATGGCACATGCAAATTTACTTGGAACGGAAGCTAGATACCGCAAATAGGTAGGTATGGTGGACTCTCATGGAAAAAACTTTTGGGTTTATGGAAGTGGATGCACAAGCAGTATTCCGCTTAGTACAAGTGAAGGCTAGCAAAAGACTGGGAAGCGACCAACTAGAGAGCGACAACACTCATCAAGATGCAATGAGTTTGACTAACATTGAATGCAAGCATGAACAAGATATAAATCACCATGAACACGAACATCATAGAGGCTATGTTTATTTTGTTTCAACTACATGCATGAACATGCGCCAAGTCAAGCCACTTGAATCATTCAAAGGAGAATACCATCCTATCATACTACATTATAGTCATCTCAAAATCTATGTTGGCGTTCAAGACAAACCATTATAATCTCTCAGCTAGTTAAGCATGGCAACAGAAACTATCATCTCTAAGTTGTCATTGCAAACATGGTTCTCTCACAACAAAGCTAAATCTGGGATGACAAGCTAGTCGTAATTACAAAAACAAAATAGATAGAGTTCATACCAGCTTTTCCAGTCTCAGTCACTTCATCATATATCATCATTATTGCCTTTCACTTGCATGATCGAACGATGTGAACAATAATAGGAGTGCTCGTGCATTGGACTCAGCTAAATCTGCAGGCAAACACAAAGGAGAAGAAAAAGTAATATGGCTCTTTGAAAGCTAAACAGGTATGCATGCAAGAACCACTAAACATTGTAACCAATATATTCTACCTTGACCCAAAGAAAAAGAAAACTATTTACACGGGAAAGCTCCCAGCAAGCAAAAGAAGAAAGAAAAATATTTTTGGGTTTTCTCAAAAGGACACAAAACAAGAAAACGAAAATAAACTAGCATGGATAATACAATGGCAAAGTGTAAACACCGGCTAATAAAGTGAAAGCATAAGCATGAATGTAAGGTCGGTGAGAACACGTACTCCCCAAGCTTAGGCTTTTGGCCTAGCTTGGTCTACTCCCATGGATGGTCCTGGCAAAACCTAAAATCATAATGGGTGTTATACAGGAGTGCTGCAACCACTGCCTGAATAGCTGCCTCACGAAGTCGAGCAGCCGTCGCCTCCCTCTCATACTCCTCTGCCTCTCCTATGGTTATGTAGTATCTTCGTTTTACCTGAAAGTCAAAGAAAGCAGGAGCAGGAATGGTAATATGGAAAACACGCTGCCGGTTAAATATCAAGCGGTATAAGAGGGATCCATGATCCCTTTCAAGGAACTGGTAGCGTGTTAGAGCGACACGATCAAGGTAGGCTGTACGGAGAGGAGGGTCTTCTGAACGGATGGATACTCCAAGAAAATTTGCTAAGCGTGTAGCATAAATTCCACCAAAGAAATCCCCCTCAATGGCATTATTATTCAGCCTCCTTGCTATTATAGCTCCCATATTGAAGCTCCTGTCACCTGTTACTGCGCTCTTAAGGATACTAAGGTCGGAAGCGCATAGGTGACAATGTGCACCCTTGCCGTTAATGCACCTACCTATGAAGAGGGCAAAGTAGTGCAAGGCAGGGAAATGGATGCTTCCTATGGTGGCTTGCGTGATATCTCTGGTTTCTCCAACAGTTATACTAGAGACAAAGTCTCTGACCGAAGACTTAGAAGGATCATTAATACTACCCCCATCGGGTATCTTGCAAATCCTATTGAAATCCTCCAAATCCATGGCGTAGGATTTACCATATAGATTAAACAGTATGGATGAGTCACGACCAACTAAAAATTTAAATCTACGGACGAAAGAGGCAGTGAGCATAGCATACTGTTCACATTTATCTGAGAGGAATTCTTCTAACCCGGCATTGCGGACAAGTGTATCAAACTCATCCTTGAAACCTGCTTCGATCATGAACTCATCGAAAGGCCATTCACATGGTTGTACCGGTGCGTCCCTTAGTTGATAAGGTTCGGGCTCCCGAAAAGAAAGACGGGGACCTTTCCTACTTGAGAAACCACCATGAAACTTCCTCCTGAACATAATTTCCTTTTGCTAAAATTTTTGAAGTTCAAGAGAAAAGTGAATGAAGACCAACCACACCTTGTAGCAACTACTCCTACTAGTGCCTAGAGACCGTATCACGCGCTAAAACTACCTGGGACCAGCTAAATCAACATTTCAAGCTCAAGAACAGGGTCACCAAGGTAGAAAGAATACGCGAAGGATAAAGCACTAGAGCAAAACCTAATTGGACCAATGGAGGAGTCACTTACCAAGGAGTAATTTCCCCAAAACGGTTCGGAGAATGGTGCTTTGAGCAAGGAGATCGAAAATCACAGCCAAATGAGCAAGAACACGGGTTTGAGTTGCGAAACAATTTTTTCTGGAGGTGGAAGAAGAGGACGGGAGCTGGAATGAGTGGAGGGGGTCCCTGTGGGCCCCACAAGCTTGCTAGCCGCCACCAGGGGGGCGGGGACGGCTGCAGGGTTGGTGGCCAACTGGTCTGGCCCCCAGGCCAGCTCTCAGGCCCAGTATTTTTCAAATATTCCAGAAAAAATCATACTAAATTTTTAGGACCATCGGAGAACTTTTATTTTCAGGGTATTTTTCTCCGGGACGCTAAAACAGAAAACAGGAAAAGCTAAACTAAATCTATCATTTTTTTCTTCTAAGCAATAGAAACTGAAAGCTCAAAACGGAGGTATGTGACTCTTTGATTCATCCTTTTCATGGTCATCGAAAGAAATCCTTCAATGGGGTTGATCAAGTCCTCATGACAAAACCTTTTCGAATCGCAAGAGAGAACGAAGAATTTTCAAATAGCCACTAAGTCACCTCAATGGGGATATGTATCTCCCCAACAAGCAAATAATACTTCATCTTGACACGAGGAATAGGGCATTCAAAGCTCCCAATAAGAATCGATGAAGTCTTTTCGATAGCATTGATGCAATGTACTTGATATCGTTTCTTCGGAAAGTGCACTGTATGTTCATTACCGTTGACATGGAAAGTGACATTGCCTTTGTTGCAATCTATAACAGCCCCTGCAGTATTTAAAAAGGGTCTTCCGAGGATGACAACCATGGCATCGTCCTCGGGAATATCCAAGATAACAAAGTCTATTAAGATAGTGGTGTCCGCAACCACAACAGGCACATCCTCGCAAATGCCGATAGGGAAAGCAGTTGATTTGTCGGCCATTTGCAGAGAAATTTCAGTGGGTGTCAACTTATCCAATTCAAGTCTATGATAAAAAGAGAGTGGCATAACACTAACACCGGCTCCAAGGTCACATAAGGCAGTTCTTACGTAGTTTCCTTTAATGGAACAAGGTATAGTGGGCACTCCGGGATCACCAAGTTTCTTAGGAGTTCCACCTTTGAAAGTGTAATTGGCAAGCATGGTGGAGATCTCAAGATCTGGTATCTTCCATTTATTAGTCACGATATCTTTCATGTACTTGGCATACAGAGACATTTTGAGCATATCAGTTAACCACATCTGCAGAAAGATGGGTCTTATCATCTCAACGAAGCGCTCAAAATCCTCATCATCCTTTTTCTTGGATGGCTTAGGAGGAAAGGGCATAGATCTCTGAACCCATGGCTCCCTTTCTTTACCATGCTTCCTAGCAGTGAAGTCATTCTTATCGTATCTCTCAGGTTGTGGGTTATCAGGATTAACCGTAGGTTCAATCTCCACATCCTCATCATTGCTAGGTTGAGCATTATTATGAACATCACTGTCCATATTTCACCAGGTTCATGTTCATCACCAGATTGTGTTTCTGCATCAGACGCAGAAATATCATTAGGTTCTTCAGGTGTGACAGTATTTGGTGAACTCGCATGTAGGTTTCTATCATCCTTCTTCTTCTCCTTAGGATGACTGGGTGTATCAACATTAATTCCTTGAGAATCTTGATCAATTCTCTTAGGATGACCTTCAGGATATAAAGGTTCCTTAGTCATTTTGCCTCCTCTAGTAATGACTCTGACAGAGTTGTCATTTAATTCATTGAGCAAGTCATTCTGAGATTTAAGTACTTGTTCTACCTGAGTAGTAATCATATAGGCATGTTTACTCAGAAGCTTCAGATCATTGACATTTCTGTCTACGCAAGCACTTAAATGGCTAAGCATACGAGTACTTTGTTCCAAATGTCTGCTAACATAATCATTGAAACTCTGTTGTTTGGCAACAAAGTTGTCAAATTCATAAAAGCATAGGCTTGCAGGTTTGTCAAAAGGAATATCACTCTCATCAAACCTACACAGAGAATTCACTTCTACTACTTGTATCGGGTTATCGAGACCATGGATCTCTTCGATAGGTGGTAGATTTTTGACATCTTCAGATCTAATGCCTTTCTCTTGCATAGATTTCTTGGCTTCTTGCATATCTTCGGGACTGAGGAATAGAATACCTATTTTCTTCGAAATTGGCTTAGGAGGTGGTTCGGGAATAGTCCAAGCATTATCATTGATCAAGATGTTATTCAGAAGGATCTCAGCTTGTTCGATAGTTCGTTCCCTAAAAACACAACCGACACAACTATCTAGGTGGTCTCTAGAAGCATCGGTAAGTCCGTTATAGAAGATATCAAGTATCTCGTTCTTCTTAAGAGGGTGATCAGGCAAAGCATTTTGTAGCTGGACGAGCCTCCCCCAAGCTTGTGGGGGACTCTCTTCTTGGAGTTGAGCAGAGTTGTATATTTCCTGCAAGGCAGCTTGCTTCTTATGGGCAGGGAATATTTCTCACAGAAGTAATAGACCATATCCTGGGGACTACTCACACATCCAGGAGCAAGAGAGGTGAACCAGGCTTTAGCGTCATCCTTTAAAGAGAAAGGAAACAGCTTAAGGATGTAGTAGTGGCGGATCTTCTCCTCACTAGTGAAAAGGGTGGCTATATCGTGTAGTTTGGTAAGATGGGCTACGACCGTCGCAGACTCATAACCGTGGAAAGGATCAGATTCAACTAGAGAGATTATCTCAGGATTGACAGAGAATTCATAATCCTTATCGGTGATAAAGATAGTGAAGTGGCAAACTTCGGGTCGTATTTCATCCTAGCTTTCAGAGATTTTTTCCTTCCACTTGAGAAGTAATTTCTCAGCGTCATAGGCATCCTTACACGCAAGAAAATCCTGAGCTATCTCTCCCTCCATAACGTAACCCTCAGGTATATCAGGCAATTCATATCTAGGAGAGCTAGATCTAGCAGGAGCAAAAGCAGGTTCTATCTCGATAGTATCGGTAGTTTCAGAAGCATCACAAGCATTGGCAGTAACTCTAGCAATATGAGCATCAAGGAATACCCCTAGTGGAACATCAGGCAAATTAGTATCTCTAGCAGTATCAAGCATAGCATCATCAGGTAAGGCAGTATCAGGCATAGCATCTCTAGCAGTATCAGGCAAAGCAGTATTAGGCATAGCATCTCTAGCAGTATCAGACATAGCAGTATTAGGCATAACATCTCTAGCAGTATCAGGCATAGCAGTATCAGGCATAGCAGCTCTAGCAGTATCAGGCATAGTAGTATGAGGCATAGCAGGATCATAAGCATCATCAAGCACACGCGACATATCAAGATTTCTAGCAGGAGGTGATGTCGCGAACTTACTCATAACTGAAGGTGAATCAAGTGCAGAGCTAGATGGCAGTTCCTTACCTCCCCTCATAGTTGAGGGCAAAACTTTGGTTTTCGGATCCTTCAGATTCTTCATAGTGATCAGCAGATATAAATCCCAAGTGACTCAGAGAATATAGCAATACCTCCCCGGCAATGGCGCCAGAAAAATGCTGATGGCAATCTCTGGCGATGGCTAGACGAATGCTATTCTTGATTGCTCAACAATTAGAAATTGTCTTGCAATGACCCACCAGCGCGTGGGATCGAGGCAGTTTTCAAGGGTAGAGTATTCAACCCAAATTTGTTGATTCGCCACTAGGAAGTGAGAGGATACTCTCAAGTATTAGCAGCTGAATGTGTCAGATTCAACCAGACCTGAAAGATTAATATCTGCAAGCAAAGTATCAACAGCAAAGTAGTATGATAGCAACGGTGTCAGAAACGATCTGTTGATGGCAGACTATTCCTAACTGTCGTATCACTAGCGCCAAAAGTTGCCCGTTGACGGAAATTGTCTTTTCCCGTCAACGCCGAGCGAATCAGAATTGTAGCAGATATCAATAATGTAAAGAGTAGCAACAGTGGCAAGGAACAGTAATAGTGACAACAGTAGCAAGTAGCAACAGTAGCAAGTAACAACTGTAGCAAGTAACAGCAGAGCAAGTAACAGCAGCAGCAACAGTAGTAACAGCAGCAGAGCAAAACAAGTAACAACAGCAGTGGGACAAGCTCGTAGGCAATGGGTCGGTGATTTGTTTGGATGATATTCATCATGCAACAGTTATAACACGGAGAGATATGTGGCTAGCTCCCGTTCGTCAATGTGATGTAGGCATGCATTCCGTGTGTCGTCATACGTGCTTAGGGAAAAGAACTTGCATGACATCTATTGTCCATCCATCCCGTGGCAGCGGGGTCCAAAAGGAAACTACGGGATATTAAGGTTCTCCTTTTAATAAAGAACCGGACCAACGCATTAGCACTTGGTGAACACATGAACTCCTCAAACTATGGTCATCACCGGGAGTGGTTCCGGTTATTGTCACTCCGGGGTTGCCGGGTCATAACACATAGTAGGTACCTACAATTTGCAAGATCAGATCTAAAACACACATATATTGGTGACAACATAATAATTTCAGATCTGAAATCATGGCACTCGGGCCCTAGTGACAAGCATTAGGCATGGCAAAGTAGTAGCAACATCAATCTCAGAACATAGTGGATACTAGGGATCAGTCCCCGTCATAACTAACTCGATTACATGATAGATCTCATCCTACTCATCACCGCCCAGCGAGCCTACGAATAGATTACTCACGAACGATGAAGAGCTTCATGGAATTGGAGAGGGAAGAAGGTTGATGATGACGATGGCGACTATTTCCCCTCTGTGGAGCCCAAAACGGACTCCAGATCTGCCCTCCAGATGAAGAACAGGATGTGGCGGCGCCTCCGTATCACAAACGCGATGAAATCTTCTCTTTTTATTTTTTCTGGGACGAAAGTGAATTTATAGAGCTGATCTTGGGGGCGACAGAGCCACGTGGGCCCCACAAGCTTGCTAGCCGCCACCAGGGGGGGGGGGTGGCGGCTACAGGGCTTGTGGCCCACTGGCCCATCCCCTCTGGTGGATCTTTGCGCAAGTATTTTTCATATTCTCCAGAAATATTCTCCGTAAAATTTCAAGACGTTCTGAGAACTTTCATTTCTGCACAAAAACAACACCAAGGCAATTCTGCTGAAAACAGCGTCACTACAGGTTAGTTCCATTCAAATCATGCAAATTAGAGTCCAAAACAAGGGCAAAAGAGTTTGGAAAAGTAGATACGATGGAGACGTATCATCATTGCAAACATGTTTGTCTCATAACAAAGCTGAATTAAGAACGATGAGCTAGTCATATTTACAAAAACAAAATAGGTCGAGTTCATACCAGCTTTTCCAGGCTCAGTCACTTCATCATATATCGTCATTATTGCCTTTCACTTGCACGACCGAATGATGTGAATCATAATAAGAGTGTTCGTGCATTGGACTCAGGTGGAATCTATAGGCAAACACAGAGGAGAAGACAATGTAATATGGCTCTTTGACGGATAAGCAGATATGCATGTGAGAACCACTAAACATGTTAACCATGGTCTTCTACCTTGACCCAAAGAAAAAGAAAACTATTTACACGAGAAAGCTCCCAACAAGCAAAAGAAGAAAGGGAAATCTTTTTGGGTTTTCTATTTTTAAAACACCACTAAGCAAGCAGAAAAGTAAACTTACAACTAATTTTTTTGTTTTTCTCAAATCAAACAAATACACGAGAAGAAAGCGAGAAAAAGAAATAAATAACATGGATGATACAATGGCAAGGTGTGAATACCGACTAACAAAGTGAAAGTATGAGCAAGAATATAAAGTCGGTGAGAAACACGTACTCCCCCAAGATTAGGCTTTTGGCCTAAGTTGGTCTACTCCCACGGAGGGAAATAACCGTCTCCGGGGTACTCCGGAGTGTACTGAGGGTGCCACTACTGGGTGAGCTCCTCTGGCTCCCACTGATAAACTGGCATCCGGTAGTCGACTGGTAGCTCGGGCACGGGCGCATGTGGTGGCGCTATGCCCCAATATGCGTAGATGTCCGAGGGCATAATAATGTACCTGCCTAGATGAAGATCGAACAAAGAAGGAGCATGCAAGGTAATAGTCTCACGAGTAGCCTGGCTAAACACCAAGTTATAAATCATCCTCTTATTATTATCTCTATCAAGAAAGTCATGGTGAACCATGCTATCATAATCTAGATATCTCTCAGGAAGAAGCATCTCTTCTTCCTCTTGAAGTCTAATAGGTATCTCAAAATGTCTAGCAAGACGGGTAGCATAGATACCTCCATAAACAGCGCCTTTAGTACGGTTTGTGTTCAACCGTTGAGCCACTATAGCGCCCAAGCTATAAGTTCTATCATTATAAAGAGCTTTGCACAAAACCACAAGATTTGGGAAGCTAAGAGCCCCAGTTTTCCCACGACCAATCAAACATTTTCCCACGAATAATGAGAAATACCGAAGCACGGGAAAATGTATGCTAGCAACTCTAGCGCAAGATACTCCTCTCTCCCCTCGTACAACCATAGTATCAATGAAAGGCTCCAAGTCCCGTGGACGAGGTTCATGAATATCCCCAACATAAGGTAATTTGCAAACATTGTAAAAATCCTGAAGTGACATGCGCTGGGGGATATCATATAACTTGAACTCAACCATAGGAGGATCCTTCCTAGGATAGAAATTAAAGCTTTCACGAAAATATTAGTGAGGAGGAGGTATTGTGGACACTTATCTTCAACAAATGCGGTAAGGCCTGCGTTCTCCACCAAGTAATAAAAATCCTCATAAAGACCGGCGGCACGTAAGAACACATCGCTTGGCCGCTCGCATGCTCGAACTTCTGCAACTCGGGGGATCGGATACTTGGGTTTCTTCTGCTTATTTTCATCTTCCTTGGGGTTACGGCTTGAAGAGACTCCTAGGAACCTCCTCATCTTTCCCTTTTTCTTTCTGTGAAAATTTCTGAAATTTTTAGTGACTCAAGAGAAAAGTGAACGAGCCTCAACAAAACTCATAGCAACTACTCCTACAAGTGCCTAGAGGCAATATCATGCATCAAAACTACTTGGGACGAACTAAAATGAACATGCAAAGCTCAAGAACAGGGTCACCAAGGCAGCAAAAATACGCAACGAATAAAGCACTAGAGCGAAAACTAATTGGACCAATGGAGGAGTCACATACCAAGGAACAATTTCCCCAAAACAGTTTGCTGAATGGGGCTTTGCACAAGGAGATCGAAAAATGCAGCAAGAGGAGCAAGAACACGGGTTTGAGCTGTGGAATGATTTTTTCTGGAGGTAGGAGAAGGAGATGGCAGCTGGAATAAGTGGAGGGGGGCCACGTGGGCCCCACAAGCCTGCCAGGCCCGGCCAGGGGGGGGGGGTGGCCGGGCCTCCTGGGCTTGTGGCCCACTGGCGCATCTCCCCGACTAGCTCTCTATTTCAGAATTTTTCAAAAATTCCAGAAAAAATCATACTTGAATTTCAGGGCAATTGAAGAACTTTTATTTTCGGGACACTTTTCCAAGGGACGCAAAGAGCAGAAAACAGGGAAAATAAAACTAAATTTATCATTTGTCTTCTAAGCAACACAAAGTACAAGTTGGGGACAGAGGGTTGTGACTCTTAGATTCATCCATCTCATGGTCATCAAAAGAAATCCGTCAATGAGGTTGATCAAGTCTCCTTGACAAACTTTTTTCGAATCACATAAAACCAGAGAATTTTCGAATAATTACTAGGTTACCTCAACGGGGATGTGCATATCCCCAACAAGTAAATCATACTTCATCTTGACAGTAGGTATAGGGCATTCAAAGCTCCCAATAAGAATCGATGAAGTTTTTTCAATAGCATTGATGCAATGTACTCGATATTGTTTCTTCAGAAAGTGCACCGTATGCGCATTACTGTTAACATGGAAAGTGACATTGCCTTTATTGCAATCAATAACAGCCCCTGCAGTGTTTAAAAAGGGTCTTCCAAGGATGACCGCCATGACATCATCCTCGGGAATACCCAGAATAACAAAGTCCATTAAGATAGTAACGTTAGCAACCACAACAGGCACATCCTCGCAAATACCGATAGGAAAAGCAGTTTATTTGTCGGCCATTTGCAAGGAGATTTCGGTGGGTGTCAACTTATCCAAATCAAGTCTACGATAAAGAGAGAGATGCATAACACTAACACCAGCTCCAAGATCGCATAAAGCGGTTCTAACATAGTTTCCTTTAATGGAGCAAGGTATAGTGGACAGTCCAGGATCACCTAGTTTCTTAGGAGTTCCACCCTTGAAGATGTAGTTGGCAAGCATGGTGGAAATCTCAACCTCAGGTATCTTCCTTCTGTTGGTCACAATATCTTTCATGTACTTAGCATAAGGAGACATTTTGAGCATATCTGTCAAACGCATTTGCAGAAGGACATGTCTAATCATTTCAACAAAGTGCTCAAAATCCTCATCATCCTTTTTCTTGGATGGTTTGGGAGGAAAGGGCATGGGTTTATGAACCCATGGTTCTCTTTCTTTAACATGCTTCCTAGCAATGAAGTCGTTCTTATCGTATCTCCTATTCTTAGGCTGTGGCTTATCAAGATCAACAGGTTCAATCTCCACATCCTTATCGTTGCTAGGTTGAGCATCAACATGAACACCAATATCAATATTATCACTAGGCTCATGTTCACCACCAGATTGTGTTTCGGCATCAGAAACAGAGACATCGTTTGGATTCTCAGGTGTTATAGCAACATGTTTGCTAGCATGCAAGTTCCTATCATCTTTATTTTTCTTTCTATTACCAGGATGACTAGATGCATCAGTGACCCTTGAGAATCTTGTTCAATTCTCTTAGGATGACCTTCAGGATACAAAGGTTCCTCGGTCATTCTACCACTTCTAGTGACGACTCTAATGGAATTGTCATTCAACTCATTGAGCAAATCATTTCGAGCCTTAAGTACTTGTTCTACTTAAGTGGTGACCATAGAGGCATGTTTACTCAAAAGCTTAAGATCATTGGCATTTCTATCCACACAAGCACTTAAATGACTAAGCATACGAGCATTCCGTTCCAATTGTCCGCTAACATAATCATTGAAACTTTGTTGTTTGGCAACGAAGTTATCAAATTCATCTAAGCATAAGCTAGCAAGTTTATCAAAAGGAATATCACTCTCATTGAATCTACAAAGAGAATTTACCTCTACTACCTGTGTCGGGTTATCAAGACCATGTATTTCTTTGATAGGTGGTAGATTCTTGACATCTTCAGATTTAATGCCTTTCTCTTGCATAGATTTCTTAGCTTCTTGCATATCTTCAGGACTGAGGAATAGGATACCTCTTTTTTTCGGAGTTGGCTTCAGAGGTGGTTCGGGAATAGTCCAAGCATTCTCATTGCACAAGATATTATTCAATAGAATCTCAGCTTGTTCCATGATACGTCTCCAACGTATCTATAATTTTTGATGGTTCCATGCTATTATCTTGTCAAACTTTGGATGTTTTGTATGCCTTTTATATCTTTTTTGGGACTAACTTATTAACTCAGTGCCAAGTGCCAGTTCCTGTTTTTTCCGTGTTTTGACCCTTTTCAGAGGAGAATATTGAACGGAGTCCAAACGGAATAAAACTTCCGAAAATATTTTTTCTGGAACAGAAGATACGCAGGGGGCATGAGAACCAAGGCAGAGGCCACCAGGGGAGGCCACAAGCCCCCTAGGCGCGGCTAGGGGGGGCTCGCCTAGCAGGCTTGTAGGTCCCCTGTGGCTCGTCTGCCCTACTTCTTCCGCCTATAAATCCCCGAAAAATCCAAAACCACGGAAGAGATCAACGAAAATACTTTTCCGCCGCCGCAAGCTTCTCTCTCCGCAAGATCCCATCTAGGGCACGTTCTGGTGCCCTGCCGGAGGGGGGATTCGGACACGGAGGGCTTCTTCATCAACACCATTGCCTCTCCGATGATGCGTGAGTAGTTCACCATAGACCTTTGGGTCCATAGCTAGTAGCTAGATGGCTTCTTCTCTCTCTTGGATCTTCAATACAAAGTTCTCCATGATCTTCATGGAGATCTATCCGATGTAATCTTCTTTTGCGGTGTGTTTGTCGAGATCCGATGAATTGTGGATTTATGATCAGATTATCTATGAATCTTATTTGATTGTGAATTTGAAAGCTAGACATGAATGGCTTAAAAAGGCATGTTCTCGTGATAACAATCACGAAGATCTTAAAGTGCTTGGTGTGACTCCCATTGAATCCTTGTTTTCTAGTGTCAAACCTAATGATGATGGGGCTGGATGTGAATCCACTTTGGTTGAAAAACGCCCCAATGATTCAGAGTCCATCTATCTTGATGCTAAAAGCATTGAAAGTGTAGTAGAAGATATCAAAACTTTGAGTAGTAATGAAACTACTACTTTGGATTTCAGGAATTCAATTATGATAGTTTCTTTGATTGAATGCATTTACTTGATGCAATCCATGCTAAACTCTCCACACGCTTATAGCCAAATCGAGGCCTTTACCGATCATATCGTCGATGCTATGATGAAATCTCTTGAAGAGAAACTTGAGTTGGAAGTTTCTATTCCTAGAAAACTTCATGATGAGTGGGAACCTACTATCAAAATAAAAATCAAAAACTATGAATGCAATGCTTTGTGTGATTTGGGTGCTAGTGTTTCCGCGATTCCAAAATCTTTATGTGATGTTCTAGGTTTTAATGAGATTGAGGAGTGCTCTCTTAATTTGCATCTTGCGGATTCTACTGTCAAGAAACCCATGGGAAGGATCAATGATGTTCTTATTATTGCAAATAGGAACTATGTACCCGTGGATTTCATTGTGCTTGATATTGATTGCAATCCTACATGCCCTATCATTCTTGGTAGACCTTTCCTAAGGACTATTGGTGCTATCATCGATATGAAGGAAGGGAATATTAGATTTCAATTTCCTTTAAAGAAGGGCATGGGGCATTTTCCTAGAAAGAAAAAAAATTGCCTTATGAATCCATGATGAGGGCTACTTATGGTTTGAGTACCAAAGACGACGATACGTGATTCCACCACCTTATGTCTAGCTAAGGGCGTTAAACAATAGCGCTTGTTGGGAGGCAACCCAATGAATTTATCTTTGCTTTTTTGCTTTCTGTTTTGTTGCGTCCACACCATCATAATTTTGTTATGATTGCGTTTTTTGTGTTTCTTTTTGTGTTTGAGCTAACCAAAACCTTTATGACTAGTTTGGTGTTGGTTGTTTGATCCTGCTGGAAAAAGACAGAAACTTTTCGCTAACGAAATTATTTATCATTTTTATCCAGAAAGAGATTTTGAGTTGATTATTTTTGATGCTGGTTGATATGCCATTTGCCCAAACTGTAGTAATTTTTCAGAATTTTTCAGATACGAGAAGTATACGAAGTATACATATTTTTACAGAATGGTCTGTTTTTGTTGTGTTGGTTGCTTGTTTTGATGAAACTATGGATAGTATCGGGGGGTATTAGCCATGGAAAAGTGAGAATACAGTAATCTAACACTAATATAAATAGAAATCAAGTTTTCTACAGTACCTCAAGAGGTGGTAGTTTGTTTTCTTTTGCTAATGATATCACGAGTTTCTGTTGAAGTTTTGTGTTGTGAAGTTTTCAAGTTTTGGGTGATGTTCTCATGGACAAAGGTATAAAGAGTGGAAAGAGCTCAAGATTGGGGATTCCCAAGGCATCCCAAGCCAAATTCAAGGACACCAAAAAGCCTAAGCTTGGGGATGCCCCGGGAAGGCATCCCCTCTTTCGTCTTCAATCCATCGGTAACATTACTTGGGGCTATATTTTTATTCACCACATGATATGTGTTTTGCTTGGAGCGTCTTGTATCGTAGGAGTATTTTCTTTTTATTGTGTCACAATCATCCTTGCTGCACACCTTTTGAGAGAGACATGCACTCATCGTGAATTTGCTAGAATACTCGTTGAGCTTCGCTTATATCTTTTGAGTTAGGCAATTTAGCTCACATGTGCTTCACTTATATCTTTTGAGCTAGATAACTTTGCTCTAAGTGCTTCACTTAGATCTTTTAGAGCACGGCGGTGTCATATTTTGGAGAAATAAGAACTCTCAATCTTCACTTATATCCTTTTGAGAGTGATCTCTCTGAGTAACTTGGTAGTTGGCTTGTGCTATGAAAGTAGTCCCAAAAGTGATAGGCACCCAAAGAGGATAAAATAAAACTTCCATATTCATGTGCATTGATTATAAAGAGAAGTTTGATTCCTCTCAAATAGTTTTGGGACATGGATTTGGTAATATTAAGAGTTATGCTAGTAGGGTGTTGTGAATCTAGAAATACTTGTGTTGAAGTTAGTGATTCCCGTAACATGCACGTATGGTGAACCGCTATGTTAGGAAGTCGGAGCATAATTGATATATTGATTGTCATCCTTTGTGTTGCGGTCGGGATTGCGCGATGGTTAACACCTACCAACCCTTCCTCTAGGGGTATGCGTTTAGCACTTTGTTTCGATTACTAATAAAAACATTCGCAATAAGTATGTGAGTTCTTCATGACTAATGTGAGTCCATGGTATAGATGCATTTTCACCTTCCACCATTGCTAGCCTCTCTAGTGCCTCGCAATTTTCGCCGGTGCTTAAACCCACCATATGCCTTCCTCAAAACAGCCACCATACCTACCTATTATGGCATTTTCGTAGACATTCCGAGATATATTGCCATGCAACTCCCACCGTTCCGTCTCATGACTTGTGCCGTCACTCTCATATCGCCATTGCATAATCGTAAGATAGCTAGCGAGATGTTTCAACGTCATACGCCAAGCTAGATCGTTGCACATCCCGGTACACTACCGGAGGCATTTCCTATAGAGTCATCATCGTTCTAAGCTTTGAGATGTGAGTAAATAAAAGTGTGATGATCATCATTATTAGAGCATTGTCCCATGTGAGGAAAAAAATAAGAGGGCAAAGTTGCCCACACAAAAAAGAGAGATATGGAAAGAGGCCAAAGAGCCCAAACAAAAAAAAGAGAGAAAAAGAGAGAAGGGACAATACTACTATCTTTTCCACACTTGTGCTTCATAATAGCACCATGTTCTTCATGATTGAGAGTCTCTCGTTTTGTCACCACCATATGCTAGTGGGAATCTTCATTATATAACTTGGCTTGTATATTTCAATGATGGGCTTCCTCAAAATTGCCCTAGGTCTTCGTGAGCAAGCAAGTTGGATGCACACCCACTAGTTCTCCTTTTGAGCTTTCACATACTTATAGCTCTAGTGCATCCGTTGTATGGCAATCCCTACTCATTCACATTGATATCTATTAATGGGCATCTCCATAGCCCTTTGGTACGCCGAGTCGATGCGACCATCTCCTCCTTTTTTTGTCTCACAACCTCCACCACACTCTATTCCGCCTATAGTGCTATATCCATTGCTCACGCTCATGTATTGCGTGAGAGTTGAAAAAGGTTTGAGAAAGTAAGAGTGCGAAAACAATTACTTGGCCAATACCGGAGTTGTGCATGATTTAAATTAGTTGTGTGGGGATGATGGAGCATAGCCAGACTATATGATTTTGTAGGGATAACTTTCTTTGGCCTTGTTATTTCGAAAGTTCATGATTACCTTGCTAGTTTTCTTGAACTATTATTATTTTCATGTCAATAGCAAACTATTGTTTTGAATCTTACGGATCTGAACATTCATGTCACATGAAAGAAGTTATAAAGGACAAATATGCTAGGTAGCATTCCACATCAAAAATTCATTCTTTATCACTTCCCTACTCGAGGACGAGCAGGAGTTAAGCTTGGGGATGCTTAATACGTCTCCAACGTATCTATAATTTTTGATGGTTCCATGCTATTATCTTGTCAAACTTTGGATGTTTTGTATGCCTTTTATATCTTTTCTGGGACTAACTTATTAACTCAGTGCCAAGTGCCAGTTCCTGTTTTTCTGTGTTTTTGATCCTTTTCAGAGAAGAATATTAAACGCAGTCCAAACTGAATAAAACTTCCAAAAAGATTTTTTCCGGAACAGAAGATACGCACGGGGTGTGAGAACCAAGGCACAGGACACAAGCCCCCTAGGCACGGCCAGGGGGGAGCCTAGCAGGCTTGTGGCCCCCCTGTGGCTCGTCTGCCCTACTTCTTCCGCCTATAAATCCCTGAAAAATCCAAAACCACGGGAGAGATCAACGAAAATACTTTTCCGCCGCCGCAAGCTTCTTTCTCCGCAAGATCCCATCTGGGGCACGTTCTGGTGCCCTCCCGGAGGGGGGATTCGGACACGAAGGGCTTCTTCATCAACACCATTGCCTCTCCGATGATGCGTGAGTAGTTCACCATAGACCTTCGGGTCCATAGCTAGTAGCTAGATGGCTTCTTCTCTCTCTTGGATCTTCAATACAAAGTTGTGCATGATCTTCATGGAGATCTATCCGATGTAATCTTATTTTGCGGTGTGTTTGCCGAGATCCGATGAATTGTGGATTTATGATCAGATTATCTATGAATCTTATTTGAGTTTCTTCTGATCTCTTATATGCATGATTTCATATCCTTGTAATTCTCTTCGAGTTGTGGGTTTTGTTTGGCCAACTTGATCTATGATTCTTGCAATGGGAGAAGTGCTTGGTTTTGGGTTCATACCGTGCAGTGACCTCACCCAGTGATAGAAGGGGTAGCGAGGCACGCATCGTGTTGTTGCCATCAAGGGTAAAAAGATGGGGTTTATATCTATTGCATGAATTTATCCCTCTACATCATGTCATCTTGCTTAAGGCGTTAGTCTGTTCATCATGAACTCAATACACTAGATGCATGCTGGATAGCGGTCGATGTGTGGAGTAATAGTAGTAGATGCAAAAAGTATCGGTCTACTTGTCTCGGACGTGATGCCTATATGTATGATCATTGCCTTAGATATCGTCATGAGTTTGCGCGGTTCTATCAATTGCTCGACAGTAATTCGTTCACCCACCGTAATATTTGCTATCTTGAGAGAAGCCTCTAGTGAACACTATGGCCCCCGGGTCTACTTCACCTCATATTTTCAGCCTTACACTTTTACTTTGTTGCACTTTCCGTCTTCAGATCTCACTTTGCAATCAATCTTGAAGGGATTGAGAACCCCTTTATAGAGTTGGGTGCAAGCTCGTTTGTGTTTGCACAGGTACTCTGGATACTTGGCTTGACTCTCCTACTGGATTGATACCTTGGTTCTCAAACTGAGGGAAATACTTACTGCTAGTGTGCTGCATCACCCTTTCCTCTTCAAGGGAAAAACCAACACAAGCTCAAGAGGTAGCAGTCCATTATAGAAGATATCAAGTATTTCATTTTTCTCAAGAGGGTGATCAGGCAAAGCATTCAGTAACTGGACAACCTCCCCAAGCTTGTGGGAGACTCTCTTCTTCAACTTGCACAAAGTTATATATATCCTGCAAGGCAGCTTGTTTCTTATGGGCAGGAAAATATTTCTCAAAGAAGTAGTAGATCATATCCTGGGGACTACGCACAAAACCAGGAGCAAGAGAAGTGAACCAAGTCTTAGCGTCATCCTTTAGCGAGAAAGGAAACAACTTAAGGATACAGTAGTGGCTGATCTTTTCCTCACTCGTGAATAGGGTGGCTATATCGTGCCGCTTAGTAAGATGTGCTACAACCGATTCAGACTCATAACCATGAAAAGGATCAGATTCGACCAAAGTGATTAACTCAGGGTCGACAGAGAATTCATAATCCTTATCAGTCACAAAGATGGGTGAAGTAGCACACTAATTAGGATCGTATTTCATTCTAGCATTCAGAGATTTTTCCTTCCACTTGCGCAGTAAATTCTCAAGATCATAGCTATCCTTACAAGCAAGAAAGTACTCAGCTACCTCTCCCTCCGTAACATAACCCTCAGGTATATCAGGCAATTCTTATCTAGGAGAGCTAGTTCTAACATGTGAAACATCAGGTTCTACTTCAATAATTTCAGCAGTTTCAGAAGTATCATCACATTCAGCAACAACTCTAGCAATTTGTGCATCAAGAAATGCACCTAGTGGCAAAGTAGTATCAAGCAAAGCATCATCATAAGCATCATGGATAGAAGAAGTAGCATCCTCAAGCACATGCGACATATCAGAATTTCTAGCAGGAGGTGGTGTCGCAAACTTACTCATAACTGAAGGTGAATCAAGTGCAGAGCTAGATGGCAGTTCCTTACCTGTCCTCGTAGTTGAGGGCAAGAATTTAGTTTTTGGATCTCTCGGATTCCTCATGTGATCAACAGACATAAATCCCAAGTGACTCAGAGAATAGTGCTAGGCCTCCCCGGCAACAGCGCCAGAAAATAGTCTTGCTAACCCACAAGTATAGGGGATCGCAACAGTTTTCGAGGGTAGAGTATTCAACCCAAATTTGTTGATTCGACACAAGGAGAAGCAAAAGAATATTCTTGAGTATTAGCAGTTGAGTTGACAATTCAACCACACCTGAAAGACTTAGTATCTGCAGCAAAGTTTCAGTGGAAAAGTAGTGTGATAGCAACGGTAGCAATGGTAACAGTAGCAATAGTGACAGCAGTAGCGGTAACAGTAGCAGCAGTGACATTAGTAGCGGTAAAGTAACGTAGCAAGGACCAGTAGTAAAAACTCATAGGCATTGAATCGGTGATGTATAATTATGCCGGATGACATTCATCATATAACAGTTATAACATGGGGAGATATGTAACTAACTCCAGTTCGTCAATGTAATGTAGGCATGTATTCCGTATATAGTCATACGTGCTTATGGAAAAGAAATTGCATGACATCTATTGTCCATCCCTCCCGTGGCAGTGGGATCCTAATGGAAACTAAGGGATATTAAGGTTCTCCTTTTAATAGAGAACCGGAACAAAGTATTAGCACTTAGTGAATACATGAACTCCTCATACTATGGTCATCTCTGGGAGTGGTTCCGGCTTTTGTCACGCCGGGGTTGCCGGGTCATAACACATAGTAGGTGACTACAACTTGCAAGATAGGATCAGGAACACACATTTATTGATGAAAACATAATAGCTTCAGATCTGAAATCATGGCACTCGGGCCCTAGTGACAAGCATTAAGCATGGCAAAGTAGTAGCAACATCAATCTCAGAACATAGTGGATACCAGGGATCTCATCCAACCCATCACCGTCCAGCAAACCTACGATGAGATTTTTCACGAACGGTGAAGAGCATCATGGAATTGGCGATGAAGGATGGTTGATGATGACGAAGGCGTCGATTACCCCTCTCCGGAGCCCAGAACGGACTCCAGATCTGCCCTCCATAGGAAGAACACGTGGTGGCGGTGGCTCTGTATCGTAAAACGCGATGAACTCTTCTTCTTGATTTTTTTTCCGGTCGAAGGAGAATATATAGAGCTGGAATTGGAGGCTGCGGGGCCACGAGGGTGTCACAAGCCTGCCAGGCCCGGCCCAAGGATGGGGGGGGGGGGGCGGGCCTGGTGGGCTTGTGAGCTCCTGGCTCCGTCCCTCCAGTTGATTCTTGCGCCAGTATTTTTTCTATATTCCACAAAAAAAATCCTCGTAAATTACCAGGTCATTCCGAGAACTTTTATTTCTGTGCAAAGCCAACACCATGGCAATTCTGCTGAAAACAACGTGAGTCCGGGTTAGTTCCATTCAAATCATGCAAATTAGAGACCAAAACTAGGGCAAAAGAGTTTGGAAAAGTAGATACGATGGAGACGTATCACCCCGAGGTTCCCGAAACGTTCGGATCATAGCGGGACCCAAAATCAGTGGCTAATAGCATACAAAACTAGTCTAAATAGGCCAAAACCACGAGTTTTGACGAGTTCCACGCAACCGGACCCTGGGGTTCCCAAAACGTTCGTATCACAGCGGGACCCAAAATGAGTGAGTAATAGCGTACTAAACTGGTCAGAATAGGCCAATACTGCAATTTTTGATGAGTTCCCTGTAACCGGACCCCTAGGTTCCCGAAACATTCGGATCACAACGAGACGCAAAATTAGTGACTAATAACATACAAAATTGGTCGGAATAGGCCAAAATTGCGATTGTGACGAGTTTCCCGTAACCGGACCTCGTGGTTCCCGAAACGTTCGGATAGCAGCGGGACCCAAAATCTGTGAGTAATATCATAAAAACTGGCCACAATAGGCCAAAACTATGAGTTTTGATGAGTTCCACGTAACGGGACGCCGGGGTTCCGAAACATTCGGATCGAAGCGGGACCCAAAATCAGTGAGTAATAGCATACAAAACTGGCCAAAATAGACCAAAACTGCGAATATTAACGAGTACCTCGTAACCGGACCTCGGAATTCCCGGAACGTTCGGAACGCCTCGGGACCCAGAGTCAGTGACTAATAGCAAACAAAACTCGCCAAAATATGCCAAAACTGTTACTTTTGGCGAGTTCCTCGTAACCGGACCCCGGGGTTCCCGAAACATTCGGATCGCATCGTGATCCAAAATGAGTGAGTCATAGCGTACAAAACTGGCCAAAATAGGCCAAAACTGTGATTTTTTGACGAGTTCCTCGTAACCGAACCCTTGGTTCGTGAAACGTTCGGATCACAACGGGGCCCAGAGTCAGTGACTAATAGCATACAAAACTGGCCGGAACAGGCCAAAACTGCGAGTATTGACGAGTTCCACGTAACCGGACCCCGGGGTTCCCGAAACGTTCGGATCGTAGCGGGACCCAAATTGAGTGTGTAGTAGCGTACAAAACTGACCACAATAGGCCAATACTGCGATTTTTGATGAGTTCCCTGTAACCGGACCCCGAGGTTCCTGAAACGTTCGGATCACAGCGGGACCCAAAATCAGTGATTAATAGCATACAAAACTGGCCGAAATAGGCCAAAACTGCGAGTTTTGACGAGTTCCACGTAACCGGACCCCGGGTTCTCAAAAAGTTCGGATCACAACGGGACCCAAAATCAGTGAGTAATAGCATACAAAACTGGCAAGAATAGACCAAAAACACGAGTATTGACGAGTTCCCCGTAACCGGACCCCAGGGTTCCCGAAATGTTTGGATCGGAGCTGGACCCAAAATCAGTGAGTAATAGCTTACAAAACTGGCCAAAGTAGACCAAAACTGCGAGTATTGGCGAGTTCATCGTAATTGAACTTCGGGGTACTCGGAGCATTCAGATCGTAGCGGGACAGAAAATTAATGAGTAATAGCTTACAAAACTGGCCAAAATAGGCCAAAACTGAGACTTTTGGCGAGTTCCACATAACTGGACCACGGGGTTCCCGAAACGTTCGTATCACAGCGGGACCCAAAATGAGTGAGTAATAGCGTACAAAACTAGCCAAAATAGGCCAAAACTGTGATTTTTGACGAGTTCCTCGTAACCGGATCCTTGGTTCGTGAAACGTTCACATCACAACGGGATCTAAAATCACTGACTAAT
The DNA here is from genome assembly GCF_904849725.1 of Hordeum vulgare subsp. vulgare. Lineage (NCBI taxonomy): Eukaryota > Viridiplantae > Streptophyta > Magnoliopsida > Poales > Poaceae > Hordeum > Hordeum vulgare. The sequence goes on from NC_058523.1 coordinate 550,211,210, forward strand.
AGCATAGAAAATTGACCACAATAGGCCAAAACTGCGAGTTTTGACGAGTTCCCCATAACGGGACCCCGATGTTCCTGAAACGTTCGGATCATAGTGGGACCCAGAATGAGTGACTAATAGCATACAAAACTAGCCGGAATAGGCCAAAACTGCGAGTTTTGATGAGTTCCACGTAACCGGACCCTGGGTTTCCCGAAACGTTCGGATCCCAACGGTTCCCAAAATGAGTGAGTAATAGCGTACTAAACTTGCCACAGTAGGCCAATACTACGATTTTTGATGAGTTCCCAGAACCGGACCCCTAGATTCCTGAAACGTCCGGATCACAACGAGACCCAAAATCATTGACTAATAGCATAAAAAACTGGTCGGAATAGGCCAAAACTGCGGGTTTTGATGAGTTCCACCTAACCAGACCCCGGGGTTCCCGAAACGTTCGGATCGCAACTAGACCCAAAATCAATGAGTAATAGCATACAAAACTGGCCAAAATAGACCAAAACTGCGAGTATTGATGAGTTCACCTTAACCGCACCCTGACGTTCCCAAAACGTTCAGATCAAAGCGGGACCCAAAATTAGTGACTAATAGCATACAAAACTGGCCGGAATAGGCCAAGATTGAGATTTTGACGAGTTCCCGTAACCTGACCCCGTGGTTCCCGAAACGTTCGAATAGCAGCGGGATCCAAAATTCGTGAGTATCATAAAAACTGGCGACAATAGGCCAAAACTACGAGTTTTGATGAGTTCCACGTAACGGGACGCCGGGATTCCGAAATGTTCGGATCGAAGGGGGACCCTAAATCAGTGAGTAATAGCATAAAAAACTGGCCAAACTAGACCAAAACTGCGAGTGTTGATGAGTACCTCGTCACCGGACCTCGGAGTTCCCGGAACATTCGGCTCGCAGCGGGACCCAAAATTAGTGAGTAATAGCAAACAAAACTCGCCAAAATATGCAAAAACTGTTACTTTTGGCGAGGTCCTCGTAACTGGACCTCGGGGTTCCCGAAACATTCGGGTCGCAGCGGGATCTAAAATGAGTTTGTTTTTGCGTACAAAACCATCCAGAATAGGCCAAAACTGCGATTTTTAACGAGTTCCTCGTAACCGGACCCTTGGTTCTTGAAACGTTCGGATCACAGCGGGGCCCAGATTCAGTGACTAATATCATAAAAAACTGGCCGGAATATGCCAAAACTGCGAGTATTGACGAGTTCCACGTAACCGGACCCCGGGGTTCCCGAAAGGTTCAGATCACAGCGGGACCCAAAATGAGTGAGTAATAACGTACAAAACTGGCCAGAATAGGCCAAAACTGCGATTTTTCACGAGTTCCTTGTAATCGGACCCTTGGTTCGTGAAACGTTGGATCACAATGGGGCCCAGATTCAGTGACTAATAGCATAAAAAACTGGCCGGAATAGGCCAAAATTGCGAGTATTGACGAGTTCCACGTAACTGGACCCCGGGGTTCCCGAAACGTTCGGATCGCAGCGGGACCCAAAATGAGTGAGTAATAGCATACAAAAATGGCCACAATAGGCCAATACTGCGATTTTGACGAGTTCCCTCTAACTTGACCCCGAGGTTCTTGAAATGTTCGGATCACAGCGGGACCCAAAATCAATGATTAATAGCATACAAACCTGGCCGAAATAGACCAAAACTGCGAGTTTTGACGAGTTTAACGTAACCGGACCCCCGGGTTCTCGAAAAATTCGGATCGCAACGGGACCCAAAATCAGTGAGTAATAGCATACAAAACTGGCAAGAGTAGACCAAAACCACGAGTATTAACGAGTTCCCCGTAACCGGACCCCAGGGTCCAGAAACGTTTGGATCACAGCGGGACCCAAAATCAGTGAGCAGTAGTTTACAAAACTGGCCAAAATAGTCCAAAACTGCGAGTATTCGAGAGTTCACTGTAACCGAACCTCGGGGGTACCCGGAACATTAAGATCGCAGCGGGACACAACATCAGTTAGTAATAGCATACAAAACTGGCCAAAATAGGCCAAAACTGTGACTTTTGACGAGTTCCACATAACCAAACCCCGGGATTCCCGAAACGTTCGTAACGCAGCGGGACACAAAATGAGTGAGTAATAGCGTACAAAACTGGCCAAAATAGGCCAAAAGTGTGATTTTTGACGAGTTCCTCGTAACCGGATCCTTGGTTCGTGAAACATTCAGATCACAACGGGATCCAAAATTAGTGACTAAGCTTAGAAAACTGGCCGCAATAGGCCAAAACTGCGAGTTTTCACGAGTTCCCCGTAACCGGACCCCGAGGTTCCCGAAACGTTCGGATCGTACCGGGACCCAGAATCAGTGACTAATAGCATACAAAACTGGCCGGAATAGGCCAAAACTGCAAGTTTTGACGAGTTCCACGTAACCGGACCCCGGGGTTCCCGAAACGTTCGGATCGCAACGGGACCCAAAATGATTGAGTAATAGCATACTAAACTGGCCACAATAGGCCAATACTGCGATTTTTGATGAGTTCCCTGCAACCGCCCCCTAGGTTCCCGAGACGTTCGGCTCACAACGAGACCCAAAATCAGTGACTAACAACATACAAAACTGGTCGGAATAGGCCAAAAGTGCGAGTTTTGACGAGTTCCACGTAACCGGATCCCGGGGTTCCCGAAACGTTCGTATCGCAACGGAACCCAAAATCAGTGAGTAATAGCATGCAAAACTGGCGAAAATAGACCACAACTCCTAGTATTGATGAGTTCCCCGTAACCGGACCCTGACGTTCCCGAAACGTTCGGATCACAACGGGTCCCAAAATCAGTGAGTAATAGCATACAAAACTGGCCAGAATAGACAAAAACTGCGAGTATTGACGATTTCCTCGTAGCCGGACCCCATGGTTCCCCAAACGTTTGGATAGCAGCGGGACCAAAAATCCGTGAGTAATAGCATACAAAACTGGCCACAACATGCCAAAGCAGCGAGTTTAGATGAGTTCCACATAACGGGACGCAGGGGTTCCGAAACGTTCGGATCAAAGCGGGACCGAAAATCAGTGAGTAATAGCATACTAAACTGGCCAGAATAGACTTAAGAAGTTTTGGTCTATATAAATAAAAGTTATTTTGCGCATGCCACGGAAGAGGTTGTTATCGAAGAGTTCCGGAGCAAACTTTGTTTCCGACACTTTTATGATAGGTTTTAGGGCGAATTCTCTACCAGATGTCCTATATGGGGACCTAATTTGGGAAAACTTTGTGAACGCATTATTTAAGGTTAGTCTATATAGCTGAAAGTTATTTTGTCCTTGCCACTTAAGAGGTTGTTATCGAGGAATTTTGGGGCTAACTTTGTTTCCGACTCTAGTATGGTAGGTTTTAGGGCAAATTCTCCACCATATGTCGTATATGGGGACCTAAGGTTGGTCTATATTACTGCGAGTTTTCACGGGTTCCCCATAATTGGACCCACGGGTTCCCCAAACATTCTTATCACCGCGGGACCCAAAATCAGTGAAAAATAGCATCCAAAATTGGCCACAATAGGTCAAAACTACGAGTGTCACGAGTTCCTCATAACCGGACCCAGGGGTTGCCAAAACATTCGAATCACAACGCGACCCAAAAGGAATGAGTAATAATATACAAAACTAGCCAAAATAGGCCAAAGCTGCGAGTTTTGACGAGTTCCCCGTAAGCGGACCCCGAGGTTCCCGAAACGTTCGGATCACCGCGGGACCCAAAATCAGTGACTAATAGCATACAAAACTGGCTGAAATTGGCCAAAACTGCGAGTTTTGACGAGTTCCACGTAACCGGACCCCGGGATTCCCGAAACGTTCGGATCGCAATGGGAACCAAAATCAGTGAGTAATAGGATACACAACTGGCAAGAATAGACCAAAACTACGAGTATTGACGAGTTCCTTGTAATCGGACCCCGGGGTTCCCGAAACGTTGGGATCGCAGCTGCAACCAAAATCAGTGAGTAATAGCATACAAAATTGGCCAAAACTGCGATTATTGACGAGTTCTCCGGAACCGGACCTCGGGGTTTCCGAAACATTTGGATCACAGCGGGACCCTAAATTAATGAGTAATAGCATACGAAAGTGGCCAAAATATGCCAAAACTATGACTTTTGACGAGTTCCTCGTCACCGGACCCCGGGGTTCCAGAAACGTTCGGATCGCAGCAGGACCAAAAATGAGTGAGTAATAGCGTACAAAACTGTCCACAATAGGCCAAAACTGCGGTTTTTGACGAGTCCCCCGTAACCGGACCCCGAGGTTCCCGAAAAATTTGGATCGCAGCGGGACCCAAAATCAGTGACTAATAGCATACAAAGCTGGCTGGAATAGGCCGAAACTGCGAGTTTTGACGAGTCCCCCATAACCGGACCCCGAGGTTCCCGAAACGTTCATATCGTAGCGGGACCCAGAATCCGTGAGTAATAGCATACAAAACTGGCCGGAATAGGCCAAAACTACGAGTTTTGACGAGTCCCTCGTAACCGGACCCCGAGGTTCCGAAAACGTTCAGAACATAGCAGGACCCAGAATCTGTGACTAATAGCATAGAAAAACTGGCTGGAATAGGCCAAAACTGCGAGTTTTCATGAGTTCCACTTAACCGGACCCTGGGGTTCTTGAAAAGTTCGGATCGCAACGGGACCCAAAATCAGTGAGTAATAGCATACACAACTGGCAAGAATAGACCAAAACTGCGAGTATGGACGTGTTCCCCGTAACCGGACCCCGGGGTTCCCGAAACGTTTGGATAGCAGCGGGAACCCAAAATCAGTGAGTAATAGCATACAAAATTGGCCAAAATAGACCAAAGCTCCGAGTATTGACGAGTTCCCCATAACCGTACCTCGGGTTCTCGGAACGTTCGGATCACAGCGGGACCCAAAATCAGTGAGTAATAGCGTACAAAACTGGCGAGAAAAGACCAAAACTGCGATTTTTAACGAGTTCCTCATAATCGGACCCTTGGTTCGTGAAATATTCGGATCACAGCGGGACCCAAAATCAGTGACTAATAGCATACAAAACTGGCCACAATAGGCCAAAACTACGAGTTTTGACGAGTCCCTCGTAACAGGACCCCGAGGTTCCCGAAGCGTTCGGGTCGCAGCGGGACCCGAAATCACTGACTGATAGCATACAAAAATGGCCGGAATATGCCAAAACTGCGAGTTTTGACGAGTCCCACGTAACCGAACCCCGGGGTTTCCGAAACGTTCGGATCACAGCGGGACCCAAAATGAGTGAGTAATAGCGTACAAAACTACCCACAATAGGCCAATACTGCGAGTATTGATGTGTTCCCCGTAGCCGGACCTTGGGGTTCCTGAAACGTTCGGATCGCAACGGGACCCAAAATCTGTGAGTAATAGCATACACAACTGGCAAGAATAGACCAAAACTGCGAGTATCGATGTGTTCCCCGTAACCGGACCCCGGGGTTCCCGACACGTTCGGATCGCAGCGGGAACCCAAAATGAGTGAGTAATAGCATACAAAACTGGCCAAAATAGACAAAACTGCGAGTATTGACGAGTTCCCCATAACCGGACCTCGGGGTTCTTGGAACGTTCGGATCAAAGCGGGACCCAAAATCGGTGAGTAATAGCGTAGAAAACTGGCCAGAAAAGGCCAAAACTACGATTTTTGACGAGTTCCTCATAACCGGACCCTTGGTTCGTGAAACGTTCGGATCACAGTGGGACCCAAAATAAGTGACTAATAGCATACAAAACTGGCCACAATAGGCCAAAACTGCGAGTTTTGACGAGTCCCCCGTAACAGGACCCCGAGGTTCCCGAAGCGTTCGGATCGCAGCGGGATCCGAAATCACTGACTGATAGCATACAAAAATGGCCGGAATAGGCCAAAACTGCGAGTTTTGACGAGTCCCACATAACCGGACCCCGGGGTTCCCGAAACGTTCGGGTCGCAGCGGGACACAAAATGAGTGAGTAATAGCATACAAAACTAGCCACAATAGGCCAATATTGCGATTTTTGACGAGTTCCCTATAACCGGACCCCTAGGTTCCCGAAACGTTCGGATGACAGCGGGACCCAAAATCAGTGACTAATAGCATACAAAACTGGTCGGAATAGGCCAAAATTGCTAGTTTTGACGAGTTCCACGTAAGCGGACCCCGTTGTTCCCGAAACGTTCGGATCGCTATGGGACCCAAAATCAGTGAGTAATAGCATACAAAACCGGCAAGAATAGACAAAAACTGCGAGTATTGACGAGTTCCTCGTAACCGGATCCTGGGGTTCCCGAAACGTACGGATCGCAGCGGGACCCAAAATCAGTGAGTAATAGCATACAAAACTGGCCAAAACAGGTCAAAACTACGAGTTTCACGAGTTCCTCATAACTGGACCCAGGGGTTTCCGAAACATTTGAATCACAGCACGACCCACAATCAATGAGTAATAGCATACAAAACTGGCAAGAATAGACGAAAACTGCGAGTATTGACGAGTTCCCCGTAACCGGAACCCGTGGTTCCCGAAACATTCGGATCGCAGCAGGACCCAAAATCAGTTAGTAATAGCATACAAAACTGGCGAAAATAGACAAAAACTGCGAGTATTGACGAGTTCTTGTAACCGGACCTCGGGGTTCCCGGAATGTTCGGATCGCAGGGCGCCCAAAATCAGTGAGTAAGAGCATACAAAACTCGCCAAAATATGCCAAAACTAGGACTTTTGGCGAGTTCCTCGTAACTGGACCGCAGGGTTCCCGAAATTTTCGGATCGCAGCAGGATCCAAAATGAGTGAGTTGCGTACAAAACTGGACATTATATGCCAAAACTGTGATTTTTGACGAGTTCCTCGTAACCGGACCCTTGGTTCGTGAAACGTTCGGATCACAGCGGGACCCAGAGTCAGTGACTAATAGCATACAAAACTGGCCGGAATAGGCCAAAACTGCGAGTATTGACGAGTTCCACGTAACCGGACCCCGGGGTTCCCGAAACGTTCGGATCGCAGCGGGACCCAAAATGAGTGAGTAATAGTGTACAAAACTGGCCATAATAGGCTAATACTGTGATTTTTGACGAGTTCCGTGTAACCAGACCCCGAGGTTCCCGAAATGTTCGGATCACAGCGGGACCCAAAATCAGTGACTAATAGCATATAAAACTGGCCGAAGGAGCCCAAAACTGCTAGTTTGACGAGTTCCACGTGACCGTATTCTACGGTTCTCGAAAAGTTTGGATCGCAACGGGACCCAAAATTAGTGAGTAATACCATACAAAATTGGCAAGAATAGACCAAACCTGCGAGTATTGACGAGTTTCCCGTAACCGGACCCCAGGGTTCCTGAAACGTTTGGATCGCAGCGGGACAAAAAATCAGTGAGTAATAGCATACAAAACTGGCCAAAATAGGCCAAAACTATGACTTTTGACGAGTTCCACGTAACCAGACCATGGGGTTCCCGAATTGTTCGTATCACAGCGGGACCCAAAATGAGTGAGTAATAGCGTATAAAACTGGCCAAAATAGGCCAAAACTGTGATTTCTGACGAGTTCCTCGTAACCGGATCCTTGGTTCGTGAAACGTTCCGATCAAAGCGTGATCCAAAATCAGTGACTAATAGCATAGAAAAAAGGCCACAATAGGCCAAAACTATGAGTTTTGATGAGTCCCCCATAACCGGACCCCGAGGTTCCCGAAACGTTCGGATCGTAGTGGGACCCAGAATCAGTGACTAATAGCATGCAAAACTTGCCGGAATAGGCCAAGACTGTGAGTTTTGACGAGTACCACGTAACCGGACCCCGAGGTTCCTGAAACGTTCGGATCGCAGCGGGACCCAAAACGGGTGAGTAATAGCGTACAAAACTGGCCACAATAGGCCAATACTGCGATTTTGATGAGTTCACTGTAACCGGACCCCTAGGTTCCCGAAACAGTCGGATCACAACGAGACCCAAAATGAGTGACTAATAGCATACAAAACTAGTCGGAATATGCCAAAACTACGAGTTTTGACGAGTTCTACGTAACCGGACCCCGGGGTTCCCGAAATGTTCGGATCGCAACGGGACCAAAAATCAGTGAGTAGCATACAAAACTGGCCAAAATAGACCAAAACTGCGAGTCTTGATGAGTTCCCCGTAACCGGACCCCGAGGTTTCCGAAACGTTCAGATCAAAGTGGGACCCAAAATTAGTGACTAATAGCATACAAAACTGGCCGGAATAGGCCAACGTTGCGATTTTGACGAGTTCCCCGTAACCGTACCCCGTGGTTCCCGAAACATTCCGATAGCAGCGGGACCCAAAATCCGTGAGTAATAGCATAAAAACTGGCCACAATAGGCCAAAACTACGAGTTTTGATGACTTCCACGTAATGGGACGCTGCTACTGCAACAAAAGAGCTTCCAACGGCGCCAGAAATAGGCACGTCGACGGGAGAATACTTGGCTTGATCTTTCTGCTGCGGCTACGCCATAAGGGACTTCCCAGGCAAGTATGCAAAGGATTTCTCCCGTGGCCTTGGAGCCTTGCGTTGGTGTTCCCTCGAAGCGGGAAGGGTGATGTAGCGTAGCGGTGGTAAGTATTTCCCTCAGTTTGAGAAGCATGGTATCAATCCAGTGGAGGAGTATATCAAGATCCTGCACTAACACAAAAGCTTGCTCCCAACGCTATGAAGGGGTTGTCAATCCCTTATAGATTGTTTGCCAAGTGAGAACTGAAAGCAACAAAGTAACAAAGCAAAGTAAAAGCGGAGGTGTAAACGATGGATGTGAATAGACCCGGGGGGCATAGTGTTTACCAGTGACTTCTCTCATGAAAGCAAGTAGACGGTGGGTGAATAAATTACTGTCGAGCAATTGATAGAACCGCGCAAAGTCATGACGATATCTATGCAATGATTATATATATAGGCATCACATCCAAAACAAGTAGACCGATACTTTCTGCATCTACTACTATTACTCCACACGTCGACCGCTATCCATCATGCATCTAGTGTATTAAGTCCATAAGAACAGTGTAACGCCTTAAGCAAGATGACATGATGAAGAGGGATAATCTCAAACCAATGATAAAAACCCCATCTTTTTACCCTAGATGGCAACTACTTGATGTGTGCCTTGCTGCCCCTACTGTCACTGGGAAAGGTCACCACATGGTAGAACCCAAAACCAAGGACTTCTCTCATTGCAAGAATCATAGATCTAGTTGGCCAAAGAAAACCCAAGACTCGGAGAGACTTAGAAGGATATCAAATCATGCATATAAGACATCAGCAAAGACTCAAATATATATCATAGATAATCTGATCACAAATCCACAATTCATGGGATCTCGACAAACACATAGACAAAGAAGATTACATCGGATAGATCTCCATGAAGATCATGGAGAACTTTGTATTGAAGATCCAAGAGAGAGAAGAAGCCATCTAGCTACTAACTACGAACCCGTAGGTCTGAAGTGAACTACTCACGAGTCATTGGAGGGGCGACGATGATGATGAAGGAGCCCTCCAACTCCAAAGTCCCCTCCGGTAGGGCGCCGGGAAGGGTCTCCAGATGAGATCTCACGGAAACGGAAGTTTCCGACGGCGGAAAAGTATTTTCGAGGTTCCCGTGATTTTTTGCTGAACATTTGGGAATATATAGGCCAAGGATCTAGGTCAGGGGGGGGGGGGGGGGGTGGCCAGGGAGGCCACAAGCCCTGCCACCGTTGCCTCCCCCTGGTGGCGGTGTGGGGGCTTGTGGGCACCCTGGAGCCCACCTGGCTTGGCCTAAAGGCCCCCTGATCTTCTTCCGTTTGGGAAAAAATCATTTTGGGGTTTTTATTTCGTTTGGACTCCGTTCCAAAATCAGATCTGAAAAGAGTAAAAAACGCACAAAAAACAGGAACTGGCACTTGGCACTGAATTAATAAGTTAGTCCCAAAAAAGATATAAATGGTACAGAAAAAAATCCAAAGAAGACAAGATAACAGCGTGAAACCATAAAAAATTATAGATACGTTTGAGACCTATCAAGCATCCCCAAGCTTAACTTTTGCTCGTCCTCGAGTAGGGAAGTGATAAAGAATGAATTTTTGATGCTTTCATGCTACCTAGCATAGGTGTCCTTTGTAATTCCTCTTATGTGACGTGAATGTTCAGATCCATTAGATTGAAAACAATAGTTTGCTATTGACGTGGAAACAATAATAATTGAAGCAAACTAGCAAGGTAATCATGAACTTTCAAAATAACAAGGCCAAAAGAAAGTTATCCCTACAAAAGCATATAGTCTGGCTATGCTCTATCATCATTGCACAACGAATTTAAATCTTGCACAACCCCGGTATTGGCCAAGTAATTGTTTCACACCTTTACTTTCTCAAACCTTTTCAACTCTCACACAATACATGAGCGTGAGCCATGGTTATAGCACTATAGATGGTGTGGAGTGTGGTGGAGGTTGCAAGAGAAAAAAAGAGAAGATAGTCACATTAACTAGGCATATCAATGAGCTGTGGAGATGCTCATCAATAGATATCAATGTGAATGAGTAGGGATTGCCATACAAATGATGCACTAGAGCTACGAGTATGTGAAAGCTCTTAAAGAAAACTAGTGGGTGTGCATCCAACTTGCTTGCTCACGAAGACCTAAGGCAATTTTGAGGAAGCCTATCATTGGAATATACAAGCCAAGTTATATAATGAAAATTTCCTACTAGCTATAAGGTGGTGACAAAACGAGAGACTCTCAATAATGAAGATCATGGTGCTTAATATGCACAAGTGTGGAAAAAGTGGTAGCATTGTCCCTTCTCACTTTTTCTCTCATTTTTTTATTTGGTGGGCTCTTTGGCCTCTTTTTTTATATTTTGGTGGGCTTCTTTGGCCTCTTTTATTTCCTCACATGGCACAATGCTCCATTAATGATGATCATCATACTTTCAACTCAAAACTTAGAGCAATTATGACTCTATATGGAATGCCTTCGGTAGTGTATCGTGGCAATGATCTAGCATGGCATAGACATCAATGGAAACATCATGCTAGCTATCTTACGATCATGTAATGGCAATGTAGACGTGGTGGCACATGTCATGGTGGTAGTTGCATGGCAATATTTCTCGGAATGACTTTGAAAAAGCCATAGTAGGTAGGTATGGTGGCTGTTTTGAGGGAGGCTAATGGTGGGTTTTGAGCACCGGCGAAAGTTCCACGACACTAAGAATATAGTGATGGTGGAAGGTGAAAGTGCATCTAAACCATGAACTCAATATTAGTATGAAGAACTCATATACTTATTGCAAAAGTTTTATTAGTAATCGAAACAAAGCATTCAACGCATACTCCTAGGGGAAGGGTTGGTAGGTATAAACCCTCGTGCGATCCCGACCGCCACGCAAAGGATGACAATCAATATACTAATCATGCTCAGATTTCATCACATACCGGTTCACCATACGTAAATGCTACGGGAATCACTAACTTCAACACAAGTATTTCTAGATCCACAACACCTTACTAGCATGACTTCAAAACTACCATAACCACAACTCAAAACTAATTGAGATGAATCAAACTTCTCTAACTATTCAATGCACATGAAGGTGGAAGTTTTCGTATCCCTTTGGATAACTACCCCTTTTGAGACTACTTTCAAAGCATAGATCAACTACCAAACCACGCCCCGCTGTGCTCTAAAGATATAAGTGAAGCACATAGAGCCAAAGTATCTAGCTCAAAAGATATAAGTAAAGCACATGTGAGCTGAATTGTCTACCAAAAGATATAAGTGAAGCTCGAAAAAATCACGGTGTGTGCATGTCTCTCTCTATAGGTGTGCAGCAAGGATGATTGTGACACAACAAAAATAAAAGACTCCTACGATACAAGACCCTCCAAGCAAAAACACATAACATGTGGTGAATAAAAATATAGCCCCAAGTAACGTTACCAATGGATTGAAGACGAGAGAGGGGATGCCTTCCCGGGGCATCCCCAAGCTTAGGCTTTTATGGCATCCTTGAATCTCTTGGGGTGCCTTGGGCATCCCCAAGATTGAGCTCTTGCCACTCTTTATATCTTTGTCCATAAGAACTTCACCCAAAACTTGAGAACTTCACAACACGAAACTTAAACAGAAAACTCGTGATAACTTTAGTACAAGAAAGCAAACCACCACTTCCTTAGGTACTGTAGCAAACTTAAATTCTACTTGTGTTGATGTTGGGTTACTGTACTTTCAATCTTCCATGGCTAATACCCCCCGATACTATCCATAGTTTCATCAAAATAAGCAACAAACACAACAAAAAACAGAATCTGTTAACAGCAGACTAGTCTGTAGCAATATGTATATTTTGTATACCTATGGTACTTCACAAATTCTGAATAATTATGACAGTCTTAAGAATTTGTGTAGCAACCAGAAGCAAAACGAATCAACTCAAAAGCTCTTACAGAAAAAAAAGAAAATTCTTTTCTTGAGCAGAAAGTTTCTCTCTTTTCCAGCATGACCAAACGATCATCCCCAAGACTAATCATAACGGCTTTGCTTGGCACAAACACAAAAAGAAACACAAAAAAGACAATCATAACAGAATTATGGAAGTGTGGAAAACACAAAAAAGAAAGAAAAGTGATAGATTCGTTGGGTTGCCTCCCAACAAGCGCTTTTGTTTAACGCCCTTAGCTAGGCGAAAGGTGATGAAATCACGTATAGTCATCTTTGGTGCTCAAACCATAAGTAGCCCTCATCATAGATTCATAAGGCAATCTTATTTTCTTTCTAGGAAAGTGCTCCATGCCCTTCTTTAAAGGTAATTGAAATCTAATATTCCCTTCCTTCATATCGATGATAGCACCAATAGTCCTTAGGAAACGTCTACCAAGAATAATGGGACATGAAGGATTGCAATCTATGTCAAGTACAATGAAATCCACAGTACATAGTTCTTATTTGCAACAATAAGAATATCATCGATCCTTCCCATGGGTTTCTTGACAGTAGAATCCGCAAGATGGAAATTAAGAGAACACTCTTCAATCTCATGAGAACCAAGAATATCACATAAAGACTTTGGAATCGCGGAAACACTAGCACCCAAATCACACAAAGCATTGCACTCATAGTTTTTGATCTTGATTTTCATAGTAGGTTCCCACTCATCATGAAGTTTTCTAGGTATAGAGACTTCTAGTTCGAGCTTCTCTTAAAGAGATTTTATCATAGCATCTACGAGATGCACGGTAAAGGCTTTGCTTTGGGTCTAAGCATGTGGAGAATTTGCAATGGATTGCATCAAAGAAATGCTTTCAAACAAGGAGCAATTATCATAATTGAATTCCTTGAAATCCAAAGTGGGAGTTTCATTACTACCCAAATTTTTGATTTCTTCTACTCCACTCTCCACATCTTTATCATCAAGATGGGTGGTCTCCGAATCATTGGGGCATTTTTCAACCAAAGTGGATTCATATCCAGCCCCTCCATAAATAGGTTTGACACGCGAAAACAAAGATTCAAGAGGAGAAACACCAAGCACTTTATGATCTTCGTGATTTGTATCACTAGAACGCACCCTTTTAATCCATTCATGTCTAGCGCGAATTTGGGGGTATCTTTCTTCGCTCTCATTCATGGAGATACGCATAGCTTTCAAAGTTTCATCCAAGTTGAGCTTGGGAGGAGCGCATCTAACTTTCAAAGCATCAATATCACAAGACATCCTATCAACGCTCTTAGCTAAATCGTCAATTTTGAGTAGTTTTTCCTCTGTGGACGCATTGAAAATGTTTTGAGAGTTGATGAACTCTTTGATATCACTCTCTAAATCAGAGGGTAATTTATTGTGATTTCCATAAGTTTTGCCATAGGAATTTCCATAATAGTTAGAGGAGTTACTAGGAAAAGGCCTAGGAATATAGTTTCCTCTAAAAGCATTATTGTTGCCAAAATTGTTGCTACCAACATAATTCTCGTCCAAACTAGTGTTGCTACTCTCAATCAAAGAAGATAGTGGCATGTCATTAGGATCTACGGTAGCGTTTCTACTAGCAACCAAATTCATCAACTCGTCCATCTTAGCACTAAGCGAGTTAATTTCTTCTATAGCGTGCACCTTTTTGCTAGCAGGCGACCTTTCAGCGTGCCACTGAGAGTAGTTGGTCATGATATTGTCTAGGAGTTTTGTAGCATATCCTAACCTGATTTCCATGAACGTTCCACCTGAGGCGGAGTCCAAGATATTGCGAGAAGCGAAATTCAAGCCAACGTAAAAGATTTGTATAATCATCCACAAACTCAAGTCATGAGCGGGACAATTTCTAATCATAAGCTTCATCCTCTCCCAAGATTGTGCAACGTGTTCATGATCAAGTTGCTTGAAATTCATGATATCGTTACGTAAGGAGATGATCTTAGCCGGCGGAAAATACGTGGATATGTAAGCATCTTTGCACTTATCCCAAGAATCGGTACAATGTTTAGGCAAAGAAGGAAACCAAGTTTTTGCGCGATCTCGCAACGAGAAAGGAAAAAGTTTCAACTTAATCACGTCATTATACACATCTCTTTTCTTTTGCATATCACATAGCTCAATGAAGGTATTGAGATGGGATGCAACATCTTCACTAGGAAGGCTAGAGAATTGCTCTTTCATAACAAGATTCAGCAAAGCTACGTTGATTTCATACGATTCCGCACTAGTGGCGGGAGCAATCGGAGTACTAATAAAATCATTATTATTAGTGCTTGAGAAGTCGCAAAGTTTGGTGTTTTCAGCCATAATGACTTCAACAAACAAACAAGCACACAAGCAAGCGAGAAAACCGGCAAAGGGAAACGACAAAGGCAAAATAAAACGGCGAAGGAGAAAGGCAAATGAAAACGACAAATGTGAAGTGGGGGAGAGGAAAACGAGAGGCAACTGGCAACAAAAGTAAATGCAAGAGAAGAGTTTGTGAGACCTACTTGGATAGATCTTGATCTCTCCTCCCCGGCAAGAGCGCCAAAAATACTTCTGCCACTCCTACAAAAGACCTTCCAATGGCGCGAGAAATAGGCATGTCGACGGGAGAATACTTGGCTTGATGTTTCTGCTGCGGCTACGCCTTAAGGGACTTCCTAGGCAAGTATGCAAAGGATTTCCCCCGTGGCCTTGGAGCCTTGCGTTGGTGTTCCCTTGAAGTGGAAAGGGTGATGTAGCGTAGCGATGGTAATTATTTCCCTCAGTTTGAGAACCAAGGTATCAATCCAGTGGAGGAGTATCTCAAGATCCTGCACAAACACAAAAGCTTGCTCCCAACGCTATGAAGGGGTTGTCAATCCCTTATAGGTTGTTTGCCAGGTGAGAAATGAAAGCAACAAAGTAACAAAGCAAAGTAAAAGCGGAGGTGTAAACGATGGATGTGAATAGACCCGGGGGCCGTAGTGTTTACTAGTGGCTTCTCCAATGAAAGCAAGTAGACGGTGGGTGAACAAATTACCGTCGAGCAATTGATAGAACCGCGCAAAGTCATGACGATATCTATGCAATGATTATATCTATAGGCATCACGTCCAAAACAACTAGACCGATACATTCTACATCTACTACTATTACTCCACACGTCGACCGCTATCTAGCATGCATCTAGTGTATTAAGTCCATAAGAACATAGTAACGCCTTAAGCAAGATGACATGATGTAGAGGGATAATCTCAAACCAATGATAAAAACCCCATCTTTTTACCCTTGATCGCAACTACTTGATGTGTGCCTTGCTGCCCCTACTGTCATTGGGAAAGGTCACCACATGGTAGAAACCAAAACCGAGCACTTCTCCCATTGCAAGAATCATAGATCTAGTTGGACAAACAAAACCCAAGACTCGGAGAGACTTACAAGGATATCAAATCATGCATATAAGAAATCAGCAAAGACTCAAATATATATCACAGATAATCTGATCACATATCCACAATTCGTCGGATCTCGACAAACACATCGCCAAAGAAGATTACATCGGATAGATCTCCATGAAGATCATGGAGAACTTTGTATTGAAGATCCAAGAAAGAGAAGAAGCCATCTAGATACTAACTATGGACCCGTAGGTCTGAAGTGAACTACTCACGAGTCATTGGAGGGGCGATGATGATGATGAAGGAGCTCTCCAACTCCAAAGTCCCCTTCGGCAGGGCGCCGGGAAGGGTCTCCAGGTGAGATCTCGCGGAAACGGAAGCTTGCGGCGACGGAAAAGTATTTTGGAGGCTCCCGTGATTTTTTGCTGAATATTTGGGAATCTATAGGCCAAGGATCTAGGTCAGGGGGCGGCCAGGGAGGCCACAAGCCCTGCCACCGCCGCCTCCCCTTGGTGCTGGAGTGGGGGCTTGTGGGCTCCCTGGAGCCCACCTGGCTTGGCCCAAAGGCCCCCTGATCTTCTTCCATTCGGGAAAAAATCATTTCGGGGTTTTTCTTCCATTTGGACTCCGTTCCAAAATCAGATCTGAAAAGAGTCAAAAACACAGAAAAAACAGGAACTGACACTTGGCACTGAATTAATAAGTTAGTTCCAAAAAAGATATAAAAGGTACATAAAACATCCAAAGAAGACAAGATAACAGCGTGAAACCATCAAAAATTATAGATACGTTTGAGACGTATTAGACGCCGGGGTTCCGAATAGTTCGGATCGAAGCGGGACCCAAAATCAGTGGGTAATAGCATACAAAACTGGCCAGAATAGACTCAAGGAGTTTTGGTCTATATAACTAAAAGTTATTTTGTGCATGCCACGGAAGAGATTGTTATCAAAGAGTTTTGGGGCAAACTTTGTTTCCGACACTTGTATGGTAGGTTTTAGGGCGAATTCTCTACCAGATGTCCTATATGAGGACCTAATTTGGGGAAACTTTGGGAACGCATTTTTTAAGGTTGGTCTATGTAGATAAAAGTTATTTTGTCCTTGTCACTGAAGAGGTTGTTATCGAGGAGTTTTGGGGCTAACTTTGTTTCCGACTCTACTATGGTAGGTTTTAGGGAAAATTCTATACCAGATGTCATCTATAGGGACCTAAGGTTGGTCTATATTACTGTGAGTTTTCACGAGTTCCCCATAACCGGACCCACGGGTTCCCGAAACATTCGGATCACAGCGGGACCCAAAATCAATGAAAAATAGCATAAAAAATTGGCCACAATAGGTCAAAACTACGAGTTTCACGAGTTCCTCATAACCGGACCCAGGGGTTCCGGAAACATTCGAATCACAACACGACCCAAAATCAATGAGTAGTAGCATACAAAACGAGCCAAAATAGGCCAAAACTGCGAGTTTTGGTGAGTTCCCCGTAACCGGACCCCGAGTTTCCCGAAACGATCGAATCACAACGGGATCCAAAATCAGTGACTAATAGCTTACAAAACTGGCCGGAATAGGCAAAAACTGCGAGTTTTGACAATTTCCCCGTTACCCGACCGAACGATTCCCGAAACAATCGGATCTCATCGGGACCCAAAATCAGTGACTAATACCATACAAAACTGGCCACAATATGCCAAAACTGCGAGTTTTCACGAGTCCCACGTAACCGAACCCCGGGGTTCCCGAAACGTTCGGATCGCAGCGGGACCCAAAATGAGTGAGTAATAGCGTACAAAACTAGCCACAATAGGCCAATACTGCGAGCATTGATGAATTCCCCGTAACTGGACCCTGGGGTTCCTGAAACATTCGGATCGCAACAGGACCCAAAATCAGTGTGTAGTAGCATACACAACTGGCAAGAATACACCAAAACTGCGAGTATGGGCGTGTTCCCCGTAACCGGACCCCGGGGTTCCCGAAACGTTCGGATCGCAGCGGGAACCCAAAATGAGTGAGTAATAGCATACAAAACTGGCCAAAATAGACAAAACTGCGAGTATTGACGAGTTCCCCATAACCGGACCTCGGGGTTCTTGGAACGTTCGGATCACAGTGGGACCCAAAATCAGTTAGTAATAGCGTACAAAACTGGCGAGAAAAGGCCAAAACTGCGATTTTTGACAAGTTCCTCATAACCGGACCCTTGGTTCGTGAAACGTTCGGATCACAGCGGGACCCAAAATCAGTGACTAATAGCATACAAAACTAGGCACAATAGGCCAAAACTGCGAGTTTTGACGAGTCCCCCGTAACAGGACCCCGATGTTCCCGAAGCGTACGGATCGCAGCGGGATCCGAAATCACTAACTGATAGCATACAAAAATGGCCGGAATAGGCCAAAACTGCGAGTTTTGATGACTCCCATGTAACCAGACCCCGGGGTTCCCGAAACGTTCGGATCGCAGCGGGACACAAAATGAGTGAGTAATAGCGTACAAAACTAGCCACAATAGGCCAATACTGCGATTCTTGACGAGTTCCCTATAACCGGACCCCTAGGTTCCCGAATCGTTCGGATGACAGCGGGACCCAAAATCAATGACTAATAGCATACAAAACTGGTCGGAATAGGCTAAAATTGCGAGTTTTGACGAGTTCCTCGTAACCGGACCCCGAGGTTCCCGAAACGTTCATATCGCAACGGGACCCAAAATCAGTGAGTAATAGCATACAAAACTGGGCAGAATAGACCAAAACTGCGAGTATTGACGAGTTCCGCGTAACCGGACCCCGTGGTTCCCGAAACATTCGGATAGTAGCGGGACCCAAAATTTGTGAGTTTATCTCATACAAAACTGGCCACAACATGCCAAAACTGCAAGTTTAGATGAGTTCCACGTAATGGGACGCCGGGGTTCCGAAACGTTCGGATTGAAGTGGGACTGAAAAGCAATGGGTAATAGCATACAAAACTGGCCAGATTGGACTCGAGGATTTTTGGTCTATATAACTAAAAGTTATTTTGTGCATGCCACGGAAGAGGTTGTTAACGAAGAGTCTTAGGGCATATTGTCTACTAGATGTCGAATATGGGGACCTAATTTCGGAGTTTTCACGAGTTCCCCCTAAGCGGAACCCGAGGTTCCCAAAACTTTCGTATCACAACGGGACCCAAAATCAGTGACTAATAACATATAAAACTGGTCGGAATAGGCCAAAACTGTTAGTTTTGACGACTTCCACGTAAGCGGACCCCGTTGTTCCCGAAACGTTCGGATCGCAATGGGACCCAAAATCACTGAGTAATAGCATACAAAACTGGTTAGAATAGACCAAAACTGCGAGTATTGACGAGATCCCCGTAACCGGATCCTGGGGTTCTTGAAACGTTCGGATCGCAGTGGGACCCAAAATCAGCGAGTTATAGCATACAAAACTGGCCAAAATAGGTCAAAACTACGAGTTTCACGAGTTCCTCATAACCGGACCCAGGGGTTCCCGAAACATTTGAATCACAACACGACAAAAAATAATGAGTAATAGCATACAAAACTAGCCAAAATATGCGAGTTTTGACGAGTTCCCCATAACCGGACCTCGAGGTTCCCGAAACGTTCGGATCACAACGGGATCCAAAATTAGTGACTAATAGCATACAAAACTGGCCGGAATAGGCAAAAGCTGTGAGTTTTGACGAGTTCCCTATTACCCGACCTTAGGGTTCCCCTAATATTCAGATCACACCGGGACCCAAAATTAGTGACTAATAGCATACAAAACTAGCCGGAATAGGCCAAAACTGCGAGTTTTGATGAGTTCCCCATAAGCGGAACCCGAGGTTCCCGAAACGTTCGGTTCAAAGCGGGACCCAAAATCAATGACTAATAGCATACAAAACTAGCCAAAATAGGCCAAAACTGCGAGTTTTGACGAATCCCACGTAACCGGATCCCGGGGTTCCCGAAATGTTCGGATCACAGCGGGACCCAAAATGAGTGAGTAATGGCACACAAAACTGGCCAAAATAGACCAAAACTGCGAGTATTGATGAGTTCCCCGTAACCGGACCCTGAGGTTTCCGAAACGTTCAGATCAAAGTGGGACCCAAAATTAGTGACTAATAGCATACAAAACTGGCCGGAATAGGCCAACATCGCGATTTTGATGAGTTCCTCGTAACCGTACCCCGTGGTTCCTGAAACATTCCGATAGCAGTGGGACCCAAAATCCGTGAGTAATAGCATAAAAAATGGCCACAATAGGCCAAAACTACGAGTTTTGATGAGTTCCACGGAACGGGACGCCGGGGTTCCGAATAGTTCGGACCGAAGTGGGACCCAAAATCAGTGAGTAATAGCATACAAAACTGGCCAGAATAGACTCAAGGAGTTTTGGTCTATATAATTAAAAGTTATTTTGTGCATGCCACGGAAGAGGTTGTTACCGAAGAGTTTTGGGGCAAACTTTGTTTCCGACACTTGTATGGTAGGTTTTAGGGCGAATTCTCTACCACATGTCCTATATGGGGCAACTTTGTGAACACATTATTTAACGTTGGTCTATATAGCTAAAAGTTATTTTGTCCTTGCCACTGAAGAGGTTGTTATCGAGGAGTTTCGAGGCTAACTTTGTTTCCGACTCTAGTATGGCAGGTTTTAGGTCAAATTATGTACCACATGTCCTCTATAGGGACCTAAGGTAGGTCTATATTACTGCGAGTTTTCACGAGTTCCCCATAACCGGACCCACGGGTTTCCGAAACATTGGGATCACAGCGGGACCCAAAATCAATGAAAAATAGCATACAAAATTGGCCACAATAGGTCAAAACTACGAGTTTCACGAGTTCCTCATAACCGGACCGAGGGGTTCCTGAAACATTTGAATCACAACACGACCCAAAATCAATGAGTAGTAGCATACAAAACAAGCCAAAATAGGCCAAAACTGCGAGTTTTGGCGAGTTCCCCGCAACCGGACCCCGAGGTTCCAGACACGTTCGGATCACAATGGGATCCAAAACCAGTGACTAATAGCGTACAAAATTGTCCAGAATAGGCAAAAACTGCGAGTTTTGACAAGTTCCCCGGTACCCGACCGAAGGGTTCCTGAAATAGGCGGATCACGTCGGGACCCAAAATCATTGACTAATAGCATACAAAACTAGCCATAATAGGCCAAAACAATGACTTTTGACGAGTTCCCCATAAGCGGACCCCAAGGTTCCCGAAACGTTCGGGTCACAGCGGGACCCAGAATCAGTAACTAGTAGCATACAAAACAGGCCGGAATAGGCCAAAACTGCGAGTTTTGACGTGTTCCACGTAACCGGACCCCGGGATTCCCGAAACGTTAGGATCGCAGCGTGACCCAAAATGAGTGAGTAATAGCGTACTAAACTGGCAACAATAGGTCGAAACTGTGACTTATAGGAGTATCTCGTAACCGGACCCCGAGGTTCCCGAAATGTTCGGATCGCAGCGGCACCCAGAATCACTGACTAATAGCATACATAACTGGCCGGATTAGGCCAAAATTGCGAGCTTTGACGAGTCCCACGTAACCGGACCCCGAGGTTCCCGAAACGTTCGAATCGCAGCGGGAACCAAAATGAGTGAGTAATAGCGTACAAAACTGGCCACAATAGGCCAATACTGCGATTTTTGACGAATTTCTTGTAACCGGACCCCGAGGTTCCCGAAACGTTTGGATGACAGCGGGACCCAAAATCAGTGACTAATAGCATACAAAACTGGTCGAAATAGGTCAAAACTGCAAGTTTTGATGAGTTCCACGTAACCGGACCCCGGGGTTCCCGAAACGTTCGGATCACAACGGGTCCCAAAATCAGTGAGTAATAGCATACAAAACTGGCCAGAATAGACAAAAACTGCGAGTATTGACGATTTCCTCGTAGCCGGACCCCATGGTTCCCCAAACGTTTGGATAGCAGCGGGACCAAAAATCCGTGAGTAATAGCATACAAAACTGGCCACAACATGCCAAAGCAGCGAGTTTTGATGAGTTCCACATAACGGGACGCAGGGGTTCCGAAACGTTCGGATCAAAGCGGGACCGAAAATCAGTGAGTAATAGCATACTAAACTGGCCAGAATAGACTTAAGGAGTTTTGGTCTATATAAATAAAAGTTATTTTGCGCATGCCACGGAAGAGGTTGTTATCGAAGAGTTCCGGAGCAAACTTTGTTTCCGACACTTTTATGATAGGTTTTAGGGCGAGTTCTCTACCAGATGTCCTATATGGGGACCTAATTTGGGAAAACTTTGTGAACGCATTATTTAAGGTTAGTCTATATAGCTGAAAGTTATTTTGTCCTTGCCACTTAAGAGGTTGTTATCGAGGAATTTTGGGGCTAACTTTGTTTCCGACTCTAGTATGGTAGGTTTTAGGGCAAATTCTCCACCATATGTCGTATATGGGGACCTAAGGTTGGTCTATATTACTGCGAGTTTTCACGGGTTCCCCATAATTGGACCCACGGGTTCCCCAAACATTCTTATCACCGCGGGACCCAAAATCAGTGAAAAATAGCATCCAAAATTGGCCACAATAGGTCAAAACTACGAGTGTCACGAGTTCCTCATAACCGGACCCAGGGGTTGCCAAAACATTCGAATCACAACACGACCCAAAAGGAATGAGTAATAATATACAAAACTAGCCAAAATAGGCCAAAGCTGCGAGTTTTGACGAGTTCCCCGTAAGCGGACCCCGAGGTTCCCGAAACGTTCGGATCACCGCGGGACCCAAAATCAGTGACTAATAGCATACAAAACTGGCTGAAATTGGCCAAAACTGCGAGTTTTGACGAGTTCCACGTAACCGGACCCCGGGATTCCCGAAACGTTCGGATCGCAATGGGAACCAAAATCAGTGAGTAATAGGATACACAACTGGCAAGAATAGACCAAAACTACGAGTATTGACGAGTTCCTTGTAATCGGACCCCGGGGTTCCCGAAACGTTGGGATCGCAGCGGCAACCAAAATCAGTGAGTAATAGCATACAAAATTGGCCAAAACTGCGATTATTGACGAGTTCTCCGGAACCGGACCTCGGGGTTTCCGAAACATTTGGATCACAGCGGGACCCTAAATTAATGAGTAATAGCATACGAAAGTGGCCAAAATATGCCAAAACTGTGACTTTTGACGAGTTCCTCGTCACCGGACCCCGGGGTTCCAGAAACGTTCGGATCGCAGCAGGACCAAAAATGAGTGAGTAATAGCGTACAAAACTGTCCACAATAGGCCAAAACTGCGGTTTTTGACGAGTCCCCCGTAACCGGACCCCGAGGTTCCCGAAAAATTTGGATCGCAGCGGGACCCAAAATCAGTGACTAATAGCATACAAAGCTGGCTGGAATAGGCCGAAACTGCGAGTTTTGACGAGTCCCCCATAACCGGACCCCGAGGTTCCCGAAACGTTCATATCGTAGCGGGACCCAGAATCCGTGAGTAATAGCATACAAAACTGGCCGGAATAGGCCAAAACTACGAGTTTTGACGAGTCCCTCGTAACCGGACCCCGAGGTTCCGAAAACGTTCAGAACATAGCAGGACCCAGAATCTGTGACTAATAGCATAGAAAAACTGGCTGGAATAGGCCAAAACTGCGAGTTTTCATGAGTTCCACTTAACCGGACCCTGGGGTTCTTGAAAAGTTCGGATCGCAACGGGACCCAAAATCAATGAGTAATAGCATACACAACTGGCAAGAATAGACCAAAACTGCGAGTATGGACGTGTTCCCCGTAACCGGACCCCGGGGTTCCCGAAACGTTTGGATAGCAGCGGGAACCCAAAATCAGTGAGTAATAGCATACAAAATTGGCCAAAATAGACCAAAGCTCCGAGTATTGACGAGTTCCCCATAACCGTACCTCAGGTTCTCGGAACGTTCGGATCACAGCGGGACCCAAAATCAGTGAGTAATAGCGTACAAAACTGGCGAGAAAAGACCAAAACTGCGATTTTTAACGAGTTCCTCATAATCGGACCCTTGGTTCGTGAAATATTCGGATCACAGCGGGACCCAAAATCAGTGACTAATAGCATACAAAACTGGCCACAATAGGCCAAAACTACGAGTTTTGACGAGTCCCTCGTAACAGGACCCCGAGGTTCCCGAAGCGTTCGGGTCGCAGCGGGACCCGAAATCACTGACTGATAGCATACAAAAATGGCCGGAATATGCCAAAACTGCGAGTTTTGACGAGTCCCACGTAACCGAACCCCGGGGTTTCCGAAACGTTCGGATCACAGCGGGACCCAAAATGAGTGAGTAATAGCGTACAAAACTACCCACAATAGGCCAATACTGCGAGTATTGATGTGTTCCCCGTAGCCGGACCTTGGGGTTCCTGAAACGTTCGGATCGCAACGGGACCCAAAATCTGTGAGTAATAGCATACACAACTGGCAAGAATAGACCAAAACTGCGAGTATCGATGTGTTCCCCGTAACCGGACCCCGGGGTTCCCGACACGTTCGGATCGCAGCGGGAACCCAAAATGAGTGAGTAATAGCATACAAAACTGGCCAAAATAGACAAAACTGCGAGTATTGACGAGTTCCCCATAACCGGACCTCGGGGTTCTCGGAACGTTCGGATCAAAGCGGGACCCAAAATCGGTGAGTAATAGCGTAGAAAACTGGCCAGAAAAGGCCAAAACTACGATTTTTGACGAGTTCCTCATAACCGGACCCTTGGTTCGTGAAACGTTCGGATCACAGTGGGACCCAAAATAAGTGACTAATAGCATACAAAACTGGCCACAATAGGCCAAAACTGCGAGTTTTGACGAGTCCCCCGTAACAGGACCCCGAGGTTCCCGAAGCGTTCGGATCGCAGCGGGATCCGAAATCACTGACTGATAGCATACAAAAATGGCCGGAATAGGCCAAAACTGCGAGTTTTGACGAGTCCCACATAACCGGACCCCGGGGTTCCCGAAACGTTCGGGTCGCAGCGGGACACAAAATGAGTGAGTAATAGCATACAAAACTAGCCACAATAGGCCAATATTGCGATTTTTGACGAGTTCCCTATAACCGGACCCCTAGGTTCCCGAAACGTTCGGATGACAGCGGGACCCAAAATCAGTGACTAATAGCATACAAAACTGGTCGGAATAGGCCAAAATTGCTAGTTTTGACGAGTTCCACGTAAGCGGACCCCGTTGTTCCCGAAACGTTCGGATCGCTATGGGACCCAAAATCAGTGAGTAATAGCATACAAAACCGGCAAGAATAGACAAAAACTGCGAGTATTGACGAGTTCCTCGTAACCGGATCCTGGGGTTCCCGAAACGTACGGATCGCAGCGGGACCCAAAATCAGTGAGTAATAGCATACAAAACTGGCCAAAACAGGTCAAAACTACGAGTTTCACGAGTTCCTCATAACTGGACCCAGGGGTTTCCGAAACATTTGAATCACAGCACGACCCACAATCAATGAGTAATAGCATACAAAACTGGCAAGAATAGACGAAAACTGCGAGTATTGACGAGTTCCCCGTAACCGGAACCCGTGGTTCCCGAAACATTCGGATCGCAGCAGGACCCAAAATCAGTTAGTAATAGCATACAAAACTGGCGAAAATAGACAAAAACTGCGAGTATTGACGAGTTCTTGTAACCGGACCTCGGGGTTCCCGGAATGTTCGGATCGCAGGGCGCCCAAAATCAGTGAGTAAGAGCATACAAAACTCGCCAAAATATGCCAAAACTAGGACTTTTGGCGAGTTCCTCGTAACTGGACCGCAGGGTTCCCGAAATTTTCGGATCGCAGCAGGATCCAAAATGAGTGAGTTGCGTACAAAACTGGACATTATATGCCAAAACTGTGATTTTTGACGAGTTCCTCGTAACCGGACCCTTGGTTCGTGAAACGTTCGGATCACAGCGGGACCCAGAGTCAGTGACTAATAGCATACAAAACTGGCCGGAATAGGCCAAAACTGCGAGTATTGACGAGTTCCACGTAACCGGACCCCGGGGTTCCCGAAACGTTCGGATCGCAGCGGGACCCAAAATGAGTGAGTAATAGTGTACAAAACTGGCCATAATAGGCTAATACTGTGATTTTTGACGAGTTCCGTGTAACCAGACCCCGAGGTTCCCGAAATGTTCGGATCACAGCGGGACCCAAAATCAGTGACTAATAGCATATAAAACTGGCCGAAGGAGCCCAAAACTGCTAGTTTGACGAGTTCCACGTGACCGTATTCTACGGTTCTCGAAAAGTTTGGATCGCAACGGGACCCAAAATTAGTGAGTAATACCATACAAAATTGGCAAGAATAGACCAAACCTGCGAGTATTGACGAGTTTCCCGTAACCGGACCCCAGGGTTCCTGAAACGTTTGGATCGCAGCGGGACAAAAAATCAGTGAGTAATAGCATACAAAACTGGCCAAAATAGGCCAAAACTATGACTTTTGACGAGTTCCACGTAACCAGACCATGGGGTTCCCAAATTGTTCGTATCACAGCGGGACCCAAAATGAGTGAGTAATAGCGTATAAAACTGGCCAAAATAGGCCAAAACTGTGATTTCTGACGAGTTCCTCGTAACCGGATCCTTGGTTCGTGAAACGTTCCGATCAAAGCGTGATCCAAAATCAGTGACTAATAGCATAGAAAAAAGGCCACAATAGGCCAAAACTATGAGTTTTGATGAGTCCCCCATAACCGGACCCCGAGGTTCCCGAAACGTTCGGATCGTAGTGGGACCCAGAATCAGTGACTAATAGCATGCAAAACTTGCCGGAATAGGCCAAGACTGTGAGTTTTGACGAGTACCACGTAACCGGACCCCGAGGTTTCTGAAACGTTCGGATCGCAGCGGGACCCAAAACGGGTGAGTAATAGCGTACAAAACTGGCCACAATAGGCCAATACTGCGATTTTGATGAGTTCACTGTAACCGGACCCCTAGGTTCCCGAAACAGTCGGATCACAACGAGACCCAAAATGAGTGACTAATAGCATACAAATCTAGTCGGAATATGCCAAAACTACGAGTTTTGACGAGTTCCACGTAACCGGACCCCGGGGTTCCCGAAATGTTCGGATCGCAACGGGACCAAAAATCAGTGAGTAGCATACAAAACTGGCCAAAATAGACCAAAACTGCGAGTCTTGATGAGTTCCCCGTAACCGGACCCCGAGGTTTCCGAAACGTTCAGATCAAAGTGGGACCCAAAATTAGTGACTAATAGCATACAAAACTGGCCGGAATAGGCCAACGTTGCGATTTTGACGAGTTCCCCGTAACCGTACCCCGTGGTTCCCGAAACGTTCCGATAGCAGCGGGACCCAAAATCCGTGAGTAATAGCATAAAAACTGGCCACAATAGGCCAAAACTACGAGTTTTGATGACTTCCACGTAATGGGACGCTGCTACTGCAACAAAAGAGCTTCCAACGGCGCCAGAAATAGGCACGTCGACGGGAGAATACTTGGCTTGATCTTTCTGCTGCGGCTACGCCATAAGGGACTTCCCAGGCAAGTATGCAAAGGATTTCTCCCGTGGCCTTGGAGCCTTGCGTTGGTGTTCCCTCGAAGCGGGAAGGGTGATGTAGCGTAGCGGTGGTAAGTATTTCCCTCAGTTTGAGAAGCATGGTATCAATCCAGTGGAGGAGTATATCAAGATCCTGCACTAACACAAAAGCTTGCTCCCAACGCTATGAAGGGGTTGTCAATCCCTTATAGATTGTTTGCCAAGTGAGAACTGAAAGCAACAAAGTAACAAAGCAAAGTAAAAGCGGAGGTGTAAACGATGGATGTGAATAGACCCGGGGGGCATAGTGTTTACCAGTGACTTCTCTCATGAAAGCAAGTAGACGGTGGGTGAATAAATTACTGTCGAGCAATTGATAGAACCGCGCAAAGTCATGACGATATCTATGCAATGATTATATATATAGGCATCACATCCAAAACAAGTAGACCGATACTTTCTGCATCTACTACTATTACTCCACACGTCGACCGCTATCCATCATGCATCTAGTGTATTAAGTCCATAAGAACAGTGTAACGCCTTAAGCAAGATGACATGATGAAGAGGGATAATCTCAAACCAATGATAAAAACCCCATCTTTTTACCCTAGATGGCAACTACTTGATGTGTGCCTTGCTGCCCCTACTGTCACTGGGAAAGGTCACCACATGGTAGAACCCAAAACCAAGGACTTCTCTCATTGCAAGAATCATAGATCTAGTTGGCCAAAGAAAACCCAAGACTCGGAGAGACTTAGAAGGATATCAAATCATGCATATAAGACATCAGCAAAGACTCAAATATATATCATAGATAATCTGATCACAAATCCACAATTCATGGGATCTCGACAAACACATAGACAAAGAAGATTACATCGGATAGATCTCCATGAAGATCATGGAGAACTTTGTATTGAAGATCCAAGAGAGAGAAGAAGCCATCTAGCTACTAACTACGAACCCGTAGGTCTGAAGTGAACTACTCACGAGTCATTGGAGGGGCGACGATGATGATGAAGGAGCCCTCCAACTCCAAAGTCCCCTCCGGTAGGGCGCCGGGAAGGGTCTCCAGATGAGATCTCGCGGAAACGGAAGTTTCCGACGGCGGAAAAGTATTTTCGAGGTTCCCGTGATTTTTTGCTGAACATTTGGGAATATATAGGCCAAGGATCTAGGTCAGGGGGGGGGGGGGGTGGCCAGGGAGGCCACAAGCCCTGCCACCGTTGCCTCCCCCTGGTGGCGGTGTGGGGGCTTGTGGGCACCCTGGAGCCCACCTGGCTTGGCCTAAAGGCCCCCTGATCTTCTTCCGTTTGGGAAAAAATCATTTTGGGGTTTTTATTTCGTTTGGACTCCGTTCCAAAATCAGATCTGAAAAGAGTAAAAAACGCACAAAAAACAGGAACTGGCACTTGGCACTGAATTAATAAGTTAGTCCCAAAAAAGATATAAATGGTACAGAAAAAAATCCAAAGAAGACAAGATAACAGCGTGAAACCATAAAAAATTATAGATACGTTTGAGACCTATCAAGCATCCCCAAGCTTAACTTTTGCTCGTCCTCGAGTAGGGAAGTGATAAAGAATGAATTTTTGATGCTTTCATGCTACCTAGCATAGGTGTCCTTTGTAATTCCTCTTATGTGACGTGAATGTTCAGATCCATTAGATTGAAAACAATAGTTTGCTATTGACGTGGAAACAATAATAATTGAAGCAAACTAGCAAGGTAATCATGAACTTTCAAAATAACAAGGCCAAAAGAAAGTTATCCCTACAAAAGCATATAGTCTGGCTATGCTCTATCATCATTGCACAACGAATTTAAATCTTGCACAACCCCGGTATTGGCCAAGTAATTGTTTCACACCTTTACTTTCTCAAACCTTTTCAACTCTCACACAATACATGAGCGTGAGCCATGGTTATAGCACTATAGATGGTGTGGAGTGTGGTGGAGGTTGCAAGAGAAAAAAAGAGAAGATAGTCACATTAACTAGGCATATCAATGAGCTGTGGAGATGCTCATCAATAGATATCAATGTGAATGAGTAGGGATTGCCATACAAATGATGCACTAGAGCTACGAGTATGTGAAAGCTCTTAAAGAAAACTAGTGGGTGTGCATCCAACTTGCTTGCTCACGAAGACCTAAGGCAATTTTGAGGAAGCCTATCATTGGAATATACAAGCCAAGTTATATAATGAAAATTTCCTACTAGCTATAAGGTGGTGACAAAACGAGAGACTCTCAATAATGAAGATCATGGTGCTTAATATGCACAAGTGTGGAAAAAGTGGTAGCATTGTCCCTTCTCACTTTTTCTCTCATTTTTTTATTTGGTGGGCTCTTTGGCCTCTTTTTTTATATTTTGGTGGGCTTCTTTGGCCTCTTTTATTTCCTCACATGGCACAATGCTCCATTAATGATGATCATCATACTTTCAACTCAAAACTTAGAGCAATTATGACTCTATATGGAATGCCTTCGGTAGTGTATCGTGGCAATGATCTAGCATGGCATAGACATCAATGGAAACATCATGCTAGCTATCTTACGATCATGTAATGGCAATGTAGACGTGGTGGCACATGTCATGGTGGTAGTTTCATGGCAATATTTCTCGGAATGACTTTGAAAAAGCCATAGTAGGTAGGTATGGTGGCTGTTTTGAGGGAGGCTAATGGTGGGTTTTGAGCACCGGCGAAAGTTCCACGACACTAAGAATATAGTGATGGTGGAAGGTGAAAGTGCATCTAAACCATGAACTCAATATTAGTATGAAGAACTCATATACTTATTGCAAAAGTTTTATTAGTAATCGAAACAAAGCATTCAACGCATACTCCTAGGGGAAGGGTTGGTAGGTATAAACCCTCGTGCGATCCCGACCGCCACGCAAAGGATGACAATCAATATACTAATCATGCTCAGATTTCATCACATACCGGTTCACCATACGTAAATGCTACGGGAATCACTAACTTCAACACAAGTATTTCTAGATCCACAACACCTTACTAGCATGACTTCAAAACTACCATAACCACAACTCAAAACTAATTGAGATGAATCAAACTTCTCTAACTATTCAATGCACATGAAGGTGGAAGTTTTCGTATCCCTTTGGATAACTACCCCTTTTGAGACTACTTTCAAAGCATATATCAACTACCAAACCACGCCCCGCTGTGCTCTAAAGATATAAGTGAAGCACATAGAGCCAAAGTATCTAGCTCAAAAGATATAAGTAAAGCACATGTGAGCTGAATTGTCTACCAAAAGATATAAGTGAAGCTCGAAAAAATCACGGTGTGTGCATGTCTCTCTCTATAGGTGTGCAGCAAGGATGATTGTGACACAACAAAAATAAAAGACTCCTACGATACAAGACCCTCCAAGCAAAAACACATAACATGTGGTGAATAAAAATATAGCCCCAAGTAACGTTACCAATGGATTGAAGACGAGAGAGGGGATGCCTTCCCGGGGCATCCCCAAGCTTAGGCTTTTATGGCATCCTTGAATCTCTTGGGGTGCCTTGGGCATCCCCAAGATTGAGCTCTTGCCACTCTTTATCTCTTTGTCCATAAGAACTTCACCCAAAACTTGAGAACTTCACAACACGAAACTTAAACAGAAAACTCGTGATAACTTTAGTACAAGAAAGCAAACCACCACTTCCTTAGGTACTGTAGCAAACTTAAATTCTACTTGTGTTGATGTTGGGTTACTGTACTTTCAATCTTCCATGGCTAATACCCCCCGATACTATCCATAGTTTCATCAAAATAAGCAACAAACACAACAAAAAACAGAATCTGTTAACAGCAGACTAGTCTGTAGCAATATGTATATTTTGTATACCTCTGGTACTTCACAAATTCTGAATAATTATGACAGTCTTAAGAATTTGTGTAGCAACCAGAAGCAAAACGAATCAACTCAAAAGCTCTTACAGAAAAAAAAGAAAATTCTTTTCTTGAGCAGAAAGTTTCTCTCTTTTCCAGCATGACCAAACGATCATCCCCAAGACTAATCATAACGGCTTTGCTTGGCACAAACACAAAAAGAAACACAAAAAAGACAATCATAACAGAATTATGGAAGTGTGGAAAACACAAAAAAGAAAGAAAAGTGATAGATTCGTTGGGTTGCCTCCCAACAAGCGCTTTTGTTTAACGCCCTTAGCTAGGCGAAAGGTGATGAAATCACGTATAGTCATCTTTGGTGCTCAAACCATAAGTAGCCCTCATCTTAGATTCATAAGGCAATCTTATTTTCTTTCTAGGAAAGTGCTCCATGCCCTTCTTTAAAGGTAATTGAAATCTA
The DNA here is from genome assembly GCF_904849725.1 of Hordeum vulgare subsp. vulgare. Lineage (NCBI taxonomy): Eukaryota > Viridiplantae > Streptophyta > Magnoliopsida > Poales > Poaceae > Hordeum > Hordeum vulgare. Next base: position 550,242,918 of record NC_058523.1, read on the forward strand.
ATATTCCCTTCCTTCATATCGATGATAGCACCAATAGTCCTTAGGAAACGTCTACCAAGAATAATGGGACATGAAGGATTGCAATCTATGTCAAGTACAATGAAATCCACAGTACATAGTTCTTATTTGCAACAATAAGAATATCATCGATCCTTCCCATGGGTTTCTTGACAGTAGAATCCGCAAGATGGAAATTAAGAGAACACTCTTCAATCTCATGAGAACCAAGAATATCACATAAAGACTTTGGAATCGCGGAAACACTAGCACCCAAATCACACAAAGCATTGCACTCATAGTTTTTGATCTTGATTTTCATAGTAGGTTCCCACTCATCATGAAGTTTTCTAGGTATAGAGACTTCTAGTTCGAGCTTCTCTTAAAGAGATTTTATCATAGCATCTACGAGATGCACGGTAAAGGCTTTGCTTTGGGTCTAAGCATGTGGAGAATTTGCAATGGATTGCATCAAAGAAATGCTTTCAAACAAGGAGCAATTATCATAATTGAATTCCTTGAAATCCAAAGTGGGAGTTTCATTACTACCCAAATTTTTGATTTCTTCTACTCCACTCTCCACATCTTTATCATCAAGATGGGTGGTCTCCGAATCATTGGGGCATTTTTCAACCAAAGTGGATTCATATCCAGCCCCTCCATAAATAGGTTTGACACGCGAAAACAAAGATTCAAGAGGAGAAACACCAAGCACTTTATGATCTTCGTGATTTGTATCACTAGAACGCACCCTTTTAATCCATTCATGTCTAGCGCGAATTTGGGGGTATCTTTCTTCGCTCTCATTCATGGAGATACGCATAGCTTTCAAAGTTTCATCCAAGTTGAGCTTGGGAGGAGCGCATCTAACTTTCAAAGCATCAATATCACAAGACATCCTATCAACGCTCTTAGCTAAATCGTCAATTTTGAGTAGTTTTTCCTCTGTGGACGCATTGAAAATGTTTTGAGAGTTGATGAACTCTTTGATATCACTCTCTAAATCAGAGGGTAATTTATTGTGATTTCCATAAGTTTTGCCATAGGAATTTCCATAATAGTTAGAGGAGTTACTAGGAAAAGGCCTAGGAATATAGTTTCCTCTAAAAGCATTATTGTTGCCAAAATTGTTGCTACCAACATAATTCTCGTCCAAACTAGTGTTGCTACTCTCAATCAAAGAAGATAGTGGCATGTCATTAGGATCTACGGTAGCGTTTCTACTAGCAACCAAATTCATCAACTCGTCCATCTTAGCACTAAGCGAGTTAATTTCTTCTATAGCGTGCACCTTTTTGCTAGCAGGCGACCTTTCAGCGTGCCACTGAGAGTAGTTGGTCATGATATTGTCTAGGAGTTTTGTAGCATATCCTAACCTGATTTCCATGAACGTTCCACCTGAGGCGGAGTCCAAGATATTGCGAGAAGCGAAATTCAAGCCAACGTAAAAGATTTGTATAATCATCCACAAACTCAAGTCATGAGCGGGACAATTTCTAATCATAAGCTTCATCCTCTCCCAAGATTGTGCAACGTGTTCATGATCAAGTTGCTTGAAATTCATGATATCGTTACGTAAGGAGATGATCTTAGCCGGCGGAAAATACGTGGATATGTAAGCATCTTTGCACTTATCCCAAGAATCGGTACAATGTTTAGGCAAAGAAGGAAACCAAGTTTTTGCGCGATCTCGCAACGAGAAAGGAAAAAGTTTCAACTTAATCACGTCATTATACACATCTCTTTTCTTTTGCATATCACATAGCTCAATGAAGGTATTGAGATGGGATGCAACATCTTCACTAGGAAGGCTAGAGAATTGCTCTTTCATAACAAGATTCAGCAAAGCTACGTTGATTTCATACGATTCCGCACTAGTGGCGGGAGCAATCGGAGTACTAATAAAATCATTATTATTAGTGCTTGAGAAGTCGCAAAGTTTGGTGTTTTCAGCCATAATGACTTCAACAAACAAACAAGCACACAAGCAAGCGAGAAAACCGGCAAAGGGAAACGACAAAGGCAAAATAAAACGGCGAAGGAGAAAGGCAAATGAAAACGACAAATGTGAAGTGGGGGAGAGGAAAACGAGAGGCAACTGGCAACAAAAGTAAATGCAAGAGAAGAGTTTGTGAGACCTACTTGGATAGATCTTGATCTCTCCTCCCCGGCAAGAGCGCCAAAAATACTTCTGCCACTCCTACAAAAGACCTTCCAATGGCGCGAGAAATAGGCATGTCGACGGGAGAATACTTGGCTTGATGTTTCTGCTGCGGCTACGCCTTAAGGGACTTCCTAGGCAAGTATGCAAAGGATTTCCCCCGTGGCCTTGGAGCCTTGCGTTGGTGTTCCCTTGAAGTGGAAAGGGTGATGTAGCGTAGCGATGGTAATTATTTCCCTCAGTTTGAGAACCAAGGTATCAATCCAGTGGAGGAGTATCTCAAGATCCTGCACAAACACAAAAGCTTGCTCCCAACGCTATGAAGGGGTTGTCAATCCCTTATAGGTTGTTTGCCAAGTGAGAAATGAAAGCAACAAAGTAACAAAGCAAAGTAAAAGCGGAGGTGTAAACGATGGATGTGAATAGACCCGGGGGCCGTAGTGTTTACTAGTGGCTTCTCCAATGAAAGCAAGTAGACGGTGGGTGAACAAATTACCGTCGAGCAATTGATAGAACCGCGCAAAGTCATGACGATATCTATGCAATGATTATATCTATAGGCATCACGTCCAAAACAACTAGACCGATACATTCTACATCTACTACTATTACTCCACACGTCGACCGCTATCTAGCATGCATCTAGTGTATTAAGTCCATAAGAACATAGTAACGCCTTAAGCAAGATGACATGATGTAGAGGGATAATCTCAAACCAATGATAAAAACCCCATCTTTTTACCCTTGATCGCAACTACTTGATGTGTGCCTTGCTGCCCCTACTGTCATTGGGAAAGGTCACCACATGGTAGAAACCAAAACCGAGCACTTCTCCCATTGCAAGAATCATAGATCTAGTTGGACAAACAAAACCCAAGACTCGGAGAGACTTACAAGGATATCAAATCATGCATATAAGAAATCAGCAAAGACTCAAATATATATCACAGATAATCTGATCACATATCCACAATTCGTCGGATCTCGACAAACACATCGCCAAAGAAGATTACATCGGATAGATCTCCATGAAGATCATGGAGAACTTTGTATTGAAGATCCAAGAAAGAGAAGAAGCCATCTAGATACTAACTATGGACCCGTAGGTCTGAAGTGAACTACTCACGAGTCATTGGAGGGGCGATGATGATGATGAAGGAGCTCTCCAACTCCAAAGTCCCCTTCGGCAGGGCGCCGGGAAGGGTCTCCAGGTGAGATCTCGCGGAAACGGAAGCTTGCGGCGACGGAAAAGTATTTTGGAGGCTCCCGTGATTTTTTGCTGAATATTTGGGAATCTATAGGCCAAGGATCTAGGTCAGGGGGCGGCCAGGGAGGCCACAAGCCCTGCCACCGCCGCCTCCCCTTGGTGCTGGAGTGGGGGCTTGTGGGCTCCCTGGAGCCCACCTGGCTTGGCCCAAAGGCCCCCTGATCTTCTTCCATTCGGGAAAAAATCATTTCGGGGTTTTTCTTCCATTTGGACTCCGTTCCAAAATCAGATCTGAAAAGAGTCAAAAACACAGAAAAAACAGGAACTGACACTTGGCACTGAATTAATAAGTTAGTTCCAAAAAAGATATAAAAGGTACATAAAACATCCAAAGAAGACAAGATAACAGCGTGAAACCATCAAAAATTATAGATACGTTTGAGACGTATTAGACGCCGGGGTTCCGAATAGTTCGGATCGAAGCGGGACCCAAAATCAGTGGGTAATAGCATACAAAACTGGCCAGAATAGACTCAAGGAGTTTTGGTCTATATAACTAAAAGTTATTTTGTGCATGCCACGGAAGAGATTGTTATCAAAGAGTTTTGGGGCAAACTTTGTTTCCGACACTTGTATGGTAGGTTTTAGGGCGAATTCTCTACCAGATGTCCTATATGAGGACCTAATTTGGGGAAACTTTGGGAACGCATTTTTTAAGGTTGGTCTATGTAGATAAAAGTTATTTTGTCCTTGTCACTGAAGAGGTTGTTATCGAGGAGTTTCGGGGCTAACTTTGTTTCCGACTCTACTATGGTAGGTTTTAGGGAAAATTCTATACCAGATGTCATCTATAGGGACCTAAGGTTGGTCTATATTACTGTGAGTTTTCACGAGTTCCCCATAACCGGACCCACGGGTTCCCGAAACATTCGGATCACAGCGGGACCCAAAATCAATGAAAAATAGCATAAAAAATTGGCCACAATAGGTCAAAACTACGAGTTTCACGAGTTCCTCATAACCGGACCCAGGGGTTCCGGAAACATTCGAATCACAACACGACCCAAAATCAATGAGTAGTAGCATACAAAACGAGCCAAAATAGGCCAAAACTGCGAGTTTTGGTGAGTTCCCCGTAACCGGACCCCGAGTTTCCCGAAACGATCGAATCACAACGGGATCCAAAATCAGTGACTAATAGCTTACAAAACTGGCCGGAATAGGCAAAAACTGCGAGTTTTGACAATTTCCCCGTTACCCGACCGAACGATTCCCGAAACAATCGGATCTCATCGGGACCCAAAATCAGTGACTAATACCATACAAAACTGGCCACAATATGCCAAAACTGCGAGTTTTCACGAGTCCCACGTAACCGAACCCCGGGGTTCCCGAAACGTTCGGATCGCAGCGGGACCCAAAATGAGTGAGTAATAGCGTACAAAACTAGCCACAATAGGCCAATACTGCGAGCATTGATGAATTCCCCGTAACTGGACCCTGGGGTTCCTGAAACATTCGGATCGCAACAGGACCCAAAATCAGTGTGTAGTAGCATACACAACTGGCAAGAATACACCAAAACTGCGAGTATGGGCGTGTTCCCCGTAACCGGACCCCGGGGTTCCCGAAACGTTCGGATCGCAGCGGGAACCCAAAATGAGTGAGTAATAGCATACAAAACTGGCCAAAATAGACAAAACTGCGAGTATTGACGAGTTCCCCATAACCGGACCTCGGGGTTCTTGGAACGTTCGGATCACAGTGGGACCCAAAATCAGTTAGTAATAGCGTACAAAACTGGCGAGAAAAGGCCAAAACTGCGATTTTTGACAAGTTCCTCATAACCGGACCCTTGGTTCGTGAAACGTTCGGATCACAGCGGGACCCAAAATCAGTGACTAATAGCATACAAAACTAGGCACAATAGGCCAAAACTGCGAGTTTTGACGAGTCCCCCGTAACAGGACCCCGATGTTCCCGAAGCGTACGGATCGCAGCGGGATCCGAAATCACTAACTGATAGCATACAAAAATGGCCGGAATAGGCCAAAACTGCGAGTTTTGATGACTCCCATGTAACCAGACCCCGGGGTTCCCGAAACGTTCGGATCGCAGCGGGACACAAAATGAGTGAGTAATAGCGTACAAAACTAGCCACAATAGGCCAATACTGCGATTCTTGACGAGTTCCCTATAACCGGACCCCTAGGTTCCCGAATCGTTCGGATGACAGCGGGACCCAAAATCAATGACTAATAGCATACAAAACTGGTCGGAATAGGCTAAAATTGCGAGTTTTGACGAGTTCCTCGTAACCGGACCCCGAGGTTCCCGAAACGTTCATATCGCAACGGGACCCAAAATCAGTGAGTAATAGCATACAAAACTGGGCAGAATAGACCAAAACTGCGAGTATTGACGAGTTCCGCGTAACCGGACCCCGTGGTTCCCGAAACATTCGGATAGTAGCGGGACCCAAAATTTGTGAGTTTATCTCATACAAAACTGGCCACAACATGCCAAAACTGCAAGTTTAGATGAGTTCCACGTAATGGGACGCCGGGGTTCCGAAACGTTCGGATTGAAGTGGGACTGAAAAGCAATGGGTAATAGCATACAAAACTGGCCAGATTGGACTCGAGGATTTTTGGTCTATATAACTAAAAGTTATTTTGTGCATGCCACGGAAGAGGTTGTTAACGAAGAGTCTTAGGGCATATTGTCTACTAGATGTCGAATATGGGGACCTAATTTCGGAGTTTTCACGAGTTCCCCCTAAGCGGAACCCAAGGTTCCCAAAACTTTCGTATCACAACGGGACCCAAAATCAGTGACTAATAACATATAAAACTGGTCGGAATAGGCCAAAACTGTTAGTTTTGACGACTTCCACGTAAGCGGACCCCGTTGTTCCCGAAACGTTCGGATCGCAATGGGACCCAAAATCACTGAGTAATAGCATACAAAACTGGTTAGAATAGACCAAAACTGCGAGTATTGACGAGATCCCCGTAACCGGATCCTGGGGTTCTTGAAACGTTCGGATCGCAGTGGGACCCAAAATCAGCGAGTTATAGCATACAAAACTGGCCAAAATAGGTCAAAACTACGAGTTTCACGAGTTCCTCATAACCGGACCCAGGGGTTCCCGAAACATTTGAATCACAACACGACAAAAAATAATGAGTAATAGCATACAAAACTAGCCAAAATATGCGAGTTTTGACGAGTTCCCCATAACCGGACCTCGAGGTTCCCGAAACGTTCGGATCACAACGGGATCCAAAATTAGTGACTAATAGCATACAAAACTGGCCGGAATAGGCAAAAGCTGTGAGTTTTGACGAGTTCCCTATTACCCGACCTTAGGGTTCCCCTAATATTCAGATCACACCGGGACCCAAAATTAGTGACTAATAGCATACAAAACTAGCCGGAATAGGCCAAAACTGCGAGTTTTGATGAGTTCCCCATAAGCGGAACCCGAGGTTCCCGAAACGTTCGGTTCAAAGCGGGACCCAAAATCAATGACTAATAGCATACAAAACTAGCCAAAATAGGCCAAAACTGCGAGTTTTGACGAATCCCACGTAACCGGATCCCGGGGTTCCCGAAATGTTCGGATCACAGCGGGACCCAAAATGAGTGAGTAATGGCACACAAAACTGGCCAAAATAGACCAAAACTGCGAGTATTGATGAGTTCCCCGTAACCGGACCCTGAGGTTTCCGAAACGTTCAGATCAAAGTGGGACCCAAAATTAGTGACTAATAGCATACAAAACTGGCCGGAATAGGCCAACATCGCGATTTTGATGAGTTCCTCGTAACCGTACCCCGTGGTTCCTGAAACATTCCGATAGCAGTGGGACCCAAAATCCGTGAGTAATAGCATAAAAAATGGCCACAATAGGCCAAAACTACGAGTTTTGATGAGTTCCACGGAACGGGACGCCGGGGTTCCGAATAGTTCGGACCGAAGTGGGACCCAAAATCAGTGAGTAATAGCATACAAAACTGGCCAGAATAGACTCAAGGAGTTTTGGTCTATATAATTAAAAGTTATTTTGTGCATGCCACGGAAGAGGTTGTTACCGAAGAGTTTTGGGGCAAACTTTGTTTCCGACACTTGTATGGTAGGTTTTAGGGCGAATTCTCTACCACATGTCCTATATGGGGCAACTTTGTGAACACATTATTTAACGTTGGTCTATATAGCTAAAAGTTATTTTGTCCTTGCCACTGAAGAGGTTGTTATCGAGGAGTTTCGAGGCTAACTTTGTTTCCGACTCTAGTATGGCAGGTTTTAGGTCAAATTATGTACCACATGTCCTCTATAGGGACCTAAGGTAGGTCTATATTACTGCGAGTTTTCACGAGTTCCCCATAACCGGACCCACGGGTTTCCGAAACATTGGGATCACAGCGGGACCCAAAATCAATGAAAAATAGCATACAAAATTGGCCACAATAGGTCAAAACTACGAGTTTCACGAGTTCCTCATAACCGGACCGAGGGGTTCCTGAAACATTTGAATCACAACACGACCCAAAATCAATGAGTAGTAGCATACAAAACAAGCCAAAATAGGCCAAAACTGCGAGTTTTGGCGAGTTCCCCGCAACCGGACCCCGAGGTTCCAGACACGTTCGGATCACAATGGGATCCAAAACCAGTGACTAATAGCGTACAAAATTGTCCAGAATAGGCAAAAACTGCGAGTTTTGACAAGTTCCCCGGTACCCGACCGAAGGGTTCCTGAAATAGGCGGATCACGTCGGGACCCAAAATCATTGACTAATAGCATACAAAACTAGCCATAATAGGCCAAAACAATGACTTTTGACGAGTTCCCCATAAGCGGACCCCAAGGTTCCCGAAACGTTCGGGTCACAGCGGGACCCAGAATCAGTAACTAGTAGCATACAAAACAGGCCGGAATAGGCCAAAACTGCGAGTTTTGACGTGTTCCACGTAACCGGACCCCGGGATTCCCGAAACGTTAGGATCGCAGCGTGACCCAAAATGAGTGAGTAATAGCGTACTAAACTGGCAACAATAGGTCGAAACTGTGACTTATAGGAGTATCTCGTAACCGGACCCCGAGGTTCCCGAAATGTTCGGATCGCAGCGGCACCCAGAATCACTGACTAATAGCATACATAACTGGCCGGATTAGGCCAAAATTGCGAGCTTTGACGAGTCCCACGTAACCGGACCCCGAGGTTCCCGAAACGTTCGAATCGCAGCGGGAACCAAAATGAGTGAGTAATAGCGTACAAAACTGGCCACAATAGGCCAATACTGCGATTTTTGACGAATTTCTTGTAACCGGACCCCGAGGTTCCCGAAACGTTTGGATGACAGCGGGACCCAAAATCAGTGACTAATAGCATACAAAACTGGTCGAAATAGGTCAAAACTGCAAGTTTTGATGAGTTCCACGTAACCGGACCCCGGGGTTCCCGAAACGTTCGGATCACAACGGGTCCCAAAATCAGTGAGTAATAGCATACAAAACTGGCCAGAATAGACAAAAACTGCGAGTATTGACGATTTCCTCGTAGCCGGACCCCATGGTTCCCCAAACGTTTGGATAGCAGCGGGACCAAAAATCCGTGAGTAATAGCATACAAAACTGGCCACAACATGCCAAAGCAGCGAGTTTTGATGAGTTCCACATAACGGGACGCAGGGGTTCCGAAACGTTCGGATCAAAGCGGGACCGAAAATCAGTGAGTAATAGCATACTAAACTGGCCAGAATAGACTTAAGAAGTTTTGGTCTATATAAATAAAAGTTATTTTGCGCATGCCACGGAAGAGGTTGTTATCGAAGAGTTCCGGAGCAAACTTTGTTTCCGACACTTTTATGATAGGTTTTAGGGCGAATTCTCTACCAGATGTCCTATATGGGGACCTAATTTGGGAAAACTTTGTGAACGCATTATTTAAGGTTAGTCTATATAGCTGAAAGTTATTTTGTCCTTGCCACTTAAGAGGTTGTTATCGAGGAATTTTGGGGCTAACTTTGTTTCCGACTCTAGTATGGTAGGTTTTAGGGCAAATTCTCCACCATATGTCGTATATGGGGACCTAAGGTTGGTCTATATTACTGCGAGTTTTCACGGGTTCCCCATAATTGGACCCACGGGTTCCCCAAACATTCTTATCACCGCGGGACCCAAAATCAGTGAAAAATAGCATCCAAAATTGGCCACAATAGGTCAAAACTACGAGTGTCACGAGTTCCTCATAACCGGACCCAGGGGTTGCCAAAACATTCGAATCACAACACGACCCAAAAGGAATGAGTAATAATATACAAAACTAGCCAAAATAGGCCAAAGCTGCGAGTTTTGGCGAGTTCCCCGCAACCGGACCCCGAGGTTCCAGACACGTTCGGATCACAATGGGATCCAAAACCAGTGACTAATAGCGTACAAAATTGTCCAGAATAGGCAAAAACTGCGAGTTTTGACAAGTTCCCCGGTACCCGACCGAAGGGTTCCTGAAATAGGCGGATCACGTCGGGACCCAAAATCATTGACTAATAGCATACAAAACTAGCCATAATAGGCCAAAACAATGACTTTTGACGAGTTCCCCATAAGCGGACCCCAAGGTTCCCGAAACGTTCGGGTCACAGCGGGACCCAGAATCAGTAACTAGTAGCATACAAAACAGGCCGGAATAGGCCAAAACTGCGAGTTTTGACGTGTTCCACGTAACCGGACCCCGGGATTCCCGAAACGTTAGGATCGCAGCGTGACCCAAAATGAGTGAGTAATAGCGTACTAAACTGGCAACAATAGGTCGAAACTGTGACTTATAGGAGTATCTCGTAACCGGACCCCGAGGTTCCCGAAATGTTCGGATCGCAGCGGCACCCAGAATCACTGACTAATAGCATACATAACTGGCCGGATTAGGCCAAAATTGCGAGCTTTGACGAGTCCCACGTAACCGGACCCCGAGGTTCCCGAAACGTTCGAATCGCAGCGGGAACCAAAATGAGTGAGTAATAGCGTACAAAACTGGCCACAATAGGCCAATACTGCGATTTTTGACGAATTTCTTGTAACCGGACCCCGAGGTTCCCGAAACGTTTGGATGACAGCGGGACCCAAAATCAGTGACTAATAGCATACAAAACTGGTCGAAATAGGTCAAAACTGCAAGTTTTGATGAGTTCCACGTAACCGGACCCCGGGGTTCCCGAAACGTTCGGATCACAACGGGTCCCAAAATCAGTGAGTAATAGCATACAAAACTGGCCAGAATAGACAAAAACTGCGAGTATTGACGATTTCCTCGTAGCCGGACCCCATGGTTCCCCAAACGTTTGGATAGCAGCGGGACCAAAAATCCGTGAGTAATAGCATACAAAACTGGCCACAACATGCCAAAGCAGCGAGTTTTGATGAGTTCCACATAACGGGACGCAGGGGTTCCGAAACGTTCGGATCAAAGCGGGACCGAAAATCAGTGAGTAATAGCATACTAAACTGGCCAGAATAGACTTAAGGAGTTTTGGTCTATATAAATAAAAGTTATTTTGCGCATGCCACGGAAGAGGTTGTTATCGAAGAGTTCCGGAGCAAACTTTGTTTCCGACACTTTTATGATAGGTTTTAGGGCGAGTTCTCTACCAGATGTCCTATATGGGGACCTAATTTGGGAAAACTTTGTGAACGCATTATTTAAGGTTAGTCTATATAGCTGAAAGTTATTTTGTCCTTGCCACTTAAGAGGTTGTTATCGAGGAATTTTGGGGCTAACTTTGTTTCCGACTCTAGTATGGTAGGTTTTAGGGCAAATTCTCCACCATATGTCGTATATGGGGACCTAAGGTTGGTCTATATTACTGCGAGTTTTCACGGGTTCCCCATAATTGGACCCACGGGTTCCCCAAACATTCTTATCACCGCGGGACCCAAAATCAGTGAAAAATACCATCCAAAATTGGCCACAATAGGTCAAAACTACGAGTGTCACGAGTTCCTCATAACCGGACCCAGGGGTTGCCAAAACATTCGAATCACAACACGACCCAAAAGGAATGAGTAATAATATACAAAACTAGCCAAAATAGGCCAAAGCTGCGAGTTTTGACGAGTTCCCCGTAAGCGGACCCCGAGGTTCCCGAAACGTTCGGATCACCGCGGGACCCAAAATCAGTGACTAATAGCATACAAAACTGGCTGAAATTGGCCAAAACTGCGAGTTTTGACGAGTTCCACGTAACCGGACCCCGGGATTCCCGAAACGTTCGGATCGCAATGGGAACCAAAATCAGTGAGTAATAGGATACACAACTGGCAAGAATAGACCAAAACTACGAGTATTGACGAGTTCCTTGTAATCGGACCCCGGGGTTCCCGAAACGTTGGGATCGCAGCGGCAACCAAAATCAGTGAGTAATAGCATACAAAATTGGCCAAAACTGCGATTATTGACGAGTTCTCCGGAACCGGACCTCGGGGTTTCCGAAACATTTGGATCACAGCGGGACCCTAAATTAATGAGTAATAGCATACGAAAGTGGCCAAAATATGCCAAAACTGTGACTTTTGACGAGTTCCTCGTCACCGGACCCCGGGGTTCCAGAAACGTTCGGATCGCAGCAGGACCAAAAATGAGTGAGTAATAGCGTACAAAACTGTCCACAATAGGCCAAAACTGCGGTTTTTGACGAGTCCCCCGTAACCGGACCCCGAGGTTCCCGAAAAATTTGGATCGCAGCGGGACCCAAAATCAGTGACTAATAGCATACAAAGCTGGCTGGAATAGGCCGAAACTGCGAGTTTTGACGAGTCCCCCATAACCGGACCCCGAGGTTCCCGAAACGTTCATATCGTAGCGGGACCCAGAATCCGTGAGTAATAGCATACAAAACTGGCCGGAATAGGCCAAAACTACGAGTTTTGACGAGTCCCTCGTAACCGGACCCCGAGGTTCCGAAAACGTTCAGAACATAGCAGGACCCAGAATCTGTGACTAATAGCATAGAAAAACTGGCTGGAATAGGCCAAAACTGCGAGTTTTCATGAGTTCCACTTAACCGGACCCTGGGGTTCTTGAAAAGTTCGGATCGCAACGGGACCCAAAATCAGTGAGTAATAGCATACACAACTGGCAAGAATAGACCAAAACTGCGAGTATGGACGTGTTCCCCGTAACCGGACCCCGGGGTTCCCGAAACGTTTGGATAGCAGCGGGAACCCAAAATCAGTGAGTAATAGCATACAAAATTGGCCAAAATAGACCAAAGCTCCGAGTATTGACGAGTTCCCCATAACCGTACCTCGGGTTCTCGGAACGTTCGGATCACAGCGGGACCCAAAATCAGTGAGTAATAGCGTACAAAACTGGCGAGAAAAGACCAAAACTGCGAATTTTAACGAGTTCCTCATAATCGGACCCTTGGTTCGTGAAATATTCGGATCACAGCGGGACCCAAAATCAGTGACTAATAGCATACAAAACTGGCCACAATAGGCCAAAACTACGAGTTTTGACGAGTCCCTCGTAACAGGACCCCGAGGTTCCCGAAGCGTTCGGGTCGCAGCGGGACCCGAAATCACTGACTGATAGCATACAAAAATGGCCGGAATATGCCAAAACTGCGAGTTTTGACGAGTCCCACGTAACCGAACCCCGGGGTTTCCGAAACGTTCGGATCACAGCGGGACCCAAAATGAGTGAGTAATAGCGTACAAAACTACCCACAATAGGCCAATACTGCGAGTATTGATTTGTTCCCCGTAGCCGGACCTTGGGGTTCCTGAAACGTTCGGATCGCAACGGGACCCAAAATCTGTGAGTAATAGCATACACAACTGGCAAGAATAGACCAAAACTGCGAGTATCGATGTGTTCCCCGTAACCGGACCCCGGGGTTCCCGACACGTTCGGATCGCAGCGGGAACCCAAAATGAGTGAGTAATAGCATACAAAACTGGCCAAAATAGACAAAACTGCGAGTATTGACGAGTTCCCCATAACCGGACCTCGGGGTTCTCGGAACGTTCGGATCAAAGCGGGACCCAAAATCGGTGAGTAATAGCGTAGAAAACTGGCCAGAAAAGGCCAAAACTACGATTTTTGACGAGTTCCTCATAACCGGACCCTTGGTTCGTGAAACGTTCGGATCACAGTGGGACCCAAAATAAGTGACTAATAGCATACAAAACTGGCCACAATAGGCCAAAACTGCGAGTTTTGACGAGTCCCCCGTAACAGGACCCCGAGGTTCCCGAAGCGTTCGGATCGCAGCGGGATCCGAAATCACTGACTGATAGCATACAAAAATGGCCGGAATAGGCCAAAACTGCGAGTTTTGACGAGTCCCACATAACCGGACCCCGGGGTTCCCGAAACGTTCGGGTCGCAGCGGGACACAAAATGAGTGAGTAATAGCATACAAAACTAGCCACAATAGGCCAATATTGCGATTTTTGACGAGTTCCCTATAACCGGACCCCTAGGTTCCCGAAACGTTCGGATGACAGCGGGACCCAAAATCAGTGACTAATAGCATACAAAACTGGTCGGAATAGGCCAAAATTGCTAGTTTTGACGAGTTCCACGTAAGCGGACCCCGTTGTTCCCGAAACGTTCGGATCGCTATGGGACCCAAAATCAGTGAGTAATAGCATACAAAACCGGCAAGAATAGACAAAAACTGCGAGTATTGACGAGTTCCTCGTAACCGGATCCTGGGGTTCCCGAAACGTACGGATCGCAGCGGGACCCAAAATCAGTGAGTAATAGCATACAAAACTGGCCAAAACAGGTCAAAACTACGAGTTTCACGAGTTCCTCATAACTGGACCCAGGGGTTCCCGAAACATTTGAATCACAGCACGACCCACAATCAATGAGTAATAGCATACAAAACTGGCAAGAATAGACGAAAACTGCGAGTATTGACGAGTTCCCCGTAACCGGAACCCGTGGTTCCCGAAACATTCGGATCGCAGCAGGACCCAAAATCAGTTAGTAATAGCATACAAAACTGGCGAAAATAGACAAAAACTGCGAGTATTGACGAGTTCTTGTAACCGGACCTCGGGGTTCCCGGAATGTTCGGATCGCAGGGCGCCCAAAATCAGTGAGTAAGAGCATACAAAACTCGCCAAAATATGCCAAAACTAGGACTTTTGGCGAGTTCCTCGTAACTGGACCGCAGGGTTCCCGAAATTTTCGGATCGCAGCAGGATCCAAAATGAGTGAGTTGCGTACAAAACTGGACATTATATGCCAAAACTGTGATTTTTGACGAGTTCCTCGTAACCGGACCCTTGGTTCGTGAAACGTTCGGATCACAGCGGGACCCAGAGTCAGTGACTAATAGCATACAAAACTGGCCGGAATAGGCCAAAACTGCGAGTATTGACGAGTTCCACGTAACCGGACCCCGGGGTTCCCGAAACGTTCGGATCGCAGCGGGACCCAAAATGAGTGAGTAATAGTGTACAAAACTGGCCATAATAGGCTAATACTGTGATTTTTGACGAGTTCCGTGTAACCAGACCCCGAGGTTCCCGAAATGTTCGGATCACAGCGGGACCCAAAATCAGTGACTAATAGCATATAAAACTGGCCGAAGGAGCCCAAAACTGCTAGTTTGACGAGTTCCACGTGACCGTATTCTACGGTTCTCGAAAAGTTTGGATCGCAACGGGACCCAAAATTAGTGAGTAATACCATACAAAATTGGCAAGAATAGACCAAACCTGCGAGTATTGACGAGTTTCCCGTAACCGGACCCCAGGGTTCCTGAAACGTTTGGATCGCAGCGGGACAAAAAATCAGTGAGTAATAGCATACAAAACTGGCCAAAATAGGCCAAAACTATGACTTTTGACGAGTTCCACGTAACCAGACCATGGGGTTCCCGAATTGTTCGTATCACAGCGGGACCCAAAATGAGTGAGTAATAGCGTATAAAACTGGCCAAAATAGGCCAAAACTGTGATTTCTGACGAGTTCCTCGTAACCGGATCCTTGGTTCGTGAAACGTTCCGATCAAAGCGTGATCCAAAATCAGTGACTAATAGCATAGAAAAAAGGCCACAATAGGCCAAAACTATGAGTTTTGATGAGTCCCCCATAACCGGACCCCGAGGTTCCCGAAACGTTCGGATCGTAGTGGGACCCAGAATCAGTGACTAATAGCATGCAAAACTTGCCGGAATAGGCCAAGACTGTGAGTTTTGACGAGTACCACGTAACCGGACCCCGAGGTTCCTGAAACGTTCGGATCGCAGCGGGACCCAAAACGGGTCAGTAATAGCGTACAAAACTGGCCACAATAGGCCAATACTGCGATTTTGATGAGTTCACTGTAACCGGACCCCTAGGTTCCCGAAACAGTCGGATCACAACGAGACCCAAAATGAGTGACTAATAGCATACAAAACTAGTCGGAATATGCCAAAACTACGAGTTTTGACGAGTTCCACGTAACCGGACCCCGGGGTTCCCGAAATGTTCGGATCGCAACGGGACCAAAAATCAGTGAGTAGCATACAAAACTGGCCAAAATAGACCAAAACTGCGAGTCTTGATGAGTTCCCCGTAACCGGACCCCGAGGTTTCCGAAACGTTCAGATCAAAGTGGGACCCAAAATTAGTGACTAATAGCATACAAAACTGGCCGGAATAGGCCAACGTTGCGATTTTGACGAGTTCCCCGTAACCGTACCCCGTGGTTCCCGAAACGTTCCGATAGCAGCGGGACCCAAAATCCGTGAGTAATAGCATAAAAACTGGCCACAATAGGCCAAAACTACGAGTTTTGATGACTTCCACGTAATGGGACGCTGCTACTGCAACAAAAGAGCTTCCAACGGCGCCAGAAATAGGCACGTCGACGGGAGAATACTTGGCTTGATCTTTCTGCTGCGGCTACGCCATAAGGGACTTCCCAGGCAAGTATGCAAAGGATTTCTCCCGTGGCCTTGGAGCCTTGCGTTGGTGTTCCCTCGAAGCGGGAAGGGTGATGTAGCGTAGCGGTGGTAAGTATTTCCCTCAGTTTGAGAAGCATGGTATCAATCCAGTGGAGGAGTATATCAAGATCCTGCACTAACACAAAAGCTTGCTCCCAACGCTATGAAGGGGTTGTCAATCCCTTATAGATTGTTT
The DNA here is from genome assembly GCF_904849725.1 of Hordeum vulgare subsp. vulgare. Lineage (NCBI taxonomy): Eukaryota > Viridiplantae > Streptophyta > Magnoliopsida > Poales > Poaceae > Hordeum > Hordeum vulgare. The sequence continues at coordinate 550,259,437 of NC_058523.1, forward strand.
GCCAAGTGAGAACTGAAAGCAACAAAGTAACAAAGCAAAGTAAAAGCGGAGGTGTAAACGATGGATGTGAATAGACCCGGGGGGCATAGTGTTTACCAGTGACTTCTCTCATGAAAGCAAGTAGACGGTGGGTGAATAAATTACTGTCGAGCAATTGATAGAACCGCGCAAAGTCATGACGATATCTATGCAATGATTATATATATAGGCATCACATCCAAAACAGGTAGACCGATACTTTCTGCATCTACTACTATTACTCCACACGTCGACCGCTATCCATCATGCATCTAGTGTATTAAGTCCATAAGAACAGTGTAACGCCTTAAGCAAGATGACATGATGAAGAGGGATAATCTCAAACCAATGATAAAAACCCCATCTTTTTACCCTAGATGGCAACTACTTGATGTGTGCCTTGCTGCCCCTACTGTCACTGGGAAAGGTCACCACATGGTAGAACCCAAAACCAAGGACTTCTCTCATTGCAAGAATCATAGATCTAGTTGGCCAAAGAAAACCCAAGACTCGGAGAGACTTAGAAGGATATCAAATCATGCATATAAGACATCAGCAAAGACTCAAATATATATCATAGATAATCTGATCACAAATCCACAATTCATGGGATCTCGACAAACACATAGACAAAGAAGATTACATCGGATAGATCTCCATGAAGATCATGGAGAACTTTGTATTGAAGATCCAAGAGAGAGAAGAAGCCATCTAGCTACTAACTACGAACCCGTAGGTCTGAAGTGAACTACTCACGAGTCATTGGAGGGGCGACGATGATGATGAAGGAGCCCTCCAACTCCAAAGTCCCCTCCGGTAGGGCGCCGGGAAGGGTCTCCAGATGAGATCTCGCGGAAACGGAAGTTTCCGACGGCGGAAAAGTATTTTCGAGGTTCCCGTGATTTTTTGCTGAACATTTGGGAATATATAGGCCAAGGATCTAGGTCAGGGGGGGGGGGGGTGGCCAGGGAGGCCACAAGCCCTGCCACCGTTGCCTCCCCCTGGTGGCGGTGTGGGGGCTTGTGGGCACCCTGGAGCCCACCTGGCTTGGCCTAAAGGCCCCCTGATCTTCTTCCGTTTGGGAAAAAATCATTTTGGGGTTTTTATTTCGTTTGGACTCCGTTCCAAAATCAGATCTGAAAAGAGTAAAAAACGCACAAAAAACAGGAAGTGGCACTTGGCACTGAATTAATAAGTTAGTCCCAAAAAAGATATAAATGGTACAGAAAAAAATCCAAAGAAGACAAGATAACAGCGTGAAACCATAAAAAATTATAGATACGTTTGAGACCTATCAAGCATCCCCAAGCTTAACTTTTGCTCGTCCTCGAGTAGGGAAGTGATAAAGAATGAATTTTTGATGCTTTCATGCTACCTAGCATAGGTGTCCTTTGTAATTCCTCTTATGTGACGTGAATGTTCAGATCCATTAGATTGAAAACAATAGTTTGCTATTGACGTGGAAACAATAATAATTGAAGCAAACTAGCAAGGTAATCATGAACTTTCAAAATAACAAGGCCAAAAGAAAGTTATCCCTACAAAAGCATATAGTCTGGCTATGCTCTATCATCATTGCACAACGAATTTAAATCTTGCACAACCCCGGTATTGGCCAAGTAATTGTTTCACACCTTTACTTTCTCAAACCTTTTCAACTCTCACACAATACATGAGCGTGAGCCATGGTTATAGCACTATAGATGGTGTGGAGTGTGGTGGAGGTTGCAAGAGAAAAAAAGAGAAGATAGTCACATTAACTAGGCATATCAATGAGCTGTGGAGATGCTCATCAATAGATATCAATGTGAATGAGTAGGGATTGCCATACAAATGATGCACTAGAGCTACGAGTATGTGAAAGCTCTTAAAGAAAACTAGTGGGTGTGCATCCAACTTGCTTGCTCACGAAGACCTAAGGCAATTTTGAGGAAGCCTATCATTGGAATATACAAGCCAAGTTATATAATGAAAATTTCCTACTAGCTATAAGGTGGTGACAAAACGAGAGACTCTCAATAATGAAGATCATGGTGCTTAATATGCACAAGTGTGGAAAAAGTGGTAGCATTGTCCCTTCTCACTTTTTCTCTCATTTTTTTATTTGGTGGGCTCTTTGGCCTCTTTTTTTATATTTTGGTGGGCTTCTTTGGCCTCTTTTATTTCCTCACATGGCACAATGCTCCATTAATGATGATCATCATACTTTCAACTCAAAACTTAGAGCAATTATGACTCTATATGGAATGCCTTCGGTAGTGTATCGTGGCAATGATCTAGCATGGCATAGACATCAATGGAAACATCATGCTAGCTATCTTACGATCATGTAATGGCAATGTAGACGTGGTGGCACATGTCATGGTGGTAGTTGCATGGCAATATTTCTCGGAATGACTTTGAAAAAGCCATAGTAGGTAGGTATGGTGGCTGTTTTGAGGGAGGCTAATGGTGGGTTTTGAGCACCGGCGAAAGTTCCACGACACTAAGAATATAGTGATGGTGGAAGGTGAAAGTGCATCTAAACCATGAACTCAATATTAGTATGAAGAACTCATATACTTATTGCAAAAGTTTTATTAGTAATCGAAACAAAGCATTCAACGCATACTCCTAGGGGAAGGGTTGGTAGGTATAAACCCTCGTGCGATCCCGACCGCCACGCAAAGGATGACAATCAATATACTAATCATGCTCAGATTTCATCACATACCGGTTCACCATACGTAAATGCTACGGGAATCACTAACTTCAACACAAGTATTTCTAGATCCACAACACCTTACTAGCATGACTTCAAAACTACCATAACCACAACTCAAAACTAATTGAGATGAATCAAACTTCTCTAACTATTCAATGCACATGAAGGTGGAAGTTTTCGTATCCCTTTGGATAACTACCCCTTTTGAGACTACTTTCAAAGCATAGATCAACTACCAAACCACGCCCCGCTGTGCTCTAAAGATATAAGTGAAGCACATAGAGCCAAAGTATCTAGCTCAAAAGATATAAGTAAAGCACATGTGAGCTGAATTGTCTACCAAAAGATATAAGTGAAGCTCGAAAAAATCACGGTGTGTGCATGTCTCTCTCTATAGGTGTGCAGCAAGGATGATTGTGACACAACAAAAATAAAAGACTCCTACGATACAAGACCCTCCAAGCAAAAACACATAACATGTGGTGAATAAAAATATAGCCCCAAGTAACGTTACCAATGGATTGAAGACGAGAGAGGGGATGCCTTTCCGGGGCATCCCCAAGCTTAGGCTTTTATGGCATCCTTGAATCTCTTGGGGTGCCTTGGGCATCCCCAAGATTGAGCTCTTGCCACTCTTTATCTCTTTGTCCATAAGAACTTCACCCAAAACTTGAGAACTTCACAACATGAAACTTAAACAGAAAACTCGTGATAACTTTAGTACAAGAAAGCAAACCACCACTTCCTTAGGTACTGTAGCAAACTTAAATTCTACTTGTGTTGATGTTGGGTTACTGTACTTTCAATCTTCCATGGCTAATACCCCCCGATACTATCCATAGTTTCATCAAAATAAGCAACAAACACAACAAAAAACAGAATCTGTTAACAGCAGACTAGTCTGTAGCAATATGTATATTTTGTATACCTCTGGTACTTCACAAATTCTGAATAATTATGACAGTCTTAAGAATTTGTGTAGCAACCAGAAGCAAAACGAATCAACTCAAAAGCTCTTACAGAAAAAAAAGAAAATTCTTTTCTTGAGCAGAAAGTTTCTCTCTTTTCCAGCATGACCAAACGATCATCCCCAAGACTAATCATAACGGCTTTGCTTGGCACAAACACAAAAAGAAACACAAAAAAGACAATCATAACAGAATTATGGAAGTGTGGAAAACACAAAAAAGAAAGAAAAGTGATAGATTCGTTGGGTTGCCTCCCAACAAGCGCTTTTGTTTAACGCCCTTAGCTAGGCGAAAGGTGATGAAATCACGTATAGTCATCTTTGGTGCTCAAACCATAAGTAGCCCTCATCATAGATTCATAAGGCAATCTTATTTTCTTTCTAGGAAAGTGCTCCATGCCCTTCTTTAAAGGTAATTGAAATCTAATATTCCCTTCCTTCATATCGATGATAGCACCAATAGTCCTTAGGAAACGTCTACCAAGAATAATGGGACATGAAGGATTGCAATCTATGTCAAGTACAATGAAATCCACAGTACATAGTTCTTATTTGCAACAATAAGAATATCATCGATCCTTCCCATGGGTTTCTTGACAGTAGAATCCGCAAGATGGAAATTAAGAGAACACTCTTCAATCTCATGAGAACCAAGAATATCACATAAAGACTTTGGAATCGCGGAAACACTAGCACCCAAATCACACAAAGCATTGCACTCATAGTTTTTGATCTTGATTTTCATAGTAGGTTCCCACTCATCATGAAGTTTTCTAGGTATAGAGACTTCTAGTTCGAGCTTCTCTTAAAGAGATTTTATCATAGCATCTACGAGATGCACGGTAAAGGCTTTGCTTTGGGTCTAAGCATGTGGAGAATTTGCAATGGATTGCATCAAAGAAATGCTTTCAAACAAGGAGCAATTATCATAATTGAATTCCTTGAAATCCAAAGTGGGAGTTTCATTACTACCCAAATTTTTGATTTCTTCTACTCCACTCTCCACATCTTTATCATCAAGATGGGTGGTCTCCGAATCATTGGGGCATTTTTCAACCAAAGTGGATTCATATCCAGCCCCTCCATAAATAGGTTTGACACGCGAAAACAAAGATTCAAGAGGAGAAACACCAAGCACTTTATGATCTTCGTGATTTGTATCACTAGAACGCACCCTTTTAATCCATTCATGTCTAGCGCGAATTTGGGGGTATCTTTCTTCGCTCTCATTCATGGAGATACGCATAGCTTTCAAAGTTTCATCCAAGTTGAGCTTGGGAGGAGCGCATCTAACTTTCAAAGCATCAATATCACAAGACATCCTATCAACGCTCTTAGCTAAATCGTCAATTTTGAGTAGTTTTTCCTCTGTGGACGCATTGAAAATGTTTTGAGAGTTGATGAACTCTTTGATATCACTCTCTAAATCAGAGGGTAATTTATTGTGATTTCCATAAGTTTTGCCATAGGAATTTCCATAATAGTTAGAGGAGTTACTAGGAAAAGGCCTAGGAATATAGTTTCCTCTAAAAGCATTATTGTTGCCAAAATTGTTGCTACCAACATAATTCTCGTCCAAACTAGTGTTGCTACTCTCAATCAAAGAAGATAGTGGCATGTCATTAGGATCTACGGTAGCGTTTCTACTAGCAACCAAATTCATCAACTCGTCCATCTTAGCACTAAGCGAGTTAATTTCTTCTATAGCGTGCACCTTTTTGCTAGCAGGCGACCTTTCAGCGTGCCACTGAGAGTAGTTGGTCATGATATTGTCTAGGAGTTTTGTAGCATATCCTAACCTGATTTCCATGAACGTTCCACCTGAGGCGGAGTCCAAGATATTGCGAGAAGCGAAATTCAAGCCAACGTAAAAGATTTGTATAATCATCCACAAACTCAAGTCATGAGCGGGACAATTTCTAATCATAAGCTTCATCCTCTCCCAAGATTGTGCAACGTGTTCATGATCAAGTTGCTTGAAATTCATGATATCGTTACGTAAGGAGATGATCTTAGCCGGCGGAAAATACGTGGATATGTAAGCATCTTTGCACTTATCCCAAGAATCGGTACAATGTTTAGGCAAAGAAGGAAACCAAGTTTTTGCGCGATCTCGCAACGAGAAAGGAAAAAGTTTCAACTTAATCACGTCATTATACACATCTCTTTTCTTTTGCATATCACATAGCTCAATGAAGGTATTGAGATGGGATGCAACATCTTCACTAGGAAGGCTAGAGAATTGCTCTTTCATAACAAGATTCAGCAAAGCTACGTTGATTTCATACGATTCCGCACTAGTGGCGGGAGCAATCGGAGTACTAATAAAATCATTATTATTAGTGCTTGAGAAGTCGCAAAGTTTGGTGTTTTCAGCCATAATGACTTCAACAAACAAACAAGCACACAAGCAAGCGAGAAAACCGGCAAAGGGAAACGACAAAGGCAAAATAAAACGGCGAAGGAGAAAGGCAAATGAAAACGACAAATGTGAAGTGGGGGAGAGGAAAACGAGAGGCAACTGGCAACAAAAGTAAATGCAAGAGAAGAGTTTGTGAGACCTACTTGGATAGATCTTGATCTCTCCTCCCCGGCAAGAGCGCCAAAAATACTTCTGCCACTCCTACAAAAGACCTTCCAATGGCGCGAGAAATAGGCATGTCGACGGGAGAATACTTGGCTTGATGTTTCTGCTGCGGCTACGCCTTAAGGGACTTCCTAGGCAAGTATGCAAAGGATTTCCCCCGTGGCCTTGGAGCCTTGCGTTGGTGTTCCCTTGAAGTGGAAAGGGTGATGTAGCGTAGCGATGGTAATTATTTCCCTCAGTTTGAGAACCAAGGTATCAATCCAATGGAGGAGTATCTCAAGATCCTGCACAAACACAAAAGCTTGCTCCCAACGCTATGAAGGGGTTGTCAATCCCTTATAGGTTGTTTGCCAAGTGAGAAATGAAAGCAACAAAGTAACAAAGCAAAGTAAAAGCGGAGGTGTAAACGATGGATGTGAATAGACCCGGGGGCCGTAGTGTTTACTAGTGGCTTCTCCAATGAAAGCAAGTAGACGGTGGGTGAACAAATTACCGTCGAGCAATTGATAGAACCGCGCAAAGTCATGACGATATCTATGCAATGATTATATCTATAGGCATCACGTCCAAAACAACTAGACCGATACATTCTACATCTACTACTATTACTCCACACGTCGACCGCTATCTAGCATGCATCTAGTGTATTAAGTCCATAAGAACATAGTAACGCCTTAAGCAAGATGACATGATGTAGAGGGATAATCTCAAACCAATGATAAAAACCACATCTTTTTACCCTTGATCGCAACTACTTGATGTGTGCCTTGCTGCCCCTACTGTCATTGGGAAAGGTCACCACATGGTAGAAACCAAAACCGAGCACTTCTCCCATTGCAAGAATCATAGATCTAGTTGGACAAACAAAACCCAAGACTCGGAGAGACTTAGAAGGATATCAAATCATGCATATAAGAAATCAGCAAAGACTCAAATATATATCACAGATAATCTGATCACATATCCACAATTCGTCGGATCTCGACAAACACATCGCCAAAGAAGATTACATCGGATAGATCTCCATGAAGATCATGGAGAACTTTGTATTGAAGATCCAAGAAAGAGAAGAAGCCATCTAGATACTAACTATGGACCCGTAGGTCTGAAGTGAACTACTCACGAGTCATTGGAGGGGCGATGATGATGATGAAGGAGCTCTCCAACTCCAAAGTCCCCTTCGGCAGGGCGCCGGGAAGGGTCTCCAGGTGAGATCTCGCGGAAACGGAAGCTTGCGGCGACGGAAAAGTATTTTGGAGGCTCCCGTGATTTTTTGCTGAATATTTGGGAATCTATAGGCCAAGGATCTAGGTCAGGGGGCGGCCAGGGAGGCCACAAGCCCTGCCACCGCCGCCTCCCCTTGGTGCTGGAGTGGGGGCTTGTGGGCTCCCTGGAGCCCACCTGGCTTGGCCCAAAGGCCCCCTGATCTTCTTCCATTCGGGAAAAAATCATTTCGGGGTTTTTCTTCCATTTGGACTCCGTTCCAAAATCAGATCTGAAAAGAGTCAAAAACACAGAAAAAACAGGAACTGACACTTGGCACTGAATTAATAAGTTAGTTCCAAAAAAGATATAAAAGGTACATAAAACATCCAAAGAAGACAAGATAACAGCGTGAAACCATCAAAAATTATAGATACGTTTGAGACGTATTAGACGCCGGGGTTCCGAATAGTTCGGATCGAAGCGGGACCCAAAATCAGTGGGTAATAGCATACAAAACTGGCCAGAATAGACTCAAGGAGTTTTGGTCTATATAACTAAAAGTTATTTTGTGCATGCCACGGAAGAGATTGTTATCAAAGAGTTTTGGGGCAAACTTTGTTTCCGACACTTGTATGGTAGGTTTTAGGGCGAATTCTCTACCAGATGTCCTATATGAGGACCTAATTTGGGGAAACTTTGGGAACGCATTTTTTAAGGTTGGTCTATGTAGATAAAAGTTATTTTGTCCTTGTCACTGAAGAGGTTGTTATCGAGGAGTTTCGGGGCTAACTTTGTTTCCGACTCTACTATGGTAGGTTTTAGGGAAAATTCTATACCAGATGTCATCTATAGGGACCTAAGGTTGGTCTATATTACTGTGAGTTTTCACGAGTTCCCCATAACCGGACCCACGGGTTCCCGAAACATTCGGATCACAGCGGGACCCAAAATCAATGAAAAATAGCATAAAAAATTGGCCACAATAGGTCAAAACTACGAGTTTCACGAGTTCCTCATAACCGGACCCAGGGGTTCCGGAAACATTCGAATCACAACACGACCCAAAATCAATGAGTAGTAGCATACAAAACGAGCCAAAATAGGCCAAAACTGCGAGTTTTGGTGAGTTCCCCGTAACCGGACCCCGAGTTTCCCGAAACGATCGAATCACAACGGGATCCAAAATCAGTGACTAATAGCTTACAAAACTGGCCGGAATAGGCAAAAACTGCGAGTTTTGACAATTTCCCCGTTACCCGACCGAACGATTCCCGAAACAATCGGATCTCATCGGGACCCAAAATCAGTGACTAATACCATACAAAACTGGCCACAATATGCCAAAACTGCGAGTTTTCACGAGTCCCACGTAACCGAACCCCGGGGTTCCCGAAACGTTCGGATCGCAGCGGGACCCAAAATGAGTGAGTAATAGCGTACAAAACTAGCCACAATAGGCCAATACTGCGAGCATTGATGAATTCCCCGTAACTGGACCCTGGGGTTCCTGAAACATTCGGATCGCAACAGGACCCAAAATCAGTGTGTAGTAGCATACACAACTGGCAAGAATACACCAAAACTGCGAGTATGGGCGTGTTCCCCGTAACCGGACCCCGGGGTTCCCGAAACGTTCGGATCGCAGCGGGAACCCAAAATGAGTGAGTAATAGCATACAAAACTGGCCAAAATAGACAAAACTGCGAGTATTGACGAGTTCCCCATAACCGGACCTCGGGGTTCTTGGAACGTTCGGATCACAGTGGGACCCAAAATCAGTTAGTAATAGCGTACAAAACTGGCGAGAAAAGGCCAAAACTGCGATTTTTGACAAGTTCCTCATAACCGGACCCTTGGTTCGTGAAACGTTCGGATCACAGCGGGACCCAAAATCAGTGACTAATAGCATACAAAACTAGGCACAATAGGCCAAAACTGCGAGTTTTGACGAGTCCCCCGTAACAGGACCCCGATGTTCCCGAAGCGTACGGATCGCAGCGGGATCCGAAATCACTAACTGATAGCATACAAAAATGGCCGGAATAGGCCAAAACTGCGAGTTTTGATGACTCCCATGTAACCAGACCCCGGGGTTCCCGAAACGTTCGGATCGCAGCGGGACACAAAATGAGTGAGTAATAGCGTACAAAACTAGCCACAATAGGCCAATACTGCGATTCTTGACGAGTTCCCTATAACCGGACCCCTAGGTTCCCGAATCGTTCGGATGACAGCGGGACCCAAAATCAATGACTAATAGCATACAAAACTGGTCGGAATAGGCTAAAATTGCGAGTTTTGACGAGTTCCTCGTAACCGGACCCCGAGGTTCCCGAAACGTTCATATCGCAACGGGACCCAAAATCAGTGAGTAATAGCATACAAAACTGGGCAGAATAGACCAAAACTGCGAGTATTGACGAGTTCCGCGTAACCGGACCCCGTGGTTCCCGAAACATTCGGATAGTAGCGGGACCCAAAATTTGTGAGTTTATCTCATACAAAACTGGCCACAACATGCCAAAACTGCAAGTTTAGATGAGTTCCACGTAATGGGACGCCGGGGTTCCGAAACGTTCGGATTGAAGTGGGACTGAAAAGCAATGGGTAATAGCATACAAAACTGGCCAGATTGGACTCGAGGATTTTTGGTCTATATAACTAAAAGTTATTTTGTGCATGCCACGGAAGAGGTTGTTAACGAAGAGTCTTAGGGCATATTGTCTACTAGATGTCGAATATGGGGACCTAATTTCGGAGTTTTCACGAGTTCCCCCTAAGCGGAACCCAAGGTTCCCAAAACTTTCGTATCACAACGGGACCCAAAATCAGTGACTAATAACATATAAAACTGGTCGGAATAGGCCAAAACTGTTAGTTTTGACGACTTCCACGTAAGCGGACCCCGTTGTTCCCGAAACGTTCGGATCGCAATGGGACCCAAAATCACTGAGTAATAGCATACAAAACTGGTTAGAATAGACCAAAACTGCGAGTATTGACGAGATCCCCGTAACCGGATCCTGGGGTTCTTGAAACGTTCGGATCGCAGTGGGACCCAAAATCAGCGAGTTATAGCATACAAAACTGGCCAAAATAGGTCAAAACTACGAGTTTCACGAGTTCCTCATAACCGGACCCAGGGGTTCCCGAAACATTTGAATCACAACACGACAAAAAATAATGAGTAATAGCATACAAAACTAGCCAAAATATGCGAGTTTTGACGAGTTCCCCATAACCGGACCTCGAGGTTCCCGAAACGTTCGGATCACAACGGGATCCAAAATTAGTGACTAATAGCATACAAAACTGGCCGGAATAGGCAAAAACTGTGAGTTTTGACGAGTTCCCTATTACCCGACCTTAGGGTTCCCCTAATATTCAGATCACACCGGGACCCAAAATTAGTGACTAATAGCATACAAAACTAGCCGGAATAGGCCAAAACTGCGAGTTTTGATGAGTTCCCCATAAGCGGAACCCGAGGTTCCCGAAACGTTCGGTTCAAAGCGGGACCCAAAATCAATGACTAATAGCATACAAAACTAGCCAAAATAGGCCAAAACTGCGAGTTTTGACGAATCCCACGTAACCGGATCCCGGGGTTCCCGAAATGTTCGGATCACAGCGGGACCCAAAATGAGTGAGTAATGGCACACAAAACTGGCCAAAATAGACCAAAACTGCGAGTATTGATGAGTTCCCCGTAACCGGACCCTGAGGTTTCCGAAACGTTCAGATCAAAGTGGGACCCAAAATTAGTGACTAATAGCATACAAAACTGGCCGGAATAGGCCAACATCGCGATTTTGATGAGTTCCTCGTAACCGTACCCCGTGGTTCCTGAAACATTCCGATAGCAGTGGGACCCAAAATCCGTGAGTAATAGCATAAAAAATGGCCACAATAGGCCAAAACTACGAGTTTTGATGAGTTCCACGGAACGGGACGCCGGGGTTCCGAATAGTTCGGACCGAAGTGGGACCCAAAATCAGTGAGTAATAGCATACAAAACTGGCCAGAATAGACTCAAGGAGTTTTGGTCTATATAATTAAAAGTTATTTTGTGCATGCCACGGAAGAGGTTGTTACCGAAGAGTTTTGGGGCAAACTTTGTTTCCGACACTTGTATGGTAGGTTTTAGGGCGAATTCTCTACCACATGTCCTATATGGGGCAACTTTGTGAACACATTATTTAACGTTGGTCTATATAGCTAAAAGTTATTTTGTCCTTGCCACTGAAGAGGTTGTTATCGAGGAGTTTCGAGGCTAACTTTGTTTCCGACTCTAGTATGGCAGGTTTTAGGTCAAATTATGTACCACATGTCCTCTATAGGGACCTAAGGTAGGTCTATATTACTGCGAGTTTTCACGAGTTCCCCATAACCGGACCCACGGGTTTCCGAAACATTGGGATCACAGCGGGACCCAAAATCAATGAAAAATAGCATACAAAATTGGCCACAATAGGTCAAAACTACGAGTTTCACGAGTTCCTCATAACCGGACCGAGGGGTTCCTGAAACATTTGAATCACAACACGACCCAAAATCAATGAGTAGTAGCATACAAAACAAGCCAAAATAGGCCAAAACTGCGAGTTTTGGCGAGTTCCCCGCAACCGGACCCCGAGGTTCCAGAAACGTTCGGATCACAATGGGATCCAAAACCAGTGACTAATAGCTTACAAAATTGTCCAGAATAGGCAAAAACTGCGAGTTTTGACAAGTTCCCCGGTACCCGACCGAAGGGTTCCTGAAATAGGCGGATCACGTCGGGACCCAAAATCATTGACTAATAGCATACAAAACTAGCCATAATAGGCCAAAACAATGACTTTTGACGAGTTCCCCATAAGCGGACCCCAAGGTTCCCGAAACGTTCGGGTCACAGCGGGACCCAGAATCAGTAACTAGTAGCATACAAAACAGGCCGGAATAGGCCAAAACTGCGAGTTTTGACGTGTTCCACGTAACCGGACCCCGGGATTCCCGAAACGTTAGGATCGCAGCGTGACCCAAAATGAGTGAGTAATAGCGTACTAAACTGGCAACAATAGGTCGAAACTGTGACTTATAGGAGTATCTCGTAACCGGACCCCGAGGTTCCCGAAATGTTCGGATCGCAGCGGCACCCAGAATCACTGACTAATAGCATACATAACTGGCCGGATTAGGCCAAAATTGCGAGCTTTGACGAGTCCCACGTAACCGGACCCCGAGGTTCCCGAAACGTTCGAATCGCAGCGGGAACCAAAATGAGTGAGTAATAGCGTACAAAACTGGCCACAATAGGCCAATACTGCGATTTTTGACGAATTTCTTGTAACCGGACCCCGAGGTTCCCGAAACGTTTGGATGACAGCGGGACCCAAAATCAGTGACTAATAGCATACAAAACTGGTCGAAATAGGTCAAAACTGCAAGTTTTGATGAGTTCCACGTAACCGGACCCCGGGGTTCCCGAAACGTTCGGATCACAACGGGTCCCAAAATCAGTGAGTAATAGCATACAAAACTGGCCAGAATAGACAAAAACTGCGAGTATTGACGATTTCCTCGTAGCCGGACCCCATGGTTCCCCAAACGTTTGGATAGCAGCGGGACCAAAAATCCGTGAGTAATAGCATACAAAACTGGCCACAACATGCCAAAGCAGCGAGTTTTGATGAGTTCCACATAACGGGACGCAGGGGTTCCGAAACGTTCGGATCAAAGCGGGACCGAAAATCAGTGAGTAATAGCATACTAAACTGGCCAGAATAGACTTAAGGAGTTTTGGTCTATATAAATAAAAGTTATTTTGCGCATGCCACGGAAGAGGTTGTTATCGAAGAGTTCCGGAGCAAACTTTGTTTCCGACACTTTTATGATAGGTTTTAGGGCGAGTTCTCTACCAGATGTCCTATATGGGGACCTAATTTGGGAAAACTTTGTGAACGCATTATTTAAGGTTAGTCTATATAGCTGAAAGTTATTTTGTCCTTGCCACTTAAGAGGTTGTTATCGAGGAATTTTGGGGCTAACTTTGTTTCCGACTCTAGTATGGTAGGTTTTAGGGCAAATTCTCCACCATATGTCGTATATGGGGACCTAAGGTTGGTCTATATTACTGCGAGTTTTCACGGGTTCCCCATAATTGGACCCACGGGTTCCCCAAACATTCTTATCACCGCGGGACCCAAAATCAGTGAAAAATACCATCCAAAATTGGCCACAATAGGTCAAAACTACGAGTGTCACGAGTTCCTCATAACCGGACCCAGGGGTTGCCAAAACATTCGAATCACAACACGACCCAAAAGGAATGAGTAATAATATACAAAACTAGCCAAAATAGGCCAAAGCTGCGAGTTTTGACGAGTTCCCCGTAAGCGGACCCCGAGGTTCCCGAAACGTTCGGATCACCGCGGGACCCAAAATCAGTGACTAATAGCATACAAAACTGGCTGAAATTGGCCAAAACTGCGAGTTTTGACGAGTTCCACGTAACCGGACCCCGGGATTCCCGAAACGTTCGGATCGCAATGGGAACCAAAATCAGTGAGTAATAGGATACACAACTGGCAAGAATAGACCAAAACTACGAGTATTGACGAGTTCCTTGTAATCGGACCCCGGGGTTCCCGAAACGTTGGGATCGCAGCGGCAACCAAAATCAGTGAGTAATAGCATACAAAATTGGCCAAAACTGCGATTATTGACGAGTTCTCCGGAACCGGACCTCGGGGTTTCCGAAACATTTGGATCACAGCGGGACCCTAAATTAATGAGTAATAGCATACGAAAGTGGCCAAAATATGCCAAAACTGTGACTTTTGACGAGTTCCTCGTCACCGGACCCCGGGGTTCCAGAAACGTTCGGATCGCAGCAGGACCAAAAATGAGTGAGTAATAGCGTACAAAACTGTCCACAATAGGCCAAAACTGCGGTTTTTGACGAGTCCCCCGTAACCGGACCCCGAGGTTCCCGAAAAATTTGGATCGCAGCGGGACCCAAAATCAGTGACTAATAGCATACAAAGCTGGCTGGAATAGGCCGAAACTGCGAGTTTTGACGAGTCCCCCATAACCGGACCCCGAGGTTCCCGAAACGTTCATATCGTAGCGGGACCCAGAATCCGTGAGTAATAGCATACAAAACTGGCCGGAATAGGCCAAAACTACGAGTTTTGACGAGTCCCTCGTAACCGGACCCCGAGGTTCCGAAAACGTTCAGAACATAGCAGGACCCAGAATCTGTGACTAATAGCATAGAAAAACTGGCTGGAATAGGCCAAAACTGCGAGTTTTCATGAGTTCCACTTAACCGGACCCTGGGGTTCTTGAAAAGTTCGGATCGCAACGGGACCCAAAATCAGTGAGTAATAGCATACACAACTGGCAAGAATAGACCAAAATTGCGAGTATGGACGTGTTCCCCGTAACCGGACCCCGGGGTTCCCGAAACGTTTGGATAGCAGCGGGAACCCAAAATCAGTGAGTAATAGCATACAAAATTGGCCAAAATAGACCAAAGCTCCGAGTATTGACGAGTTCCCCATAACCGTACCTCAGGTTCTCGGAACGTTCGGATCACAGCGGGACCCAAAATCAGTGAGTAATAGCGTACAAAACTGGCGAGAAAAGACCAAAACTGCGATTTTTAACGAGTTCCTCATAATCGGAACCTTGGTTCGTGAAATATTCGGATCACAGCGGGACCCAAAATCAGTGACTAATAGCATACAAAACTGGCCACAATAGGCCAAAACTACGAGTTTTGACGAGTCCCTCGTAACAGGACCCCGAGGTTCCCGAAGCGTTCGGGTCGCAGCGGGACCCGAAATCACTGACTGATAGCATACAAAAATGGCCGGAATATGCCAAAACTGCGAGTTTTGACGAGTCCCACGTAACCGAACCCCGGGGTTTCCGAAACGTTCGGATCACAGCGGGACCCAAAATGAGTGAGTAATAGCGTACAAAACTACCCACAATAGGCCAATACTGCGAGTATTGATGTGTTCCCCGTAGCCGGACCTTGGGGTTCCTGAAACGTTCGGATCGCAACGGGACCCAAAATCTGTGAGTAATAGCATACACAACTGGCAAGAATAGACCAAAACTGCGAGTATCGATGTGTTCCCCGTAACCGGACCCCGGGGTTCCCGACACGTTCGGATCGCAGCGGGAACCCAAAATGAGTGAGTAATAGCATACAAAACTGGCCAAAATAGACAAAACTGCGAGTATTGACGAGTTCCCCATAACCGGACCTCGGGGTTCTCGGAACGTTCGGATCAAAGCGGGACCCAAAATCGGTGAGTAATAGCGTAGAAAACTGGCCAGAAAAGGCCAAAACTACGATTTTTGACGAGTTCCTCATAACCGGACCCTTGGTTCGTGAAACGTTCGGATCACAGTGGGACCCAAAATAAGTGACTAATAGCATACAAAACTGGCCACAATAGGCCAAAACTGCGAGTTTTGACGAGTCCCCCGTAACAGGACCCCGAGGTTCCCGAAGCGTTCGGATCGCAGCGGGATCCGAAATCACTGACTGATAGCATACAAAAATGGCCGGAATAGGCCAAAACTGCGAGTTTTGACGAGTCCCACATAACCGGACCCCGGGGTTCCCGAAACGTTCGGGTCGCAGCGGGACACAAAATGAGTGAGTAATAGCATACAAAACTAGCCACAATAGGCCAATATTGCGATTTTTGACGAGTTCCATATAACCGGACCCCTAGGTTCCCGAAACGTTCGGATGACAGCGGGACCCAAAATCAGTGACTAATAGCATACAAAACTGGTCGGAATAGGCCAAAATTGCTAGTTTTGACGAGTTCCACGTAAGCGGACCCCGTTGTTCCCGAAACGTTCGGATCGCTATGGGACCCAAAATCAGTGAGTAATAGCATACAAAACCGGCAAGAATAGACAAAAACTGCGAGTATTGACGAGTTCCTCGTAACCGGATCCTGGGGTTCCCGAAACGTACGGATCGCAGCGGGACCCAAAATCAGTGAGTAATAGCATACAAAACTGGCCAAAACAGGTCAAAACTACGAGTTTCACGAGTTCCTCATAACTGGACCCAGGGGTTCCCGAAACATTTGAATCACAGCACGACCCACAATCAATGAGTAATAGCATACAAAACTGGCAAGAATAGACGAAAACTGCGAGTATTGACGAGTTCCCCGTAACCGGAACCCGTGGTTCCCGAAACATTCGGATCGCAGCAGGACCCAAAATCAGTTAGTAATAGCATACAAAACTGGCGAAAATAGACAAAAACTGCGAGTATTGACGAGTTCTTGTAACCGGACCTCGGGGTTCCCGGAATGTTCGGATCGCAGGGCGCCCAAAATCAGTGAGTAAGAGCATACAAAACTCGCCAAAATATGCCAAAACTAGGACTTTTGGCGAGTTCCTCGTAACTGGACCGCAGGGTTCCCGAAATTTTCGGATCGCAGCAGGATCCAAAATGAGTGAGTTGCGTACAAAACTGGACATTATATGCCAAAACTGTGATTTTTGACGAGTTCCTCGTAACCGGACCCTTGGTTCGTGAAACGTTCGGATCACAGCGGGACCCAGAGTCAGTGACTAATAGCATACAAAACTGGCCGGAATAGGCCAAAACTGCGAGTATTGACGAGTTCCACGTAACCGGACCCCGGGGTTCCCGAAACGTTCGGATCGCAGCGGGACCCAAAATGAGTGAGTAATAGTGTACAAAACTGGCCATAATAGGCTAATACTGTGATTTTTGACGAGTTCCGTGTAACCAGACCCCGAGGTTCCCGAAATGTTCGGATCACAGCGGGACCCAAAATCAGTGACTAATAGCATATAAAACTGGCCGAAGGAGCCCAAAACTGCTAGTTTGACGAGTTCCACGTGACCGTATTCTACGGTTCTCGAAAAGTTTGGATCGCAACGGGACCCAAAATTAGTGAGTAATACCATACAAAATTGGCAAGAATAGACCAAACCTGCGAGTATTGACGAGTTTCCCGTAACCGGACCCCAGGGTTCCTGAAACGTTTGGATCGCAGCGGGACAAAAAATCAGTGAGTAATAGCACACAAAACTGGCCAAAATAGGCCAAAACTATGACTTTTGACGAGTTCCACGTAACCAGACCATGGGGTTCCCGAATTGTTCGTATCACAGCGGGACCCAAAATGAGTGAGTAATAGCGTATAAAACTGGCCAAAATAGGCCAAAACTGTGATTTCTGACGAGTTCCTCGTAACCGGATCCTTGGTTCGTGAAACGTTCCGATCAAAGCGTGATCCAAAATCAGTGACTAATAGCATAGAAAAAAGGCCACAATAGGCCAAAACTATGAGTTTTGATGAGTCCCCCATAACCGGACCCCGAGGTTCCCGAAACGTTCGGATCGTAGTGGGACCCAGAATCAGTGACTAATAGCATGCAAAACTTGCCGGAATAGGCCAAGACTGTGAGTTTTGACGAGTACCACGTAACCGGACCCCGAGGTTCCTGAAACGTTCGGATCGCAGCGGGACCCAAAACGGGTGAGTAATAGCGTACAAAACTGGCCACAATAGGCCAATACTGCGATTTTGATGAGTTCACTGTAACCGGACCCCTAGGTTCCCGAAACAGTCGGATCACAACGAGACCCAAAATGAGTGACTAATAGCATACAAATCTAGTCGGAATATGCCAAAACTACGAGTTTTGACGAGTTCCACGTAACCGGACCCCGGGGTTCCCGAAATGTTCGGATCGCAAGGGACCAAAAATCAGTGAGTAGCATACAAAACTGGCCAAAATAGACCAAAACTGCGAGTCTTGATGAGTTCCCCGTAACCGGACCCCGAGGTTTCCGAAACGTTCAGATCAAAGTGGGACCCAAAATTAGTGACTAATAGCATACAAAACTGGCCGGAATAGGCCAACGTTGCGATTTTGACGAGTTCCCCGTAACCGTACCCCGTGGTTCCCGAAACGTTCCGATAGCAGCGGGACCCAAAATCCGTGAGTAATAGCATAAAAACTGGCCACAATAGGCCAAAACTACGAGTTTTGATGACTTCCACGTAATGGGACGCTGCTACTGCAACAAAAGAGCTTCCAACGGCGCCAGAAATAGGCACGTCGACGGGAGAATACTTGGCTTGATCTTTCTGCTGCGGCTACGCCATAAGGGACTTCCCAGGCAAGTATGCAAAGGATTTCTCCCGTGGCCTTGGAGCCTTGCGTTGGTGTTCCCTCGAAGCGGGAAGGGTGATGTAGCGTAGCGGTGGTAAGTATTTCCCTCAGTTTGAGAAGCATGGTATCAATCCAGTGGAGGAGTATATCAAGATCCTGCACTAACACAAAAGCTTGCTCCCAACGCTATGAAGGGGTTGTCAATCCCTTATAGATTGTTTGCCAAGTGAGAACTGAAAGCAACAAAGTAACAAAGCAAAGTAAAAGCGGAGGTGTAAACGATGGATGTGAATAGACCCGGGGGGCATAGTGTTTACCAGTGACTTCTCTCATGAAAGCAAGTAGACGGTGGGTGAATAAATTACTGTCGAGCAATTGATAGAACCGCGCAAAGTCATGACGATATCTATGCAATGATTATATATATAGGCATCACATCCAAAACAAGTAGACCGATACTTTCTGCATCTACTACTATTACTCCACACGTCGACCGCTATCCATCATGCATCTAGTGTATTAAGTCCATAAGAACAGTGTAACGCCTTAAGCAAGATGACATGATGAAGAGGGATAATCTCAAACCAATGATAAAAACCCCATCTTTTTACCCTAGATGGCAACTACTTGATGTGTGCCTTGCTGCCCCTACTGTCACTGGGAAAGGTCACCACATGGTAGAACCCAAAACCAAGGACTTCTCTCATTGCAAGAATCATAGATCTAGTTGGCCAAAGAAAACCCAAGACTCGGAGAGACTTAGAAGGATATCAAATCATGCATATAAGACATCAGCAAAGACTCAAATATATATCATAGATAATCTGATCACAAATCCACAATTCATGGGATCTCGACAAACACATAGACAAAGAAGATTACATCGGATAGATCTCCATGAAGATCATGGAGAACTTTGTATTGAAGATCCAAGAGAGAGAAGAAGCCATCTAGCTACTAACTACGAACCCGTAGGTCTGAAGTGAACTACTCACGAGTCATTGGAGGGGCGACGATGATGATGAAGGAGCCCTCCAACTCCAAAGTCCCCTCCGGTAGGGCGCCGGGAAGGGTCTCCAGATGAGATCTCGCGGAAACGGAAGTTTCCGACGGCGGAAAAGTATTTTCGAGGTTCCCGTGATTTTTTGCTGAACATTTGGGAATATATAGGCCAAGGATCTAGGTCAGGGGGGGGGGTGGCCAGGGAGGCCACAAGCCCTGCCACCGTTGCCTCCCCCTGGTGGCGGTGTGGGGGCTTGTGGGCACCCTGGAGCCCACCTGGCTTGGCCTAAAGGCCCCCTGATCTTCTTCCGTTTGGGAAAAAATCATTTTGGGCTTTTTATTTCGTTTGGACTCCGTTCCAAAATCAGATCTGAAAAGAGTAAAAAACGCACAAAAAACAGGAACTGGCACTTGGCACTGAATTAATAAGTTAGTCCCAAAAAAGATATAAATGGTACAGAAAAAAATCCAAAGAAGACAAGATAACAGCGTGAAACCATAAAAAATTATAGATACGTTTGAGACCTATCAAGCATCCCCAAGCTTAACTTTTGCTCGTCTTCGAGTAGGGAAGTGATAAAGAATGAATTTTTGATGCTTTCATGCTACCTAGCATAGGTGTCCTTTGTAATTCCTCTTATGTGACGTGAATGTTCAGATCCATTAGATTGAAAACAATAGTTTGCTATTGACGTGGAAACAATAATAATTGAAGCAAACTAGCAAGGTAATCATGAACTTTCAAAATAACAAGGCCAAAAGAAAGTTATCCCTACAAAAGCATATAGTCTGGCTATGCTCTATCATCATTGCACAACGAATTTAAATCTTGCACAACCCCGGTATTGGCCAAGTAATTGTTTCACACCTTTACTTTCTCAAACCTTTTCAACTCTCACACAATACATGAGCGTGAGCCATGGTTATAGCACTATAGATGGTGTGGAGTGTGGTGGAGGTTGCAAGAGAAAAAAAGAGAAGATAGTCACATTAACTAGGCATATCAATGAGCTGTGGAGATGCTCATCAATAGATATCAATGTGAATGAGTAGGGATTGCCATACAAATGATGCACTAGAGCTACGAGTATGTGAAAGCTCTTAAAGAAAACTAGTGGGTGTGCATCCAACTTGCTTGCTCACGAAGACCTAAGGCAATTTTGAGGAAGCCTATCATTGGAATATACAAGCCAAGTTATATAATGAAAATTTCCTACTAGCTATAAGGTGGTGACAAAACGAGAGACTCTCAATAATGAAGATCATGGTGCTTAATATGCACAAGTGTGGAAAAAGTGGTAGCATTGTCCCTTCTCACTTTTTCTCTCATTTTTTTATTTGGTGGGCTCTTTGGCCTCTTTTTTTATATTTTGGTGGGCTTCTTTGGCCTCTTTTATTTCCTCACATGGCACAATGCTCCATTAATGATGATCATCATACTTTCAACTCAAAACTTAGAGCAATTATGACTCTATATGGAATGCCTTCGGTAGTGTATCGTGGCAATGATCTAGCATGGCATAGACATCAATGGAAACATCATGCTAGCTATCTTACGATCATGTAATGGCAATGTAGACGTGGTGGCACATGTCATGGTGGTAGTTGCATGGCAATATTTCTCGGAATGACTTTGAAAAAGCCATAGTAGGTAGGTATGGTGGCTGTTTTGAGGGAGGCTAATGGTGGGTTTTGAGCACCGGCGAAAGTTCCACGACACTAAGAATATAGTGATGGTGGAAGGTGAAAGTGCATCTAAACCATGAACTCAATATTAGTATGAAGAACTCATATACTTATTGCAAAAGTTTTATTAGTAATCGAAACAAAGCATTCAACGCATACTCCTAGGGGAAGGGTTGGTAGGTATAAACCCTCGTGCGATCCCGACCGCCACGCAAAGGATGACAATCAATATACTAATCATGCTCAGATTTCATCACATACCGGTTCACCATACGTAAATGCTACGGGAATCACTAACTTCAACACAAGTATTTCTAGATCCACAACACCTTACTAGCATGACTTCAAAACTACCATAACCACAACTCAAAACTAATTGAGATGAATCAAACTTCTCTAACTATTCAATGCACATGAAGGTGGAAGTTTTCGTATCCCTTTGGATAACTACCCCTTTTGAGACTACTTTCAAAGCATAGATCAACTACCAAACCACGCCCCGCTGTGCTCTAAAGATATAAGTGAAGCACATAGAGCCAAAGTATCTAGCTCAAAAGATATAAGTAAAGCACATGTGAGCTGAATTGTCTACCAAAAGATATAAGTGAAGCTCGAAAAAATCACGGTGTGTGCATGTCTCTCTCTATAGGTGTGCAGCAAGGATGATTGTGACACAACAAAAATAAAAGACTCCTACGATACAAGACCCTCCAAGCAAAAACACATAACATGTGGTGAATAAAAATATAGCCCCAAGTAACGTTACCAATGGATTGAAGACGAGAGAGGGGATGCCTTCCCGGGGCATCCCCAAGCTTAGGCTTTTATGGCATCCTTGAATCTCTTGGGGTGCCTTGGGCATCCCCAAGATTGAGCTCTTGCCACTCTTTATCTCTTTGTCCATAAGAACTTCACCCAAAACTTGAGAACTTCACAACACGAAACTTAAACAGAAAACTCGTGATAACTTTAGTACAAGAAAGCAAACCACCACTTCCTTAGGTACTGTAGCAAACTTAAATTCTACTTGTGTTGATGTTGGGTTACTGTACTTTCAATCTTCCATGGCTAATACCCCCCGATACTATCCATAGTTTCATCAAAATAAGCAACAAACACAACAAAAAACAGAATCTGTTAACAGCAGACTAGTCTGTAGCAATATGTATATTTTGTATACCTCTGGTACTTCACAAATTCTGAATAATTATGACAGTCTTAAGAATTTGTGTAGCAACCAGAAGCAAAACGAATCAACTCAAAAGCTCTTACAGAAAAAAAAGAAAATTCTTTTCTTGAGCAGAAAGTTTCTCTCTTTTCCAGCATGACCAAACGATCATCCCCAAGACTAATCATAACGTCTTTGCTTGACACAAACACAAAAAGAAACACAAAAAAGACAATCATAACAGAATTATGGAAGTGTGGAAAACACAAAAAAGAAAGAAAAGTGATAGATTCGTTGGGTTGCCTCCCAACAAGCGCTTTTGTTTAACGCCCTTAGCTAGGCGAAAGGTGATGAAATCACGTATAGTCATCTTTGGTGCTCAAACCATAAGTAGCCCTCATCATAGATTCATAAGGCAATCTTATTTTCTTTCTAGGAAAGTGCTCCATGCCCTTCTTTAAAGGTAATTGAAATCTAATATTCCCTTCCTTCATATCGATGATAGCACCAATAGTCCTTAGGAAACGTCTACCAAGAATAATGGGACATGAAGGATTGCAATCTATGTCAAGTACAATGAAATCCACAGTACATAGTTCTTATTTGCAACAATAAGAATATCATCGATCCTTCCCATGGGTTTCTTGACAGTAGAATCCGCAAGATGGAAATTAAGAGAACACTCTTCAATCTCATGAGAACCAAGAATATCACATAAAGACTTTGGAATCGCGGAAACACTAGCACCCAAATCACACAAAGCATTGCACTCATAGTTTTTGATCTTGATTTTCATAGTAGGTTCCCACTCATCATGAAGTTTTCTAGGTATAGAGACTTCTAGTTCGAGCTTCTCTTAAAGAGATTTTATCATAGCATCTACGAGATGCACGGTAAAGGCTTTGCTTTGGGTCTAAGCATGTGGAGAATTTGCAATGGATTGCATCAAAGAAATGCTTTCAAACAAGGAGCAATTATCATAATTGAATTCCTTGAAATCCAAAGTGGGAGTTTCATTACTACCCAAATTTTTGATTTCTTCTACTCCACTCTCCACATCTTTATCATCAAGATGGGTGGTCTCCGAATCATTGGGGCATTTTTCAACCAAAGTGGATTCATATCCAGCCCCTCCATAAATAGGTTTGACACGCGAAAACAAAGATTCAAGAGGAGAAACACCAAGCACTTTATGATCTTCGTGATTTGTATCACTAGAACGCACCCTTTTAATCCATTCATGTCTAGCGCGAATTTGGGGGTATCTTTCTTCGCTCTCATTCATGGAGATACGCATAGCTTTCAAAGTTTCATCCAAGTTGAGCTTGGGAGGAGCGCATCTAACTTTCAAAGCATCAATATCACAAGACATCCTATCAACGCTCTTAGCTAAATCGTCAATTTTGAGTAGTTTTTCCTCTGTGGACGCATTGAAAATGTTTTGAGAGTTGATGAACTCTTTGATATCACTCTCTAAATCAGAGGGTAATTTATTGTGATTTCCATAAGTTTTGCCATAGGAATTTCCATAATAGTTAGAGGAGTTACTAGGAAAAGGCCTAGGAATATAGTTTCCTCTAAAAGCATTATTGTTGCCAAAATTGTTGCTACCAACATAATTCTCGTCCAAACTAGTGTTGCTACTCTCAATCAAAGAAGATAGTGGCATGTCATTAGGATCTACGGTAGCGTTTCTACTAGCAACCAAATTCATCAACTCGTCCATCTTAGCACTAAGCGAGTTAATTTCTTCTATAGCGTGCACCTTTTTGCTAGCAGGCGACCTTTCAGCGTGCCACTGAGAGTAGTTGGTCATGATATTGTCTAGGAGTTTTGTAGCATATCCTAACCTGATTTCCATGAACGTTCCACCTGAGGCGGAGTCCAAGATATTGCGAGAAGCGAAATTCAAGCCAACGTAAAAGATTTGTATAATCATCCACAAACTCAAGTCATGAGCGGGACAATTTCTAATCATAAGCTTCATCCTCTCCCAAGATTGTGCAACGTGTTCATGATCAAGTTGCTTGAAATTCATGATATCGTTACGTAAGGAGATGATCTTAGCCGGCGGAAAATACGTGGATATGTAAGCATCTTTGCACTTATCCCAAGAATCGGTACAATGTTTAGGCAAAGAAGGAAACCAAGTTTTTGCGCGATCTCGCAACGAGAAAGGAAAAAGTTTCAACTTAATCACGTCATTATACACATCTCTTTTCTTTTGCATATCACATAGCTCAATGAAGGTATTGAGATGGGATGCAACATCTTCACTAGGAAGGCTAGAGAATTGCTCTTTCATAACAAGATTCAGCAAAGCTACGTTGATTTCATACGATTCCGCACTAGTGGCGGGAGCAATCGGAGTACTAATAAAATCATTATTATTAGTGCTTGAGAAGTCGCAAAGTTTGGTGTTTTCAGCCATAATGACTTCAACAAACAAACAAGCACACAAGCAAGCGAGAAAACCGGCAAAGGGAAACGACAAAGGCAAAATAAAACGGCGAAGGAGAAAGGCAAATGAAAACGACAAATGTGAAGTGGGGGAGAGGAAAACGAGAGGCAACTGGCAACAAAAGTAAATGCAAGAGAAGAGTTTGTGAGACCTACTTGGATAGATCTTGATCTCTCCTCCCCGTCAAGAGCGCCAAAAATACTTCTGCCACTCCTACAAAAGACCTTCCAATGGCGCGAGAAATAGGCATGTCGACGGGAGAATACTTGGCTTGATGTTTCTGCTGCGGCTACGCCTTAAGGGACTTCCTAGGCAAGTATGCAAAGGATTTCCCCCGTGGCCTTGGAGCCTTGCGTTGGTGTTCCCTTGAAGTGGAAAGGGTGATGTAGCGTAGCGATGGTAATTATTTCCCTCAGTTTGAGAACCAAGGTATCAATCCAGTGGAGGAGTATCTCAAGATCCTGCACAAACACAAAAGCTTGCTCCCAACGCTATGAAGGGGTTGTCAATCCCTTATAGGTTGTTTGCCAAGTGAGAAATGAAAGCAACAAAGTAACAAAGCAAAGTAAAAGCGGAGGTGTAAACGATGGATGTGAATAGACCCGGGGGCCGTAGTGTTTACTAGTGGCTTCTCCAATGAAAGCAAGTAGACGGTGGGTGAACAAATTACCGTCGAGCAATTGATAGAACCGCGCAAAGTCATGACGATATCTATGCAATGATTATATCTATAGGCATCACGTCCAAAACAACTAGACCGATACATTCTACATCTACTACTATTACTCCACACGTCGACCGCTATCTAGCATGCATCTAGTGTATTAAGTCCATAAGAACATAGTAACGCCTTAAGCAAGATGACATGATGTAGAGGGATAATCTCAAACCAATGATAAAAACCCCATCTTTTTACCCTTGATCGCAACTACTTGATGTGTGCCTTGCTGCCCCTACTGTCATTGGGAAAGGTCACCACATGGTAGAAACCAAAACCGAGCACTTCTCCCATTGCAAGAATCATAGATCTAGTTGGACAAACAAAACCCAAGACTCGGAGAGACTTAGAAGGATATCAAATCATGCATATAAGAAATCAGCAAAGACTCAAATATATATCACAGATAATCTGATCACATATCCACAATTCGTCGGATCTCGACAAACACATCGCCAAAGAAGATTACATCGGATAGATCTCCATGAAGATCATGGAGAACTTTGTATTGAAGATCCAAGAAAGAGAAGAAGCCATCTAGATACTAACTATGGACCCGTAGGTCTGAAGTGAACTACTCACGAGTCATTGGAGGGGCGATGATGATGATGAAGGAGCTCTCCAACTCCAAAGTCCCCTTCGGCAGGGCGCCGGGAAGGGTCTCCAGGTGAGATCTCGCGGAAACGGAAGCTTGCGGCGACGGAAAAGTATTTTGGAGGCTCCCGTGATTTTTTGCTGAATATTTGGGAATCTATAGGCCAAGGATCTAGGTCAGGGGGCGGCCAGGGAGGCCACAAGCCCTGCCACCGCCGCCTCCCCTTGGTGCTGGAGTGGGGGCTTGTGGGCTCCCTGGAGCCCACCTGGCTTGGCCCAAAGGCCCCCTGATCTTCTTCCATTCGGGAAAAAATCATTTCGGGGTTTTTCTTCCATTTGGACTCCGTTCCAAAATCAGATCTGAAAAGAGTCAAAAACACAGAAAAAACAGGAACTGACACTTGGCACTGAATTAATAAGTTAGTTCCAAAAAAGATATAAAAGGTACATAAAACATCCAAAGAAGACAAGATAACAGCGTGAAACCATCAAAAATTATAGATACGTTTGAGACGTATTAGACGCCGGGGTTCCGAATAGTTCGGATCGAAGCGGGACCCAAAATCAGTGGGTAATAGCATACAAAACTGGCCAGAATAGACTCAAGGAGTTTTGGTCTATATAACTAAAAGTTATTTTGTGCATGCCACGGAAGAGATTGTTATCAAAGAGTTTTGGGGCAAACTTTGTTTCCGACACTTGTATGGTAGGTTTTAGGGCGAATTCTCTACCAGATGTCCTATATGAGGACCTAATTTGGGGAAACTTTGGGAACGCATTTTTTAAGGTTGGTCTATGTAGATAAAAGTTATTTTGTCCTTGTCACTGAAGAGGTTGTTATCGAGGAGTTTCGGGGCTAACTTTGTTTCCGACTCTACTATGGTAGGTTTTAGGGAAAATTCTATACCAGATGTCATCTATAGGGACCTAAGGTTGGTCTATATTACTGTGAGTTTTCACGAGTTCCCCATAACCGGACCCACGGGTTCCCGAAACATTCGGATCACAGCGGGACCCAAAATCAATGAAAAATAGCATAAAAAATTGGCCACAATAGGTCAAAACTACGAGTTTCACGAGTTCCTCATAACCGGACCCAGGGGTTCCGGAAACATTCGAATCACAACACGACCCAAAATCAATGAGTAGTAGCATACAAAACGAGCCAAAATAGGCCAAAACTGCGAGTTTTGGTGAGTTCCCCGTAACCGGACCCCGAGTTTCCCGAAACGATCGAATCACAACGGGATCCAAAATCAGTGACTAATAGCTTACAAAACTGGCCGGAATAGGCAAAAACTGCGAGTTTTGACAATTTCCCCGTTACCCGACCGAACGATTCCCGAAACAATCGGATCTCATCGGGACCCAAAATCAGTGACTAATACCATACAAAACTGGCCACAATATGCCAAAACTGCGAGTTTTCACGAGTCCCACGTAACCGAACCCCGGGGTTCCCGAAACGTTCGGATCGCAGCGGGACCCAAAATGAGTGAGTAATAGCGTACAAAACTAGCCACAATAGGCCAATACTGCGAGCATTGATGAATTCCCCGTAACTGGACCCTGGGGTTCCTGAAACATTCGGATCGCAACAGGACCCAAAATCAGTGTGTAGTAGCATACACAACTGGCAAGAATACACCAAAACTGCGAGTATGGGCGTGTTCCCCGTAACCGGACCCCGGGGTTCCCGAAACGTTCGGATCGCAGCGGGAACCCAAAATGAGTGAGTAATAGCATACAAAACTGGCCAAAATAGACAAAACTGCGAGTATTGACGAGTTCCCCATAACCGGACCTCGGGGTTCTTGGAACGTTCGGATCACAGTGGGACCCAAAATCAGTTAGTAATAGCGTACAAAACTGGCGAGAAAAGGCCAAAACTGCGATTTTTGACAAGTTCCTCATAACCGGACCCTTGGTTCGTGAAACGTTCGGATCACAGCGGGACCCAAAATCAGTGACTAATAGCATACAAAACTAGGCACAATAGGCCAAAACTGCGAGTTTTGACGAGTCCCCCGTAACAGGACCCCGATGTTCCCGAAGCGTACGGATCGCAGCGGGATCCGAAATCACTAACTGATAGCATACAAAAATGGCCGGAATAGGCCAAAACTGCGAGTTTTGATGACTCCCATGTAACCAGACCCCGGGGTTCCCGAAACGTTCGGATCGCAGCGGGACACAAAATGAGTGAGTAATAGCGTACAAAACTAGCCACAATAGGCCAATACTGCGATTCTTGACGAGTTCCCTATAACCGGACCCCTAGGTTCCCGAATCGTTCGGATGACAGCGGGACCCAAAATCAATGACTAATAGCATACAAAACTGGTCGGAATAGGCTAAAATTGCGAGTTTTGACGAGTTCCTCGTAACCGGACCCCGAGGTTCCCGAAACGTTCATATCGCAACGGGACCCAAAATCAGTGAGTAATAGCATACAAAACTGGGCAGAATAGACCAAAACTGCGAGTATTGACGAGTTCCGCGTAACCGGACCCCGTGGTTCCCGAAACATTCGGATAGTAGCGGGACCCAAAATTTGTGAGTTTATCTCATACAAAACTGGCCACAACATGCCAAAACTGCAAGTTTAGATGAGTTCCACGTAATGGGACGCCGGGGTTCCGAAACGTTCGGATTGAAGTGGGACTGAAAAGCAATGGGTAATAGCATACAAAACTGGCCAGATTGGACTCGAGGATTTTTGGTCTATATAACTAAAAGTTATTTTGTGCATGCCACGGAAGAGGTTGTTAACGAAGAGTCTTAGGGCATATTGTCTACTAGATGTCGAATATGGGGACCTAATTTCGGAGTTTTCACGAGTTCCCCCTAAGCGGAACCCAAGGTTCCCAAAACTTTCGTATCACAACGGGACCCAAAATCAGTGACTAATAACATATAAAACTGGTCGGAATAGGCCAAAACTGTTAGTTTTGACGACTTCCACGTAAGCGGACCCCGTTGTTCCCGAAACGTTCGGATCGCAATGGGACCCAAAATCACTGAGTAATAGCATACAAAACTGGTTAGAATAGACCAAAACTGCGAGTATTGACGAGATCCCCGTAACCGGATCCTGGGGTTCTTGAAACGTTCGGATCGCAGTGGGACCCAAAATCAGCGAGTTATAGCATACAAAACTGGCCAAAATAGGTCAAAACTACGAGTTTCACGAGTTCCTCATAACCGGACCCAGGGGTTCCCGAAACATTTGAATCACAACACGACAAAAAATAATGAGTAATAGCATACAAAACTAGCCAAAATATGCGAGTTTTGACGAGTTCCCCATAACCGGACCTCGAGGTTCCCGAAACGTTCGGATCACAACGGGATCCAAAATTAGTGACTAATAGCATACAAAACTGGCCGGAATAGGCAAAAACTGTGAGTTTTGACGAGTTCCCTATTACCCGACCTTAGGGTTCCCCTAATATTCAGATCACACCGGGACCCAAAATTAGTGACTAATAGCATACAAAACTAGCCGGAATAGGCCAAAACTGCGAGTTTTGATGAGTTCCCCATAAGCGGAACCCGAGGTTCCCGAAACGTTCGGTTCAAAGCGGGACCCAAAATCAATGACTAATAGCATACAAAACTAGCCAAAATAGGCCAAAACTGCGAGTTTTGACGAATCCCACGTAACCGGATCCCGGGGTTCCCGAAATGTTCGGATCACAGCGGGACCCAAAATGAGTGAGTAATGGCACACAAAACTGGCCAAAATAGACCAAAACTGCGAGTATTGATGAGTTCCCCGTAACCGGACCCTGAGGTTTCCGAAACGTTCAGATCAAAGTGGGACCCAAAATTAGTGACTAATAGCATACAAAACTGGCCGGAATAGGCCAACATCGCGATTTTGATGAGTTCCTCGTAACCGTACCCCGTGGTTCCTGAAACATTCCGATAGCAGTGGGACCCAAAATCCGTGAGTAATAGCATAAAAAATGGCCACAATAGGCCAAAACTACGAGTTTTGATGAGTTCCACGGAACGGGACGCCGGGGTTCCGAATAGTTCGGACCGAAGTGGGACCCAAAATCAGTGAGTAATAGCATACAAAACTGGCCAGAATAGACTCAAGGAGTTTTGGTCTATATAATTAAAAGTTATTTTGTGCATGCCACGGAAGAGGTTGTTACCGAAGAGTTTTGGGGCAAACTTTGTTTCCGACACTTGTATGGTAGGTTTTAGGGCGAATTCTCTACCACATGTCCTATATGGGGCAACTTTGTGAACACATTATTTAACGTTGGTCTATATAGCTAAAAGTTATTTTGTCCTTGCCACTGAAGAGGTTGTTATCGAGGAGTTTCGAGGCTAACTTTGTTTCCGACTCTAGTATGGCAGGTTTTAGGTCAAATTATGTACCACATGTCCTCTATAGGGACCTAAGGTAGGTCTATATTACTGCGAGTTTTCACGAGTTCCCCATAACCGGACCCACGGGTTTCCGAAACATTGGGATCACAGCGGGACCCAAAATCAATGAAAAATAGCATACAAAATTGGCCACAATAGGTCAAAACTACGAGTTTCACGAGTTCCTCATAACCGGACCGAGGGGTTCCTGAAACATTTGAATCACAACACGACCCAAAATCAATGAGTAGTAGCATACAAAACAAGCCAAAATAGGCCAAAACTGCGAGTTTTGGCGAGTTCCCCGCAACCGGACCCCGAGGTTCCAGAAACGTTCGGATCACAATGGGATCCAAAACCAGTGACTAATAGCTTACAAAATTGTCCAGAATAGGCAAAAACTGCGAGTTTTGACAAGTTCCCCGGTACCCGACCGAAGGGTTCCTGAAATAGGCGGATCACGTCGGGACCCAAAATCATTGACTAATAGCATACAAAACTAGCCATAATAGGCCAAAACAATGACTTTTGACGAGTTCCCCATAAGCGGACCCCAAGGTTCCCGAAACGTTCGGGTCACAGCGGGACCCAGAATCAGTAACTAGTAGCATACAAAACAGGCCGGAATAGGCCAAAACTGCGAGTTTTGACGTGTTCCACGTAACCGGACCCCGGGATTCCCGAAACGTTAGGATCGCAGCGTGACCCAAAATGAGTGAGTAATAGCGTACTAAACTGGCAACAATAGGTCGAAACTGTGACTTATAGGAGTATCTCGTAACCGGACCCCGAGGTTCCCGAAATGTTCGGATCGCAGCGGCACCCAGAATCACTGACTAATAGCATACATAACTGGCCGGATTAGGCCAAAATTGCGAGCTTTGACGAGTCCCACGTAACCGGACCCCGAGGTTCCCGAAACGTTCGAATCGCAGCGGGAACCAAAATGAGTGAGTAATAGCGTACAAAACTGGCCACAATAGGCCAATACTGCGATTTTTGACGAATTTCTTGTAACCGGACCCCGAGGTTCCCGAAACGTTTGGATGACAGCGGGACCCAAAATCAGTGACTAATAGCATACAAAACTGGTCGAAATAGGTCAAAACTGCAAGTTTTGATGAGTTCCACGTAACCGGACCCCGGGGTTCCCGAAACGTTCGGATCACAACGGGTCCCAAAATCAGTGAGTAATAGCATACAAAACTGGCCAGAATAGACAAAAACTGCGAGTATTGACGATTTCCTCGTAGCCGGACCCCATGGTTCCCCAAACGTTTGGATAGCAGCGGGACCAAAAATCCGTGAGTAATAGCATACAAAACTGGACACAACATGCCAAAGCAGCGAGTTTTGATGAGTTCCACGTAACGGGATGCCGGGGTTCCGAAACGTTCATATCGAAGCGGGACCCAAAAGAAATGAGTAATAGCATACAAAACTGGCCAGAATAGACCGAATGAGTTTTGGTCTATATAACTAAAAGTTATTTTGTGCATGCCACGGAAGAGGTTGTTGTCGAAGAGTTTTCGGGCGAATTCTCTACTAGATATCATACAAGGGGACCTAATTTGGGAGTTTTGACGAGTTCCCCCTAAGCGGATCCCGTGGTTCCCGAAACATACGGATCACAGGGGACCCAAAATCTATGACTAATAGCGTACAAAACTGGACGGAATAGGCTAAAATTGCTAGTTTTGACGAGTTCCACGTAACCGGACCCTGGGGTTCCCGAAACGTTCGGATCGCAACGGGATGCAAAATCAATGAGTAATAGCATACAAAACTAGCAAGAATAGACCAAAACTGCGAGTATTGACGAGTTCCCCGTAACCGGACCCCGAGGTTCCCGAAACGTTCGAATCGCAGCGGGGCCCAAAATCAGTAAGTAATAGCATACAAAACTGGCCAAAATAGGTCAAAACTACGAGTTTTACGGGTTCCTCATAACCGGACCCATGGGTACCCGAAACATTCGAATCACAGCACGACCCAAAATCAATGAGTAATAGCATACAAAACTAGCCAAAATAGGCCAAAACTACGAGTTTTGACGAGTTCCCCGTAACCGGACCCTAAGGTTCCCGAAACGTTCGGATCACAACGGGACCCAAAATCACTTACAGATAGTATACAAAACTGACCGGAACAGGCAAAAACTGCGAGTTTTGATTAGTTCCCTGTTACCCGACCCAAGGGTTCCCGAAATATTTGGATCACATCGGGACCCAAAATCAGTGACTAATAGCATAAAAACTAACCGGAATAGGCCAAACTGCGAATTTTGATGAGTTCCCCATAAGCGAACTCCGAGGTTCCCGAAATGTTCGGATCACAGCGGGACCCAAAATCAGTGACTAATAGCACAAAACTGGACGGAATAGACCAAAGCTGCTAGTTTTGACGAGGTCTACGTAACCGGACCCCGGGGTTCCCGAAACGTTCGGATCGCAACGGGACCCAAAATTAGTGAGTAGTAGCATACAAAACTAGTGAAAATAGCCAAAACTGTGACTTTTGACGAGTTCCTCGTCACCGGACCCCGGGGTTCCAGAAACGTTCGGATCGCAGCAGGACCAAAAATGAGTGAGTAATAGCGTACAAAACTGTCCACAATAGGCCAAAACTGCGGTTTTTGACGAGTCCCCCGTAACCGGACCCCGAGGTTCCCGAAAAATTTGGATCGCAGCGGGACCCAAAATCAGTGACTAATAGCATACAAAGCTGGCTGGAATAGGCCGAAACTGCGAGTTTTGACGAGTCCCCCATAACCGGACCCCGAGGTTCCCGAAACGTTCATATCGTAGCGGGACCCAGAATCCGTGAGTAATAGCATACAAAACTGGCCGGAATAGGCCAAAACTACGAGTTTTGACGAGTCCCTCGTAACCGGACCCCGAGGTTCCGAAAACGTTCAGAACATAGCAGGACCCAGAATCTGTGACTAATAGCATAGAAAAACTGGCTGGAATAGGCCAAAACTGCGAGTTTTCATGAGTTCCACTTAACCGGACCCTGGGGTTCTTGAAAAGTTCGGATCGCAACGGGACCCAAAATCATGAGTAATAGCATACACAACTGGCAAGAATAGACCAAAACTGCGAGTATGGACGTGTTCCCCGTAACCGGACCCCGGGGTTCCCGAAACGTTTGGATAGCAGCGGGAACCCAAAATCAGTGAGTAATAGCATACAAAATTGGCCAAAATAGACCAAAGCTCCGAGTATTGACGAGTTCCCCATAACCGTACCTCAGGTTCTCGGAACGTTCGGATCACAGCGGGACCCAAAATCAGTGAGTAATAGCGTACAAAACTGGCGAGAAAAGACCAAAACTGCGATTTTTAACGAGTTCCTCATAATCGGACCCTTGGTTCGTGAAATATTCGGATCACAGCGGGACCCAAAATCAGTGACTAATAGCATACAAAACTGGCCACAATAGGCCAAAACTACGAGTTTTGACGAGTCCCTCGTAACAGGACCCCGAGGTTCCCGAAGCGTTCGGGTCGCAGCGGGACCCGAAATCACTGACTGATAGCATACAAAATGGCCGGAATATGCCAAAACTGCGAGTTTTGACGAGTCCCACGTAACCGAACCCCGGGGTTTCCGAAACGTTCGGATCACAGCGGGACCCAAAATGAGTGAGTAATAGCGTACAAAACTACCCACAATAGGCCAATACTGCGAGTATTGATGTGTTCCCCGTAGCCGGACCTTGGGGTTCCTGAAACGTTCGGATCGCAACGGGACCCAAAATCTGTGAGTAATAGCATACACAACTGGCAAGAATAGACCAAAACTGCGAGTATCGATGTGTTCCCCGTAACCGGACCCCGGGGTTCCCGACACGTTCGGATCGCAGCGGGAACCCAAAATGAGTGAGTAATAGCATACAAAACTGGCCAAAATAGACAAAACTGCGAGTATTGACGAGTTCCCCATAACCGGACCTCGGGGTTCTCGGAACGTTCGGATCAAAGCGGGACCCAAAATCGGTGAGTAATAGCGTAGAAAACTGGCCAGAAAAGGCCAAAACTACGATTTTTGACGAGTTCCTCATAACCGGACCCTTGGTTCGTGAAACGTTCGGATCACAGTGGGACCCAAAATAAGTGACTAATAGCATACAAAACTGGCCACAATAGGCCAAAACTGCGAGTTTTGACGAGTCCCCCGTAACAGGACCCCGAGGTTCCCGAAGCGTTCGGATCGCAGCGGGATCCGAAATCACTGACTGATAGCATACAAAAATGGCCGGAATAGGCCAAAACTGCGAGTTTTGACGAGTCCCACATAACCGGACCCCGGGGTTCCCGAAACGTTCGGGTCGCAGCGGGACACAAAATGAGTGAGTAATAGCATACAAAACTAGCCACAATAGGCCAATATTGCGATTTTTGACGAGTTCCCTATAACCGGACCCCTAGGTTCCCGAAACGTTCGGATGACAGCGGGACCCAAAATCAGTGACTAATAGCATACAAAACTGGTCGGAATAGGCCAAAATTGCTAGTTTTGACGAGTTCCACGTAAGCGGACCCCGTTGTTCCCGAAACGTTCGGATCGCTATGGGACCCAAAATCAGTGAGTAATAGCATACAAAACCGGCAAGAATAGACAAAAACTGCGAGTATTGACGAGTTCCTCGTAACCGGATCCTGGGGTTCCCGAAACGTACGGATCGCAGCGGGACCCAAAATCAGTGAGTAATAGCATACAAAACTGGCCAAAACAGGTCAAAACTACGAGTTTCACGAGTTCCTCATAACTGGACCCAGGGGTTTCCGAAACATTTGAATCACAGCACGACCCACAATCAATGAGTAATAGCATACAAAACTGGCAAGAATAGACGAAAACTGCGAGTATTGACGAGTTCCCCGTAACCGGAACCCGTGGTTCCCGAAACATTCGGATCGCAGCAGGACCCAAAATCAGTTAGTAATAGCATACAAAACTGGCGAAAATAGACAAAAACTGCGAGTATTGACGAGTTCTTGTAACCGGACCTCGGGGTTCCCGGAATGTTCGGATCGCAGGGCGCCCAAAATCAGTGAGTAAGAGCATACAAAACTCGCCAAAATATGCCAAAACTAGGACTTTTGGCGAGTTCCTCGTAACTGGACCGCAGGGTTCCCGAAATTTTCGGATCGCAGCAGGATCCAAAATGAGTGAGTTGCGTACAAAACTGGACATTATATGCCAAAACTGTGATTTTTGACGAGTTCCTCGTAACCGGACCCTTGGTTCGTGAAACGTTCGGATCACAGCGGGACCCAGAGTCAGTGACTAATAGCATACAAAACTGGCCGGAATAGGCCAAAACTGCGAGTATTGACGAGTTCCACGTAACCGGACCCCGGGGTTCCCGAAACGTTCGGATCGCAGCGGGACCCAAAATGAGTGAGTAATAGTGTACAAAACTGGCCATAATAGGCTAATACTGTGATTTTTGACGAGTTCCGTGTAACCAGACCCCGAGGTTCCCGAAATGTTCGGATCACAGCGGGACCCAAAATCAGTGACTAATAGCATATAAAACTGGCCGAAGGAGCCCAAAACTGCTAGTTTGACGAGTTCCACGTGACCGTATTCTACGGTTCTCGAAAAGTTTGGATCGCAACGGGACCCAAAATTAGTGAGTAATACCATACAAAATTGGCAAGAATAGACCAAACCTGCGAGTATTGACGAGTTTCCCGTAACCGGACCCCAGGGTTCCTGAAACGTTTGGATCGCAGCGGGACAAAAAATCAGTGAGTAATAGCATACAAAACTGGCCAAAATAGGCCAAAACTATGACTTTTGACGAGTTCCACGTAACCAGACCATGGGGTTCCCAAATTGTTCGTATCACAGCGGGACCCAAAATGAGTGAGTAATAGCGTATAAAACTGGCCAAAATAGGCCAAAACTGTGATTTCTGACGAGTTCCTCGTAACCGGATCCTTGGTTCGTGAAACGTTCCGATCAAAGCGTGATCCAAAATCAGTGACTAATAGCATAGAAAAAAGGCCACAATAGGCCAAAACTATGAGTTTTGATGAGTCCCCCATAACCGGACCCCGAGGTTCCCGAAACGTTCGGATCGTAGTGGGACCCAGAATCAGTGACTAATAGCATGCAAAACTTGCCGGAATAGGCCAAGACTGTGAGTTTTGACGAGTACCACGTAACCGGACCCCGAGGTTTCTGAAACGTTCGGATCGCAGCGGGACCCAAAACGGGTGAGTAATAGCGTACAAAACTGGCCACAATAGGCCAATACTGCGATTTTGATGAGTTCACTGTAACCGGACCCCTAGGTTCCCGAAACAGTCGGATCACAACGAGACCCAAAATGAGTGACTAATAGCATACAAATCTAGTCGGAATATGCCAAAACTACGAGTTTTGACGAGTTCCACGTAACCGGACCCCGGGGTTCCCGAAATGTTCGGATCGCAACGGGACCAAAAATCAGTGAGTAGCATACAAAACTGGCCAAAATAGACCAAAACTGCGAGTCTTGATGAGTTCCCCGTAACCGGACCCCGAGGTTTCCGAAACGTTCAGATCAAAGTGGGACCCAAAATTAGTGACTAATAGCATACAAAACTGGCCGGAATAGGCCAACGTTGCGATTTTGACGAGTTCCCCGTAACCGTACCCCGTGGTTCCCGAAACGTTCCGATAGCAGCGGGACCCAAAATCCGTGAGTAATAGCATAAAAACTGGCCACAATAGGCCAAAACTACGAGTTTTGATGACTTCCACGTAATGGGACGCTGCTACTGCAACAAAAGAGCTTCCAACGGCGCCAGAAATAGGCACGTCGACGGGAGAATACTTGGCTTGATCTTTCTGCTGCGGCTACGCCATAAGGGACTTCCCAGGCAAGTATGCAAAGGATTTCTCCCGTGGCCTTGGAGCCTTGCGTTGGTGTTCCCTCGAAGCGGGAAGGGTGATGTAGCGTAGCGGTGGTAAGTATTTCCCTCAGTTTGAGAAGCATGGTATCAATCCAGTGGAGGAGTATATCAAGATCCTGCACTAACACAAAAGCTTGCTCCCAACGCTATGAAGGGGTTGTCAATCCCTTATAGATTGTTTGCCAAGTGAGAACTGAAAGCAACAAAGTAACAAAGCAAAGTAAAAGCGGAGGTGTAAACGATGGATGTGAATAGACCCGGGGGGCATAGTGTTTACCAGTGACTTCTCTCATGAAAGCAAGTAGACGGTGGGTGAATAAATTACTGTCGAGCAATTGATAGAACCGCGCAAAGTCATGACGATATCTATGCAATGATTATATATATAGGCATCACATCCAAAACAAGTAGACCGATACTTTCTGCATCTACTACTATTACTCCACACGTCGACCGCTATCCATCATGCATCTAGTGTATTAAGTCCATAAGAACAGTGTAACGCCTTAAGCAAGATGACATGATGAAGAGGGATAATCTCAAACCAATGATAAAAACCCCATCTTTTTACCCTAGATGGCAACTACTTGATGTGTGCCTTGCTGCCCCTACTGTCACTGGGAAAGGTCACCACATGGTAGAACCCAAAACCAAGGACTTCTCTCATTGCAAGAATCATAGATCTAGTTGGCCAAAGAAAACCCAAGACTCGGAGAGACTTAGAAGGATATCAAATCATGCATATAAGACATCAGCAAAGACTCAAATATATATCATAGATAATCTGATCACAAATCCACAATTCATGGGATCTCGACAAACACATAGACAAAGAAGATTACATCGGATAGATCTCCATGAAGATCATGGAGAACTTTGTATTGAAGATCCAAGAGAGAGAAGAAGCCATCTAGCTACTAACTACGAACCCGTAGGTCTGAAGTGAACTACTCACGAGTCATTGGAGGGGCGACGATGATGATGAAGGAGCCCTCCAACTCCAAAGTCCCCTCCGGTAGGGCGCCGGGAAGGGTCTCCAGATGAGATCTCGCGGAAACGGAAGTTTCCGACGGCGGAAAAGTATTTTCGAGGTTCCCGTGATTTTTTGCTGAACATTTGGGAATATATAGGCCAAGGATCTAGGTCAGGGGGGGGGGGGGGGTGGCCAGGGAGGCCACAAGCCCTGCCACCGTTGCCTCCCCCTGGTGGCGGTGTGGGGGCTTGTGGGCACCCTGGAGCCCACCTGGCTTGGCCTAAAGGCCCCCTGATCTTCTTCCGTTTGGGAAAAAATCATTTTGGGGTTTTTATTTCGTTTGGACTCCGTTCCAAAATCAGATCTGAAAAGAGTAAAAAACGCACAAAAAACAGGAACTGGCACTTGGCACTGAATTAATAAGTTAGTCCCAAAAAAGATATAAATGGTACAGAAAAAAATCCAAAGAAGACAAGATAACAGCGTGAAACCATAAAAAATTATAGATACGTTTGAGACCTATCAAGCATCCCCAAGCTTAACTTTTGCTCGTCCTCGAGTAGGGAAGTGATAAAGAATGAATTTTTGATGCTTTCATGCTACCTAGCATAGGTGTCCTTTGTAATTCCTCTTATGTGACGTGAATGTTCAGATCCATTAGATTGAAAACAATAGTTTGCTATTGACGTGGAAACAATAATAATTGAAGCAAACTAGCAAGGTAATCATGAACTTTCAAAATAACAAGGCCAAAAGAAAGTTATCCCTACAAAAGCATATAGTCTGGCTATGCTCTATCATCATTGCACAACGAATTTAAATCTTGCACAACCCCGGTATTGGCCAAGTAATTGTTTCACACCTTTACTTTCTCAAACCTTTTCAACTCTCACACAATACATGAGCGTGAGCCATGGTTATAGCACTATAGATGGTGTGGAGTGTGGTGGAGGTTGCAAGAGAAAAAAAGAGAAGATAGTCACATTAACTAGGCATATCAATGAGCTGTGGAGATGCTCATCAATAGATATCAATGTGAATGAGTAGGGATTGCCATACAAATGATGCACTAGAGCTACGAGTATGTGAAAGCTCTTAAAGAAAACTAGTGGGTGTGCATCCAACTTGCTTGCTCACGAAGACCTAAGGCAATTTTGAGGAAGCCTATCATTGGAATATACAAGCCAAGTTATATAATGAAAATTTCCTACTAGCTATAAGGTGGTGACAAAACGAGAGACTCTCAATAATGAAGATCATGGTGCTTAATATGCACAAGTGTGGAAAAAGTGGTAGCATTGTCCCTTCTCACTTTTTCTCTCATTTTTTTATTTGGTGGGCTCTTTGGCCTCTTTTTTATATTTTGGTGGGCTTCTTTGGCCTCTTTTATTTCCTCACATGGCACAATGCTCCATTAATGATGATCATCATACTTTCAACTCAAAACTTAGAGCAATTATGACTCTATATGGAATGCCTTCGGTAGTGTATCGTGGCAATGATCTAGCATGGCATAGACATCAATGGAAACATCATGCTAGCTATCTTACGATCATGTAATGGCAATGTAGACGTGGTGGCACATGTCATGGTGGTAGTTTCATGGCAATATTTCTCGGAATGACTTTGAAAAAGCCATAGTAGGTAGGTATGGTGGCTGTTTTGAGGGAGGCTAATGGTGGGTTTTGAGCACCGGCGAAAGTTCCACGACACTAAGAATATAGTGATGGTGGAAGGTGAAAGTGCATCTAAACCATGAACTCAATATTAGTATGAAGAACTCATATACTTATTGCAAAAGTTTTATTAGTAATCGAAACAAAGCATTCAACGCATACTCCTAGGGGAAGGGTTGGTAGGTATAAACCCTCGTGCGATCCCGACCGCCACGCAAAGGATGACAATCAATATACTAATCATGCTCAGATTTCATCACATACCGGTTCACCATACGTAAATGCTACGGGAATCACTAACTTCAACACAAGTATTTCTAGATCCACAACACCTTACTAGCATGACTTCAAAACTACCATAACCACAACTCAAAACTAATTGAGATGAATCAAACTTCTCTAACTATTCAATGCACATGAAGGTGGAAGTTTTCGTATCCCTTTGGATAACTACCCCTTTTGAGACTACTTTCAAAGCATATATCAACTACCAAACCACGCCCCGCTGTGCTCTAAAGATATAAGTGAAGCACATAGAGCCAAAGTATCTAGCTCAAAAGATATAAGTAAAGCACATGTGAGCTGAATTGTCTACCAAAAGATATAAGTGAAGCTCGAAAAAATCACGGTGTGTGCATGTCTCTCTCTATAGGTGTGCAGCAAGGATGATTGTGACACAACAAAAATAAAAGACTCCTACGATACAAGACCCTCCAAGCAAAAACACATAACATGTGGTGAATAAAAATATAGCCCCAAGTAACGTTACCAATGGATTGAAGACGAGAGAGGGGATGCCTTCCCGGGGCATCCCCAAGCTTAGGCTTTTATGGCATCCTTGAATCTCTTGGGGTGCCTTGGGCATCCCCAAGATTGAGCTCTTGCCACTCTTTATCTCTTTGTCCATAAGAACTTCACCCAAAACTTGAGAACTTCACAACACGAAACTTAAACAGAAAACTCGTGATAACTTTAGTACAAGAAAGCAAACCACCACTTCCTTAGGTACTGTAGCAAACTTAAATTCTACTTGTGTTGATGTTGGGTTACTGTACTTTCAATCTTCCATGGCTAATACCCCCCGATACTATCCATAGTTTCATCAAAATAAGCAACAAACACAACAAAAAACAGAATCTGTTAACAGCAGACTAGTCTGTAGCAATATGTATATTTTGTATACCTCTGGTACTTCACAAATTCTGAATAATTATGACAGTCTTAAGAATTTGTGTAGCAACCAGAAGCAAAACGAATCAACTCAAAAGCTCTTACAGAAAAAAAAGAAAATTCTTTTCTTGAGCAGAAAGTTTCTCTCTTTTCCAGCATGACCAAACGATCATCCCCAAGACTAATCATAACGGCTTTGCTTGGCACAAACACAAAAAGAAACACAAAAAAGACAATCATAACAGAATTATGGAAGTGTGGAAAACACAAAAAAGAAAGAAAAGTGATAGATTCGTTGGGTTGCCTCCCAACAAGCGCTTTTGTTTAACGCCCTTAGCTAGGCGAAAGGTGATGAAATCACGTATAGTCATCTTTGGTGCTCAAACCATAAGTAGCCCTCATCTTAGATTCATAAGGCAATCTTATTTTCTTTCTAGGAAAGTGCTCCATGCCCTTCTTTAAAGGTAATTGAAATCTAATATTCCCTTCCTTCATATCGATGATAGCACCAATAGTCCTTAGGAAACGTCTACCAAGAATAATGGGACATGAAGGATTGCAATCTATGTCAAGTACAATGAAATCCACAGTACATAGTTCTTATTTGCAACAATAAGAATATCATCGATCCTTCCCATGGGTTTCTTGACAGTAGAATCCGCAAGATGGAAATTAAGAGAACACTCTTCAATCTCATGAGAACCAAGAATATCACATAAAGACTTTGGAATCGCGGAAACACTAGCACCCAAATCACACAAAGCATTGCACTCATAGTTTTTGATCTTGATTTTCATAGTAGGTTCCCACTCATCATGAAGTTTTCTAGGTATAGAGACTTCTAGTTCGAGCTTCTCTTAAAGAGATTTTATCATAGCATCTACGAGATGCACGGTAAAGGCTTTGCTTTGGGTCTAAGCATGTGGAGAATTTGCAATGGATTGCATCAAAGAAATGCTTTCAAACAAGGAGCAATTATCATAATTGAATTCCTTGAAATCCAAAGTGGGAGTTTCATTACTACCCAAATTTTTGATTTCTTCTACTCCACTCTCCACATCTTTATCATCAAGATGGGTGGTCTCCGAATCATTGGGGCATTTTTCAACCAAAGTGGATTCATATCCAGCCCCTCCATAAATAGGTTTGACACGCGAAAACAAAGATTCAAGAGGAGAAACACCAAGCACTTTATGATCTTCGTGATTTGTATCACTAGAACGCACCCTTTTAATCCATTCATGTCTAGCGCGAATTTGGGGGTATCTTTCTTCGCTCTCATTCATGGAGATACGCATAGCTTTCAAAGTTTCATCCAAGTTGAGCTTGGGAGGAGCGCATCTAACTTTCAAAGCATCAATATCACAAGACATCCTATCAACGCTCTTAGCTAAATCGTCAATTTTGAGTAGTTTTTCCTCTGTGGACGCATTGAAAATGTTTTGAGAGTTGATGAACTCTTTGATATCACTCTCTAAATCAGAGGGTAATTTATTGTGATTTCCATAAGTTTTGCCATAGGAATTTCCATAATAGTTAGAGGAGTTACT
Source organism: Hordeum vulgare subsp. vulgare (assembly GCF_904849725.1). NCBI lineage: Eukaryota > Viridiplantae > Streptophyta > Magnoliopsida > Poales > Poaceae > Hordeum > Hordeum vulgare. The sequence goes on from NC_058523.1 coordinate 550,302,394, forward strand.
AGGAAAAGGCCTAGGAATATAGTTTCCTCTAAAAGCATTATTGTTGCCAAAATTGTTGCTACCAACATAATTCTCGTCCAAACTAGTGTTGCTACTCTCAATCAAAGAAGATAGTGGCATGTCATTAGGATCTACGGTAGCGTTTCTACTAGCAACCAAATTCATCAACTCGTCCATCTTAGCACTAAGCGAGTTAATTTCTTCTATAGCGTGCACCTTTTTGCTAGCAGGCGACCTTTCAGCGTGCCACTGAGAGTAGTTGGTCATGATATTGTCTAGGAGTTTTGTAGCATATCCTAACCTGATTTCCATGAACGTTCCACCTGAGGCGGAGTCCAAGATATTGCGAGAAGCGAAATTCAAGCCAACGTAAAAGATTTGTATAATCATCCACAAACTCAAGTCATGAGCGGGACAATTTCTAATCATAAGCTTCATCCTCTCCCAAGATTGTGCAACGTGTTCATGATCAAGTTGCTTGAAATTCATGATATCGTTACGTAAGGAGATGATCTTAGCCGGCGGAAAATACGTGGATATGTAAGCATCTTTGCACTTATCCCAAGAATCGGTACAATGTTTAGGCAAAGAAGGAAACCAAGTTTTTGCGCGATCTCGCAACGAGAAAGGAAAAAGTTTCAACTTAATCACGTCATTATACACATCTCTTTTCTTTTGCATATCACATAGCTCAATGAAGGTATTGAGATGGGATGCAACATCTTCACTAGGAAGGCTAGAGAATTGCTCTTTCATAACAAGATTCAGCAAAGCTACGTTGATTTCATACGATTCCGCACTAGTGGCGGGAGCAATCGGAGTACTAATAAAATCATTATTATTAGTGCTTGAGAAGTCGCAAAGTTTGGTGTTTTCAGCCATAATGACTTCAACAAACAAACAAGCACACAAGCAAGCGAGAAAACCGGCAAAGGGAAACGACAAAGGCAAAATAAAACGGCGAAGGAGAAAGGCAAATGAAAACGACAAATGTGAAGTGGGGGAGAGGAAAACGAGAGGCAACTGGCAACAAAAGTAAATGCAAGAGAAGAGTTTGTGAGACCTACTTGGATAGATCTTGATCTCTCCTCCCCGGCAAGAGCGCCAAAAATACTTCTGCCACTCCTACAAAAGACCTTCCAATGGCGCGAGAAATAGGCATGTCGACGGGAGAATACTTGGCTTGATGTTTCTGCTGCGGCTACGCCTTAAGGGACTTCCTAGGCAAGTATGCAAAGGATTTCCCCCGTGGCCTTGGAGCCTTGCGTTGGTGTTCCCTTGAAGTGGAAAGGGTGATGTAGCGTAGCGATGGTAATTATTTCCCTCAGTTTGAGAACCAAGGTATCAATCCAGTGGAGGAGTATCTCAAGATCCTGCACAAACACAAAAGCTTGCTCCCAACGCTATGAAGGGGTTGTCAATCCCTTATAGGTTGTTTGCCAAGTGAGAAATGAAAGCAACAAAGTAACAAAGCAAAGTAAAAGCGGAGGTGTAAACGATGGATGTGAATAGACCCGGGGGCCGTAGTGTTTACTAGTGGCTTCTCCAATGAAAGCAAGTAGACGGTGGGTGAACAAATTACCGTCGAGCAATTGATAGAACCGCGCAAAGTCATGACGATATCTATGCAATGATTATATCTATAGGCATCACGTCCAAAACAACTAGACCGATACATTCTACATCTACTACTATTACTCCACACGTCGACCGCTATCTAGCATGCATCTAGTGTATTAAGTCCATAAGAACATAGTAACGCCTTAAGCAAGATGACATGATGTAGAGGGATAATCTCAAACCAATGATAAAAACCCCATCTTTTTACCCTTGATCGCAACTACTTGATGTGTGCCTTGCTGCCCCTACTGTCATTGGGAAAGGTCACCACATGGTAGAAACCAAAACCGAGCACTTCTCCCATTGCAAGAATCATAGATCTAGTTGGACAAACAAAACCCAAGACTCGGAGAGACTTAGAAGGATATCAAATCATGCATATAAGAAATCAGCAAAGACTCAAATATATATCACAGATAATCTGATCACATATCCACAATTCGTCGGATCTCGACAAACACATCGCCAAAGAAGATTACATCGGATAGATCTCCATGAAGATCATGGAGAACTTTGTATTGAAGATCCAAGAAAGAGAAGAAGCCATCTAGATACTAACTATGGACCCGTAGGTCTGAAGTGAACTACTCACGAGTCATTGGAGGGGCGATGATGATGATGAAGGAGCTCTCCAACTCCAAAGTCCCCTTCGGCAGGGCGCCGGGAAGGGTCTCCAGGTGAGATCTCGCGGAAACGGAAGCTTGCGGCGACGGAAAAGTATTTTGGAGGCTCCCGTGATTTTTGCTGAATATTTGGGAATCTATAGGCCAAGGATCTAGGTCAGGGGGCGGCCAGGGAGGCCACAAGCCCTGCCACCGCCGCCTCCCCTTGGTGCTGGAGTGGGGGCTTGTGGGCTCCCTGGAGCCCACCTGGCTTGGCCCAAAGGCCCCCTGATCTTCTTCCATTCGGGAAAAAATCATTTCGGGGTTTTTCTTCCATTTGGACTCCGTTCCAAAATCAGATCTGAAAAGAGTCAAAAACACAGAAAAAACAGGAACTGACACTTGGCACTGAATTAATAAGTTAGTTCCAAAAAAGATATAAAAGGTACATAAAACATCCAAAGAAGACAAGATAACAGCGTGAAACCATCAAAAATTATAGATACGTTTGAGACGTATTAGACGCCGGGGTTCCGAATAGTTCGGATCGAAGCGGGGACCCAAAATCAGTGGGTAATAGCATACAAAACTGGCCAGAATAGACTCAAGGAGTTTTGGTCTATATAACTAAAAGTTATTTTGTGCATGCCACGGAAGAGATTGTTATCAAAGAGTTTTGGGGCAAACTTTGTTTCCGACACTTGTATGGTAGGTTTTAGGGCGAATTCTCTACCAGATGTCCTATATGAGGACCTAATTTGGGGAAACTTTGGGAACGCATTTTTTAAGGTTGGTCTATGTAGATAAAAGTTATTTTGTCCTTGTCACTGAAGAGGTTGTTATCGAGGAGTTTCGGGGCTAACTTTGTTTCCGACTCTACTATGGTAGGTTTTAGGGAAAATTCTATACCAGATGTCATCTAGGGACCTAAGGTTGGTCTATATTACTGTGAGTTTTCACGAGTTCCCCATAACCGACCCACGGGTTCCCGAAACATTCGGATCACAGCGGGACCCAAAATCAATGAAAAATAGCATAAAAAATTGGCCACAATAGGTCAAAACTACGAGTTTCACGAGTTCCTCATAACCGGACCCAGGGGTTCCGGAAACATTCGAATCACAACACGACCCAAAATCAATGAGTAGTAGCATACAAAACGAGCCAAAATAGGCCAAAACTGCGAGTTTTGGTGAGTTCCCCGTAACCGGACCCCGAGTTTCCCGAAACGATCGAATCACAACGGATCCAAAATCAGTGACTAATAGCTTACAAAACTGGCCGGAATAGGCAAAAACTGCGAGTTTTGACAATTTCCCCGTTACCCGACCGAACGATTCCCGAAACAATCGGATCTCATCGGGGACCCAAAATCAGTGACTAATACCATACAAAACTGGCCACAATATGCCAAAACTGCGAGTTTTCACGAGTCCCACGTAACCGAACCCCGGGGTTCCCGAAACGTTCGGATCGCAGCGGGACCCAAAATGAGTGAGTAATAGCGTACAAACTAGCCACATAGGCCAATACTGCGAGCATTGATGAATTCCCCGTAACTGGACCCTGGGGTTCCTGAAACATTCGGATCGCAACAGGACCCAAATCAGTGTAGTAGCATACACAACTGGCAAGAATACACCAAAACTGCGAGTATGGGCGTGTTCCCCGTACCGGACCCCGGGGTTCCCGAAACGTTCGGATCGCAGCGGGAACCCAAAATGAGTGAGTAATAGCATACAAAACTGGCCAAAATAGACAAAACTGCGAGTATTGACGAGTTCCCCATAACCGGACCTCGGGGTTCTTGGAACGTTCGGATCACAGTGGGACCCAAAATCAGTTAGTAATAGCGTACAAAACTGGCGAGAAAAGGCCAAAACTGCGATTTTTGACAAGTTCCTCATAACCGGACCCTTGGTTCGTGAAACGTTCGGATCACAGCGGGACCCAAAATCAGTGACTAATAGCATACAAAACTAGGCACAATAGGCCAAAACTGCGAGTTTTGACGAGTCCCCCGTAACAGGACCCCGATGTTCCCGAAGCGTACGGATCGCAGCGGGATCCGAAATCACTAACTGATAGCATACAAAAATGGCCGGAATAGGCCAAAACTGCGAGTTTTGATGACTCCCATGTAACCAGACCCCGGGGTTCCCGAAACGTTCGGATCGCAGCGGGACACAAAATGAGTGAGTAATAGCGTACAAAACTAGCCACAATAGGCCAATACTGCGATTCTTGACGAGTTCCCTATAACCGGACCCCTAGGTTCCCGAATCGTTCGGATGACAGCGGGACCCAAAATCAATGACTAATAGCATACAAAACTGGTCGGAATAGGCTAAAATTGCGAGTTTTGACGAGTTCCTCGTACCGGACCCCGAGGTTCCCGAAACGTTCATATCGCAACGGGACCCAAAATCAGTGAGTAATAGCATACAAAACTGGGCAGAATAGACCAAAACTGCGAGTATTGACGAGTTCCGCGTAACCGGACCCCGTGGTTCCCGAAACATTCGGATAGTAGCGGGACCCAAAATTTGTGAGTTTATCTCATACAAAACTGGCCCACAACATGCCAAAACTGCAAGTTTAGATGAGTTCCACGTAATGGGACGCCGGGGTTCCGAAACGTTCGGATTGAAGTGGGACTGAAAAGCAATGGGGTAATAGCATACAAAACTGGCCAGATTGGACTCGAGGATTTTTGGTCTATATAACTAAAAGTTATTTTGTGCATGCCACGGAAGAGGTTGTTAACGAAGAGTCTTAGGGCATATTGTCTACTAGATGTCGAATATGGGGACCTAATTTCGGAGTTTTTCACGAGTTCCCCCTAAGCGGAACCCAAGGTTCCCAAAACTTTCGTATCACAACGGGACCCAAAATCAGTGACTAATAACATATAAAACTGGTCGGAATAGGCCAAAACTGTTAGTTTTGACGACTTCCACGTAAGCGGACCCCGTTGTTCCCGAAACGTTCGGATCGCAATGGGACCCAAATCACTGAGTAATAGCATACAAAACTGGTTAGAATAGACCAAAACTGCGAGTATTGACGAGATCCCCGTAACCGGATCCTGGGGTTCTTGAAACGTTCGGATCGCAGTGGGACCCCAAAATCAGCGAGTTATAGCATACAAAACTGGCCAAAATAGGTCAAAACTACGAGTTTCACGAGTTCCTCATAACCGGACCCAGGGGTTCCCGAAACATTTGAATCACAACACGACAAAAATAATGAGTAATAGCATACAAAACTAGCCAAAATATGCGAGTTTTGACGAGTTCCCCATACCGGACCTCGAGGTTCCCGAAACGTTCGGATCACAACGGGATCCAAAATTAGTGACTAATAGCATACAAAACTGGCCGGAATAGGCAAAAACTGTGAGTTTTGACGAGTTCCCTATTACCCGACCTTAGGGTTCCCCTAATATTCAGATCACACCGGGACCCAAAATTAGTGACTAATAGCATACAAACTAGCCGGAATAGGCCAAAACTGCGAGTTTTGATGAGTTCCCCATAAGCGGAACCCGAGGTTCCCGAAACGTTCGGTTCAAAGCGGGACCCAAAATCAATGACTAATAGCATACAAAACTAGCCAAAATAGGCCAAAACTGCGAGTTTTTGACGAATCCCACGTAACCGGATCCCGGGGTTCCCGAAATGTTCGGATCACAGCGGGACCCAAAATGAGTGAGTAATGGCACACAAAACTGGCCAAAATAGACCAAAACTGCGAGTATTGATGAGTTCCCCGTAACCGGACCCTGAGGTTTCCGAAACGTTCAGATCAAAGTGGGACCCAAAATTAGTGACTAATAGCATACAAAACTGGCCGGAATAGGCCAACATCGCGATTTTGATGAGTTCCTCGTAACCGTACCCCGTGGTTCCTGAAACATTCCGATAGCAGTGCGGACCCCGAGGTTCCCGAAACATTCGGATCGCAGCGGGACCCAGAATCAGTGACTAATAGCATTCAAAACTGGCCGAATAGGCCAAAACTGCGAGTTTTGACGAGTCCCACGTAAGCGGACCCCGGGGTTCCCCAAACTTTCGGATCGTAGCGGGACCAAAATGAGTCAGTATTAGCAGACAAAAACTGGCCACAATAGGCCAATACTACGATTTTTGATGAGTTCCGTGTAACCGGACCCCGAGGTTGCCAAAACGTTCGGATCACAGCAGGACCCAAAATCCGTGACTGGTCGGAATAGGCCAAAACCGCGGGTTTTGACGAAAATCCGTGACTGGTCGGATTGCAACGGGACCCAAAATCAGTGAGTAATAGCATAGAAAACTGGCCAATATAGGCCAAAACTATGACTTTGGCGAGTTCCACGTAACCGGACACAGGATTTCCCGAACCGTTCGGATCATAGCGGGACCCAAAATGACTGAGTAATAGCGTACAAAAATGGCTAGAATAGGCCAGAACTGCGATTTTTGAAGAGTTCCTCATAACCGGACCCTTGGTTCATGAAACGTTCGGATCACAGCAGGACCCAAAATCAATGACTAATAGCATACAAAAGTGGCCACAATAGGTCAAAACTACGAGATTTGTCGAGTCCTTCGTAACCGTACCCCGGGGTTCCCGGAACGTTCGGATCGCAGCGGGACCCAGAATGGGTGAGCAATAGAGTACAAAACTAGCGAGAATAGGCCAAAAATGCGTTTTTTGACGAGTTCATGATAACCGGACCCTTGGTTCATGAAACGTTCGGATCACGTCGGGACCCATGATCAGTGACTAATAGCATACAAAACTGGCCACAATAGGCCAAAACCATGAGTTTTGTCGAGTCCCCCGTAACCGGACCCCAAGGTTCCCAAAACATTCGGATCGCAGCTGGACCGAGAATCAATGACTAAGAGTATACAAAACTTGCCGGAATGGGCCAAAACTGCGAGTTTTGACGAGTCCCACGTAACCGGACCCCGGGGTTCCAGAAACTTTCAGATCGCAGCGGGACCCAAAATGAGTGTGTGCTACCTCTTGAGCTTGCGTTGGTTTTTCTCTTGAAGAGGAAAGGGTGATGCAGCATAGTAGCAGTAAGTATTTCCCTCAGTTTGAGAACCAAGGTATCAATCCAGTAGGAGAATCAATCCAAGTGTCCAGAGTACCTGCGCAAACACAAACGAGCTTGGACTCAACGCTATAAAGGGGTTTTCAATCGCCTCAAGATTGATTGCAAAGTGAGACCTGAAGGCGGAAAGTGCAACAAAGTGAAAGTGTAAGGCTAAAAATATGATGTGAAGTAGACCCCGGGGCCATAGTGTTCACTAGAGGCTTCTCTCAAGATAGCAAATATTACGGTGGGTGAACGAATTACTGTCGAGCAATTGATAGAACCGCGCAAAGTCATGACGATATCTAAGGCAATGATCAGACATATAGGCATCACGTCCGAGACAAGTAGACCGATACTTTCTGCATCTACTACTATTACTCCACACATCGACCGCTATCCAGCATGCATCTAGTGTATTGAGTTCATGACGAACAGAGTAACGCCTTAAGCAAGATGACATGATGTAGAGGGATAAATTCATGCAATAGATATAAACCCCATCTTTTTACCCTTGATGGCAACAACATGATGCGTGCCTCGCTAACCCTTCTATCACTGGGTGAGGTCTCCGCACGGTATGAACCCAAAACCAAGCACTTCTCCCATTGCAAGAATCATAGATCAAGTTGGCCAAACAAAACCCACAACTCGAAGAGAATTACAAGGATACGAAATCATGCATATAAGAGATCAGAAGAAACTCAAATAAGATTCATAGATAATCTGATCATAAATCCACAATTCATCAGATCTCGACAAACACACGGAAAAAGAAGATTACATCGGATAGATATCCTTGAAGATCATGGAGAACTTTGTATTGAAGATCCAAGAGAGAGAAGAAGCCATCTAGCTACTAGCTATGGACCCGAAGGTCTATGGTGAACTACTCAGGCATCATCGGAGAGGCAATGGTGTTTATGAAGAAGCCCTCCGTATCGGAATCCCCCCTCCGACAGGGCACCAGAACGTGCCCCAGATGGGATCTTGCGGAGACAGAACCTTGCGGCGGCGGAAAAGTATTTTCGTGGATCTCTCTCGGGGTTTTGGATTTTTCGGGCATTGATAGGCGGAAGAAGTAGGGTAGACGAGCCAAAGGGGTCCCAAAAGCTTGCTAGGCGCGGGCCCCCTGGCCGCGCCTAGGGGGCTTGTGGCCTCCCCTGGTGGGCTCTGCCTTGGTTCTCACGCCCCCACACGTAAGCAGGACTACTCAGTAGTTCAATGTGCAGTCTTGTATGGCTTAGAACTGGGACTTCAACGTTGCTTTGAGCATCATGGAGCATATGAGATGTTCCATGAGTTGAAGTTTATCTTTTAGAAGAACACCTGGATCGAGAGGTATGAGACCTCCGATAAATTCTATGCTTGCAAGATGGAGGAGAATTCATCTGCCAGTGAACATGTGCTCAAAATGTGTGGGTACTCAAACCGTCTAGCTAAGCTGGGGATTGAACTCCCGCAAGAGGCTATCACTGACATAATTCTTCAATCACTGCCACCTAGCTATAAGAGCTTTATGTTGAACTATAACATGCAAGGGATGAACAAGTCACCCGACGAGTTTTCGCGATGCTGAAAGTCGCAGAGTCAGAACTCCGGGAAGAGCCTCAAGTGTCGATGGTCAATAAGACCACTGGTTTCAAGAGAAACGGCAAAGGCAAGAAGGGTAACTCCAAGAAGAGCGGCAAGCCTGTTACCAATCCGACGAAGAAACTCAAGGCTGGACCTAAGCCGGAAACAAAGTGTTATTATTGCAAGGGAATGGGTCACTAGAAGCGTAACTGCCCCAAGTATTTGGCTGATAAGTAGGCGGCCAAAGAAAAATCAGGTATATTTGATATACATGTTATTGATGTGTCCTTAACCAACTCTCGTAGTAGTGCGTGGGTATTTGATACCGGTTCTGTTGCTCATATTTGCAACTCGAAGCAGGAATTGCAGAATAAACAAAGGCTGACGAAGGATGAAGTGACAATGCACATGGGAAATGGTTACAAGGTTGATGCAATCGCCGTCGGCACAATCTCACTTCACTTACCATCAGGATTAGTTATGAACTTGAATAATTTTTATTTAGTGCTTGCATTAAGCATGATAATTATATCTTGATCTTGTTTATTGCGAGACGGTTACTCGTTTAAGTCAAAGAATAATGGTTGTTCTATTTGTATGAGTAATATTTTTTATGGTCATGCACGCAATGTGAGAGGATTGTTCATATTGAATCTTGATAGTGATGATACACATATACATAACATTGAGACCAAAAGTTGTAGAGTTAATTATGATAGTACCATGTTTTTGTGGCACTGCCGCTTAGGTCATATTGGTGTAAAGCGCATGAAGAAACTTCATTCCTATGGGCTTTTGGAGTCACTTGATTTTGAATCACTTGACACGTGCAGATCATGCCTCATTGGCAAGATGACTAAGACTCTGTTCTCCGGAACAATGAGCGTGCAAGTGACTTGTTGGAGATCATACATACCGATGTGTGCGATCCAATGAGTGTGGAGGCGCGCGGCGGATGTCGTTATTTTTCCACCTTCACTGACGATTTGAGTAGGTAGGGATATATCTACTTGATGAAGCAACAAGAAGATTATCGTAACAAAAAGATCAAGTTCCTACATTTTAATCGTGGGGGTGAATATCTGAGCTTCGAGTTTGGTGCTCACTTGAGACAATGTGGAATCGTTTCACGATTAACACCGCCTGGAACACCACAACGTAATGGTGTGTCCGAACGTCGTAATCGTACTTTGTTATAAATGGTGCGATCTGTGATGTGTCTTACCGATTTGCCGTTATCGTTTTGGGGTTACGCATTAGAGACAGCTGCATTCACTTTAAATAGAGCACCATCAAAATCAGTTGAGACGACACCATACGAGCTGTGGTATGGCAAGAGACCAAAGTCGACGTTTCTCAAATTTTGGGGATGTGATGCTTATGTCAGAAAGCTTCAGCCTGAAAAGCTGGAACCCAAAGCGGAAAAGTGTGTCTTCATAGGTTACCCAAAGGAGACAGTTGGGTACACCTTCTATCTCAACTCCGAGGGCAAAGAGTTTGTTGCTAAGAACGGAACTTTTCCTGAGAAGGAGTTTCTCTCGAAATAATTGAGTGGGAGGAAGATAGAACTTGATGAGGTTGTCGAACCTCTAATCCCTCTAGATGGTGGCGCAGGGCAAGGGGAAACCTCTGTTGAAGCGATGCCAGTTGAGGAGGAAGTTAATGATGATGATCATGCAACTTCGGATCAAGTTCCTATCGGACCTCGCAGGTCGATAAGATCACCTACTGCTCGTGAATCGTACGGTAATCCTGTCTTATCAATCATGTTGTTAGACAACAATGAACCTGCGAATTATGAAGAAGCAATGGTGGGCGCCCAGATTCCAACAAATGGCTGGAGGCCATAAAGTCCGAGATAGGATCTATGTATGAAAACAAAGTGTGGACTTTGGAAGTATTACCTGAAGGCCGCAAGGCTATTCAGAACAAATGGATCTTTAAGAAGAAGACGGACGCGGACGGTAATGTAACCGTTTATAAAGCTTGACTTGTGGCAAAGGGTTTTTCACAAGTTCAAGGAGTTGACTACGATGAGACATTTTCACCGGTAGCGATTCTGAAGTCCGGTCGAATCATGTTAGCAATAGCTGCATTTTTCGATTATGAAATGTCGCAGATGGATGTCAAAACAGTGTTCCTTAACGGTTTTCTTAAGGAAGAGTTGTATATGATGCAACCCGAAGGTTTTGTCGATCCAAAGAATGCTAACAAAGTATGCGAGCTCCAGCGATCCATTTATGGACTGATGCAAGCATCTCAGAGTTGGAATATGCGCTTTGATGAGGTGATCAAAGCATTTGGGTTTATACAAGTTGTTGGAGAACTTGTATTTACAAGAAAGTGAGTGGGAGTTGTGTGGCATTTCTAATATTATATGCGGATGACATATTGCTGATTGGAAAGAACGTGGAGTTTTTGGAGAGCGTAAAGGATTACTTGAATAAAAGTTTCTCTATGAAGGACCTAGGAGAAGCTGCTTACATTCTAGGCATTAAGATCTATAGGGATAGATCGAGATGCCTGATAGGACTTTCACAAAGAACATACCTTGATAAAGTTTTGAAGAAGTTCAAAATGGAACTGTCCAAGAAGGGGTTCTTGCCAGTATTACAAGGTATAAAATTGAGTAAGACTCAGTGTCCAGTAACTGCGGAAGATAGAGAAAATATTAGTACCGTCCCCTATGCCTCAGCCATAGGTTCTATCATGTATGCAATGCTGTGCACTAGACCGGACGTCAGCCTGGCCATAAGTATGGCAGGCAGGTTTCAAAGTAATCCAGGAGTGGATCACTGGACGGCGGTCAAGAATATTCTAAATTACCCGAAAAGGAATAAGGAAATGTTTCTCGTTTATGGAGGTGACGAAGAGCTCGTCGTAAAGGGTTACGTCGACGCAATCTTTAACACTGATCCGGATGACTCTAAGTCTCAAACCGGATACATATTTATTCTTAATGGGGGTGCGGTAAGCTGGTGCAGTTCCAAGAAAAGCGTCGTAGCAGATTCTACCTGTGAAGCAGAGTACATGGCTGCCTCGGAGGCATCTAAGGAGGGTGTCTTGATGAAGCGGTTCATGACGGATCTTGGAGTTGTGCCGAGCGCACTAAATCCAATAACTCTGTTCTGTAACAACACTGGTGCCATTGCTTTAGCAAAGGAACCAAGGTTTCACAAGAAGACCACACACATCAAACGACGCTTCAACCTCATCTGCGACTACGTCGAAGGAGAGGACGTAAATATTTGCAAAGTGCACAAGGATCTGAATGTAGCAGATCCGCTGACTAAACCTCTTCCTCGAGCGAAGCATGATCAACACCAGAACTGTATGGGTGTTAGATTCATTACAATGTAAATCGCATAGCGATGTGAGGACTAGATTATTGATTCTAGTGCAAGTGGGAGACTGTTGGAAATATGCCCTAGAGGCAATGATAAAATAGTTATTATTATATTTTCTGTTTCAAGACAATCATTTATTATCCATGCTATAATTGTATTGAATGAAAGCATAGATACATGTGTGGATATCTAGACAAAACAATGTCCCTAGCAAGCCTCTAGTTGGATAGCCAGTTGACCATGGATGGTTAAGGTTTTTTGACCATACGCAAGTGTTGTCACTTGATAACTGGATCACATCATTAGGAGAATTATGTGATGGACTAGACCCAAACTATGAACGTAGCATGTGATCGTGTCATTTTATTGCTATTGTTTTCCGCGTGTCAAGTATTCATTCCTATGACCATGAGATCATATAACTCACTAACACCGGAGGAATACCTTGTGTGTATCAAACGTCACAACATAACCGAGTGACTATAAAGGTGCTCTACAGGTATCTCCGAAGGTGTCCGTTGCGTTAGTATGGATCAACACTGGGATTTGTCACTCGGTGTGACGGAGAGGTATCTCGGGGCCCACTCGGTAATACAACATCACAAACAAGCCTTGAAAGCAATGTGACTCAAGTGTAAGTCACGGGATCTTGTATTACGGAACGAGTAAAGAGACTTACCAGTAACGAGATTGAAATAGGTATACAGATGCCGACGATCAAATCTCGGGCAAGTAACATACCGAAGGACAAAGGGAATGACATACGGGATTATATGAATCTTTGGCACAGAGGTTCAACCGATAAGATCTTCGTAGAATATGTAGGATCCAATATGGACATCGAGGTCCCGCTATTGGATATTGACCGGGAAGTGTCTCGGGTCATGTCTACATAGTTCTCGAACCCGCAGGGTCTGCACACTTAAGGTTCGATGATGTTTTAATATAGTTGAGTTATATGTGTGTTTACCGAAGGTTGTTCGGAGTCCCGGATGACATCATGGATGTCACGAGGGTTTCCGGAATGGTCTGGAAAGTAAGATTGATATATATGATGGTTTCATTTGGTCACCGGAAAGTTTCGGGCATTATCGGAAGTGTATCGGGAGTGAAGAATGGGTTCTGGGTATTCACTGGGAGGGGCCCACCCATACGGGAGTGAGCTAGTTACCCTAGGGTGGCGCACCAGCCCTTAGTGGGCTCGTGAGGCCAGCCCAATAGGGCCATGGCACCACAAGTGGAAAATACGAAAGGAAAGAAAAAAAGGAAAGAGGGAGGTGGGAAGGATGGAGTGGACTCCTTCCCCCATACCGAATTGGGGTGGGAGTCCACCTCCTCCCCTTCGGCCAGAGCCCTTGGGGCTCCCTTGAGCCCCAAGGCTAGCCCCTGTCCTCCTCCTATATATATTGGTGGTTTAGGGCTTATTGAGACACAACTTTGCCACGTGCAATTCAAACCTATACCAAGTAGTTCTTCCTCTAGATCGGATTTCTGCGGAGCTCGGGCGGAGCCCTGTAGGAGTAGATCATCACCACCACAGGAGCACCGTCACGCTACCGGAGAACTCATCTACTTCTCCGTCTCTCTTGCTGGATCAAGAAGGCCGAGATTGTCCTCAAGCTGTACGTGTGCTGAACGCGAATGTGCCGTCCGTTCGGCGCTAGATCGGAACGGATCGTGGGACGACGGTGATTTGAATCACGAAGTTGTACTACTACATCAACCGCGTTATTTAACGCTTCCCGCTTAGCGATCTACAAGAGTATGTGGATCTAATCTCCTCTCATACATGGACATCACCACGATAGGTCTTCGTGTGCGTAGGAATTTTTTTGTTTCCCATGCAACGTTCCCCAACAACCAGACCCCGTGGTTTCCGAAATGTTCGGATAGCAACGGGACCAAAAATCCGTGAGTAATAGCATACCAAACACAGAACAATAGGCCAAAACTGCGTGTTTTGGTGAGTTCCACATAACGGGACGTTGGGGTTCCGAAACGTTCGGATCGAAGCGGGACCGAAAATCAGTGAGTAATAGCATACAAAACTGGCGAGAATAGACTCAAGGAGTTTTGGTCTATATAAATACAAGTTATTTTGTGCAAGGCACAAGAAGAGGTTATTGTCGAAGAATTCTGGGGCAAACTTTGTTTCCGACTCTTGTATGGTTGGTTTTAGGGCGAATTCTATACCAGATGTCATATATGGGGACCTAATTTTGGAGTTTTGACGAGTTCCCTCTAAGAGGACCTGAGGTTCCTGAAACATTCGGATCGCAACGAGACCCAAAATCACTGACTAATAACATACAAAACTCCGAAATAGGCCAAAACTGCTAGTTTTGATGAGATGCACATAACCAAACTCCGGGGTTCCCGAATCGTTCGGATCGCAAAGGGTCCCAAAATCAGTGAGTAATAGCATACAAAACTGGCAAGAATAGACCAAAATGGCGAGGATTGATGAGTTCCCCGTTACCGGACTCCGGGGTTCCCAAAACATTGGGATCGCAGCGGGACCCAAAATCGGTGAGTAAATACAAAACTGGCCAAAATAGACCAAAACTGCGAGTATTGACGAGTTCCCTCTAACCGGACCTCGGGGTTCCCGGAACGTTCGGATCGCAGCGGGACTCAAAATGAGTGAGTAATTGGATACAAAACTGGCCAAAATAGGCCAAAACTGTGACTTTTGACGAGTTCCACGTAACCGGACCCTAGGGTTCCCGAAACGTTCGGATCGTAGCGGGACCCAAAATGAGTGATTAATAGCGTACAAAACTGGCCAGAATATGCCAAAACGGCTATTTTTGACGAGTTCCTCCTAACCGGACCCTTGGTTCCCGAAACGTTTGGATCATAACGGGACCCAAAATCAGTGACTAATAGCATACAAAACTGGCCACAATAGGCAAGAACTGCGAGTTTTGACGAGTCCCCCGTAAACGGACCCCGAGGGTCCCGAAACATTCAGATCACAGCGGGACCCAGAATCTGTGACTAATAGCATACAAAACTGATTGGAATAGGCCAAAACTACGAGTTTTGACGAGTTCCACGTAACTCTACCCCGGGGTTCCAAAACGTTCAAATCGCAGCGGGACCCAAAATGAGTGAGTAATAGTGTACAAAACTCGCCACAATAGGCCAATACTGCGATTTTTGACGAGTTCCCTGTAACCAGACCCTGAGGTTCCCGAAACGTTCCGATCATAGCGGGACCCAAAATGAAAGACTAATAGCATACAAAACTGGTCGGAATAGGTCAAAACTGTGTTTTGACGAGTTCCACGTAACCGGACCCTGGGGTTCCCGAAACATTCAGATCGCAACGGGTCCCAAAATCAGTGAGTAATAGCATACAAAACTGGCAAAAGTAGACCAAAACTGCGAGTATTGTTGAGTTCTCCATAACGTGACCCCGTGGTTCCCGAAAAGTTCTCATCGCAGCGGGACACAAAATCAGTGAGTAATAGCATAAAAACTGTCCAAAATAGGTCAAAACTACGATTTTCACGGGTTCCTCCTAATCAGTCCCAGGGGTTCCCGAAACATTCGAATCATAGCACGACCCAAAATCAGTGAGTAATAGCATACAAAACTAGGCAAAATAGGCCAAAACTGTGAGTTTTGACGAGTTCCCCGTAACCGGACCCCAAGGTTCCCGAAACGTTCGGATCACAATGGGATCCAAAATCAGTGACTAATAGCATACAAAACTGGCTGGAATAGGCAAAAACTGCGAGGTTTGACGAGTTCTCCGTAACCCGACCCAAGGGTTCCCGAAATATTCGGATCACATCGGGACCCAAAATCAGTGACTAATAGCATACAAAACTACCCGGAATAGGCCAAAACTGTGAGTTTTTATGAGTTCCCCATAAGCGGACCCCGAGGTTTCCAAAACGTTCGGATCACAGCGGAACCCAAAATCTGTGACTAATAGCGTACAAAACTGGTCAGAATATGCCAAAACTGCTAGTTTTGACGAGTTCCACGTAACCGGACACCGGGGTTCCCCAAACGTTCGGATCGCAATGGGACCCAAAATTAGTGAGTAATAGCATACAAAAATGGCAAGAATAGACCAAAACTGCGAGTATTGACGAGTTCCCCGTAACCGGCCCCTAGGGTTCCCGAAACATTCGGATCGCAGTGGGACCCAAAATCAGTGATTAATACCATACAAAACTGGCCAAAATAGGCCAAAACTACTAGTTTTGACGACTTCCTCGAAATCAGACCCAGGGGTTCCCGAAACATTCGAATCACAACACGACCCAAAATCAGTGAGTCATAGCATACAAAACTGGCAAGAATAGACCAAAACTGCGAGTATTGACGAGTTCCCCGTAACCGGACCCTAGGGTTCCCGAAACGTTCGGATCGCAGCGGGACCCAAAATCAATGAGTAGTAGCGTACGAGTATTGACGAGTTCCCCGTAACCGGACCTCGGGGTTCCCGGAACGTTCGGGTCGCAACTGGACCCAAAATCAGTGAGTAATAGGATACAAAACTGGCCAAAATAGGCCAAAACTATGATTTTTGACGAGTTCCACGTAACCGGACCGCGGGGTTCTGGAAACGTTCGAATCGCAGCAAGACCCAGAATGAGTGAGTAATAGCGTACAAAACTGGCTAGAATAGGCCAAAACTGCGATTTTTGACTAGTTCCTCGTAACCGGACCCTTGGTTTGTGAATCGTTCGGATTAGAGCTGGACCCATAATCAGTGACTAATAGCATAGAAAACTAGCAACAATAGGCCAAAACAGCGAGTTTTGTCGAGTCCCTTGTAACCGGACTTCGAGGTTCCCGAAACATTTGGATCGCAGCGGGACCCAGAATGAATGACGAATACCATACGAAACTAGTGAGAATAGGCCAAAACTGCGAGTTTTGACGAGTCCCATGTAACCAGACCCGGGGTTCCCGAAACATTCGAATTGCTGCGGGACCCAAAGTGAGCGAGTAATAGCGTACAGAACTGGCCACAATAGGCCAATATTGCGATTTTTGACGACTTCCCTGTAACCGGACCCCGAGGTTCCCGAAACGTTCGGATCATAGCGGGACCCAAAACCAGAGACTAATAGCATACAAAACTGGTTGGAATAGGCCAAAACTACTAGTTTTGACGAGTGCCACGTAACCGGACCCCGCGGTTCCCGAAACGTTCGGATCGCAACGGAAGCCAAATTCAGTGAGTAATAGCATACAAAACTGGCAAAAGTAGACCAAAACTACGAGTATTGTTGAGTTCTCCGTAACCGGACCCAGGGTTTCCCGAAACGTTCGGATCACGCTGGGACCCAAAATCAGTGGGTAATAGCATACAAAACTGGCCAAAATAGGTCAAAACTACAAGTTTCACGAGTTCCTCATAATCACACCCAGGGGTTCCCGAAACATTCGAATCACAACATGACCCAAAATCAGTGAGTAATAGAATACAAAACTAGCAAGAATAGACCAAAACTGCGATTATTGACGAGTTCCCCGTAACCGGACCCCGAGGTTCCCGAAACATTCGGATCGCAGCGTGTCCCAAAATCAGTGAGTAATAGCATACAAAACTGGCCAGAATAGACCAAAACTACGAGTATTGACAAGTTCCCCATAACCGGACCTTGGGGTTCCCGGAACATTCGGATCGCAGCGGGACCCAAAATCAGTGAGTAATAGGATACAAAACTCGCCAAAATAGGCCAAAACTGTGACTTTTGATGAGTTCCACGTATCCGGACCGCGGGGTTCCCGAAACGTTCGGATCGCAGCGGGACCCATAATGAGTTTGTAATAGCGTACAAAACTGGCTATAATAGGCCAAAACTTCGATTTTTGACGAGTTCCTCGGAACCGGACCCTTGGATCATGAAACGTTTGGATCAGAGCGGGACCCATAATCAGTGACTAATAGCATACAAAACTCGCAACAATAGGCCAAAACTGCGAGTTTTGTCGAGTCCCCCGTAACCGGTCCCCGAGGTTCCTGAAACATTCGGATTGCAGCGGGACCTAGAATCAATGACTAATAGCATACAAAACTGGCCGCAATAGGCCAAAACTGTGAGTTTTGACGAGTCCCACGTAACCGGACCCCGGGGTTCCCGAAACGTTCGGATCGCAACGGGACCCAAAATGAGTGAGTAATAGCGTACAAAACTGGCCACAATAGGACCATAGGCCAATACTGTGATTTTTGACGAGTTCCCTGTAACCGGACCCCGAGGTTCCCGAAACGTTTGAATCATAGCGGGACCCAAAATCAGAGACTAATAGCATACAAAACTGGTGGGAATAGGCCAAAACTACGAGTTTTCACGAGTTCCACGTAACCGGACCTCGGGGTTCCCGAAACGTTCGGATCAGAGCGGGACCCAAAATCAATGAGTAATAGCATACAAAACTGCCAAAAGTAGACCAAAACTACGAGTATTGTTGAGTTCTCCATAACCGGACCCCGGGGTTCCTGAAACGTTTGGATCGCAGCGGGACCCAAAATGAGTGAGTAATAGCGTACAATACTGGCCACAATAGTCCAATACTGCAATTTTTGACGAGTTCCGTGTAACCAAACCCCGTGGTTCCCGAAACGTTCGGATCGCAGCGGGACCCAAAATCAGTGAGTAATAGGATACAAAACTGGTCAAAATAGGCCAAAACTGTGAGTATTGAAGAGTTCCACGTAACCGGACCGCGGGTTCCAAAAACGTTTGGATCGCAGGGCGACCTAGAATGAGTGAGTAATAGCATACAAAACTAGGTAGAATAGGCCAAAACTACGATTTTTGACGAGTTCCTCGTAACCAGACCCTTGGTTAATGAAACGTCCAGATCAGAGCGGGACCCATAATTAGTGACTAATAGCATACAAAACTATCAACAATAGGCCAAAACCGCGAGTTTTGTTGAGTCCCCCCGTAACCGAACCCCGAGGTTCCTGAAACGTTCGGATCACAGCGGGACCCAGATTCAATGACTAATAGCATAAAAAACTGGCCGGAATAGGCCAAAACTGCGAGTTTTGACGAGTCCCATGTAACCGGACCCCGGGGTTCCCGAAACATTCGGATCGCAGCGGGAACCAAAATGAGTGAGTAATAACGTACAAAACTGACCACAATAGGCCAATAGGCCAATACTGCGATTTTTGAGGAGTTCCCTGCAACTGGACCCCGAGGTTCCCGAAAAGTTCGGATCATAGCGGGACCCAAAATCACAGACTAATAGCATACAAAACTGGTCGTAATAGTCCAAAACTGCGAGTTTTGATGAGTCCCATGTAACTGGACCCCGGGGTTCCCGAAACGTTCGGATCGCAGCGGGACCCAAAATGGGTGAGTAATAGCGTATAAAACTAGCCACAATAGGCCAATAGGCCAATACTACGATTTTTGACGAGTTCCTTGTAACCGGACCCCGAGGTTCCCGAAACGTTCGGATCATAGCGGGACCCAAAATCAGAGGCTAATAGCATAGAAAACTGGTCGGAATAGAACAAAACTGCGAGTTTTGACGAGTTCCACGTAACTGGACCCCGCGGTTCCCGAATCATTCAGATCACAACGGGACCCAAAATCAGTGAGTAATAGCATACAAAGCTGGCAAGAGTAGACCAAAACTGCGAGTATTGTTGAGTTCTCCGTAACCGGACCCCGGGGTTCCCGAAACGTTCGGATCGCAGCGGGACCCAAAATCAGTGAGTAATAGCATACAAAACTGGCCAAAATAGGTCAAAACTACGAGTTTCACGAGTTCCTCATAATCAGACCCACGGGTTCCCGAAACATTTGAATAACAGCACAACCCAAAGTCAGTGAGTAATAGCATATGAAACTAGGCAAAATAGGCCAAAACTGCGAGTTATACGAGTTCCCCGTAAGCGGACCCCGAGGTTCCCGAAACGTTCGGATCACAACGGGATCCAAAATCAGTGACTAATAGCATACAAAACTCGCCGGTATTGGCAAAAACTATGAGTTTTGACGAGTTCTCTGTTACCCGACCAGAGGTTCCCGAAATATTTGGATCGCAGCGGGACCCAAAATCAGTGACTAATAGCATACAAAACTACCCGGAATTGGGAAAAACTGCGAGTTCTGATGAGTTCCCCATAAGCGGACACCGAGGTTCCCAAAACGTTCGGATCACAGCGTGACCCAAAATCTGTGACTAATAGCATACAAAACTGGTCGGAATAGGCCAAAACTGCTTGTTTTGACGAGTTCCATGTAACCGGACCCCGAGGTTCCCGAAACGTTCAGATCGCAGGGGGACCCAAAATCGGTGAGTAATAGCATACAAAACTGGCAAGAATAGACCAAAACTGCGAGTATTGACGAGTTCCCCGTAACCGGACCCCGGGGTTCCCGAAACGTTCGGATCGAAGCGGGACCCAAAATCAGTGAGTAATAGCGTACAAAACTGGCCAGAATAGACCAAAACTGCGAGTATTGACGAGTTCCACGTAACCGGACATCGGGGTTCTCGGAACGTTCGGACCGCAGCGGAACCCAAAATCAGTGAGTAATAGGATAGAAAACTGGCCAAAATAGGCCAAAACTGTGACTTTTGATGAGTTCCACGTAACCGGACCGCGGGGTTCCGGAAATGTTCGGATCGCAGCGGGACCCAGAATGAGTGAGTAATAGCGTACAAAACTAGCCAGAATAGGCCAAAACTGCGATTTTTAACGAGTTCGTCGTAACCGGACCCTTGGTTCATGAAACGTTTGGATCAAAGCGGGACGCATAATAAGTGACTAATAGCATACAAAACTAGCAACAATAGGCCAGAACTGCGAGTTTTGTCGAGTCCCCCGTAACCGGACCCCGAGGTTCCCGAAATGTTCGGATCGCAGCGGGACCCAGAATCAATGACTAATAGCATACAAAACTGGACGAAATAGGCCAAAAATGTGTGTTTTGATGAGTCCCACGTAACCGGACCCCGAGGTTCCCGAAACTTTTGGATCGCAGCGGGACCCATAATGAGTGAGTAATAGCATACAATACTGGGCACAATAGTCCAATACTGTGACTTTGACGAGTTCCGTGTAACCGAACCCCGAGGTTCCCGAAACGTTTGGATCGCAGCGGGACCCAAAATCAACGAGTAATAGGATACAAAACTGGCCAAAATAGGCCAATACTGTGACTTTCGACGAGTTCCACGTAACCGGACCGCGGGGTTCCCAAAACGTTCGAATAGCAGTGGAACCCAGAATCAATGACTAATAGCATACAAAACTGGTCAGAATATGCCAAAACTGTGAGTTTTGACGAGTCCCACGTAACCGGACCCCGGGTTTCCCGAAATGTTCGGATCGCAACGGGACCCAAAATTAGTAAGTAATAGCATACAAAACTCGCAAGAATAGACCAAAACTGCGAGTATTGACGAGTTCCCCGTAACCGGCCCCTAGGGTTCCCGAAACATTCGGATCGCAGTGGGACCCAAAATCAGTGATTAATACCATACAAAACTGCCCAAAATAGGCCAAAACTACTAGTTTTGACGACTTCCTCGAAATCAGACCCAGGGGTTCCCGAAACATTCGAATCACAACACGACCCAAAATCAGTGAGTCATAGCATACAAAACTGGCAAGAATAGACCAAAACTGCGAGTATTGACGAGTTCCCCGTAATCGGACCCCGGGGTTCCTGAAATATTCGGATCGCAACGGGATCCAAAATCAGTAACTAATAGCATACAAAACTGGCCAGAATAGGCAAAAACTGCGAGTTTTGATGATTTCTCCGTTACCAGACCCAAGGTTCCCGAAATATTCAGATTGCAGCGGAACCCAAAATGAGTGACTAATATCATACAAAACTACCCGGAATAGGCCAAAACTGCGAGTTTGGTTGAGTTCCCCATAAGCGGACCCCGAGGTTCCCAAAACGTTCGGATCACAACGGGACACAAAATCTATGACTAATAGCATACAAAACTGGTCGGAATAGGCAAAAACTACTTGTTTTGAGGAGTTCCACGTTACGAGACCTCGGGGTTCCCGAAACGTTCGGATCGCAACGGGACCCAAAATCAGTGAGTAATAGCATAAAAAACTAGCAATAATAGAACAAAACTGCGAGTACTAACGAGTTCCCTGTAACCGGAACCCGAGGTTCCCGGAACGTTCGGATCGCAATGGGACCCAAAATCAGTGAGTAATAGCATACAAAACTGGCCAAAATAGACCAAAACTGCTAGTGACCGGACCCTGGGGTTCCCGGAACATTCGAATCACAGCGGAACCCACAATAAGTGAGTAATAGGATACAAAACTGGCGAAAATAGGCCAAAACTGTGACTTTTGACGAGTTCCACGTACCCGGACCGTGGGGTTTCTGAAACGTTCGGATCGTAGAGGGACCCGGAATGAGTGAGTAATAGCATACAAAACTAGCCAGAATAGGCCAAAACTGCGATTTTTTACGAGTTCCTCATAACCGGACCCTAGGTTCATGAAACGTTTTGATCACAGCGGGGCCCATAGTAAGTGACTAATAGCATACAAAACTAGTAACAATAGGCCAAAACTGCGAGTTTTGTCGAGTTCCCCGTAACCGGACCCCGAGGTTCCCGAAATGTTCGGATCGCAGCGGGACCCAAAATCAATGACTAATAGCATACAAAATTGGCCGGAATAGGCCAAAAATGTGAGTTTTGACGAGTCCCACGTAATCGGACCCCGGGGATCCCGAAACATTCGGATCGCAGCGGACCCAAAATGAGTGAGTAATAGCGTACAAAACTGGCCACAATAGGCCAATACTGCGATTTTTGACGAGTTCCATGTAACCGAACCCCGTGGTTCCCGAAATGTTCGGATCACAACAGGACCCAAAATCAGTGACTAATAGCATACAAAACTGGTCGGAATAGGCCAAAACTACGAGTTTTGACGAGTTCTATGTAACCGGACCCCGGGGTTCCTGAAACGTTCCGATCGCAACGGGACCCAAAATCAGTGACTAATAGCATACAGAAGTGGCTAGTATAGACCAAAACTGTGAGTATTGACGAGTTCCCCGTAACCAAACCCCGTGGTGCCCAAAACGTTCGGATAGAAGCTGGACCCAAAATCCATGAGTAATAGCATAAAAAACTGGCCGCAATAGACGAAAACTACGAGTTTTGATGAGTTCCACGTAACGGGACGCCGGGCTTCCAAAACTTTCGGATCGAAGCGGGACCCAAAATCAGTGAGTAATAGCATACAAAACTAGCCAGAATAGACTCAAGGAGTTTTGGTCTATATAACTCAAAGTTATTTTGTACAAGCCACGGAAGAGGTTGTTATCGAAGAGTTTTGAGGCAACCTTTGTTTCCGACATTTGTATGGTCGGTTTTAGGGAAAATTCTCTACCACATGCCGTATATGGGGACCTAATTTGGGAGTTTTGATGAGTTCCCCATAAGCGGACCCGATTTTCCCGAAACGTTTGGATCACGGCGGGGCCCAAAATCTATGACTAATAGCATAGAAAACTAGCCGGAATAGGCCAAAACTGCTTGTTTTGACGAGTTCCACGTTACGAGACCTCGGGGTTCCCGAAACGTTCGGATCGCAACGGGACCCAAAATCAGTGAGTAATAGCATAAAAAACTCGCAAGAATAGAACAAAACTGAGAGTACTAACGAGTTCCCTGTAACCGGAACCCCAGGTTCCCAAAACGTTCGGATCATAGTGGGATCCAAAATGAGCGACTAATAGCATACAAAACTGGCCACAATAGGCCAAAACTATGAGTTTTGACGAGTCCCCCGTAACCGGACCCCGAGGTTCCTGAAATGTTCGCATCGCATCGGGACCCAGAATGAGTGACAAGTAGCATACAAAACTGGCCGGAATAGGCCAAAACTGCGATTTTTGACAAGTTCCACGTAACCGGACCCTGGGGTTCCGAAACGTTCAGATCGCAGCGACACCCAAAGTGAGTGAGTAATAGTGTACAAAACTGGCCACAATAGGCCAATACTGCGATTTTTGACGAGTTCCCTGTAACCGGATCCTGAGGTTCCTGAAATGTTCAGATCATAACATGATCCAAAATGAGCGACTAATAGCATACAAAACTGCTCAGAATAGGCAAAACTACAAGTTTTGACGAATTCCACGTAACCGGACCCCGGGGATCCTGAAATATTCAGATCGCAGCGGGACCCAAAATCAGTTAGTAATAGCATACAAAACTGGTCACAATAGGCCAATACTGTGATTTTTGAGGAGTTCCTTGTAATCGGACCACGAGGTTCCCGAAACATTCGGATCATAGTGGGATCCAAAATGAGCGACTAATAGCATACAAAACTAGTCAGAATAGGCCAAAACTGCGAGTTTCGACGAGTTCCACGTAACCGGACCCCGGGGTTTCCGAAACGTCCGGATAGCAGCGGGACCCAAAATGAGTGAATGATAGCGTACAAAACTGGCCACAGTAGACCAATACTGCCATTTTTGACAAGTTCCCTCTAACCGTACCCCGAGGTTCCCGAAACATTCTGATCACAGTAGGACCCAAAATCAGTGACTAATAGCATACAAAACTGATCGGAATAGGCCAAATCTGCAAGTTTTGATGAGTTCCACGTAATCAGACCCCGGGGTACCCGAAATGGTAGGATCGCAACGGGACCCAAAATCAGTGAGTAATAGCATAAAAATAGGCCAGAATAGACTCAAGGTGTTTTGGTCTATATAACTAAAAGTTATTTTGTGCAAGCCACGGAAGAGGTTGTTATCGAAGAGTTTTAGGGCAAACTTGGTTTCTGACTCTTGTATGGTAGGTTTTAGGGCGAATTCTCTACCACATGTCATATATGGGGACCTAATTTGGGAGTATTGATGAGTTCCCCATAAGCGGACCCGATGTTCCCGAAACGTTCGGATCCCGGCGGAACCCAAAATATATGACTAATATCATACAAAACTAGCCGGAATAGGCCAAAACTGCTAGTTTTGGGGTGTTCCACGTAACCAGACCCCGGGGTTCTGGAAATGTTCGGATCGCAAAAGGGACCCAAAATTAGTGAGTAATAGGATACAAAACTGGCCAGTATAGACCAAACTGCGAGTATTGACGAGTTCCCCGTAACCGGACCCCGGGATTCCCGAAACGTTCGTACCGCAGCGGGACACAAAATCAGTGAGTAATAGCATACAAAACTGGCCAAAATAGACCAAAACTGCGGTTTTTGACGAGTTCCCCGTAACCGGACCTCGGTGTTCCCGGAAATTTCGGATCGTAGTGGGACCCAAAATCTGTGAGTAATAGCATACAAAACTAGCCAAAATAGGCCAAAACTGTGACTTTTGATGAGTTCTACGTAATCGGACCCCACGGTTCCCGAAACGTTCGGATCGCAGCGGGACCCAAAATGAGTCACTATTAGCGTACAAAACTGGCAAGAATAGGCCAAAACTGCGATTTTTGACAAGTTCCTCGTAACCGGACCCTTGGTTCATGAAACGTTCGGATCGCAGGAGGACCCAAAATCAATGACTAATAGCATACAAAACTAGCCCCCCTAACCGGGCCCCGAGGTTCCCGAAACTAATAGCATACAAAATTGGCCGGGATAGGCGAAAACTCCTAGTTTTGACGAGTTCCACGTAACCGGACCCCGGGGTTCCCGAAAGGTTCGGATCACAACGGGACCCAAAATGAGAGAGTAATAGCTTACAAAACTGGCCAGAATAGACCAAAACTGCGAGTATGGACGAGTTCCCCGTAACCGGACCACAGGGTTCCCGAAACGTTCGGATTTTAGTGGGACCCAAAATCAGTGAGTAATAACATACAAAAGTGGCCAAAATAGACCAAAACTGCGAGTATTGATGAGTTCCCTGTAACCGGACCTCGGGGTTACCGGAACGTTCGGGTCGCAGCGGGGCCAAATTCTATGAGTAATAGGATACAAAACTCGCCAAAATAGGCCGAAACAGTGACTTTTGACGAGTTCCACGTAACCGGACCCCGGGGTTCCGAAATGTTTGGATCGTAGCGGGACCCAAAATGAATGAGTAATAGCGTACAAAACTGGCCAGAATAGGCCAAAATTACGATTTTTGACGAGTTCCTCGTAACCGAACCTTGGTCATAAAACGTTCGGATCACAGCGGGACCCAAAACCAGTGACTAATATCATAAAATACTGGCCACAATAGGCCAAAACTGCGAATTTTGTCGAGTCCCCCGTAACTAGACCCCGAGGTTCCCGAAACGTTCGAATCACAGCGGGACCCAGAATGAGTGACTAATACTCCCTCCGTCCCAAAATAACTGTCTTAAGCTTAGTACAACTTTGTACTAGAGCTAGTACAAAGTTGAGACAGTTATTTTGGGACAGAGGGAGTAGCATACAAAACTGGCCGACATAGGCCAAAACTGCGAGTTTTGACTAGTCCCACATAACCGGGCCCCAGGGTTCCCGGAACATTCGGATCGTAGCGAGACCCAAAATGAGTGAGTAATAGCATAGAAAATTGGCAAGAATAGACCAAAACTGCGAGTATTGACGAGTTCGACGTAACCGGGCCCCGGGGTTCCCTGGAACGTTCGGATTGCAACGGGAACCAAAATCAGTGAGTAATAGCATACAAAACTGGCCAAAATACGTCAAAACTACGAGTTTCACGAGTTCCTCATAATCAGACCCAGGGGTTCCCGAAACATTCGAATCATAGCACGACCCAAAATCAGTGAGTAATAGCATACAAAACTGGCAAGAATAGACCAAAACTGCTAGTATTGACGAGTTCCCCGTAACCGGTTCCCGGGGTTCCCGAAACGTTCGGATCGTAGCGGGACCCAAAATAAGTGACTAATAGCATACGAAACTGGCAAGAATAGACCAAAACTGCGAGTATTGACGAGTTCCCCGTAACCGGACCTCGGGGTTCCCGGAACGTTTGGATCGCAGGGGGACCCAAAATAAGTGAGTAATAGCGTACAAAACTGGCCAAAATAAACCAAAACTGTGACTTTTGACGAGTTCCACGTAACCGGGCCGCGGGGTTCCCGAAACGTTCGGATTGCAGCGGGACCGAGAATGAGTGAGTAATAGCGTACAAAACTGGCTAGAATAGGCCAAAACTGTGATTTTTGACAAGTTCCTCGTAACCGGACCCTTGGTTCATGAAACGTTCGGATCAGAGCGAGGCCCATAATCAGTGTTTAATAGAATACAAAACTGCCAACAATAGGCCAAAACTGCGAGTTTGGTCGAGTCCCCCTTAACCAGATCCCGACGTTCCCAAAACATTGGGATCGCAGTGGGACCGAGAATCAATGACTAATAGCATACAAAACTGGCCGGAATAGGCCAAAACTGCGAGGTTTGACGAGTCCCACGTAAACGGACCCGGGGGTTCCCGAAACGTTCGGATCGCAGCGGGGCCCAAAATGAGTGAGTAATAGCGTACAAAAATGGCCACAATAGGACAATAGGCCAATATTGCGATTTTTTACGTGTTCCCTATAATCGGACTCCGAGGTTCTCGAAACGTTCGGATCATAGCGGGACCCAAAATCAGAGACTAATAGCATGCAAAACTGGTCGGAATAGGCCAAAACTGCGAGTTTTGACGAGTTCGACGTAACCGGACCCCGGGGTTCCCGAAACGTTCGGATCGCGATGGGACCCAAAATCAGTGAGTAATAGCGTAGAAAACTCGCAAAAGTAGACCAAAACTGCGAGTATTGTTGAGTTCTCCGTAACCCGACCCTGGGGTTCCCGAAACGTTCGGATCGCACGGGGACCGAAAATCAGTAAGTAATGGCATACAAAACTGGCCAAAATAGGTCAAAACTGCGAGTTTCACGAGTTCCTCATAATCAGACTCAGGGGTTCCCGAAACATTTGACTCACAGCACTGATACATCTCCAATGTATCTATAATTTTTGTTGGTTTCATGCTATTATCTTGTCAAACTTTGGATGTTTTGTATGCCTTTTATATCTTTTTTGGGACTAACTTATTAACTTTCTTTGGGATAACTTTCTTTGGCCTTGTTATTTCGTAAGTTCATGATTACCTTGCTAGTTTTCTTGAAGTATTATTGCTTTCATGTCAATAGCAAACTATTGTTTTGTATCTTACGGATCTGAACATTCATGTCACATGAAAGAAGTGACAAAGCACAACAATGCTAGGTAGCATTCCACATCAAAAATTCAGTCTTTATCACTTCCCTACTCGAGGACGAGCAGGAGTTAAGTTTGGGGATGCTTGATACGTCTCCAACGTATCTATAACTTTTTATGGTTTCATGCTATTATCTTGTCAAACTTTGGATGTTTTGTATGCCTTTTATATCTTTTTTGGGACTAACTTATTAACTCAGTGCCAAGTGCCAGTTCCTGTTTTTTCTGTGTTTTTGACCCTTTTCAGAGAAGGATTTTAAACAGAGTCCAAACGGAATGAAACTTCCAAAAAAGATTTTTTCCGAATCAGAAGAAGACCGGGGAACTTGAGAACCAAGTCAGGGGGCCACCAGGGACCCCACATTTGACTCACAGCATTGATACGTCTCCACCAGGGACCCCACAAGCCCCCTAGCCGTGGCCAGGGGGGTGCCCACGCCTCCTAGGCTTGTGGGCTCCCTGGGCCACCTCTGCGCTAGGTCTTTCGCCTATATATTCCAAAAGATTCCAGAAAAAATCAGGAGATTATCGAAAGTACTTTTCCGCGGCCGCAAGCTTCTGTCTCCGCCAGATCCCATCTGGGGCACGTTCTGGTGCCCTGCCGGAGGGGGGATTCGGATACGGAGGGCTTTTTCATCAATACCATGACCTCTCCGATGATGCGTGAGTTGTTCACCATAGATCTACGGGTCCACGGCTAGTAGCTAGATGGCTTCTTCTCTCTCTTGGATCTTCAATACAAAATTCTCCATGATCTTCATGGAGATCTAAGCGATGTAAACTTCTTTTGCGGTGTGTTTGTCGAGATTCGATGAATTGTGTATTTATGATCAAATTATCTATGAATCTTATTTGAGTTTCTTCTAATATCTTATATGCATGATTTCATATCCTTGTAATTCTCTTCGAGTTGTGGGTTTTGTTTGGCCAGCTTGATCTATGATTCTTGCAATGGGAGAAGTGCTTGGTTTTGGGATCATACCGTGCGGTAACCTCACCCAGTGACAGAAGGGGTAGCAAGGCACGCATCGTGTTGTTGCCATCAAGGGTAAAAGGATGGGGTTTTCATCATTGGTTTGAGTTTATCCCTCTCATCATGTCATCTTGCATAAGGCGTTACTGTGTTTGTCATGAACTCAATACACTAGATGCATTCTGGATAGCGGTCGATGTGTGGAGTAATAGTAGTAGATGCAAAAAGTATCGGTCTACTTGTCTCGGACGTGATGCCTATATGTATGATCATTTCCTTAGATATTGTCATGACTTTGCGGGATTCTATCAATTGCTCGACAGTAATTTGTTCACCCACCGTAATATTTGCTTTTTTGAGAGAAGCCTCTAGTGAACACTATGGCCCCCGGGTCTACTTCACACCATATTTTCAGCCTTACTCTTTTACTTCGTTGCACTTTCCGCCCTTAGATCTCACTTTGCAATCAATCTTGAAGGGATTGACAACCCCTTTATAGCGTTGGGTGCAAGCTCATTTGTGTTTGCACAGGTACTCTGGACTTGATGAGATTCTCCTACTGGATTGATACCTTGGTTCTCAAACAGAGGGAAATACTTACTGCTCCTGTCCTGCATCACCCTTTCCTCTTCAAGGGAAAAACCAACGCAAGCAAGTCTCCGTCAACGTGTTAATTCCTGGCGCTGTTGTTTGAGAAGTAGCTAGCATGACCCAAAATCACTGAGTAATAGCATACAAAACTAGGCAAAATAGGCATCAGTGACTAATAGCAATGTGAGTTTTGATGAGTTCCCCGTAACCGGACCCTGAGGTTCCAGAAACGTTCGGATCACAATGGGATCCAAAATCAATGACTCGTAGCATACAAAATTGGCCGGAATATGCAAAAATTGCGAGTTTTGACGAGTTCTCCGTTACCCGACCCAGGGTTCCCGAAATATTCGGATCACATTCGAGACCAAAAATCAGTGACTAATAGCAGACTAAACTACCCGGAACAGGCCAAAACTACGAGTTTTGATGAGTTCCCCATAAGCGGACCCCGAGGTTCCCAAAACGTTCGGATCACAGCGGGACCCAAAATCTATGACTAAAAGCATACAAAACGGGTCGGAATAGGCCAAAACTGCTAGTTTTGACGAGTTCCAAGTAACCGGACCACGAGGTTCCCGAAACGTTCGGATCACAACGGGACCCAAAATCAGTGAGTAATAGCATACGAAACTGGCAAGAATAGAACAAAACTTCGAGTATTGACGAGTTCCCCGTAACCGGACCCTCGGGTTCCTGAAACGTTCGGATCGCAGCGGGACCCAAAGTCAGTGAGTAATAGCGGACAGAACTGGCCAAAATAGACCAAAGCTGCTAGTTTTGACGAGTTCCACGTAAGCGGACCCCGGGGTTCCCGGAACATTCGGATCGCAGCGGGACCCAAAATCAGCGAGTAATAGCATACAAAACTGGCAAGAATAGACCAAAACTGCGATTATTGACGAGTTCCCCGTAACCGGACCTCGGGGTTCCCGGAACGTTCGGATCGCAGCGGGACCCAAAATCAGTGAGTAATAGGATACAAAACTGGCCAAAAAAGGCCCAAAAAGTGACTTTTGACGAATTCCATGTAACCGGACCGCGGGGTTCCCGAAACGTTCGGATCGCAGTGGGACCCAGAATGAGTGAGTAATAGCGTAAAAAACTGGCTAGAATAGGCCAAACCTTCGATTTTTGACGAGTTCGTCGTAACCGGACCCTTGGTTCATGAAACATTCGGATCAGAGCGGGACCCATAATCGATGACTATAGCATACTAAACTAGCAACAATAGGCGAGAACTGCGAGTTTTGTCGAGTCCCCTGTAACCGGACCCCGAGGTACCCGAAACATTCGGATTGCAGCGAGACGGAGAATCAATGACTAATAGCATACAAAATTGCCTGGAATAGGCCAAAACTGCGAGTTTTACCGAGTCCCACGTAACCGGACCCTGGGGTTCTCGAAACGTTCGGATCGCAGCGGGACCAAAAATTAGTGAGTATTAGCGTAAAAAAACTGGCCACGATAGGACAGTAGGCCAATACTGCGATTTTTGACGAGTTCCCTGTAACCGGACCCCGAGGTTCCCAAAATGTTCGGATCATAGCGGGACCCAAAATCAGAGACTAATAGCATACAAGTTCCCGAAACTTCGAGTTTTCACGAGTTCGATATAACCGGACCCCAGGGTTCCCGAAATGTTGGATCATAGCACGACCCAAAATCAGTGAGTAATAGCATACAAAACTGGCAAGAATAGACCGAAACTGTGAGTATTGACGAGTTCCCTGTAACCGAACACGGGGTTCCCGAAACGTTCGGATCGGAGCAGGACCAAAATCAGTGAGTAATAGCGTACAAAACTGGCGAGAATAGACCAAAACTACGAGTATTGACGAGTTCCCCGTAACCGGACCTCGGGGTTCCCGGAATGTTTGGATCTCAGCGGGACCCAAAATCAGTGAGTAATAGCCACAATCAGCGGGATACAAAACTAGCCAAAATAGGACAAAACCGTGACTTTTGACGAGTTCCACGTAACCGGTACACGGGGTTCAGGAAATTTTCGGATCGCAGAGGGACCCAAAATGAGTGAGTCCTAGCGTACAAAACTGGCCAGAATAGGCCAAAACTATGATTTTTTTACGAGTTCCTCGTAACCGGACCCTTGGTTCATGAAACATTCGGATCAGAGCGGGACCCATAATCAGTGACTAATAGCATACAAAACTCGCAACAATAGGCCAAAACTGCGTGTTTTGACGAGTCCCACGTAACCGAACCCCGGGGTTCGTGAAACGTTCGGATCGCAGCGGGACCCAAAATGAGTGAGTACCAACGTACAAAACTGGCAACAATAGGCTAATACTGCGATTTTAGGCGAGTTCCCTGTAACCGGACCCCGAGGTTCTCAAAACATTTGGATCACAGCAGGACCCAAAACCAGTGACAAATAGCATACAAAACTGGTCGGAATAGGCCAAAACTGTAAGTTTTGATGAGTTCCACGTAACCAGACCCCGGGGTTGCCGAAACGTTCAGATTGCAATGGGACCCAAAATCAGTGAGTAATAGCCTACAAAACTTGCCAGAATAGACCAAACCTCTGAGTATTGAAGGGTTCCCCGTTACCGGACTCCGTGGTTCCCGAAACGTTTGAATAGCAGCG
The DNA here is from genome assembly GCF_904849725.1 of Hordeum vulgare subsp. vulgare. Classification (NCBI taxonomy): domain Eukaryota; kingdom Viridiplantae; phylum Streptophyta; class Magnoliopsida; order Poales; family Poaceae; genus Hordeum; species Hordeum vulgare. The sequence goes on from NC_058523.1 coordinate 550,334,964, forward strand.
GGACCCAAAATCCCTGAGTAATAACATACGAAAGTGGCCAAAGAGTTTTGATGAGTTCCACGTAACGGGACCCTGGGGTTCCGAAACGTTCGGATCGTAGCGGGACCCAAAATGAGAGAGTAATAGCTTAAAAACCTGGCCAAAATAGACTCAAGGAGTTTTGGTCTATATAACTAAAAGTTATTTTGTGCAAGCCATGGAAGAGGTTGTTATCGAAGAGATTTGGGGCAAACTTTGTAAGGTAGGTTTTAGGGCGAATTCTCTACCACACGTGATATATGGGGACCTAATTTGGGAGATTTGATGAGTTCCCCATATGCAGACCCCGAGGTACCCGCAACGTTAGGATCACGGCAGGACCCAAAATCTGTGACTAATAGCATACAAAACTCCTGTGATGAGTTTTGTCGAGTCACCCTTAACCGGACTTCGAGGTTCCTGAAACGTTCGGATCACAGCGGGACCCAGAATCAGTGACTAGTAGCATACAAAACGTGCCGGAATAGGCCAAAACTGCAAGTTTTGACGAGTCCCACGTAACCAGACCCCGGTTTCCCGAAACGTTCTGATCGCAGCGGGACCCAAAATGAGTGAGTAATAGCATACAAAACTAGCCACAATAGGCCAATACTGCGATTTTTGACGAGTTCCCTGTAACCGGACACCAAGGTTCACGAAACGTTCGGATCACAGCGGCACCCAAAATATGTGACAAATAGCATACAAAACTGGCCGGAATAGGCCAAAACTGCTAGTTTTGACGAGTTCCACGTAACCGGACCCCGGGGTTCCTGAAACATTCAGATCGCAATGGAACCCAAAATCAGTGAGTAATAGCATACAAAACTGGCTAGAGTAGACCAAAACTGCGAGTATCGATGAGTTCCATGTAACGTGACGTCGGGGTTCCGAAACGTTCGGATCGCAACGGGACCCAAAATCAGTGAGTAATAGCATACAAAACTGGCCAGAATAGACTCAAGGAGTTTTGGTCTATATAACTAAAAGTTATTTTGTGCAAGCCACGAAAAGGTTGTTATCGAAGAGTTTCGGGGCAAACTTTGTTTCCGACTCTTGTATGGTAGGTTTTAGGGCGAATTCTCATATATGGGGAACTAATTTGTGAGTTTTGATGAGTTCCCCATAAGTAGACCCCGACGTTCCCGAAACGTTCGGATCACGGCGGGACCCAAAATGTGTGACTAATAGCATACAAAAATGGCCGGCATATGCCGAAACTGCTAGTTTTCACGAGTTCCACGTAACCGGACCCCCGGGTTCCCAAAATGTTCGGATCGCAACGGGACCCAAAACCAGTTATTAATAGCATAAAAAACTGGCAAGAATAGATCAAAACTGCGAGTATTGACAAGTTCCCCGTAACCGGACCCTGGGGTTCCCAAAACGTTCGGATCGTAGAGGGACCCAAAATCAGTGAGTAATAACATATAAAACTGGCCAGAATAGACTCAAGGAGTTTTGGTCTATATAACTAAAAGTTATTTTGTGCAAGCCACGGAAGAGGTTGTCATCGAAGAGTTTTGGGGCAAACTTTGTTTCTGGCTCTTGTATGGTAGGTTTTAGGGCGAATTCTCTACCACATGTCATATATGGGGACCCAATTTGGGAGTTTTGATGAGTTCCCCATAAGCGGACCCCGAGGTACCTGAAACGTTCGGATCACGACAGGACCCAAAATCTGTGACTAATACCATACAAAACTGGCCGGAATAGGCCAAAACTGCTAGTTTTGACGAGTTCCACATAATCAGACCTCGGGGTTCCCGAAACGTTAGGATCGCAACGGGACCCAAAATGAGTGAGTAATAGCATACGAAACTGGCAAGAATAGAACAAAACTGCGAGTATTGACGAGTTCCCCGTAACCGGACCCCGGGGTTCCCGAAACGTTCGGATCGGAGCGGGACCCAAAATCAGTGAATTATCGCATACAAAATTGGCCAAAATAGACCAAACTGCGGGTATTGACGAGTTCCCGATAACCAGACCTTTGTGTTCCCGGAACGTTCGGATCGCAGACGGACCCAAAATTAGTGAGTAATTGCATACAAAATTGGCCAAAATTGTGACTTTTGGCGAGTTCCACGTAAGCGGACCCCAGAGTTCCCGAAACGTTCGAATCGCGGCAGGACCCAAAATGAGTGAGTAATAGCGTACAAAACTGGCGAGAATAGGCCAAAACTGCGAGTTTTGATGAGTTCCTCGTAACCGGACCCTTGGTTCATCAAACGTTCAGATCACAGCACGTACCAAAATCAGTGACTAATCGCATACAAAAATAGCCACAATAGGCCAAAACTGCGATTTTTGTCGAGTCCCCCGTAAGCGGACTTCGAGGTTCCCGAAACGTTCGGATCGCAACGGGACCCAGAATCAATGACTAGTAGCATACAAAACTAGCCGAAATAGGCCAAAACTGCGACTCTTGACGAGTCCCACGTAACCAGACCCCGGTTTCATGAAACGTTCTGATCGCAGCGGGACCCAAAATGAGTGAGTAATAGCGTACAAAACTAGCCACAATAGGCCAATACTGCGATTTTTTACGAGTTCCGTGTAACCGGACACCGAGGTTCCCGAAACGTTCGGATCACACCAGGACCCAAAATATGTAACTAATAGCATACAAAACTGGCCGGAATAGGCCAAAACTGCTAGTTTTGACGAGTTCCACGTAACCGGACACCAGGATTCCCGAAACATTCGATCGCAACGGAACCCAAAATCAGTGAGTAATAGCATACAAAACTGGTGAGACTAGGCCAAAACTGCGAGTTTTGATGAGTTCCACGTAACGTGACGTCGGGGTTCCGAAACGTTCGGATCGCAATGGGACCCAAAATCAGTGACTAATAGCATACAAAACTGGCCAGAATAGACTCAAGGAGTTTTGGTCTATATAACTAAAAGTTATTTTGTGCAAGCCACGGAAGAGGTTGTTATCGAAGAGTTTTGGGGCAAACTTTGTTTCCGACTCTTGTATGGTAGGTTTTAGGGCGAATTCTCATATATGGGGAACTAATTTGTGAGTTTTGATGAGTTCCCCATAAGTAGACCCCGACGTTCCCGAAACGTTCGGATCACGGCGGGACCCAAAATGTGTGACTAATAGCATACAAAAATGGCCGGAATATGCCAAAACTCCTAGTTTTCACGAGTTCCACGTAACCGCACCCCCGGGTTCCCAAAATGTTCGGATCGCAACGGGACCCAAAACCAGTTATTAATAGCATACAAAACTGGCAACAATAGACCAAAACTGCGAGTATTGACGAGTTCCCCGTAACCGGACCCTGGGGTTCCCAAAACGTTTGGATCGCAGAGGGACCCAAAATCAGTGAGTAATAACATATAAAACTGGCCAGAATAGACTCAAGGAGTTTTGGTCTATATAACTAAAAGTTATTTTGTGCAAGCCACGGAAGAGGTTGTTATCGAAGAGTTTTGGGGCAAACTTTATTTCTGGCTCTTGTATGGTAGGTTTTAGGGCGAATTCTCTACCACATGTCATATATGGGGACCTAATTTGGGACTTTTGATGAGTTCCCCATAAGCGGACCCCGAGGTACCCGAAACGTTCGGATCACGACAGGACCCAAAATCTGTGACTAATACCATACAAAACTGGCCGGAATAGGCCAAAACTGCTAGTTTTGACGAGTTCCACATAACCGGACCTCGGGGTTCCCGAAACGTTCGGATCGCAACGGGACCCAAAATGAGTGAGTAATAGCATACGAAACTGGCAAGAATAGAACAAAACTGCGAGTATTGACGAGTTCCCCGTAACCGGACCCCGGGGTTCCCGAAACGTTCGCATCGCAGCGGGACCCAAAATCAGTGAATTATCGCATACAAAATTGGCCAAAATAGACCAAACTGCGGGTATTGACGAGTTCCTGATAACCAGACCTTTGTGTTCCCGGAACGTTCGGATCGCAGACGGACCCAAAATTAGTGAGTAATTGCATACAAAATTGGCCAAAATTGTGACTTTTGGCGAGTTGCACGTAAGCGGACCCCAGAGTTCCCGAAACGTTCGGATCGCGGCAGGACCCAAAATGAGTGAGTAATAGCGTACAAAACTGGCGAGAATAGGCCAAAACTGTTGGGGAACGTCGCACGGGAAACAAAAATTTTCCTACGCGCACGAAGACCTATCATGGTGATGTCCATCTACGAGAGGGGATGAGTGATCTACGTACCCTTGTAGATCGTACAGCAGAAGCGTTAGTGAACGTGGTTGATGTAGTGGAACGTCCTCATGTCCCTCGATCCGCCCCGCGAACAATCCCACGATCTAGTACCGAACGGACGGCACCTCCGCGTTCAGCACACGTACAGCTCGACGATGATCTCGGCCTTCTATATCCAGCAAGAGAGACGGAGAGGTAGAAGAGTTCTCCGGCAGCATGACGGCGCTCCGGAGGTTGGTGATGACCTTGTCTCAGCAGGGCTCCGCCCGAGCTCCGCAGAAACGCGATCTAGAGGAAAAACCGTGGAGGTATGTGGTCGGGCTGCCGTGGAAAAGTCGTCTCAAATCAGCCCTAAAACCTCCGTATATATAGGTGGGAGGGAGGGGACCTTGCCTTGGGGCTCAAGGAGCCCCAAGGGGTTCGGCCGAGCCAAGGGGGGAAGGCTCCCCCCCCCCAAACCGAGTTGGACTTGGTTTGGTGGGTGGGAGTCCTTCCCTTCCTTCCCACCTCCCTTTTTTTTCGTTCTCTTTGATTTTTATCTCTATGGCGCATATGGCCCTTTTGGGCTGTCCCACCAGCCCACTAAGGGCTGGTGCGCCACCCTTATGGCCTATGGGCTTCCCCGGGGTGGGTTCCCCCCCCCCCCCCCCCCCGTGAACTCCCGGAACCCATTCGTCATTCCCGGTACATTCCCGCTAACTCCGAAAACCTTCCGGTAATCAAATGAGGTCATCCTATATATCAATCTTCGTTTCCGGACTATTCCGGAAACCCTCGTGACGTCCGTGATCTCATCCGGGACTCCGAACAACATTCGGTAACCAACCATATAACTCAAATACACATAAAACAATGTCGAACCTTAAGTGTGCAGACCCTGCGGGTTCGAGAACTATGTAGACATGACCCGAGAGACTCCTCGGTCAATATCCAATAGCGGGACCTGGATGCCCATATTGGATCCTACATATTCTACGAAGATCTTATCGTTTGAACCTCAGTGCAAAGGATTCATATAATCCCGTATGTCATTCCCTTTGTCCTTCGGTATGTTACTTGCCCGAGATTCGATCGTCAGTATCCATATACCTATTTCAATCTCGTTTACCGGCAAGTCTCTTTACTCGTTCCATAATACAAGATCCCGCAACTTACACTAAGTTACATTGCTTGCAAGGCTTGTGTGTGATGTTGTATTACCGAGTGGGCCCCGAGATACCTCTCCGTCACACGGAGTGACAAATCCCAGTCTTGATCCATACTAACTCAACTAACACCTTCGGAGATACCTGTAGAGCATCTTTATAGTCATCCAGTTACGTTGCGACGTTTGATACACACAAAGCATTCCTCCGATGTCAGTGAGTTATATGATCTCATGGTCATAGGAATAAATACTTGACACGCAGAAAACAGTAGCAACAAAATGACACGATCAACATGCTACGTCTATTAGTTTGGGTCTAGTCCATCACGTGATTCTCCTAATGACATGATCCAGTTATCAAGCAACAACACCTTGTTCATAATCAGAAGACACCGACTATCTTTGATCAACTGGCTAGCCAACTAGAGGCTTGCTAGGGACGGTGTTTTGTCTATGTATCCACACATGTAAATGAGTCTTCATTCAATACAATTATAGCATGGATAATAAACGATTATCTTGATACAGGAATTATAATAATAACTATATTTATTATTGCCTCTAGGGCATAATTCCAACAGTCTCCCACTTGCACTAGTGTCAATAATCTAGCCCTCACATCACCATGTGAATTACATTGTAATAAATCTAACACCGATACAGTTCTGGTGTTGATCATGCTTTGGCCATGGAAGAAGTTTAGTCAGTGGGTCTGCTACATTCAGATCCGTGTGCACTTTGCATATATTTACGTCCTCTCCCTCGACGTAGTCGCGGATGAGGTTGAAGCGTCGTTTGATGTGTCTGGTCTTCTTGTGAAACTGTGGTTCCTTTGCTAAGGCAATGGCACCCGTGTTATCACAGAACAAGGTTATTGGATTCAGTGCGCTTGGCACCACTCCAAGATCCGTCATGAACTGCTTCATCCAGACACCCTCTTTAGCCACCTCCGAGGCAGCCATGTACTCCGCTTCACATGTAGAATCTGCTACGACGCTTTCTTGGAACTGCACCAGCTTACTGCACCCCCATTAAGAATAAATACGTATCCGGTTTGCGACTTAGAGTCGTCCGGATCTGTGTCAAAGCTTGCATCGACGTAACCTTTTATGGCGAGCTCTTCGTCACCTCCATACACGAGAAACATCTCCTTAGTCCTTTTCAGGTACTTCAGGATATTCTTGACCGCTGTCCAGTGATCCACTCCTGGATTACTCTGAAACCTACCTGCCATACTTATGGCCAGGCTAACATCCGGTCTAGTGCACAGCATTGCATACATGATAGAACCTATGGCTGAAGCATAGGGGACGGAGCGCATATGCTCTCTATCTTCATCAGTTGCTGGGCACTGAGTCTTACTCAATCTCGTACCTTGTAAAACTGGCAAGAACCCTTTCTTGGACTGTTCCATTTCGAACCTCTTCAAAACTTTATCAAGGTATGTGCTTTGTGAAAGTCCTATCAGTCGTTTTGATCTATCCCTATAGATCTTAATGCCTAGAATGTAAGAAGCTTCTCCTAGGTCCTTCATAGAGAAACTTTTATTCAAGTAACCTTTTATGCTCTCCAAGAACTCTACATTGTTTCCAATCAGTAATATGTCATCCACATATAATATTAGAAACGCCACAGAGCTCCCACTCACTTTCTTGTAAATACAAGATTCTCCAACCACTTGTATAAAACCAAATGCTTTGATCACCTCATCAAAACATTTGTTCCAACTCCGAGATGCTTGCACCAGTCCATAAATGGATCGCTGGAGCTTGCACACCTTGTTACCATTCTTAGGATCGACAAAACCTTCGGGTTGTATCATATACAACTCTTCCTTAAGGAAACCGTTAAGGAACGCCATTTTGACATCCATCTGCCAGATTTCATAATCGAAAAATGCAGCTATTGCTAACATGATTCTGACGGACTTAAGCATCGCTACGGGTGAGAATGTCTCATCGTAGTCAACTCCTTGAACTTGTGAAAAACCCTTTGCCACAAGTCGAGCTTTATAAATGGTCACATTGCCGTCAGCGTCCGTCTTCCTCTTAAAGATCCATTTGTTCTGAATGGCCTTGCGGCCCTCAGGCAGTATCTCCAAAGTCCACACTTTGTTCTCATACATGGATCCTATCTCGGACTTCATGGCTTCTAGCCATTTGTTGGAATCTGGGCCCACCATCGCTTCTTCATAATTTGCAGGTTCATTGTTGTCTAACAACATGATTGATAAGACGGGATTACCGTACCACTCTGGAGCAGCACGTGGTCTCGTCGACCTGCGTGGTTCGACAGAAACTTGAACTGGAGTTTCATGATCATCATCATTAACTTCCTCCTCAACCGGCGTCGCAATGACAGAGGTTTCCCCTTGCCCTGCGCCACCATCCAGAGGGATGAGAGGTTCGACAACCTCGTCAAGTTCTATCTTCCTCCCACTCAATTCTCTCGAGAGAAACTCCTTCTCGAGAAAAGCTCCGTTTTTAGCAACAAACACTTTGCCCTCGGATTTGAGATAGAATGTGTACCCAACTGTCTCTCTTGGGTAACCTATGAAGACGCACTTTTCCGCTTTGAGTTCCAGCTTTTCAGGCTGAAGCTTTTTGACATAAGCATCACATCCCCAAACATTAAGAAACGACAACTTTGGCCTTTTGCCATACCATAGTTCGTATGGTGTCATCTCAACGGATTTTGATGGTGCCCTATTTAAAGTGAATGCAGCTGTTTCTAATGCATAACCCCAAAACGATAACGGCAAATCAGTAAGAGACATCATAGATCGCACCATCTCTAATAGATTACGATTACGACGTTCGGACACACCATTACGCTGTGGTGTTCCAGGCGGTGTTAACTGTGAAACAATTCCACATTGTCTTAAGTGAGTACCAAACTCGAAACTCAGATATTCACCCCCACGATCAGACCGTAGGAACTTGATCTTCTTGTTACGATGATTTTCCACTTCACTCTGAAATTGCTTGAACTATTCAAATGTTTCAGACTTGTGTTTCATCAAGTAGACATAACCATATCTACTTAAATCGACAGTGAAGGTGAGAAAATAACGATATCCGCCGCGTGCCTCCACGCTCATTGGACCACACACATCGGTATGTATGATTTCCAACAAGTCACTTGCACGCTCCATTGTTCCTGAGAACGGAGTCTTAGTCATCTTGCCCATGAGGCATGGTTCGCACGTGTCAAGTGAATCAAAGTCAAGTGACTCCAAAAGTCCATCAGCATGGAGTTTCTTCATGCGCTTTACACCAATATGACCTAAGCGGCAGTGCCACAAAAATATGGCACTATCATTGTTAACTCTAACTCTTTTGGTCTCAATCTTATGTATATGCGTATCGCTATCAAGATTCAATATGAACAATCCTCTCACATTCGGTGCATGACCATAAAAGATGTTACTCATAGAAATAGAACAACCATTATTCTCTGACTTAAAAGAGTAACCGTCTGGCAATAAACAAGATCCAGATATAATGTTCATGCTCAACGCAGGCACTAAATAACAATGATTTAAGTTCATCACTAATCCTGACGGTAACTGAAGTGACACTGTGCCGACGGCGATTGCATCAACCTTGGAACCATTTCCAACGCGCATCGTCACTTCATCTTTCGCCAGCCTTCGTCTATTCCGCAGTTCCTGTTTCGAGTTGCAAATATGAGCAACAGAACCGGTATCGAATACCGAGGCACTACTACGAGAGCCGGTTAAGTACACATCAATAACATGTATATCAAATATACCTGATTTTTCTTTGGCCGCCTTCTTATCTGCCAGATACTTGGGGCAATTGCGTTTCCAGTGACCCATACCCTTGCAATAGTAACACTCCGTTTCAGGCTTAGGTCCACCTTTGGCTTTCTTCGTCGGATTGGCAACAGGCTTGCCGCTCTTCTTCGAATTGCCCTTCTTGCCTTTGCCGTTTCTCTTGAAACTAGTGGTCTTATTCACCATCAACACTTGATGCTCGTTAGGGAGTTCAGACTCTGCGACTTTCAGCATCGCAAACAACTCGCCGGGAGACTTGTTCATCCCTTGCATGTTGTAGTTCAACACAAAGCCTTTATAGCTTGGCGGCAGTGATTGAAGGATTCTGTCAGTGATAGCCTCTTGCGGGAGTTCAATCCCCAGCTCAGCTAGACGGTTTGAGTACCCAGACATTTTGAGCACATGTTCACTGACAGACGAGTTTTCCTCCATCTTGCAAGCATAGAATTTATCGGAGGTCTCATACCTCTCGATCCGGGCGTTCTTCTGAAAGATAAACTTCAACTCCTGGAACATCTCAAATGCTCCATGACGCTCAAAGCGACGTTGAAGTCCCGGTTCTAAGCCATACAAGACTGCACATTGAACTATTGAGTAGTCCTCCTTACGTGCTAACCAAGCGTTCTTAACATCCTGGTCAGCCATAGCGGGTGGTTCATCTCCTAGCGTAGCATTAAGGACATAATCCTTCTTCCCAGCTTGTAAGATTAGCTTAAGATTACGAGCCCAGTCTACAAAGTTGCTTCCATCATCTTTCAACTTAGCTTTCTCTAGGAACGTATTAAAATTCAGGATGACTGTCGCGTGAGCCATGATCTACAACACAAATATCTTCAAAGTGGACTTAGACTATGTTCAAGATAATTAGAGTTTAACTTAATCAAATTATTCGCTAAACTCCCACTCAAAAAGTACATCTCTCTAGTCATTTGAGTGGTTCATGATCCACTTACACTAGCTCAAGTCCGATCATCACGTGAGTTGAGTATAGTTTCAGTGGTAAGCATCCCTATGCTAATCATATCATCTATATGATTCATGATCGACCTTTCGGTCTCATGTGTTCCGAGGCCATGTCTGCACATGCTAGGCTCGTCAAGCTTAACCCGAGTGTTCCGCGTGCGCAACTATTTTGCGCCCGTTGTATGTGAACGTTGAGTCTATCACACCCGATCATCACGTGGTGTCTCGAAACGACGAACTGTCGCAACGGTGCACAGTCGGGGAGAACACAATTTCGTCTTGAAATTTTAGTGAGAGATCACCTCATAATGCTACCGTCTTTCTAAGCAAAATAAGGTGCATAAAAGGATTAACATCACATGCAATTCATAAGTGACATGATATGGCCATCATCACGTGCTTCTTGATCATCATCGCCAAAGCACCAGCACGATCTTCTTGTCACCGGCGCCACACCATGATCTCCATCAACGTGTTGCCATCGGGGTTGTCGTTCTACTCATGCTATTACTACTAAAGCTACATCCTAGCAAAATAGTAAACGCATCTGCAAGCACAAATGTTAGTATAAAGACAACCCTATGGCTCCTGCCGGTTGCCGTACCATCGACGTGCAAGTCGATATTTCTATTACAACATGATCATCTCATACATCCAATATATCACATCACATCGTTGGCCATATCACATCACAAGCATACCCTGCAAAAACAAGTTAGACGTCCTCTAATTTTGTTGTTGCATGTTTTACGTGGTGACCATGGGTATCTAGTAGGATCGCATCTTACTTACGCAAACACCACAACGGAGATATATGAGTTGCTATTTAACCTCATCCAAGGACCTCCTCGGTCAAATACGATTCAACTAAAGTTGGAGAAACCGACACTTGCTAGTCATCTTTGAGCAACGGAGTTACTCGTAACGATGAAACCAGTCTCTCGTAAGCGTACGAGTAATGTCGGTCCAAGCCGCTTCAATCCAACAATACCGCGGAATCAAGAAAATACTAAGGAGGGCAGCAAAACACACATCACCGCCCACAAAAACTTTTGTGTTCTACTCGAGAAGACATCTACGCATGAACCTAGCTCATGATGCCACTGTTGGGGAACGTCGCACGGGAAACAAAAAATTTCCTACGCGCACGAAGACCTATTATGGTGATGTCCATCTACGAGAGGGGATGAGTGATCTACGTACCCTTGTAGATCGTACAGCAGAAGCGTTAGTGAACGCGGTTGATGTAGTGGAACGTCCTCACGTCCCTCGATCCGCCCCGTGAACAATCCCGCGATCAGTCCCACGATCTGGTACCGAACGGACGGCACCTCCGCGTTCAGCACACGTACAGCTCGAAGATGATCTCGGCCTTCTTGATCCAGCAAGAGAGGCGGAGAGGTAGAAGAGTTCTCCGGCAGCGTGACGGTGCTCCGGAGGTTGGTGATGACCTTGTCTCAGCAGGGCTCCGCCCGAGCTCCGCAGAAACGCGATCTAGAGGAAAAACCGTGGAGGTATGTGGTCGGGCTGCCGTGGAAAAGTCGTCTCAAATCAACCCTAAAACCTCCGTATATATAGGTGGGAGGGAGGGGACCTTGCCTTGGGGCTCAAGGAGCCCCAAGGGGTTCGGCCGAGCCAAGGGGGGAAGGCTCCCCCCCCCAAACCGAGTTGGACTTGGTTTGGTGGGTGGGAGTCCTTCCCTTCCTTCCCACCTCCCTTTTTTTTCTTTCTCTTTGATTTTTATATCTATGGGGCATAAGGCCCTTTTGGGCTGTCCCACCAGCCCACTAAGGGCTGGTGCGCCACCCTTATGGCCTATGGGCTTCCCCGGGGTGGGTTGCCCCCCCCCCCCCCGGTGAACTCCCGGAACCCATTCGTCATTCCCGGTACATTCCCGGTAACTCCGAAAACCTTCCGATAATCAAATGAGGTCATCCTATATATCAATCTTCGTTTCTGGACTATTCCGGAAACCCTCGTGACGTCCGTGATCTCATCCGGGACTCCGAACAACATTCGGTAACCAACCATATAACTCAAATACGCATAAAACAACGTCGAACCTTAACTGTGCAGACCCTGCGGGTTCGAGAACTATGTAGACATGACCCGAGAGACTCCTCGGTCAATATCCAATAGCGGGACCTGGATGCCCATATTGGATCCTACATATTCTACGAAGATCTTATCGTTTGAACCTCACTGCCAAGGATTCATATAATCCCGTATGTCATTCCTTTTGTCCTTCGGTATGTTACTTGCCCGAGCTTCGATCGTCAGTATCCATATACCTATTTCAATCTCGTTTACCGGCAAGTCTCTTTACTCGTTCCGTAATACAAGATCCCGCAACTTACACTAAGTTACATTGCTTGCAAGGCTTGTGTGCGATGTTGTATTACCGAGTGGGCCCTGAGATACCTCTCCGTCACACGGAGTGACAAATCCCAGTCTTGATCCATACTAACTCAACTAACACCTTCGGAGATACCTGTAGAGCATCTTTATAGTCACCCAGTTACGTTGCGACGTTTGATACACACAAAGCATTCCTCCGATGTCAGTGAGTTATATGATCTCATGGTCATAGGAATAAATACTTGACACGCAGAAAACAGTAGCAACAAAATGACACGATCAACATGCTACGTCTATTAGTTTGGGTCTAGTCCATCACGTGATTCTCCTAATGACGTGATCCAGTTATCAAGCAACAACACCTTGTTCATAATCAGAAGACACCGACTATCTTTGATCAACTAGCTAGCCAACTAGAGGCTTGCTAGGGACGGTGTTTTGTCTATGTATCCACACATGTAAATGAGTCTTCATTCAATATAATTATAGCATGGATAATAAACGATTATCTTGATACAGGAATTATAATAATAACTATATTTATTATTGCCTCTAGGGCATAATTCCAACAAAAACTGCGATTTTTGATGAGTTCCTCGTAACCGGACCCTTGGTTCATGAAACGTTCAGATCACAGCAGGTACCAAAATCAGTGATTAATCGCATATAAAACTGGCCACAATAGGCCAAAACTGCGATTTTTGTCGAGTCCCCCGTAACCGGACTTCTAGGTTCCCGAAACGTTCGGATCGCAGCGGGACCCAGAATCAATGACTAGTAGCATACAAAACAGGCCGAAATAGGCCAAAACTGCGAGTCTTGACGAGTCCCACGTAACCAGACCCCGGTTTCATGAAACGTTCTGATCGCAGCGGGAACCAAAATGAGTGAGAAATAGCGTACAAAACTAGACACAATAGTCCAATACTGCGATTTTTTACGAGTTCCGTGTAACCGAACACCGAGGTTCCCGAAACGTTCGGATCACAGCGGGACCCAAAATATGTAACTAATAGCATACAAAACTGGCCGGAATAGGCCAAAACTGCTAGTTTTGACGAGTTCCACGTAACCGGACCCCGGGATTCCCGAAACATTCGATCGCAAGGGAACCCAAAATCAGTGAGTAATAGCATACAAAACTGGTGAGACTAGGCCAAAACTGCGAGTTTCGATGAGTTCCACGTAACGTGACGTCTGGGTTCCAAAACGTTCGGATCGCAATGGGACCCAAAATCAGTGACTAATAGCATACAAAACTGGCCAGAATTGACTCAAGGAGTTTTGGTCTATATAACTAAAAGTTATTTTGTGCAAGCCACGAAAGAGGTTGTTATTGAAGAGTTTTGGGGCAAACTTTGTTTCCGACTTTTGTATGGTAGGTTTTTGGGCGAATTCTCATATATGGGGACCTAATTTGGGAGTTTTGATGAGTTCCCCATAAGTAGACCCCGACGTTCCCGAAACGTTCGGATCACGGCGGGACCCAAAATGTGTGACTAATAGCATGCAAAACTGGTCGGAATATGCCAAAATTGCTAGTTCTGACGAGTTCCACGTAACCGGACCCCGGGTTCCCGAAACGTTCGGATAGCAATGGGACCCAAAACCAGTTAGTAATAGCATACAAAACTGGCAAGAATAGACCAAAACTGCGAGTATTGACGAGTTCCCCGTAACCGGACCCTCGGTTCTCGAAACGTTTGGATCAGAGCGGGACCCTAAATCAGTGAGTAATAGCATACAAAACTGGCCAAAATAGACCAAAACTGCGAGTATTGACGAGTTCCCCGTAATCGGACCTCGGGGTTCCCGGAACATTCGGATCGCAGCGGGACCCAAAATCAGTGAGTAATAGCATACAAAACTCACCAAAATAGGCCAAAACTGTGACTTTTGACGAGTTCCACATAATCGGACCCCGGGGTTTCTGAAATGTTCGGATCGCAGCAGGACCCAAAATGAGTGAGTAATAGCGTACAAAATTTCCTCGTAACCGGGCCCTTGGTTCTCGAAACCGGACCCCGGGGTTCTCGAAACGTTTAGATCGCAGCAGGACCCAAAATGAGTTAGTAATAGCGTACAAAACTGGCCACAATAGGACAATACTGCGATTTTTGACGAGTTCCCAGTAACCGGACCCCGTGGTTCACGAAACGTTCGGACCACAGCGGGACCCAAAATCTATGGCTAATAGCATAAAAAGTGGCCGGAATAGGCCATAACTGCTAGTTTTGACGAGTTCCACGTAACCGGACCCCGGGGTTCCCGAAACGTTCGGATCGGAAGGGGACCAAAAATCAGTGAGTAATAGCATACAAAACTAGCGAGAATAGACCAAAACGGCGAGTATCGACGAGTACCCCGTAATCGGACCCCGGGGTTCCCGAAATGTTCAGATCGCAGCGGGACGCAAAATCAGTGAGTAATATTATACAAAGCTGGCCAAAATAGACCAAGACTGCAAGTATTGACGAGTTCCCTGTAACCAGACCTCGGGGTTCCCGGAACGTTTGGATCACACCGGGACCCAAAATCAGTGAGTAAAAGGATACAAATATGGCCAAAATAGGCCAAAACTGTGACTTTTGACGAGTTCCACGTAACAGGACCCCGGGTTCCCGAAACGTTCAGATCGCAGCGGGACCCAAAATCAGTGACTAATAGCATACAAAACTAGTGAGAATAGGCCAAAATGCGATTTTTGACGAGTTCCTCGTAACCGGACCCTTGGTTCATGAAACGTTCGGATCACAGCGGGACCCAAAATCAGGGACTAATATCATACAAAACTAGCCACAATAGGCCAAAACTATGAGTTTTGACGAATCCCCCGTAACCGGACCAAGAGGTTCCCTAAACGTTCGGATCGGATCGGGACCCAGAATCGGTGACTAATAGCATACAAAACTGGCCGGAATAGGCCAAAACTACTAGTTGTGACGAGTTCCACGTAACCGGACCCCGGGATTCCCGAAACATTCGATCGCAACGGAACCCAAAATCAGTGAGTATTCACGAGGTCCCTGTAACCGGACCTCGAGGTTCCCGAAACGTTCAGATCCCAGCGGAACCCAAAATCAGTGAGTAATAGGATACAAAACTGGCCAAAATAGGCGGAAACTGTGACTTTTGACAAGTTCCACGTAACCGGACCCCGGGGTTCCCAAACCATTCGGATCGCAGCAAGACCCAAAATTATTGAGTAATAGTGTACAAAACTGGCCAGAATTGGCCAAAACTGTAATTTTTGACGAGTTCCTCGTAACCGGACCCTTGGTTCATGAAATGTTCGGATCACAGCAGGACCCAAAATCAGTGACTAATAGCATACAAAACTGGCCACAATAAGCCAAAACTGCGAGTTTTGTCAAGTCCCCCGTAACCGGACCCCAAGATTCCCGAAACGTTCAGATCGCAGCGACACCCAGAATCAGAGTTTTGACGAGTCTGACGTAACCGGACCCTACGGTTCCTGAAACGTTCGGATCGCAACGGGACCCAAAATGACTGAGTAATACCATACAAACCTGGCCATAATAGGCCAATACTACGATTTTTGACGAGTTTCGTGTAACCGGACCCTCAGGTTCCCGAAACATTCGGATCACAGCAAAACCCAAAATCAGTGACTAATATATACAAAACTGGTCGAAATAGGCCAAAAGTGCGAGTTTTGATGAGTTCCACGTAACAGGACCCCGGGGTTCCTCAAATGTTCGGATAGCAATGCGACCAAAAATCAGTGGCTAATAGCATACAAAACTGGTCGGAATAGGCCAAAACTGCGAGTTTTGACGAGTTCCCTGTAATCGGACCCCGTGGTTCCCGAAACATTCGGATAGCAGGTGGACCCAAAATCCATGAGTAATAACATAATAAAGTGCCCACAATAGGCCAAAACTGCGAGTTTTGACGAGGTGCAAGTTCGGATCGAAGCAGGACCCAAAATCAGTGACTAATAGCATACAAAACTGGTCAGAATATACTCAAGGAGTTTTGGTCTATATAACTAAAAGTTATTTTGTGCAAGCCACGAAAGAGGTTGTTATCGACAGGTTTTTGGGCAAACTTTGTTTCCGACTCTTGTATGGTAGGTTTTAGGGCGAATTCGCTACGAGATGGTGTATATGGGGACCTAATTTGGGAAAACTTTGTGAACGGCATTTTTTTAGGTTGGTCGATATAGCTAAAAGTTATTTTGTCCTTGCCACGGAAGAGGTTGTTATCGAGGAGTTTTTGCGCTAACTTTGTTTCTGACGCTAGTATGGTAGGCTTTAGGGCAAATTCTCTACTAGATGTTGTATATGTCGACCTAAGGTTCACGAGTTTATATTACTGGGAGTTTTCAGAGTTCCCCATAACCGGACCTAGGGGTTACCGAAACATTCAGATCACAGCGGGACCTAAAATTAGTGGCAAATAGCATACAAAATTGGCCACAATAGGCCAAAACTACGAGTTTCACGAGTTCCTCATAACCGGACCCAGGGGTTCCCGAAACATTCGGATGACAACAGGACCCAAAATCAGTGAGTAATACCATATAATACTGACCACAATAAGCCAAAACTGTGAGTTTTGACGAGTTACCTATAACCTGACCCCAAGGTTCCTGAAATGTTCGGATCACAGCAAGATCCAAAATCAGTGACTAATAGCATACAAAACTGGCCGGAATAGGCCAAAACTATGAGTTTTGACGAGTTCCCCCTAACCGGACCCCGAGGTCCCGAAACGTTTGGATCACACACGAACCCAAAATTAGTGACACATAGCATACAAAACTAGCAGGAATTGGCCAAAACTACGAGCTTTGACGAGTTCCCCGTAACTGGACCCCGTGGTTCGTGAAACGTTCGAATTACAGCGGGACCGAAAATTAGTGACTAATAGCATACCAAACTGCGGGAATAGGCCAGAACTGCGAGTTTTGACGAGTTCCCCATAAGTGGACCCAGAGGTTCCCGAAACATTCGGATCACAACGGGAGCCAAAATTAGTGGCTAATAGCATACAAAACTGGCTAGAATAGGCCAAAACTACGATTCTGACGAGTTCCCCGTAACCGGACCCAAGGGTTTCCGAAACATTCCGATCACATCGGGACCCAAAATGAGTGACTCATAGCATACAAAACTAACTGGAATAGGTCAAACTGCGAATTTTACGAGTTTCTCGTAACCAGACCCCGGGATTCCCGAAACATTTGGATCACAGCGGGACCCAAAATCAGTGACTAATAGCCTACAAACCTGGCCACAATAGGCCAAAACTGCGAGTTTTGATGAGTTCCTTGTAACCGGACCTCGGGGTTCTCGGAACGTTCGAATTGCACGAGGACACAAAGTCAGTAATTAGTAGCATACAAAACTGGCCACAATAGGCCAAAACTGCGAATTTTGACGAATTCCCCATAACTGAATCCATTGGTTCCCGAAACATTCGGATCACAACGGGACACCAAATCCGTGACTAATAGCATACAAAACTGGCCACAATAGGCCAAAACAGTGAGTTTTGATGAGTTCCCTGTAACCGGACATCGAGGTTCCCGAAACTTTTGAATCACAGCGGGACCCAAAATGAGTGACTAATAGCATACAAAACTGGCCAGAATAGGCAAAAACTGTGTTTTTCATGAGTTCCCTTAACCGGACCCTTGGTTCCCGAAAGTTCGGATCGAAGCGGGACCGAACACAGCTCGGAATAGGCTTGAACTGCGAGTTTTGAGGAGTTCCCCGTAACCGGACCCAGGGGTTCGCGAAACGTTTCGATCACAACGGGACCCAAAATCAGTGACTAATAGCATACAAAACTGGCCAAAATAGGCCAAAACTGTGATTTTGACGAGCTCCCCATAACCGAACCCAAGGGTTCCCGACACATTCGATCACATTGGGACCCAAAATGAGTGACTAATAGGATACAAAACTGACCGGAATAGGCCAAAACTGCGAGTTTTGAAGAGTTCCCCATAACCGGACCCCGAGGTTCCCGAAATGTTTGGATCATAGCGGAACCGAAAATCAGTGACTAATAGCATACAAAACTGGTCGGAATATGCCAAAACTGCGAATTTTTACGAGTTCCCCGTAACCGGACCCAAGGGTTCCCGAAACATTCGGATCACAACGGGACCCAAATAAGTGAGTAATAGCATACAAAACTGGCCAAAATAGGCCAAAACTGTGACTTTTGACGAGTTCTTCGTCACCAAACATCGAGGTTCTGGAAATGTTCGGATCACAGCGAGACCCAAAAACAGTGACTAATAGCGTTCAAAACTGGTCGGAATAGCTCAAAATTGCGAGTTTTGACGAGTTCCCCGTAACCGTTCCCAACGGTTCCCGAAACATTCGGATCATATCGTGACCCAAAATTAGTGACTAATAGCATACAAAATTGGCCAGAATTACGAGTTCCCCGTAAACGAACCCCGGGGTTCCCGATACGTTCGAAATCTAAGGAGGACCCAAAATCAATGACTAATAGCATGGAAAACTGCCCACAATAGGCCAAAACTATGAGTTCTGACGAGTTCCCCATAACCGGACCTCGGGGTTTCCAAAACATTCGGATCAAAGCGGGACCCTAAATCAGTGACTAATAGCATACAAAACTGGCCGCAATACGCCAAATCTGCGAGTTTTGATGAGTTCCACGTAACGGGACGCCGGGGTTCCGAAATGTTCGGATCGAAGCGGGACCCAAAATCAGTGAGTAATAGCATACAAAACTGGCCAGAATAGACTCAAGGATTTTTGGTCTATATAACTAAAAGTTATTTTGTGCATGCCACGGAAGAGGTTGTTATCAAGAGTTTTGGCGCAAACTTAGTTTCCGACTCTTGTATGGTAGGTTTTAGGGTGAATTCTCTACCAGATGTCGTATATGGGGACCTAATTTGGGAAAATTTCGTGAACGCATTTGAAAGGTTGGTCTATATAGCTAAAAGTTATTTTGTCCTTGCCACAGAAGAGGTTGTTATCGAGGAGTTTTGGGGCTAACTTTGTTTCCCACTCTAGTATGATAGGTTTTAGGGCAAATTCTCTACAACATGTTGTATACGGGGACCTAAGGTAGGTTTCTATAAATGCGAGTTTTCACGAGTTCCCCATAACCGGACCCATGGGTTCCCTAAACATTCGGATCACAGCGGGACCCAAATCAATGAAAAATAGCATACAAAATTGGCCACAATAGGTCAAAACTACAAGTCTCACGAGTTCCTCATAGCCGGACCCAGGGTTCCCGAAACATTCGACTCACAGGACGACCCAAAATCAGTGAGTACTACCATATAAAATTGGCCAAAATAGGCCAAAAAAAGATTTTTGACGAGTTCCCCGTTACCCGACCCAAGGGTTTGTGAAACATTCGGATCACGTCGCGACCAAAATCGGTGACTAATAGCATACAAAGCTAGCCGGAATAGGCCAAAACTGTGAGTTTTGACGAGTCCCCCGTAACCGGACCCTGAGGTTCCCGAAACGTTCGGATCGCAGCGGGACCCAGACTCAGTGACTAATAGCATAGAGAACTAGCCGGAATTGGCCAAAACTGCGAGTTTTGACGAGTTCCACGTAACCGGACCCCGGGGTTCCCGAAACGTTCGGATCGTAGGGGGACCCAAATTGAATGAGTAATAGCGTACAAAATAGCCACAATAGGCTAATACTGCGATTTTGACGAGTTCCCTGTAACCGGACCCCGAGGTTCCCAAAACGTTGGGATCACAGCGGGACCCAAAATTAGTGACTAATAGCATACAAAACTGGTCAGAATAGGCCAAAACTGCGAGTTTTGATGAGTTCCACGTAACCGGACCCCGGGGTTCCCAAAACGTTTGGATCGCAACGAGACCCAAAATCAGTGAGTAATAGCATACAAAATTGTCCACAATAGACCAAAAGTGCGAGTATTGACGAGTTCTCCATAACCGGACACCGAGGTTCCCGAAATGTTCGGATCACAGCGGGACCCAAAATTAGTGACTAATAGCATACAAAACTAGCCGGAATAGGCCAAAATTGCGATTTTGACGAGTTCACCGTAACCGGACCCTGTGTTTCCCGAAACATTCGGATAGCAGCGGGGCCCATAATCCGTGAGTAATAGCATACAAAACTGGTCATAATAGGCCAAAACTACGAGTTCTGGCGAGTTCCACATAACGGGACGCCGGGGTTCCGAAACGTTCGGATCGAAGTGGGACCCAAAGTAAATGAGTAATAGCATACAAAACTGGCGAAAATAGACTCAAGTAGTTTTGGTCAATATAACTAAAAGTTATTTTGTGCATGCCACGGAAGAGGTTGTTATCGAAGAGTTTTGGGGCGAACTTTGTTTGCGACTCTTGTATGGTAGGTTTTAGGGCGAATTCTCTACCACATGTCGTATATGGGGACCTAATTTGGGGGAACTTTGTGAAAGCATTTTTAAGTTTGGTATGTATAGCTAAAAGTGGCACAAAACTGGCACAATATGCCAAAACTGCGAGATTTGACGAGTCCCCCGGAACCGGACCCCGAGGTTCCCGAAACGTTTGGATCGCAGCGGAACCCAGTATCAGTGACTAATAGCATACAAAAACTGGTTGGAATAGGCCAAAACTGCGAGTTTTGACGAGTTCCACGTAATTGGACCCCGGGGTTCCCGAAACGTTCGAATCGCAGCGAGGCCCAAAATGAGTGAGTAATAGAGTACAAAACTGGCCACAATAGGCCAATACTGCGATTTTTGACGAGTTCCGTCTAACCGGACCCCGAGGTTCCCGAAACGTTCGGATCACAACGGGACCCAAAATGAGTGACTGAAACCCTTGGCAACAACGTCGTCATCGTCATGTCCCTTATTGGACGTGTCAATGGGTATCGGCACTTCGGAGTCTTGGAGCTTGGTGGGAGACCTCCGATGGGCGCAGTGGTCGCGAGGTTTCTTCGTTTTTGCCGATTTGCCATTGTCGGCATTTGTTTCTTTTCTACTTCTTTTCCATTTCTTTTGGGCATGACTGTGTTGCTTCTGCCCCAGCACCTATCGTCGGTTGTATCGGTTGGTTTGCTTCGTAATACAAAGTGGGGGAAACCCATTTTCGTGAGGATCTGCAATCTGAGGGCGCACCGGGATCCTTTTTTTTTAAAACAAAAAAAGCCTTATATACTATATAAATTTTAAAACAATACAAACATTTTGTTAAAGCATGAAAACTTTATATACTAAATGAATATTTTATTACAAACATGGAAAAAATAAACTTATATAAGATTTTATTTAAATATACATAAATTTCAAAAATTAATTCAATATTTTACTGAAAATTCTAGAACCTTTAAAAATTATAAAAATACTTTCATAATTATAGTAATTTAATAATGCTTATTTTTTAAAAAATATTGTGTATATATTGTATGAAATTATATGAAAATTATAAACGTACTTTATCTTAATTGTGTGTGTATCTCTACTATTAAAGGGGGATCTGCCGTCGTCGTGATTGTTCGACCTCGTGCGATCCCCCTCCTACCGCTAGCCTTTCCACCGACTTTTTTTTCCAACCCTTCATAAACCAGGCGATTAAATAAAGAAATCAACCGGTTCAATAAAAAAACTCTACCTATCCCACGTACTATTTCTCCTCCCCCACCTTTTTGCATCCCCGTCCGAAAAAAGGGAAAAGGATAATAGACCCACGAACGCACGTCCCAGCGCACAATGCATCATCATCTCCCTCACCCGTCGCTCCCAATCCCGTGTTTCTCCTCTCTCCCCTCCTCGTTCAGCTCTCCCCTCCTCCGATCCAGTACCATCAAGAAATTATCCACTCCAAACCTCGCCGCCATGTCAACTAAGGGACATGAGTAGCGGCGGCGGCGGCATACAGATCTGCGGCGCAAGACACGACTGTTGGAGCCCTGCTGCAAGGGCATGAGATGGCGGCAGCGGCGACGTCTTGCAGTTGGATTCGCGGTGTGTGGCAGGTCTTGAGGTACGATGGCGGGGTGATGTCCGGCAAGAGTGGTTGTCGAACCATATGGCGTGCAGGAGCGGTGTCCGGGGCCAGCGGCATGGTCCACGTTCGACCTGACAAACCACGTCTATCCATCGCTGCTCCTCGGCTACTAGGACTTGCACCAATGACTCCCAAGAGCACGCGTTGCACCAGCAAGACGGCGTCAACTGGCTAATTACCGGTACAAATCCCCTGTCATATGGTAGTGTCTTCCTTTGATCTAGAAAGAAAAGGACCATTGATTTTTTTCAGTCGGTTGGTTTGTTCAATTAAGTTGAATTCTGTTGTTCGCATGATGTGCAGACGTACATATTTCAAGTACGACGCGGTTCACGGCCATTAGAAGCACAGTGACATCAAGCTCAAGGACGACAAGACGCTGCTCTTCGGCGAGAAGCCAATTACTGTCTTTGGCGTCAGGTAGTATTGATATTATAGCCTTTTCAGAAGGTTTGTGTTCTTTAAGTTCTGAAGCTAATGTTTGATGTTCTCTTAACAGGAACCATGAGGAGATCCCATGGGGTGAGGCTGGTGATGATTATGTTATGGAGTCCACCGGTGTCTTCAGTGACAAGGACAAGGCCGCCGCTCACTTGAAGGTATAACTGAAGTGCTCGTTTTCGCTCATTCACACATTATTTCCGGGCTATATATGTGTGCCTTTTCTGATCCTTTGAATACGAGGCTGAGAAAGAATCCATTTGTTTTATTGAATTTCAATAAGAAAATGTGTCCTGCTCCATATATATTTATTTCTTCTTAGTGTGTAAAAACATGATAAAAAATGAACACGCACACGGGAGTATAAAGCAGAGTGTAATGTCGTCTTTACCGAATTCTTTACTGTGTTTGGTTGCTTCAGGTGTGCTAGAGATATCATGATTGCAAGCGCTTCTTCAATAGTAGGGATTCTCTCAATTTCTGTTAGCTCCCAATCCCATTCGATGATGCTATGTGATCAAGGTACACGTTTTGTGAGTGATTGAGCTACAAATAATCTTCTCTCATAGTGCACGAAATATCATGAAGGAAAAGAAAAGGTTTAATTAGAAGGCACACCATGATTTGGTGGAGTAGATGAAAGACCTTGTAGGAAATAGGTTCGAAACTCAAACATAGATTCTTAAGTAATCTTTTGGCTGCTATTGGCCTATCCTTCAAACTCCTTTTATGAAAAGTTGAAATAATGATGCATCTTTGTAGTTATATTATGTATTTATGCTTAGTTGTTTTCATCATTTTATTTCTTCACCACCTGTTGGTTCTGTTTTCTAGGACACTAGCCAATTCAAAACCTTGTCCCAAGTGCAAGTGAACCATTGAAAAAGAAAATACTTGGATGCATGCATGTTTTTTCAATCGCGTCCGGCATCGGGGCAATTCAGTTGATTTGTTTCATTAAATGAACCCCAATCGTTTATTTTCAAAAGTTTTTATTACTCACTTGTGCATGCATTTTTTTTATTTACATGGACAACATAACTTTTGCAGCAATCCTTCTTACACACCTTCACAGCAAGGACACATAATATACCATTGGTCCAAAATAAGTGGGTGGAATTCGTCTGTAACAAACTTACAATTCGTGAATTTTCATCTTTTCCATCATAAATTCTTCATGATTAGCTTTTGTTTTTTCTTCTTGTAGACTAGTAAGTTCCTCCCTTAAATGTATTCTCTCTACTCTGACTGGAGCGCATCACTAATTACTTACTAATATTTTTATGGTGTTTTATGCTGCAGGTTGTTTGACATACACAACTAGAGAGTTTTATTTACTAATTTTCTGAACGGTGTTTTACATTGTAGGTAATAGATGGCAATCGATGCTAAATATGCCGTCTTATAAGTTTCTACGCGGCCACGCTCGTGTGTACATAAAGATGGAGCTGCAGGCTCGTCTCCATGACCTCGCCACACGGCAGGAGGCAAAGAACTTCCTAGTTGGTTTCTGATAGCACCCCTATTCTCACTCTGGCGACGAAGAGTGTTGTTTTGGACTGTATGACGTCTTCGTATGCGAGTTGATCCTCTTACAATCACAACCTTTTCTTCAGGTGATCGAATTTATCTAGGTCAACTTTATTTTGTTTGAAGCATCATCGATGACACATCTATCAATCGACCCATTTGAACAAGAGGGCTAGCTAGCAAGGAAAAATCCCCGTCTTTTTATTTGCTTACCTATGTCTATTCTACTCTTGCTATCATTATCATTATGGATGATAATGAGAGACTATGACTTGGTTGTGGATTTTTTCTATTCATGTTAACAACTGATTTGTTTATATATCTACAGCATTTAAGTAGATGTCTTGAATGAAAAATATATGCAACATTTGTTTCTTGCTTACTTACATATCCTGATGCATGAATGATGTATGGTTGTGCCTAAGATCTGTTTGTTGTCCACTATCATGATGTGAGTGGAATGTCATAGCTAATTTACATCCTTGTCTGAACTCACCTCCCGTTGTGTGAATAAAAGTGAGATGCTAATTCCTGAATAAACTCCACTTACATCGCGTAGATGGTATGATCCTAGCTACCTTGTTATATTGTTCGTCTTGCAAGTTGGAGAGAAAAATACTGGACCAACAAAGAAATTTTGTGAAGGTAGGCAAATCAGTAGACTTGACTTTTTCTGTGCACGTGTTGTTTTGTGTGGAATGTCATAGCTAATTTACATCCTTGTCTGAAGTGACCTCCTGTTGTGTGACTAAGAGTGAGCTGCTAATTCCTGAATAAACTTGACTTGTTTGCACATTCTTGTATGGGAAGAAGAAAGATATAATTAACCCTGTGCACTGACTGTTGTTTAGATGCCGATGGCCGTCACCAATTAAAGGAGGATTCACCGAGACATTGTGGAGGTGACGCACTCGCCGGTGAGGAGCTCCGGGTCAAGACAGCAGCGGCCGACGAGCAGAGTCCACTCGTGGAGGAGGTCATCCAGCTGATTGGTATATGCCTTTTGTACATTCTTGCGTGCAACAAGAACTTCGACTGATTTGATTTGGTTTAGTTTGATTTGATTATGTAGTTGCAGACTTGCGGTAGTGTTTAATTCTCTGATGCAGCATTTGCTTTGTAGGTCTTTCCTGCATATTTGGATTCAGTGCTAAATCCATCCATATATTATCCTCTTCTTGATCTCCAGATATGACTTGCTTCCATATGTAATCTCTTGCTGGTGGACCATAAGTAGAACAAGTTTTTTGAGTGGTTTTAACATGGTCTGATTGCTCAAAAATTGATGCGGCAAGGTCAACTCTATTCCAGGTTATGTGCAATGCTCATTGTTTTTTTTCTTTTCTGATACCTGTTTGTAATCAATTTCTTGTACTGGTAGAACAATCTTCCCTACAAACTTGGAAGTTATTTTAGGATTTAGGATTGATAGTTCCGTGACAACACCATATAAGTATATGAAGAGACAATGTAGTGTATAGCATATCACTGATTCCTAGATAAAGATTGATATATTTCTTTTGCTAGCTTCTGGAATTTCGATGCACTGTTCCACAGAAGTGGTGATTGCATTTTTGCCAGGAACAATTAAGCCTACTTTCTCTACAAGTGGCACAACATACAAGTTTATGCTTATACTTCGACCATTTAATGAATGGATGCATTCATATTGCTTCTTCAGCCTCCTTTAAATATATAAGGTGTGCGTGCAATTTAAATAATACTCTCATTTTCATTATCACTTAATGAGTAGGAAAATTGATTAACATCGGTTCTCCTGAGATGTTACGGTTAAATGGATTTGAAATGATTCATATGACTGCACTTAGGTTAGGTATTTTAAAAAATCTGATCTAGGCTGCAAACATTGTAAGATAATTGCAATTTTTGTGTATGCTTCCAAATGAGGAGATCCCGTGGGGTGAGGCTGGTGATGATTATGTTGTGGACTCCACCGGTGTCTTCACTGACAAGGACAAGGCCGCCGCTCACTTGAAGGTATAACTGAAGTGCTGGTTTTCGCTCATTCACACATTATTTCCGAGCTATATATGTGTGCCTTTTCTGATCCTTTGAATACGAGTCCGAGAAAGAATCCATTTGTATTATTGAATTTCAATTAGAAAATGTGTCCTGCTCCATATATATTTATTTCTTCTTAGTGTGTAAAAACATGATAAAAAATGAACACGCACAGGGGAGTATAAAGCAGAGCGTAATGTCGTCTTTACCGAATTGCTTAGTGTGTTTGGTTGCTTCAGGTGTGCTAGAGATATCATGATTGCAAGCGCTTCTTCAATTGTAGGGATTCTCTCAATTTCTATTAGCTCCCAATCCCATTCGATGATGCTATGTGATCAAGGTACACGTTTTGTGAGTGATTGAGCTACAAATAATCTTCTCTTATAGTGCACGAAATATCATGAAGGAAAAGAAAATGTTTAATTAGAAGGCACACCATGATTTGGTGGAGAAGATGAAAGACCTTGTAGAAAATAGGTTCGAAACTCAAACATAGATTCTTAAGTACTCTTTTGGCTGCTATTGGCCTATCCTTCAAACTCCTTTTATGAAAAATTGAAATAATGATGCATCTTTGTAGTTATATTATGTATTTATGCTTAGTTGTTTTCATCATTTTATTTCTTCACCACCTGTTGGTTCTGTTTTCTAGGACACTAGCCAATTCAAAACCTTGTCCCAAGTGCAAGTGAACCATTGAAAAAGAAAATACTTGGATGCATGCATGTTTTTTCAATCGCGTCCGGCAACGGGGCAATTCAGTTGATTTGTTTCATTAAATGAACCCCAATCATTTATTTTCAAAAGTTTTTATTACTCAGTTGTGCATGCATTTTTTTATTTACATGGACACCATAACTTTTGCAGCAATCCTTCTTACACACCTTCACAGCAAGGACACATAATATACCATTGGTCCAAAATAAGTGGGTGGAATTCGTCTGTAACAAACTTACAATTCGTGAATTTTCATCTTTTCCATCATAAATTCTTCATGATTAGCTTTTGTTTTTTCTTCTTGTAGACTAGTAAGTTCCTCCCTTAAATGTATTCTCTCTACTCTGACTGGAGCGCATCACTAATTACTTACTAATATTTTTATGGTGTTTTATGCTGCAGGTTGTTTGACATACACAACTAGAGAGTTTTATTTACTAATTTTCTGAACGGTGTTTTACATTGTAGGTAATAGATGGCAATCGATGCTAAATATGTCGTCTTATAAGTTTCTACACGGCCACGCTCGTGTGTACATAAAGATGGAGCTGCAGGCTCGTCTCCATGACCTCGCCACATGGCAGGAGGCAAAGACCTTCCTAGCTGGTTTCTGATAGCACGCCTATTCTCACTCTGGCGACGAAGAGTGTTGTTTTGGACTGTATGACATCTTCGTATGCGAGTTGATCCTCTTACAATCACAACCTTTTCTTCAGGTGATCGAATTTATCTAGGTCAACTTAATTTTGTTTGAAGCATCATCGATGACACATCTATCAATCGACCCATTTGAACAAGAGGGCTAGCTAGCAAGGAAAAATCCCCGTCTTTTTATTTGCTTACCTATGTCTATTCTACTCTTCTATCATTATCATTATGGATGATAATGAGAGACTGTGACTTGGTTGTAGATTTTTTCTATTCATGTTAACAACTGATTTGTTTATATATCTATAGCATTTAAGTAGAAGTCGTGAATGAAAAATATATGCAACATTTGTTTCATGCTTACTTACATATCCTGATGCATGAATGATGTATGGTTGTGCCTAAGATCTGTTTGTTGTCCACTATCATGATGTAAGTGGAATGTCATAGCTAATTTACATCCTTGTCTGAAGTGACCTCCCGTTGTGTGAATAAAAGTGAGCTGCTAATTCCTGAATAAACTCCACTTACATCGCGTAGATGGTATGATCCTAGCTACCTTGTTATATTGTTCGTCTTGCAAGTTGCAGAGAAAAATACTGGACCAACAAAGAAATTTTGTGAAGGTAGGCAATTCTGTAGACTTGACTTTCTCTGTGCACGTGTTGTTTTGTGTGGAATGTCATAGCTAATTTACATCCTTGTCTAAAGTGACCTCCTGTTGTGTGAATAAAAGTGAGCTGCTAATTCCTGAATAAACTTGACTTGTTTGCAGATTCTTGTATGGGAAGAAGAAAGATATAATTAACCCTGTGCACTGACTGTTGTTTGGATGCCGATGGCCGTCACCAATTAAAGGAGGATTCACCAAGACATTGTGGAGGTGACGCACTCGCCGGTGAGGAGCTCCGGGTCAAGACAGCAGCGGCCGACGAGCAGAGTCCACTCGTGGAGGAGGTCATCCGGCTGATTGGTATATGCCTTTTGTACATTCTTGCCTGCAACAAGAACTTCGACTGGTTTGATTTGGTTGAGTTTGATTTGATTATGTAGTTGCAGACTTGCGGTAGTGTTTAATTCTCTGATGCAGCATTTTCTTTGTAGGTCTTTCCTGCATATTTGGATTCAGTGCTAAATCCATCCATATATTATCCTCTTCTTGATCCCTAGATATGACTTGCTTCCATATGTAATCTCTTGCTGGTGGAACATAAGTAGAACAAGTTTTTTGAGTGGTTTTAACATGGTCTGATTGCTCAAAAATTGATGCGGCAAGGTCAACTCTATTCCAGGTTATGTGCAATGCTCATTGTTTTTTTTCTTTTCTGATACCTGTTTGTAATCAATTTCTTGTACTGGTAGAACAATCTTCCCTACAAACTTGGAAGTTATTTTAGGATTTAGGATTGATAGTTCCGTGACAACACCATAGAAGTATATGAAGAGACAATGTAGTGTATAGCATATCACTGATTCCTAGATAAAGATTGATATATTTCTTTTGCTAGCTTCTGGAATTTCGATGCACTGTTCCACAGAAGTGGTGATTGCATTTTTGCCAGGAACAATTAAGCCTACTGTCTCTACAAGTGGCACAACATACAAGTTTATGCTTATACTTCGACCATTTACTGAATGGTTGCATTCATATTGCTTCTTCAGCCTCCTTTAAATATATAAGGTGTGCGTGCAATTTAAATAATACTCTAATTTTCATTATCACTTAATGAGTAGGAAAACTGATTAACATCGGTTCTCCTGAGATGTTACGGTTAAATGGATTTGAAATGATTCATATGACTGCACTTAGGTTAGGTATTTAAAAAAATCTGATCTAGGCTGAAAACATTGTAACATAATTGCAATTCTTGTGTATGCTTCCAAATGAGGAGATCCCGTGGGGTGAGGCTGGTGATAATTATGTTGTGGAGTCCACTGGTGTCTTCACTGACAAGGACAAGGCCGCCGCTCACTTGAAGGTATAACTGAAGTGCTGGTTTTCGCTCATTCACACATTATTTCCGAGCTATATATGTGTGCCTTTTCTGATCCTTTGAATACGCGGCTGAGAAAGAATCCATTCGTATTATTGAATTTCAATTAGAAAATGTGTCCTGCTCCATATATATTTATTTCTTCTTAGTGTGTAAAAACATGATAAAAAATGAACACGCACAGGGGAGTATAAAGCAGAGTGTAATGTCGTTTTTACCGAATTGTTTAGTGTGTTTGGTTGCTTCAGGTGTGCTAGAGATATCATGATTACAAGCGCTTCTTCAATTGTTGGGATTCTCTCAATTTCTATTACCTCCCAATCCCATTCGATGATGCTATGTGATCAAGGTACACGTTTTGTGAGTGATTGAGCTACAAATAATCTTCTCTTATAGTGCACGAAATATCATGAAGGAAAAGAAAAGGTTTAATTAGAAGGCACACCATGATTTGGTGGAGAAGATGAAAGACCTTGTAGAAAATAGGTTCGAAACTCAAACATAGATTCTTAAGTACTCTTTTGGCTGCTATTGGCCTATCCTTCAGACTCCTTTTATGAAAAATTGAAATAATGATGCATCTTTGTAGTTATATTATGTATTTATGCTTAGTTGTTTTCATCATTTTATTTCGTCACCACCTGTTGGTTCTGTTTTCTAGGACACTAGCCAATTCAAAACCTTGTCCCAAGTGCAAGTGAACCATTGAAAAAGAAAATACTTGGATGCATGCATGTTTTTTCAATCGCGTCCGGCATCGGGGCAATTCAGTTGATTTGTTTCATTAAATGAACCCCAATCGTTTATTTTCAAAAGTTTTTATTGCTCGCTTGTGCATGCATTTTTTTATTTACATGGACAACATAACTTTTGCAGCAATCCTTCTTACACACCTTCACAGCAAGGACACATAATATACCATTGGTCCAAAATAAGTTGGTGGAATTCGTCTGTAACAAACTTACAATTCGTGAATTTTCATCTTTTCCATCAGAAGTTCTTCATGATTAGCTTTTGTTTTTTCTTCTTGTAGAGTAGTAAGTTCCTCCCTTAAATATATTCTCTCTACTCTGACTGGAGCGCATCACTAATTACTTACTAATATTTTTATGGTGTTTTATGCTGCAGGTTGTTTGACATACACAACTAGAGAGTTTTATTTACTAATTTTCTGAACGGTGTTTTACATTGTAGGTAATAGATGGCAATCGATGCTAAATATGTCGTCTTATAAGTTTCTACACGGCCACGCTCGTGTGTACATAAAGATGGAGCTGCAGGCTCGTCTCCATGACCTCGCCACATGGCAGGAGGCAAAGACCTTCCTAGCTGGTTTCTGATAGCACGCCTATTCTCACTCTGGCGACGAAGAGTGTTGTTTTGGACTGTATGACATCTTCGTATGCGAGTTGATCCTCTTACAATCACAACCTTTTCTTCAGGTGATCGAATTTATCTAGGTCAACTTTATTTTGTTTGAAGCATCATCGATGACACATCTATCAATCGACCCATTTGAACAAGAGGGCTAGCTAGCAAGGAAAAATCCCCGTCTTTTTATTTGCTTACCTATGTCTATTCTACTCTTGCTATCATTATCATTATGGATGATAATGAGAGACTATGACTTGGTTGTGGATTTTTTCTATTCATGTTAACAACTGATTTGTTTATATATCTATAGCATTTAAGTAGAAGTCCTGAATGAAAAATATATGCAACATTTGTTTCATGCTTACTTACATATCCTGATGCATGAATGATGTATGGTTGTGCCTAAGATCTGTTTGTTGTCCACTATCATGATGTAAGTGGAATGTCATAGCTAATTTACATCCTTGTCTGAAGTGACCTCCCG
Organism: Hordeum vulgare subsp. vulgare; assembly: GCF_904849725.1. Lineage (NCBI taxonomy): Eukaryota > Viridiplantae > Streptophyta > Magnoliopsida > Poales > Poaceae > Hordeum > Hordeum vulgare. The sequence continues at coordinate 550,366,670 of NC_058523.1, forward strand.
TTGTGTGAATAAAAGTGAGCTGCTAATTCCTGAATAAACTCCACTTACATCGCGTAGATGGTATGATCCTAGCTACCTTGTTATATTGTTCGTCTTGCAAGTTGCAGAGAAAAATACTGGACCAACAAAGAAATTTCGTGAAGGTAGGCAATTCTGTAGACTTGACTTTCTCTGTGCACGTGTTGTTTTGTGTGGAATGTCATAGCTAATTTACATCCTTGTCTGAAGTGACCTCCTGTTGTGTGAATAAAAGTGAGCTGCTAATTCCTGAATAAACTTGACTTGTTTGCAGATCCTTGTATGGGAAGAAGAAAGATATAATTAACCCTGTGAACTGACTGTTGTTTGGATGCCGATGGCCGTCACCAATTAAAGGAGGACTCACCAAGACATTGTGGAGGTGACGCACTCGCCGGTGAGGAGCTCCGGGTCAAGACAGCAGCGGCCGACGAGCAGAGTCCACTCGTGGAGGAGGTCATCCGGCTGATTGGTATATGCCTTTTGTACATTCTTGCCTGCAACAAGAACTTCGACTGGTTTGATTTGGTTGAGTTTGATTTGATTATGTAGTTGCAGACTTGCGGTAGTGTTTAATTCTCTGATGCAGCATTTGCTTTGTAGGTCTTTCCTGCATATTTGGATTCAGTGCTAAATCCATCCATATATTATCCTCTTCTTGATCCCCAGATATGACTTGCTTCCATATGTAATCTCTTGCTGGTGGAACATAACTAGAACAAGTTTTTTGAGTGGTTTTAACATGGTCTGATTTCTCAAAAATTGATGCGGCAAGGTCAACTCTAGTCCAGGTTATGTGCAATGCTCATTGTTTTGTTTTCTTTTCTGATACCTGTTAGTAATCAATTTCTTGTACTCGTAGAACAATCTTCCCTACAAACTTGGAAGTTATTTTAGGATTTAGGATTGATAGTTCCGCGACAACACCATAGAAGTATATGAAGAGACAATGTAGTGTATAGCGTATCACTGATTCCTAGATAAAGATTGATATATTTCTTTTGCTAGCCTCTGGAATTTCGATGCACTCTTCCATAGAAGTGGTGATTGCATTTTTGCCACGAACAATTAAGCCTACTGTCTCTACAAGTGGCACAACATCCAAGTTTATGCTTATACTTCGACCATTTACTGAATGGCTGCATTCATATTGCTTCTTCAGCCTCCTTTAAATATGTAAGGTGTGCGCGCAATTTAAATAATACTCTAAGTTTTATTATCACTTAATGAGTAGGAAAATTGATTAACATCGGTTCTCCTGAGATGTTACGGTTAAATGGATTTGAAATGATTCATATGACTGCACTTAGGTTAGGTATTTAAAAAAATCTGATCTAGGTTGAAAACATTGTAACATAATTGCAATTTTTGTGTATTCTTCCAAATGAGGAGATCCCGTGGGGTGAGGCTGGTGATGATTATGTTGTGGAGTCCACTGGTGTCTTCACTGACAAGGACAAGGCCGCCACTCACTTGAAGGTATAACTGAAGTGCTGGTTTTCGCTCATTCACACATTATTTCCGAGCTATATATGTGTGCCTTTTCTGATCCTTTGAATACGAGGCTGAGAAAGAATCCATTTGTATTATTGAATTTCAATTAGAAAATGTGTCCTGCTCCATATATATTTATTTCTTCTTAGTGTGTAAAAACATGATAAAAAATGAACACGCACAGGGGAGTATAAAGCAGAGTGTAATGCCGTCTTTACCGAATTGTTTAGTGTGTTTGGTTGCTTCAAGTGTGCTAGAGATATCATGATTGCAAGCGCTTCTTCAATTGTAGGGATTCTCTCAATTTCTATTAGCTCCCAATCCCATTCGATGATGCTATGTGATCAAGGTACACGTTTTGTGAGTGATTGAGCTACAAATAATCTTCTCTTATAGTGCACGAAATATCATGAAGGAAAAGAAAAGGTTTAATTAGAAGGCACACCATGATTTGGTGGAGAAGATGAAAGACCTTGTAGAAAATAAGTTCGAAACTCAAACAAAGATTCTTAAGTACTCTTTTGGCTGCTATTCGCCTATCCTTCAAACTCCTTTTATGAAAAATTGAAATAATGATGCATCTTTGTAGTTATATTATGTATTTATGCTTAGTTGTTTTCATCATTTTATTTCTTCACCACCTGTTGGTTCTGTTTTCTAGGACACTAGCCAACTCAAAACCTTGTCGCAAGTGCAAGTGAACCACTGAAAAAGAAAATACTTGGTTGCACGCATGTTTTTTCAATCGCGTCCGGCATCGGGGAAATTCAGTTGATTTGTTTCATTAAATGAACCCCAATCGTTTTTTTAAAAGTTTTTATTACTCACTTGTGCATGCATTTTTTTATTTACATGGACAACACAACTTTGGCAGCAATCCTTCTTACACACCTTCACAGCAAGGACGCATAATATACCATTGGTCCAAAATAAGTGGGTGGAATTCGTCTGTAACAAACTTACCATTCGTGAATTTTCATCTTTTCCATCAGAAGTTCTTCATGATTAGCTTTTGTTTTTTCTTCTTGTAGAGTAGTAAGTTCCTCCCTTAAATATATTCTCTCTACTCTGACTGGAGCGCATCACTAATTACTTACTAATATTTTTATGGTGTTTTATGCTAGAGGTTGTTTGACATACACAACTCGAGAGTTTTATTTACTAATTTTCTGAACGGTGTGTTACATTGTAGGTAATAGATGGCAATCGATGCTAGATATGCCGTCTTATAAGTTTCTACACGGCCACGCTCGTGTGTACATAAAGATGGAGCTGCAGGCTCGTCTCCATGACCTCGCCACATGGCAGGAGGCAAAGACCTTCCTAGCTGGTTTCTGATAGCACGCCTATTCTCACTCTGGCGACGAAGAGTGTTGTTTTGGACTTATGATATCTTCGTATGCGAGTTGATCCTCTTACAATCACAACCTTTTCTTCAGGTGATCGAATTTATCTAGGTCAACTTTATTTTGTTTGAAGCATCATCGATGACACATCTATCAATCGACCCATTTGAACAAGAGGGCTAGCTAGCAAGGAAAAATCCCCGTCTTTTTATTTGCTTACCTATGTCTATTCTACTCTTGCTATCATTATCATTATGGATGATAATGAGAGACTATGACTTGGTTGTGGATTTTTTCTATTCATGTTAACAACTGATTTGTTTATATATCTATAGCATTTAAGTAGAAGTCTTGAATGAAAAATATATGCAACATTTGTTTCATGCTTACTTACATATCCTGATGCATGAATGATGTATGGTTGTGCCTAAGATCTGTTTGTTGTCCACTATCATGATGTAAGTGGAATGTCATAGCTAATTTACATCCTTGTCTGAAGTGACCTCCCGTTGTGTGAATAAAAGTGAGCTGCTAATTCCTGAATAAACTCCACTTACATCGCCGTAGATGGTATGATCCTAGCTACCTTGTTATATTGTTCGTCCTGCATGTTGCAGAGAAAAATACTGGACCAACAAAGAAATTTTGTGAAGGTAGGCAAATCAGTAGGCTTGACTTTTGTGTGCACGTGTTGTTTTGTGTGGAATGTCATAGCTAATTTACATCCTTGTCTGTAGTGACCTCCTGTTGTGTGAATAAAAGTGAGCTGCTAATTCCTGAATAAACTTGACTTGTTTGCAGATTCTTGTATGGGAAGAAGAAACATATAATTAACCCTGTGCACTGAGTGTTGTTTGGATGTCGATGGCCTTCACAAATTAAAGGAGGATTCGACGAGACATTGTGGAGGTGACGCACTCGCCGGTGAGGAGCTCCGGGTCAAGACAGCAGCGGCCGACGAGCAGAGTCCACTCGTGGAGGAGGTCATCCGGCTGATTGGTATATGCCTTTTGTACATTCTTGCCAGCAACAAGAACTTTGACTGGTTTGATTTGGTTGAGTTTGATTTGATTATGTAGTTGCAGACTTGCGGTAGTGTTTAATTCTCTGATGCAGCATTTGCTTTGTAGGTCTTTCTGTTGGTGAACGTCGCATGGGAAACAAAATTTTCCTACGCGCACGAAGACCTATCATGGTGATGTCCATCTACGTGAGGGGATGAGTGATCTACGTACCCTTGTAGACCGTACAGCAGAAGCGTTAGAGAACGCGGTTGATGTAGTGGAACGTCCTCACGTCCCTCGATCCGCCCCGCGAACAATCCCGCGATCAGTCCCACGATCTAGTACCGAACGGACGGCACCTCCGCGTTCAGCACACGTACAGCTCGACGATGATCTCGGCCTTCTTGATCCAGCAAGAGATACGGAGAAGTAGAAGAGTTCTCCGACAGCGCGACGGCGCTCCGGAGGTTGGTGATGACCTTGTCTCAGCAGGGCTCCGCCCGAGCTCCGCAGAAACGCGATCTAGAGGTAAAACCGTGGAGGTATGTGGTCGGGCTGCCGTGGCAAAAGTTGTCTCAAATCAGCCCTAATACCTTAGTATATATAGGAGGGAGGGGGAGGGAAGAGGCAGCCTCAAACCCTCAAGGTTTGGCCGAAATTGGAGGTGGAGGAGTCTTACTCCAATCCTACTTGGAGTAGGATTCCACCTTCCCACTTGGAAACTCTTTCCACCTTGTGTTTTTTTCCTTCTCAAACCTTATGGGCCTTAGTGGGAACTTATTCAAGCCCACTAGGGGCTGGTTTATCTCTTCCCATAGCCCATGAGACCCCTTGGGGCGTGACACCCCTCCCGATGGTCCCCGGCACCCCTCCCGGCACTCCCGGTACACTACCGATGAGCCCGAAACTTTTCCGGTGACCAAAACAGGACTTCCTATATATCAATCTTTACTTCCGGACCATTCCGGAGCTCCTCGTGACGTCCTGGATCTCATACGGGACTCCGAACAACATTCGGTAACCAACCATATAACTCAAATACGCATAAAACAACGTCGAACCTTAAGTGTGCAGACCCTGCGGGTTCGAGAACTATGTAGACATGACCCGAGAGACTCCTCGGTCAATATCCAATAGCGGGACCTGGATGCCCATATTGGATCCTACATATTCTACGAAGATCTTATCGTTTGAACCTCAGTGCCAAGGATTCATATAATCCCGTATGTCATTCCCTTTGTCCTTCGGTATGTTACTTGCCCGAGATTCGATCGTTAGTATCCGCATACCTATTTCAATCTCGTTTACCGGCAAGTCTCTTTACTCGTTCCGTAATACAAGATCCCGCAACTTACATTAAGTTACATTGCTTGCAAGGCTTGTGTGTGATGTTGTATTACCGAGTGGGCCTCGAGATACCTCTCCGTCACACGGAGTGACAAATCCCAGTCTTGATCCATACTAACTCAACTAACACCTTCGGAGATACCTGTAGAGCATCTTTATAGTCACCCAGTTACGTTGCGACGTTTGATACACACAAAGCATTCCTCCGGTGTCAGTGAGTTATATGATCTCATGGTCATAGGAACAAATACTTGACACGCAGAAAACAGTAGCAACAAAATGACACGATCAACATGCTACGTCTATTAGTTTGGGTCCAGTCCATCACATGATTCTCCTAATGATGTGATCCCTTTATCAAGTGACAACACTTGCCTATGGCCAGGAAATCTTGACCATCTTTGATCAACGAGCTAGTCAACTAGAGGCTTACTAGGGATAGTGTTTTGTCTATGTATCCACACAAGTATTGTGTTTCCAATCAATACAATTATAGCATGGATAATAAACGATTATCATGAACTAAGAAATATAATAATAAATAATTTATTATTGCCTCTAGGGCATATTTCCAACAGTCTCCCACTTGCACTAGAGTCAATAATCTAGTTCACATCACCATGTGATTCCAACGAATCCAACACCCATATAGTTATGGGGTCTGATCACGTCTTGCTCGTGAGAGAGGTTTTAGTCAACGGTTCTGAAACTTTCAGATCCGTGCGTTCTTTACAAATATTTATGTCATCTTATAGATGCTGCTACTACGTGCTATTCGGAAATGCTCCAAATATCTACTCTACTATACGAATCCGTTTCACTACTCATAGTTATTCGGATTAGTGTCAAAGCTTGCATTTACGTAACCCTTTACGACAAACTCTTTAACCACCTCCATAATCGAGAAAAATTCCTTAGTCCATTAGTTACTAAGGATAAATTTCGACCGCTGCGAGTGATTCAATCATGGATCACTCTCTGTACCTCTCAACATACTTTGAGTCAAGGCACACATCAGGTGCGGTACACAGCATGGCATACTTTAGATTCTACGGCTAAGGCATAGAAGACGACCTTCGTCTATTCTCTTTATTCTGCCGGGGTCGGGTTTTGAGTCTTACTCAAATTCACACCTCACAACGCAACCAAGAACTCCTTCTTTGCTGATCTATTTTGAACTCCTTCAAAAACTTGTCAAGGCATGTATCTTGTCGAAACTTCCATTAAGCACTTTCGATCTATCTCCATAGATCTTTGATGCTCAACGTTCAAGTAGCTCAATCCAGGTATTCCTTTGAAAACTCCTTTCAAACAACCTTACATGCTTTACAGAAATTCTACATTACTTCTGATCAACAATATGTCTACCACATACACTTATCAGAAATTCTACAGTGCTCCCACTCACTTCTTTGGAAATACAAGTTTCTCATAAACCTTGTACAAACCCAAAATCTTTGATCATCTCATCAAAGTGTATATTCCAACTCCGAGATGCTTGCACCAGTCCATTGAAGGATCGCTGGAGCTTGCATACTTGCTAGTATCTTTAGGATCGACAAAACCTTCTGGTTGTATCACATACAATGTTTGCTCAAGGAAACCGTCGAGGAAACAATGTTTTGACATCCTACGTGCAATATTTCATAAATAATGCATCAACTACTAACATAATTCTAACAGACTTTTAGCATCGCTACGAGTGAGAAAGTCTCATCATAGTCAACTGTTTGATCTTGTCGAAAACATCTTTGCGACAAGTCGAGCTTTTCTTAACAGTGACTTATCACCATCATCGTCTGTCTTCCTTTAAAGATCCATTTTTACTCAATAGTCCTATGACCATCAAGTAGTTCTTCCAAAGTCTACACTTTGTTTTCATACATGGATCCTCTCTCGGATTTCATGGCCTGAAGCCATTTGTCGGAATCCGGGCCCACCATTGCTTCTTCATAACTCGTAGGTTCACTGTTTCTCAACAACATGACCTCCAAGACAGGGTTACCGTACCACTCTGTAGTAGTACGCGACCTTGTCAACCTACGAGGCTTGTAGTAACTTGATCCGATGCTCGATGATCACCATCATCAGCTTTCACTTCAATTGGTGTAGGCGCCACAGGAACAACTTCCTGCGCCCTGCTACACACTGGTTGAAGTGATGGTTCAATAACCTCATCAAGTTCTACCACCCTCCCACTCAATTCTTTCGAGAGAAACTTTTCCTCGAGAAAGGATCCGTTTCTAGAAACAAACGCTTTGCTTTCGGATCTGAGATAGGAGATGTACCCAACTGTCTTGGATATCCTATGAAGATGCATTTATCCGCTTTGGGTTCGAGCTTATCAGACTGAAACTTTTTCACATAAGTGTCGAAGCCCCAAACTTTCAAGAAACGACAGTTTAGATTTCTCTAAACCTCAGTCTATACTGTGTCATCTCAACGGAAATACGCGGTGCCCTATTTAAAGTGAGTGTGGTTGTCTCTAATGCATAACCCATAAACGATAGTGGTAATTCGATAAGAGACATCATAGTATGCACCATACCAAATAGTGCGTGTCTATGACGTTCAGACACATCATCACACTATGATGTTCCAGGTGGCATGAACTGCGAAACAATTTCCACATTGTATTAACTGCGTACCAAAACTCGTAACTCAGATATTCATCTCCATGATCATATCGTAGACAGTTTATCCTCTTGTTACGACGAACTTCACTCTGAAACAGAATTGAACTTTTCAACATTTTAGACTTGTCATTCATTAAGTAAATACCCCTCTATCTACTCAAATCGTCAGTGAAATAAGAACATAATGATATCCACTGCGTGCCTCAGCACCCATTGGACTGCATACATCAAAATGTATCACTTCCAACAAGTTACTTTCTTATTTCATCTCAATGAAAACAAGGCCTTGCTCATGTGGTATGATTTGCATGTCACTAGTGATTCGAAATCAGGTGAGTACAAAGATCCATCAGCATGGAGCCTCTTCATGCAATTTATACTAACATGACTCAAGCGGCAGTGCCACAAGTAAGTGGTACTATCATCATTAACTCGTATCTTTTGGCACCAATATCATGAACATGTGTAACACTACGATCGAGATTCAATAAACCATTGAAGGTGATTATTCAAGAAAATAGAGTAACCATTATTCTCTTTAAATGAATAATCGTATTGCAATAAACACGATCCAATCATGTTCATGCTTAACGCAAGCACCAAATAACAACTATTTAGGTTTAACACCAATCCCGATGGTAGGGGGCGTGCGACGTTTGATCATATCAACCTTGGAAACACTTCCAACACGTATCGTCACCTCGCCTTTAGCTAGTCTTCGTTTATGCCGTAGCTTACATTTCATGTTACTAATCACTTAGCAACCGAACCGGTATCCAATACCCTCATGCTACTAGGAGTACTAGTAAAGTACACATCAACATCAAATACACTCCTTTCGACTTTTGCCAGCCTTCTTATCTACCAAGTATCTTGAGTTGCTCCGCCTCAGTGATTGTTCCCCTCATTACAGAAGCACTTAGTCTCGGGTTTGGGTTTAATCTTGGGTCTCTTCATTAGTGCAACAACTGTTTTGCCGTTTCACGAAGTATCCTTTCTAGCCCTTGCCCTTCTTGAAACTTAGTGGTTTTACAAACCATCAACTATTGATGCTCCTTCTTGATTTCTACTTTCGCAGTGTCAAACATCGCGAATCGCTCAAGGATCATTGTATGTATCCTTGATATGTTATAGTTCATCACGAAGCTCTTACAGCTTGGTGGCAGTGACTTTGGAGAACTATCACTATCACATCTGGAAGATTAACTCCCACTTGATTCAAGCGATTGTCGTACTGAGACAATTTGAGCACATGCTCAACGATTGAGCCTTTCTCCTTTACTTTGTGGACAAAGAATCTTGTCGGAGGTCTCGTACCTCTTAACAAGGGCACAAGCATGAAATCACAATTTCATCTCTTTAGAACATCATTTATGTTCCGTGACGTTTTACAACGTTTTCGGCGCCTTGCTTCTAAGCCATTAAGTATTTTTGTACTGAACTATCGTGTAGTCATCAGAAATGTGTATGTCGGATGTTCACAGCATCCACAGACGACGCTCGAGGTGCAGCACACCGAGTGGTGCATTAAGGACATAAGCCTTCTGCGCAGCAACGAGGACAATCCTCGGTTTTACAGACTCAGTCTGCAAAGTTTGCTACTATCAACTTTCAACTAAATTTTCTCTAGGAACATATAAAAACAGTAGAGCTATAGCGCAAGCTACATCGTAATTCGCAAAGACCATTAGACTATGTTCATGACAATTAGTTCAATTAATCATATTACTTAAGAACTCCCACTCAAAAAGTACATCTCTCTAGTCATTTGAGTGGTACATGATCCAAATCCACTATCTCAAGTCCGATCATCACGTGAGTCGAGAATAGTTTCAGTGGTAAGCATCTCTATGCTAATCATATCAACTATACGATTCATGCTCGACCTTTCGGTCTCATGTGTTCCGAGGCCATGTCTGCACATGCTAGGCTCGTCAAGCTTAACCCGAGTGTTCCGCGTGCGCAACTGTTTTGCACCCGTTGTATGTGAACGTTGAGTCTATCACACCCGATCATCACGTGGTGTCTCGAAACGACGAACTGTAGCAACGGTGCACAGTCGGGGAGAACACAATTTCGTCTTGAAATTTTAGTGAGAGATCACCTCATAATGCTGCCGTCGTTCTAAGCAAAACAAGGTGCATAAAAGGATTAACATCACATGCAATTCATAAGTGACATGATATGGCCATCATCACGTGCTTCTTGATCTCCATCACCAAAGCACCGGCACGATCTTCTTGTCACCGGCGCCACACCATGATCATCCATCAACGTGTTGCCATCGGGGTTGTCGTGCTACTCATGCTATTACTACTAAAGCTACATCCTAGCAAAATAGTAAAAGCATCTGCAAGCACAAACGTTAGTATAAAGACAACCCTATGGCTCCTGCCGGTTGCCGTACCATTGACGTGCAAGTCGATATTTCTATTACAACATGATCATCTCATACATCCAATATATCACATCACATCGTTGGCCATATCACATCACAAGCATACCCTGCAAAAACAAGTTAGACGTCCTCTAATTTTGTTGTTGCATGTTTTACGTGGTGACCATGGGTATCTAATAGGATCGCATCTTACTTACGCAAACACCACAACGGAGATATATGTGTTGCTATTTAACCTCATCCAAGGACCTCCTCGGTCAAATCCGATTCAACTAAAGCTGGAGAAACTGACACTTGCCAGTCATCTTTGAGCAACGGAGTTACTCGTAACGATGAAACCAGTCTCTCGTAAGCGTACGAGTAATGTCGGTCCAAGCCGCTTCAATCCAACAATACCGCGGAATCAAGAAAAGACTAAGGAGGGCAGCAAAACACACATCACCGCCCACAAAAACTGTTGTGTTCTACTCGAGAAGACATCTACGCATGAACCTAGCTCATGATGCCACTGTTGGTGAACGTCGCATGGGAAACAAAATTTTCCTACGCGCACGAAGACCTATCATGGTGATGTCCATCTACGTGAGGGGATGAGTGATCTACGTACCCTTGTAGACCGTACAGCAGAAGCGTTAGAGAACGCGGTTGATGTAGTGGAACGTCCTCACGTCCCTCGATCCGCCCCGCGAACAATCCCGCGATCAGTCCCACGATCTAGTACCGAACGGACGGCACCTCCGCGTTCAGCACACGTACAGCTCGACGATGATCTCGGCCTTCTTGATCCAGCAAGAGATACGGAGAAGTAGAAGAGTTCTCCGGCAGCGCGACGGCGCTCCGGAGGTTGGTGATGACCTTGTCTCAGCAGGGCTCCGCCCGAGCTCCGCAGAAACGCGATCTAGAGGTAAAACCGTGGAGGTATGTGGTCGGGCTGCCGTGGCAAAAGTTGTCTCAAATCAGCCCTAATACCTTAGTATATATAGGAGGGAGGGGGAGGGAAGAGGCAGCCTCAAACCCTCAAGGTTTGGCCGAAATTGGAGGTGGAGGAGTCCTACTCCAATCCTACTTGGAGTAGGATTCCACCTTCCCACTTGGAAACTCTTTCCACCTTGTGTTTTTTCCTTCTCAAACCTTATGGGCCTTAGTGGGAACTTATTCCAGCCCACTAGGGGCTGGTTTATCTCTTCCCATAGCCCATGAGACCCCTTGGGGCGTGACACCCCTCCCGATGGTCCCCGGCACCCCTCCCGGCACTCCCGGTACACTACCGATGAGCCCGAAACTTTTCCGGTGACCAAAACAGGACTTCCTATATATCAATCTTTACCTCCGGACCATTCCGGAGCTCCTCGTGACGTCCTGGATCTCATACGGGACTCCGAACAACATTCGGTAACCAACCATATAACTCAAATACGCATAAAACAACGTCGAACCTTAAGTGTGCAGACCCTGCGGGTTCGAGAACTATGTAGACATGACCCGAGAGACTCCTCGGTCAATATCCAATAGCGGGACCTGGATGCCCATATTGGATCCTACATATTCTACGAAGATCTTATCGTTTGAACCTCAGTGCCAAGGATTCATATAATCCCGTATGTCATTCCCTTTGTCCTTCGGTATGTTACTTGCCCGAGATTCGATCGTTAGTATCCGCATACCTATTTCAATCTCGTTTACCGGCAAGTCTCTTTACTCGTTCCGTAATACAAGATCCCGCAACTTACATTAAGTTACATTGCTTGCAAGGCTTGTGTGTGATGTTGTATTACCGAGTGGGCCTCGAGATACCTCTCCGTCACACGGAGTGACAAATCCCAGTCTTGATCCATACTAACTCAACTAACACCTTCGGAGATACCTGTAGAGCATCTTTATAGTCACCCAGTTACGTTGCGACGTTTGATACACACAAAGCATTCCTCCGGTGTCAGTGAGTTATATGATCTCATGGTCATAGGAACAAATACTTGACACGCAGAAAACAGTAGCAACAAAATGACACGATCAACATGCTACGTCTATTAGTTTGGGTCCAGTCCATCACATGATTCTCCTAATGATGTGATCCCTTTATCAAGTGACAACACTTGCCTATGGCCAGGAAATCTTGACCATCTTTGATCAACGAGCTAGTCAACTAGAGGCTTACTAGGGATAGTGTTTTGTCTATGTATCCACACAAGTATTGTGTTTCCAATCAATACAATTATAGCATGGATAATAAACGATTATCATGAACTAAGAAATATAATAATAAATAATTTATTATTGCCTCTAGGGCATATTTCCAACACTTTCCTGCATATTTGGATTCAGTGCTAAATGCATCCATATATTATCCTCTTCTTGATCCCCAGATATGACTTGCTTCCATATGTAATCTCTTATTGGTGGAACATAAGTAGAACAAGTTTTTTGAGTGGTTTTAACATGGTCTTATTGCTCAAAAATTAATGCGGCAAGGTCAACTCTATTCCAGGTTATGTGCAATGGTCATTGTTTTTTTTTTCTCATACGTGTTTGTAATCAATTTCTTGTACTGGTAGAATAAACTTCCCTACAAACTTGGAAGTTATTTTAGGATTTAGGATTGATAGTTCCGTGACAACACCATATAAGTATATGACGAGACAATGTAGTGTATAGCATATCACTGATTCCTAGATAAAGATTGATATATTTCTTTTGCTAGCTTCTGGAATTTCGACGCACTGTTCCAGAGAAGTGGTGATTGCATTTTTGCCAGGAACAATTAAGCCTACTGTCTCTACAAGTGGCACAACATACAATTTTATGCTTATAGTTCGACCATTTACTGAATGGCTGCATTCTATTGCTTCTTCGGCCTCCTTTAAATATATAAGGTGTGCTTGCAATTTAAATAATACTCTCATTTTCATTATCACTTAATGAGTAGGAAAATTGATTAACATCGGTTCTCCTGAGATGTTACGGTTAAATGGATTTGAAATGATTCATATGACTGCACTTAGGTTAGGTATTTTAAAAAATCTGATCTAGGCTGAAAACATTGTAAGATAATTGCAAATTTTGTGTATGCTTCCAAATGAGGAGATCCCGTGGGGTGAGGCTGGTGATGATTATGTTGTGAAGTCCACTGGTGTCTTCACTGACAAGGACAAGGCCGCCGCTCACTTGAAGGTATAACTGAAGTGCTGGTTTTTGCTCATTCACACATTATTTCCGAGCTATATATGTGTGCCATTTCTGATCCTTTGAATACGAGGCTGAGAAAGAATCCATTTGTATTATTGAATTTCAATTAGAAAATGTGTCCTGCTCCATATATATTTATTTCTGATTAGTGTCTAAAAACATGATAAAAAATGAACACACACAGGGGAGTATAAAGCAGAGTGTAATGTCGCCTTTACCGAATTGTTTAGTGTGTTTGGTTGCTTCAGGTGTGCTAGAGATATCATGATTGCAAGCGCTTCTTCAATTGTAGGGATTCTCTCAATTTCTGTTAGCTCCCAATCCCATTCGATGATGCCATGTGATCAAGGTACACGTTTTGTGAGTGATTGAGCTACAAATAATCTTCTCTGATAGTGCACGAAATATCATGAAGGAGAAGAAAAGGTTTAATTAGAAGGCACACCATGATTTGGTGGAGAAGATGAAAGACCTTGTAGAAAATAGGTTCGAAACTCAAACATAGATTCTTAAGTACTCTTTTGGCTGCTATTGGCCTATCCTTCAAACTCCTCATATGAAAAATTGAAATAATGATGCATCTTTGTAGTTATATTATGTATTTATGCTTAGTTGTTTTCATCATTTTATTTCTTCACCACCTGTTGGTTCTGTTTTCTAGGACACTAGCCAATTCGAAACCTTGTCCCAAGTGCAAGTGAACCATTGAAAAAGAAAATACTTGGATGCATGCATGTTTTTTCAATCGCGTCTGGCATTGGGGCAATTCAGTGGATTTGTTTCATTAAATGAACCCCAATCGTTTATTTTCAAAAGTTTTTATTACTCACTTGTGCATGCATTTTTTTATTTACATGGACAACATAACTTTTGCAGCAATCCTTCTTACACACCTTCAGAGCAAGGACACATAATATACCATTGGTCCAAAATAAGTGGGTGGAATTCGTGTGTAACAAACTTAAAATTCGTGAATTTTCATCTTTTCCATCAGAAGTTCTTCATGATTAACTTTTGTTTTTTCTTCTTGTAGAGTAGTAAGTTCCTCCCTTAAATATATTCTCTCTACTCTGACTGGAGCGCATCACTGATTACTTACTAATATTTTTATGGTGTTTTATGCTGCAGGTTGTTTGACATACACAACTAGAGAGTTTTATTTACTAATTTTCTGAACGGTGTTTTACATTGTAGGTAATAGATGGCAATCGATGCTAAATATGCCGTCTTATAAGTTTCTACACGGCCACGCTCGTGTGTACATAAAGATGGAGCTGCACGCTCGTCTCCATGACCTCGCCACATGGCAGGAGGCAAAGACCTTCCTAGCTGGTTTCCGATAGCACGCCTATTCTCACTCCGGCGACGAAGAGTGTTGTTTTGGACTGTATGACATCTTCGTATGCGAGTTGATCCTCTTACAATCACAACCTTTTCTTCAGGTGATCGAATTTATCTAGGTCAACTTTATTTTGTTTGAAGCATCATCGATGACACATCTATCAATCGACCCATTTGAACAAGAGGGCTAGCTAGCAAGGAAAAATCCCCGTCTTTTTGTTTGCTTACCTATGTCTATTCTACTCTTGCTATCATTATCATTATGGATGATAATGAGAGACTATGACTTGGTTGTGGATTTTTTCTATTCATGTTAACAACTGATTTGTTTATATATCTATAGCATTTAAGTAGAAGTATTGAATAAAAAATATATGCAACATTTGTTTCTTGCTTACTTACATATCCTGATGCATGAATGATGTATGGTTGTGCCTAAGTTCTGTTTGTTGTCCACTATCATCTTGTAATTCTGAGTTGATGACGGACATATAAACACACAAGTAGATGTTGACACATTACAAGTTTTTATGATAGTGGTCTATTTCAATACTAAGAAATTGCATTTCTTTACTTATTCTGACTACTAAACAAACACCGCTCTGATGCAAGATTTCTCCTTTTGTCACTGAATTAAGAAGATAAACTCTTATACCAATTATTTCCTGTTTTAATTTCTGAAATCAAAGATTGGCTTCTACTGTGTTCAGAGCTATTTATGTGTTCTTACTTTTTATTGTTCATGAATCACATATCCAGGGGGGCAGAGAAGAAATTTTACAAGTGAAGACAAACAAAATGCTGAAATTTGGTGACAGTTTAGAGTAGTAGTATGGGTTTTCCAATAAAGCTTCATCACTTCTTATTCTTGGAGTCAGCTGAATAGTATGTTTCTTGGTACATTTCTCATTGCTCACTCCTTGACGTCTAAATTAGTGACCCCCGCCCCCCTTCCCTTCAAGGAAATCATTTGATCTTTAGATTATGCAGCTGCCTATCTAAAAATCTTAACTATGGTCTAGCTTTTGAGGTTCATGCAACCTGATAAACATTACCTTTATTTAGAGAAAGTAAAAGGTCCTTATTTATTGAAAAAAAAGTTATACTCACTGTAGGATTTTTCTCTGGTTATTTTTCCGTCATTTCTACATTCAGTGTTTTGTTGTGTATGAAAGTTGAGCTTTTCAAAAGTTATCTATTGTATATGTTAATACTTTGTTTCTAGATGTATTCACAAGTGATACTCATATCTTGTTTTGCCTCTCTACGTAATTAGAGGAATGAAAATATGATTCAATTCTGAATTTGATATTAGGCAACGTACGAGTATGTGGCCCTCTTGTGCACTTCTATTCTTTATGTTGTGCACTACATCTCGGACAAAAGAGCCAATGGCGTGCCAATGGTAGCCAAAGCAACATCTTACCCACTTCGGAGGTCCAAATCTGGTGTGTCGGCATCGATAGATTCAGACCATGAGCATTCGAGTTTGAACGGTATGCTTTTGATGTGACAAGAAGAAATGTCTCACATGCATTATTGACGAGGAATGAGTCAGTGGCGTGGCAACTCATGATAACAAGCTAGATGTACTTGCCCTGGTCTATCATTCATGTTTTTCATTGAAGCAACATTACAATTTAGTTATAACATGTATTTCATTTATCATGTAAATTGTACAATCAAGTTATGGATATTAATTTCTTCTTATTTTTCATTACTTATTTATGGTTTTGCTGGTAGGTTTTCAATGATATTAAGTACAACAAAGATCTTATTTTTTACTAATATTTTATTTGTCCTAAATGCCATTTTAGGTAAGGATTGTAGTAGAAAGACACTAGCTTGTCCTCTAACGGCACGAGGGCGAAGGCAGCGGTGGAGACAAGACCCAGGCCGAGGGCCTGGGCCCGGGGCATTTGACCGAAATTCTTTGGTAACTGTAGCATCTCAGGCACTATTTAGCACCCTAGCAAGCCTAGGGCTCGGGCCTTGGCCCAATCCTAGCTTCGCCATTGGGTGAAGGAGATGTTTCATGGGATAAAGAGTGGGTGCTTGGTTGTTGGGAAAGGGAAAATAGGGAGAAGGCCATCGATATTTAGCATGAGTAAACTGGATGCATGCATTGCTTGACATTTGTGTTCATAAAAGTATTATCATTTCACTAATGTCTCTACCATCTCTATATTGACCCGTGGCAACGCACGGATATTTAACTAGTTATCTATAATAGATGATTATAATGTACGCATTTTTTCAAATTTGGAAACGAAAAAAAGTAACACATTGAAAATGGGCTGCACGCGGTCGTTTTACCCACACGAGCATATTATGTTATAAAGAGAAATTATACTTTATAATATTACATTTTGTGGGTTGGATTGGTATTTGTGGCCGCTATCTCGTCTTAGATTGCAGGCTCGAATCATTAACCCAGTACTTTTTTCCTGGAATAAATTTCATTGTTTATGTTTATCAGACTTTAGTATCCAAGTATGTGAATATCTTCAGCCATATCCGTCCCAAAATAAGTGTCTTAACTTTATACTAGCTCTAGTACAAAGTTATACTAAGTTTAAGACATTTATTTTGAGACAGAAGGAGTACATGTGCTTTTGTGTAATGGCTAGGCACACCTACAAGCGAGCGACAGATAGTGGGTTCGAACCCCCTTTTGACCAGTTTTATTTTTATACAAGTTATGTTGTTTCTATCTGAGAGCTTTTTTGTAAGAGGAAAATTATTAGAGGGGGGTTCCGCAAAAAACTAGGCCCCACGTCCTCCTCCATATCGTCCAGTCGCTGACAGTGGGCCACCTACCTGGCTGACGTTCCTCATCAGTGTCGTGGACATATATAAATGCGGTTTGAACCGTATTTGCACATCTATGCAAATTAGTTTGATGTATTTTACAAGTTCTTGCACTAAAGGGCATATTTGGGGCAAGTTCAAGGACCAGTGGGGTAATTATCTCCAATACTAATATCAGCATCTACATTAACCAAGTAATTATATTTTGCCTAATATTAACATGTAATTATATATTACCTAAAGTAATGTGCAATACAATGCATTGCACGTACACAATTACTAGTAGGCACAAGAGGAGTGTTTTTTTCTTCAAAAAATTGCTTTGCCAAGTGAAAGAACTGTTCATTCCCTATAGGATTAAGCGATCGAAAGCATTTGCTACAAGAATCACCCCAAGACGAACCAGCCTAGACAGGCCCCCGATTACACACAGAAAGAAAAATGACACTAAAAAACACATAATGCAATTATGCAACCAAGTAAAATTTTCCACACATGACAACCTAATTTTTCCATGTGAAAGGTCACATGGCAAAAATTAAAATAAAGTAAATGTTTATTTACCAAATCTGCATAGCTACATGAAGAAAAGTTGCAATGCTCTAGTGAATAAAAAGTACCACATATTTTTTTAAAGAAACTAATCAAGTGTACTATACCATGGCATTGTGTGTTGTGGAAAATATATTTTTATGAAATTTTCCATGGTACCAATTTTTTTCCCAGGGTCTAGAAAATAAATTATTCTTGATAAAATACGAACAGATTTATTTCCATGGTAAGGTACGAAAAGAATAAAAATGCCATTGTTGAATTGAAAAAATTGCCATGGTGTTTAAAATATACTATTTTGCATAGACACATGTAAAATTTTGAATGATGCGTAAAAATGAAATTGACATGTAGTTTGGTGTCTAAGAATCATTGCAAAATAGTCAAAACAATTGCGATGATGACAATGGTGCAAAAAATTGCCATGGATATTTTTGTTGTAGATTTTCCATGTACCTAAAACAAGTTTTGCATAATTTTGCCACCTAGTAAAAAAGAACAAAAAATGTGGACGTGGGATTCAAACCTAGGTCTTCCGGGTGGAGGCGTGAGGCACTAGGCAGTGCGGTGGGTGGGTGTGTTTGGTTAGGAGAGTGTTCGCCCTTATGTGTTCTAGCGAACGAGTTTCAGAGCTGATGTATCTTCTCTCTCGTGCGTCAAGATATGTGCATCACATCAGATGGTCAGCGAGGCATTGGCGCCTAGCAGCGTGATTTCTGAATTTTGTTGGCTAACATTTTGCCTAGCTCTTATAGAGAGCATGTAAAGTAGATGTGATCAATATATACGCGATGTGTACTCCGAGGGTACAGGTGGATATAATATGTATCGATCATACGGAGTATCATAAAGCCATGGAGAAGTGGCGTATCTAGAGGGTGGCCAGGGTGGTCCATGGACCACCCTGAGATTTTCACATAGTCGATATATCATAAAAAATAATAAACAAATATTTTTATAAAAAATTACACTGTTGGATCATCCTGCCAATGGCGGGTCTATTGGGCAGGCTTCAATAGGCTGAAGCCTGCCCTCCAAAAGCCCAATTGTTTTTATTAGTACCATTTTTACTAAGCCCCTTAGTCATTAAGGATCGCTTAGAAATTCGGGAAAATTTCAGTTTATTTGGGAAAAACTATTAAGAGATAATGCTTAGATCCAAACTTTCGTTCAAAAATTGATATTTTTAAAAACATTCATCAATTTAATGATTAGATATTACATGCTTTAAGTAGAAATTAGGAAATTATTTAGTTTATGAACAAAAGTATTGAGAAACAATGACCATTTAACTAGACATATCTGATTTTTGATTCAAAATTATAAATTTTAAAAACATTTATAAAAGTTCAATTAAATACCACTTCATCTGATCCATAATAACTGTCGTAGTTTTAAACTACCTAATTTAAATTTTGAATGGGAGCCAGTACATGTTTTTAGTTTTAATCTGTGAAAGTCTGAGGTAATACTTTGAGCCCATCCTTCATTTTCTTACAAGATTCGCCACTGCACCCTGTCATGTTGAGCTGGATCCGCCACTGCCATAGAGATGTGTGCAAAAGAGTGGCCACAAGAAGAGAAGAGAGAGCAGCTAGGTTCAAGTCAAGTCAATGAGTGAGTTGTGTGAGAGGCATGAATGATGTATCGTTTTCTCTGTATATGTAATATATCGTTTCAGTTGAGCAATATGTATGTGTAATACCTCATGCCATGATTATCACCCAAAAAAAGATAAAAATTAAATCAAAATTTGACGCCCAATCTAGAAACACAAAAATTAAAATACTATAAAAAGTAGCTAGTTCTTGTTTTTTTTCACGCCAGCTAGTTATATTGACGGAATTCAGTCCATTAACACAATGAGCTATTTTTTCCTCAAACACATATTTCGTTTTTTTTGCGAGATAACCACATATTACCTTTGGTCCCTAAGTTCTTTAAGATAATACATATTTTTTTAAAACTGTAGCAACTTCTAAACAGAAAGAATACCGCGGGTTCTATAGGAGTAATACTGGATATCTTTTTATAGGGACAGTACTGGATATCTTCTCCATTTCTTCTGAGAGAAATATCTGCTCACCCGTCAAAATAAATAAATATCTATCTGCTCTCTAATATACAGGCCCACGCACGTAATTGATATGGCCTGGCCCAATCACAGATTTGGCGCATGTGGCTTTTCCAAGAAACTACATCCGGGGAAGCCCGGCGTTCTACAGAAATCTATATCATTTTCCCTTTTTTGGGTATCTTATTATCATTTGACTGCGTGGCGGGCTAATTACAACATTACATATAATGCAGTGACGCACACGGAAAATCTTGATTAAGAATTCATCAATTAGGAAGGAGAGCAAATCTTAATAGCTACGTGAAGAAAAGTTGCAATGCTCTAGTGAATAAAAAGTACCACATATTTTTTTAAAGAAACTAATCAAGTGTACTATACCATGGCACTGTGTGTTCTGGAAAATATATTTTTATGAAATTTTCCATGGTACCAAAAAAATAAATTTACCTGGGTCTAGAAAATAAAATATTCTTGATAAAATACAAACAGATTTATTTGGCATGGTAAATTACGAAAAGAATAAAAATACCATTGTCGAAATGAAAAAATTGCCATGGTGTGTAAAATATACTATTTGGCATAGACACATGTAAAATTCTGAATGACGCGTAAAACTAAAATTGACATGTAGTTTGGTGTCTAAGAATCATCGCAAAAAAGTCAAAACAATTGCGGTGATGACAATAGTGCAAAACATTGCCATGGTTGTTGTAGATTTGCCATGTACCTAAAATAAGTTTAGCATATTTTTGCCACCTAGTAAAAAAGAACAAAAAGGTGGACGTGGAATTCAAACCTAGGTCTCCCTGCAGGTGGAGGCGTGAGGCACTAGGCAATGTAGTGGGTGGATGTGTTTAGTTAGGAGAGTTCGCCCTTCTGTGTTCTAGCGAGCTGATGTATCTTCTCTTTCGTGCGTCAAGATCTGTGCATCATATCAGATGGACAGCGAGGCACTGGCGCCTAGCAGCGAGATTTCTGAATTTTCCTGGTTAATATTTTCCCTTGTTTTTTAGAGAGCATGGAAAGTAGATGTGATCATTATAAACATGATATATAGTCTGGGAGACCATATCGTGTACTCACAGGGTACAGGTACTCCCGAATCTAAAAACCGAATCGTAAGAAATTACACAAAAAAGAAATAGAAATGACAATGTAGATAGAATATGTATCGATCATGCCGATTAGATAAATGTTAAATCACAATTTGACGCCCAATCTAAAAACACAAAATATAAAAATGTTATAAAAAGTAGTTAGTTCTTGTTTTTTTGCATGTAGTACAGCTAGTTAAATTGACCATGAATTCAGTCCATCAACACAATGAACTATTTTTTCTTAAAACACACATTACCTTTTTTCTGCGAGATAAACACATATTACCTTTGGTCCTGAAGTTCTCCAAGATAATACATACATTTAATACTAGGATAATTTATTTTCCAAACTGTAGCAACTTCTAAATAGACGAATACTGCGGGTTCTACAAGTGTAGTACTGGATATATATTTTTTTGAGGGGTAGTACTCCATTTCTTTGGAGGGAAATATGTATCTGCTCTCTAATGTACAGGCCCATGCACGTAGTTGCTATTGCCCGGCCCAATCACAGATTTGGCGCATGTGGTTTTTCCAAGAGAGTACACCCGGAGGGGGGGGGGGGGGGGGGGAGCCCGAGTTTCTAAGAAATCTATATCGTTTTCCCTTTTTTTGCGAGTCTTGTACTCATTTTATTGCCGTGGGGGGCTAATTAAAACGTTACATATACTGCAGTGACGCCCACGGAAAATCTTGATTAAGAATTGACCGATTAGGAAGGAGAGCAATCGCTGCATGCAATCACGGACAGATCGACACCCACGCGCCAGCGCAGTGCGCAGGCGTCGTAGCCCTATATATATGACGCGCCAAATGAAACGCTCATCGAAAATCACTAGCCATCAAGACAATCGATATTCCCTCGAGCAGAATCAGAAGGTCGCTCCCATCCCATGGCGCCGCCCACAAGATCATCGGCGCCGCTGTTCCTCCTCGTCGTGGTTCTCCTCCTCGCAGCACGGTGCTCGGCCGGCGACGACTCTCCACGTACGTACCCGATCGATTGGCCCACCGCCGTCCATGTCGTTTCCTCGATCGCACATGTATATTATAGCATATATATAATGTGTGTGTGTGCGTAGTACTTGATATCTAGTAGGTCGTCGGCGGTCTGGCCGATGTTGATCTGATTTGGCGGCGCGTGTGTGCAGCGCAGGTGCAGCCTTTGGACCCCAGGTGCCAAGAGATGACGGAGATGTGCACCCCGGCGTCGTGCACCAAGCTCTGCCTCAGTATAGGGCTGGGTAAGGACCCCAACGGTGGGTTCTGCTCCTTCCATGGCATGCAGTTCTACTGCTGCTGCCCCATACCCGCCGCCGCCCCGCCCCCAAGGCTCTGATTTCAAGTTTCCCAAACGATCTTGTGGCCGGCCGGATTCCAGTATTAGGAATTCAGGATGATAGCAGGATCTTTGGCTGTTCTGGGCAAGTAATGTTTGTGCCGATCCGTGTGATCACCTACCCCGTGTCAATAAACAATTAAGAATACAAGATTCGTGTTGCATTTTCTGAAGATAAAGATGTAGGTTTCAGTTTGAAAGGGCCGGCTACTTGTCAGAAAAATGGCCTCGGTTGATTTGCCCCCTACTTCTCCGTCGCCGACAGCGCACCATAACCCCGCCGATTGAACCACATATCCCACCACCAACAATGACCGGTGTTGGGATGTCAAAAAATATTCTCATTTAAATAATCAATATTAAAAAGTTTTTTCAAAAAAAATTCTTCACAAGTTTGAAAAATGTCAACGTCTAAAATTTGAGAAAATGTCGGGATCTACCGTTGCCCTTAGCTCTTCAGACTTTGCGCTCCCTGCCAGTCAATAAACGAGATGAGGTCCAAGGGGAGGCCCCTGTTTCGGTTCCTCCTCGTTTTTGGGGGATTTTCACAGTTCATGCTAGAACATAATCACTGATAGCGCTGCCCAGTGGTACTCCACTGTACGTTTGCTCGGCAATTTACGCAGCGCAAAATACAATTTGCCGCTCACTGCAGCAAATATTCGTCAAAACGCAAACGTCAGTGTGACTGGGCCTACCTATTTTCGCCAAAAGCAATGGCTTTTCTTTTCAATTTTATTTTTATTTCGCTTTTGTTATTTGTGTACGCTTGTTCCTGTTTCGTTAAAAAAAATCTTTAAATTATAAAACTTCCAATATATTCCACATTTCCAAAATAAACTCAGTTTTTAAATCAAATTATGTTTCTTTCAAAAAAAAGTGATTTTCTACTTTGGACTATTTTTCATTTTTATAAAATTTCGTATATTCAAAAACTGTTTGAAATTTTACAAAATCATTTTCAATTTGTAAAAAATGTTCACAGTTAATTTTCAGAAGTTGTTTCTAATTTCACGAAATGAATCATAGCTTCAAATTTATTCGTTCTTTTTAAATAAAAATCCTAAAAGCAACTAAGAAATTCTGAATTATCATTTGTTTTAAAACTGAACATTTTATGAAATTCAGAATAACAATTAGTTCATCTCAGGTGCAAACAAGAATAGTGACAAGATCTCCTAAGGATCATTAAAGGATAAAATTTGTGTTTGTCGAAAACCAAGATCTTCGAAGTTTCAAAGCTTGTGCCAAGAAGGGAGCGCAGGGAGGAGCAACTAGGGGTCTGGGTGAGGCAACTGGGGGTCATCGGCCACTGCTCCCGACAGTAGGACGGAGCGCGGGGGTGGAGCAACTGGGTGTCGGGGGAGGCAAGGAATAGGAGATGGGAAAGGAGAAGAAAGGAGGAAGAGGGATGAGTGGAGGAGGGAGGGCTCGCTGGTGGCGGCGGATCGAAGCGCCATGAATGGGGAGGAGCGGGATATGGGAGAGAGAGTGGTATCACGGAGGAGCAGAGCTGCGGCAAATCCACAAGAATGACGGGGTGGAGGCAGAGATTTGGGAATAGTGCGGCTCTTGGGGGGAGGGATCTGGGTGGAAAGGATAATTCAATTCCAATGGTCAATTCTATGGTAGCCAAGTTGAACCTGGAATTCGTAAATGAAATCCACCAAATCCGCCTGAAATGATAGGTACAAAACGACGTGTAAACATTATACCACCTTTGTGAATGTGTGCGCGAGGGCTATATCTCCGTTACTGTGAAATGTAGCTTACTCGGCTTAGTTGACCGGCCCATTATACCACCTTTCTGAATGTTCTATAGACCGGCATTTGCTTATTTTAGAACCTTCCATGCAGATAATTTTACCTATTTTTCTTTGTCAGCTATCTTGATTTTTTTGTTTTTCTATTTCTTTTCCCTTTTTTATTTTATTTTTAACACATGACTACTTTTTCAAGACAAGTTTTAAATTTTTCTATACACGTGGGAACATTTTTCTCAAACATATTGAATATTTTTCAAATACTTGTTTTGAATGTATATTTCGAATAAATGTTAAATACTTTATAGTACATGTTGAACATTTTATGAATGGTAAAGAATATTTTCAAAAATTACCCTAACATTTCTTGCATTGTACATCTATATTTACAAATACATTTAAAACATGTATTCAAATACACATCGGACATTTTTTGTATGACATGAAACATTTTGTAAAACTACACAAATGTTTTTAAATTTATAAAAATATATTTAACTTTATAAAAATTATTTTTTGAAATGCATGACCATATTTTTTTGAATTGGATGGAATGAGTTTTTCAAATTAAATGAACTTTATTTTACATTGTATAGACATTTTTAGAATAATTACAAACATCGACTGAAATGATGAATTTTGTAAAACAGTATGAACATTTTCGTACAACTGTGTGAATATGTTTTTGCACCATGCTAACATTTTCTTAATGTGCAATGCATATTTTTATACTTTCAGCTAAACTGACTTTCAAAATATAAACTGAAATAAGAAAATGACACAAAAGGTCCGAAAAAAAACAAAGGAACCTAACACTACAGGCTGGTCCACGATAGGCCGTGCTTGTAGCGAGGTGTTCCGTGTTCGTTTGTCTCACAGGAAGCGAGACATAGCTATGCTCAGACTGGGTAAGCTATAAAGTAGTTGCAATCAATAGACAACGAATCGGCATAATGGCGAAAGGTGTGATATGCGAGGAGCTGTTTCGGGAGAAGAAAATGCCCTTTTCACCGATAGGGGGGCCGACGCATAGTTTTCCCTTCTGTCGGCACCCTCGGGCGCCCCCCAGCGTGTTGGTTTCGGGTTGGAACCGCCGGGACCAATTTCGATCCGAGCTCGCGAAAAAGGGCTCCTGTGGGCGCAGCTGGACTGTTTTTCTCCGCCGACGGAAAAAATGGCCGGGGGAGGGCCTCTGGGGGTGCGGCTGGAGATGCTCTTAGACCTATGGATATATCCCATTTAGAGCAACTCTAGCAGACCCCGCATCCCGCCGGCCCGCAAAACGCGTTTGCAGTTCGCACAATACCACTTTTGCGGGCCGGCGCGGGCTGCCACAGATGCAGACCCTCCAAACGGATCCGTAAAAAGTATATTCCCGGAATATGCTTTTTTACGGGTCGGCTTGTGCGGGTTCTTCTCGGGCTCCACCGCGACGACCCGCAAACAGAAAAACTTCAAATCTCACATTTGACATAGGGTTTGGCAAACAAGTTCAAATCCAAACTACATAAACAGTTTACGCACAAATAAAAGCGAAGCTCATTAAGCAAAAGAGGGCATGCAAAGGTTTGCGCCCATGTCCGGCATCTTCTTGGAGGTCGATCTTCATGTTGGAAATATGCCCTAGAGGCAATAATAAAATGGTTATTATCATATTTCCTTGTTCATGATAATCATTTATTGTTCATGCTATAATTATATTAACAAGAAACAGTAATACATGTGTGAATAAATAGATCACAATGTGTCCCTAGAAAGCCTCTAGTTAGCTAGCTCGTTGATCAATAGATGATCATGGTTTCCTGATCATGGGCATTGGATGTCATTGATAACGGGATCACATCATTGGGAGAATGATGTGATGGACAAGACCCAATCCTAAGCGTAGCACTAGATCGTATTGTTCGTATGCTAAAGCTTTTCTAATGTCAAGTATTTTTTTCCTTCGACCATGAGATTGTGCAACTCCCGGATACCGTAAGAGTGCTTTGGGTGTATCAAACGTCACAACATAACTGGGTGACTATAAAGGTGCACTACAGGTACGTCTGAAAGTGTCTGTTGGGTTGGTACGAATCGAGATCAGGATTTGCCACTCCGCGTGGCGGAGAGGTATCTCTAGGCCCACTCGGTAGAACATCATCATGAACTCAATGTGACTAAGGAGTTAGTCACACGATGACGTGCTACGGAACGAGTAAAGAGACTTACCGGTAACGAGATTGAACAAGGTATAGGTATACCGACGATCGAATCTCGGGCAAGTTCTATACCGACAGACAAAGGGAAGTGTATACGAGATTAATTGAATCCTTGACATCGTGGTTCATCCGATGAGATCATCGTGGAGCAAGTGGGAGCCACCATGGGTATCCAGACCCCGCTGATGGTTATTGGCTGGAGAGGTGTCCCGGTCATGTCTGCCTGTCTCCCGAACCCGTAGGGTCTACACACTTAAGGTTCGATGACGCTAGGGTTATAGGAAATTGTTATACGAGGTTATCGAAAGTTCTTCGGAGTCCCGGATGATATCCCGGACATCATGAGGAGCTCCAGAATGGTCCGGAGGTAACGATTGATATATAGGACGGATGGTTTTGGACACCGGAAGTGTTTCGGGCGTCGCCGGTAACGTATCGGGACCACCGGGACCACCGGAAGTGGCCCCGGGGGTCCACCGGAAGGGGGCCACGACCCCGAGAGGCTAGATGGGCCAAGTGCGGGAGGGAACCAGCCCCTAGGTGTGCTGGTGCGCCCCCCCCCCCACACTCAGCACATGGCGCAAGAAAAGGGGAGAGGGGGAACAGTAGCGCAGGCCCACCACAAGGGTGCGCCACCCCTCCTCCCCTCCTGGCCGCCGCACCTCCCCCCCCCCATCTAGGGCTGCCGCCCCTCCCAGGAGAGGGAAACCCTCAAGGGGGCGCAGCCCCTCCCTTCCCCTATATATAGTGGGCACTTTGGGCTGTTTGAGACACCAATCTTCCTCTGCCTCGGCGCAGCCCTGCTCTTCTTTCTCCTCCTCTCTGCCGGTGCTTGGCGAAGCCCTGCCGGGAGACCTCGTCTCCCCATCGACACCACGCCGTCGTGCTGCCGGAGATCTTCCCCAACCTCTCCCTCCTCCTTGCTGGATCAAGGTGCGGGAGACGTCACCGGGCTGCACGTGTGTTGAACGCGGAGGTGCCGTGGTTCGGCACTAGATCGGAATCACACCGTGATCTGAATCGCCGCGAGTACGACTCCATCAACCGCGTTCAAGCAACGCTTCCGCTTAGCGATCTTCAAAGGTATGAAGATGCACTCATCCCTCTCTCGTTGCTGGTCTCTCCATAGGAAGATCTGAATATGCGTAGGAATTTTTTTGAATTTATGCTACGTAACCCAACACTTCACTCCGCGCCATGGAGTCCATATTGAAGTTCATCGGCGCCACCGAATCCACCTCCGTCGCTTGTTCCAACTCCCGCACCGAAATCATCGACATTGGCACCATATGGAGCAGAGAAAACATCACCGGAACTGGAACACGGACCGGCCGAGGCGACCATTCTCCTCTTCAAGATCTCTCTCCTTGCCATATCATGCCATGTTTTGGTGAGGTCGTTCATGTCATTGCGGTTCATTGACATGATCTTGTTCTCCTCGGCGAGCAACAATGACGTCGATTTGGTTTCAGAGGCGTGTGCTTTTCTCTCCTCAATGGCAGCTTTGCGGAGCCCCTCTTCCTTGAGAATTTGCCATTTTTCTTGCTTCTCTTTTGCCTTCTTCTCGGCCAACTCTTTATTGATCTCCAACGACTTCAACAACATCAACTCGTTTGATTGCACCATGTCATCAATCTTCTCCCTCAAGCTCGCTGCTTCTTGCTCTCTCTTCATCTTCTCTTTAGTCTTCTTGTTGCCATCGGGCTTGTGCAAATTTCTTAGGCCATCACCATCCTCATCTTCATCCATGTTTATAAGTGAGCCTCTCTTTTGTGGGGATTCTTTGTCGATCAACTTCCACTTCTCACACTTTTAGAGCAACTCCCAACAATGCTCTAATTTGAAGAATTTGCCTTCTGAAGCTTCCATGTCCTTGTATCTATGTTGAGCAATATTGTCCTATAAAATGTGAACAAAGTGATGCAATCATTTCCCATGATACATTAAGATGATGCACAACTTGAACAAAGGAAAAAAACAAACCCACATAGTCGGACTCCACGGTGTCACTTGGAGATGCATTGCGTACTTGCTCCAAGCAAGCTGCCCAACGGCTGCACATAGGTTTGATATTCTCCCAACGCCCTTGAAGTGATCGAAATGTGCGTGCAGTCCTATGAGGATACCTTTTCATAATGGGGAAGTATTGATCTTCGATCCCTTGCCAATATCTCTTGGCGGTTTGAGAAACACCCATGCATGTATCAAGAGACACTGCACTCCATGCTTGGATCAAAGCTTGATCTTCCAAGATCGTGTAGTTCTTTGATCTTTGGCTTTTCCCACCCTTTGCTTGCGATTGCTCAAACGCTTCCGCTTCGATCTCCTCCAATTTGTCTGCAGCACCATGATCAACCACGCCGCCGTCCGTTTCATTGTAGTTAAATGGTTCGAAAGAGGCTTGATCAATGTCAACCGCGTTCGTGTCCAACATGTTCATGAACTCGGTTGTTGCATTGTTCGAACCACCGCTATAGAAAACGATAACAAGTCACGAGCTATCGAGACTAATGGCGAAAAATGAAAAGGAATCGCCAAGACCGAAGAGGCATACCTTTCGGCACTTTCGTCCAACACCTCGGCCGCGGGGGGACCGACATCGTTCAACGGCATCGCCGGAGCACGTCCTTGGGGGGGGGGTGAAGTCAGAGGTTCAATAAGGTGGCTTCCTTGTAGACGGAACCTTCCTCCGCTTTATGCCCGCGGCCTTGTCGGCCTTCTCCGCCGCCGACCGGGATCGCACTGCGGCGTTGGCGCCCGGAGCGCGAGCTGTCGCGACGGGGGCAGCCGGATTCCTGCCCTTCACGACCACGTTGCCCTGCCTCTTTCGGGAAGGCGCGGCGTGTGCTTGGGCGACGGCGGCGGGGACAACACGACCGGCGACGAGATCCGTCCGAGGGGAAGGAGCATGCGCGACCTTGACGGTGACGGGGGACAGCATGGGGTCCTCCATGGCGACGAGGAACGGCCGCGGAGGAGGAACCGGAGCTTGGGGAGGGGGGAAATGGTGGCGGAGGGTGCGGGGAGTGGGGAAAGGGCGCACGGAAATGTCCCTCCCGCCAAATCTCGCGCCGGATAGGGGTTCATCTCGGGTCGGCCTCGCAGCCCGTGAAGATAGAGGTTGGGGGAGAATATTTGCCGTGCCCCGCAAAAAAAATGCAGGCCGGGACGGGATGCGGGGTTTGATCGTGCGGAATTTCCGACCCCACCCTGCAATTTGGCGGTTATTTTACGGGCCGGGGCGAGATGCGGGGTCTGCTAGAGTTGCTCTTAGCTCAAATCAGGTGAACAGTAGAATTGGTTTTTTTTTAAATGTTGAAAAAAATCTGATTTTTTTATGATAGACTTTGACAAATATTCTAAGAGCTTGCAAAGTTTCATCATGAAATCACATTTTTAAAAGTCATGAAAATAACAGATACTTTGAATTTGCTACTTTTGAAAGCATTTTGAAACAGAAATTATTATTTTTTGTCATGACTTCCACAAATGTAATTTCGTGATGAAATTTTTCAGGCCCTAATAATATTTGTCAAAGCTTACGATAAAAAAATCAGATTTTATTAAATATTTATAAATGTTTTTTTAGTTACTCGTCTCGCGCCTTTTGTTTGTTGCGCTCTCGCATTAGTGGGTCTGTCAATTAGAGCGGTTTTGGGTTTCCGTCGGTTTTTTAATCTTTTTTATTTGTTCTTAAATTGTGCTATTAACTTTTTGTAAATACAAGCTGAACATTCTTTGTATAAAGGTTGAATATATACTAGATACACATTAAACATTTTATAAATGCACAGTGAAAATTCTCTAAATACACCACGAACATTTATAAAAATATGTGAGCATATTTTGAGTTTCAACAACGTTCTTTAAAAATTATAATAAAAAATTAGTAAACAAAAAAACAATTTTAAAATGCCTATTAACTTCTAATAAAATGTTATCTTTTAAAGAAAAACTAGCAAAGTAAATGTTTTCATATATATCTATATCTAGTGAAATTTCGGGATACAAATGAGTAAGTAAAACAAATGCCTCACTTACAGGCTAAAGAACCCGGGCATATATAATGGTTCATAAGATGGTCTTATTTTAAGTCTTGCATGTAATTTAAGGATGATAAAAAAATGTCTTACAATGGATCACCTCTTAGCCTTATCTTCAATAACTGGCTATTCTTATAAACATGATGAGACATATTGTGTTAAGAGCATGGTTAATAGTATAGCGAGCTGCTGGCTATAAGCCATTGATATGTCATATGTAGTTTATCTTATAATTAACATGTATAATAGTTGATTAAAAGAGTGCACTATTTTTTTTCTTATATGACCTATCTTTCATTCTCACAAAGTGCCTAGGAGTACGTGCTAGAGCTGATTCTTAACTAAGAGTCCTCTTACCTTCTCTCTTCTATTCTCTTTTCTCAAACTAAGCAAAAATATATTAATTTATTTCTTATAACCCGCTGACTCAGCTCTATTGTACTTGCTCTAAGAGACACCTCTTGTTCTCTCTTAAATAAGAGAAGAGAAACTTTTTTTATGAATTCTCTCTCCTCTACCTCATCATTTATTCTACATGGCACTAAGAGCATCTCCAACAGCCGCGCTAAACAAGCGTCGCGTCGTAAATTTACCCATTTTAGCGCGCGCGCAATCGGCAGAGTGTCTCCAGCGGGCGCGCAATAACCGCGCGCGCGGCATATAGAGTTGGCCGCGCGGTCCGAATCGGCATCGCGCGCTGCGTATTTTCGGCGTCCGCTTCCGCGCGCGGCACACACGAGCACTCGCGCCGCACTCTCTCCCACTGCGCCACCTTCGCCCCGCACGCTCCGGCGCCGGCGAAATGACCCGATGGACGCGCGCGCCGGCTCCCCCCTCACCCCATCCTACAGCCGCGAACCCTCCGCCGCCGCAAACCTTAGCGCTGGGAGCGTTGGCCTCGCCTCCGCCTCCGCCGGAGCTCCTCCGAGCATCAGCCTCGCACGCGGCCTCTTCATGCCGTCGCTGATGACCCCGGCGGAGGGCATTGTCGCGCCGGCGTCGGGGCCCGCCGTGATGAAGCCTAGTAAAAGAATACCCATTGAGGATTTAGATGTAGACATTAGAGATCTTGCTAGAAGGGAATACATTAATATGGGTCCTTGGCAACCAAGTAATCTTACATATGAATAGATCAATGGTAGAAGCTTTGATAACTATTGGTTCGATAATCATTGCGGCTGGTTGGAATATAGCATTGAAAAGAAATCAGCCTTATGCTTTTATTGTTTCCTGTTTAAGCAACCAAGAGCTGAAATCTATGGTATTGAAGCATTCATGAAACATGGATTCAAAAATTGGAAGGATGGACCTAAAGTTTTTAATCAATATGTTGGCAAGCATGATAGTGCTCATAATAAATGTAGGCAACATTATGAGGATTTCAAAAATCAAAGACAAAATCTGTCACATGTGTTTGATACGGGTTCTCAGAAGCAAGAACAAGAATACATAGCTCGTCTCTTCATTGTATTGAGTATTGTCAAATTCTTGATACTACAAGCTCTTGCTTTTTGTGGTCATGATGAATCTACTAGCTCAATGAATAAGGGTAACTTTAAAGAGTTGTTCAACTTGTTCGTAAAGAAAGACCCAAAGGTGGCAAACTTATTTGTGGATGTAGGAGATAACCATAAGTTGACTTCACATAAGATACAAAAGGATTTATGCAAGGCTTGTGCAAAAGAGACACCAATGTCATTATTGAGGAGATTGGACATAGTAAATGTCGTGGGTATAAATCTGACAGTAGATGTGTAGGGTACGAAAGGATGGGCAGAGCCTTAGCTACGGCGAGGTTGTATGAGTTCAGGCCCCTCTACGGTGGAGGTAAAAGCCCTACGTCTCAGTGCTCTTGGAGCTTGTTGTCAAGTGGAATATGGATTACAGTGAATTGCTAACCCCTGCACCAGTGGGGAAGGGCGGCTTATATAGAGTGCGCTGCCCTTCACAACGGTTCGGTGCACAGGGGTGGAGTAGTGGCGAATAAATGCCTACGCTATAGGTAACATATGTCTTAAATGCTAATAAAGGTACATGGAAACGTATGACTGTTGCCCTCCAAGGGGGTTACGATGCACAGAGTGGAATCCAGTCAGTAAGTTCGATACGCTCCGAATGCTCATCTCCGACTGGATGATGGAGGAATCGTCACCGACTGGATGATGGGAAGTCCTTAATTCAGTCGGAACTGACTAAGGGCCTTGTCCCTTATGAAGGGTAGCCCTTGGGTAGGACTCATAGGGCAGGCCTATGACCCTACCCTAGGGCTATATCCCCATCATTAGTCCCCGAATGGATTGGGGTAGGAACGACAAAGCGATGCTTGGAGTACGGATCCGACTGGTACGGATGCGACTTTGGCGTTGTTTGCCTCGATCCATTTTATCCTCTTTGACCAATGATCCGAGTGGATGTATTTGTGAAACGAACCGTCAGGGACCGAGTGCTTCCGTGGTATCTTTTGACGTGACCGGTCAACTGATAGCGGCGGATTTTTCGGGATCCTCAAATTTCGGCTGTCGCGCGCTCAGCGGGGATGACGACATCGTAATCGAGTAGTATCTGCCGCCTCGATTTCTGCGCCTTCATCTTCTTCACTAATATCGCAGCAACTGGTCGGGGATAAGATTTCGGGGCCACCTGCTAGTGACCCAGTCGGAACCTTATTTAAACCTCTACAGCGAGGGTTTTTCGTTGCACTCGCCTGATAGCTCGCACTTGCCCCGCTTCTCTCGCCACCTCCTGCGCATCTCAAGCTCCTCCCTTCTCCTTCTCCCTCGCGGAACTGCAGCCTCCACCATGACAAAGGGGCAGACTAGCAAGCTCGAGGCGCGGAAGAAGAAGGGGAAGGCGGCGGCTCCTACTCAGCGGCGGCAGCGAGCACTGCCGGCGGGTTGGATCCAGGGGGATTTCCTTCCCTCCACGGTGACGGAGGGGGACTTGCTGGAGTTGGTGGAGCATGGCATGATCGTGCACAAGACGTGGAGGTTGCCGGCGGAGGGCGAGACCGAGCCGGCGCCCCGGGAGGGGGAGCGCGTCTTGCTGCTCAGCCACGTGCACCGAGGCTTCTCTCTGCCTCCTCACCCCTTCTTCAAAGGTATAATGAACCACTTCGGGGCGCAGCTCCACCATTTTCCTCTCAACGCAATAGCTCATCTATGTGCCTTCGTCGTGCTGTGCGAGTGTTTCATCGGTTGTCCTCCCCATTGGGGGCTTTTCAAGCACATCTTCTCTGGTAGATCTCAAACCATCAAAAGACTTAACCAGTCGGATGACAAAACTCACCTCCTCCAGCTCTGCGGAGGCTTAGGCTTCCAAAAGAAAAGTAAAAGTAGCTATCCCGCTCTTCAATTGTCTGAATCTGTTAGGAACTGGCAGTCGACATGGTTCTACTGCCAGGACGTTGCTTGCCTGAATGCCGCAACTGGACTGCCTCCTTTTAGCTTAGACCGACCGGCTCCGCCTAGGCAGCTTGCGCTCACGAAGACGGAGAAGATCCAGATCCAGCCTCTGGTCGATGCGCTTGTAGAGGTCGTCCGAAGGGGAGTCACCGGCATAGATTTGCTGGAGGTTTTTCTGGGTCGGCGTATCCAGCCTCTGCAAGCTCGGCACCACGCCATGTGGCACTACACGGGGCCCGAGGACTCCACTCGGATTAACCCCGAGTGCGTGACCGGGGAGCTGGTGGCGTCGTGGGTCCTCAACATCACAGACGCCTGTGATAACCCTAGAGGAGCCCGGCGAGTGAAGCCCTTCCGCGCGGACAACCCTCCTTCGAATTAGGTGAGTATAACTTGTCGAGTGCACACAATTGTCTTAGATTTATCGCTTTCTTGAATCACTGTCTGACCTCTGATGTTGTCGACTGTATCCCGTGCAGGCGTGGGCCAACTGGTTTTCTCTTGTCTCGAACGGGAATCCGGCCGAGGAAGAGGAAGGTAGCCAGGAGGGCAGCGTGGAGAGCGTCGAGTACGTCTCCGACAGTGGGGAGACGGAGGAGGAGTCCGAAGAAGAAGAGGAAGAAGATGAGGAACATAAATCGCCACCCTCACCGCCAGAGCCTCGAACTAAACGCCGTCACGAACCTGTGGCTCCGTCGGCTCCTCCAGCAGCCTCGAGTGCCCCGCCAGCTACTCCTGTGGTTCCGAGCGCCTTGCCAGCCGCTCCCGTGGTCCCAAGTGCTCGGAGCACGAAGAGGACCAGGGACTCTGCTGCTGAGTCCGCAGGCCAGCCCTCTAAGGTGGCCAAACCGAGTGGATCTAAGCCTCGGAAGGCTTTGCCGCGGATGAGGGTCACAGTTCCCGTCACCTCAACGTAAGTGCATTGTTCTTCTATCTTCTTCCAGTATTTGATTGAACTCATGCTTATTGGTCGAATGAATTTTACTCGACAGAGCTGCCACCTCCGCCACCTCTCCGCCACGCCAGGGGGACGATCCCATGGACATGGACAATGTTGTCACATCCCAGCCAGGTGCGTCGTGGCGATTCCGAGAGCTTACATTATTGCATCACGAATTCTGTCTTTGGTATTGCCTTTTTCTGTGGTCTCACGCCGTTCGATCGGGTTTCCCTCAGAGGTGATTTATGTGGAGGAGGGTGACCAGAGGAGGTCCGAGCAAGCTGCGGTGCCTGTCCTTGAGGTTGTTCCGCCGGTTACTATTCTCGCTATGGACGCACCGCCAACTGAGACGATGTCGTCGACTGAAACGGCGCTTATCGCTGCTGAACCGACTGGAGCAGGACTTGGGATGCCCAAGGAGTCTCCTATGATGCCAGGTTCGTCGACTGTCCAATACGACGTCCAGCGCCTCCCGGAAGATCAGGTGGGAGCTGCCAAGGGGGCCATGGTGCAGGCGGAGTTGATGGCGGGAGATGCCAAGAGAGCGTACGACTCCATCGCGTCTGTGTACAAGCGAAGCTTGGAACTCCGGGACGATATCCGAGTAAGTGGGCTAGTAAGTATTTACTTTCCTCTTGTAATCCACTGGGTGTTTAAGCAATGTACTCGGATACAGTATGATTATTTTGCAGTGGGTTCACTCTTAGTGAACCCAGTGGGTGTAGTCCCCGAGACTTCTGTCGAGTGCTTGCACCGGCAGTTGTCTTTATATACATTTTCTTTAACTTGATTAGATCAAAACTAATCTGTTCGAATGTTACCGGTGGGGGCACTCCGAGTGCACCTACTGGATGAGTCCCCGAGGGTAACTTTACTCAGGTCGGGTAGTAGTAACCTCATAGGCTTGTTTTTGTTGTTATGTATCTCAATAGGGCGAACCTGTTTGAGCTTCATGCCAGTGGGGTCACTCTTAGTGAACCCACTGGGTGTAGTCCCCGAGACCGCTGTCGACTGCTTGCGTCGGCAAGGGTCTGAAGAACTTCGAGTTTTTATTGTTGTCCTTGTTGAATTTGTCTGATCGTCTCTTGGCGCTGACTTGCAGAAAACTTGCGAGATGGGATCAACATACGAGACTCTGAAGGCTGAAAAGATTCAGTTTGCAGCGGAACTGGATGCAGCAATGCTTGCGTTGGCTGGTCTGAAGGGTGTTGTGGCTGAATGAGAGAAGTCCTTGGAGGAGTCCCGTGAGGCAAACAAGGCATTGGCGGCCGAAGTGGAGAAAATGGGGAAACAAAGGACCGAGCTGATGGGACAGATGCAGGTGTTGAACAGGCGGTGCATAGCACAGGAGAATTACGTCAGTGACTGGGCAAGGAAGATGATTGCGCTTCTCGGTGGTAAATTCTGTTTTTTCCGAGTGCTTCTTGACTGTGTATTTCACCCTGTGCTTATTTTTTGCTCGTCCTGTCTTTGCAGATTCTTGCATGGATTCTGAGGCTGAGGCAGCTGACGTTGAGCGGTCGGTTCTTCCGAACGTTCCATTCGGCGAGGACGCCAATCGAGACCTGCTCCGAGCGCACATTCGCCTGGGCAAAGTGGGACCTTTCATCGGTCGACTGAGAGAGGTCGTCGGCCGAATCGACAAGGATCTTTGGCCTGAAGACGAGTCTCGGCAAGAGATGGAAGGTTTGATGACTCGGCTGGAGGAGGTCCCGAACCGAGTGCAGGCGTGGAAGAAGTCTGCGGCTCGCTGTGGTGCGTACGTGGCTCTGTCGCTGGTCCGAGTGCACTGCAAGGAGGCTCGTGAAGAGAAGCTGAAGGCGTTGCAAGTTGTCAACACCAAAAAGCTTCGATTCGAAGATTTCATGGAGACCTTCCTTGAGAGCACCACTCGCATCTGAGACGGGATCGACCTCGACACTTTCGTGGAGCCTGCCAGTCCCAGTGCCAGTCCTGACGACGTTTAAGAAAACTTTTACCTCGGTATGCCGAGTGTTAGCTGTATGAAACTTTGGCCACTGCTGTTGGCCGTCACATTCGTGGTTCGGTGTGGATAAGCTTGATCTACACCGAACCAAATATCTTTAGACGAACTTTGAATTTGAATCGAATCTTTTGCTCTTCCTTTGCCAAAGAGTTGTTGACACGATTTTTGCTCGTGGTTTTTGTTTAGCGTTTCTTGGTGAAGCCAATGGAAAACATGCGGAGCATGTAATTTTCAGTTGTCTTCACATCTGCATGAGCCTCACTGAGGGTCTGCTGAGTCTCCGAGTGGATCAGTAGGATACACTCGAAGGCAATCGTGTACTTAGGCGATTCGTGATCGCGGCTAAGTCTTCGAGTGCAACTGTAAGGTCGTACTCGGAGCGAGTTGTTACTCATGTAATTGTCAGTTGTCTTGACATCTACATGAGCCTCAATGAGGTTTTGCTACTCATGTAATTGTCAGTTGTCTTGACATCTACATGAGTCTCAATGAGGGTCTGCTAAGCCTCCGAGTGGATCTGTGAGATACACTCGAAGGAAGCTTTCTATTTAGGCGATTCTTGATCGCAGACAAGTCTCCGAGTACGACGTTTTAATGCACATTCGGAGAAAGTTAGTACTTAGGCGATTCTGGATCGCGTCTAAGTCTCCGAGTGCGACGGTAAGTGTACACTCGGAGAAAGTTTGTACTTAGGCGATTCGTGATCGCAGCTAAGTCTTGAGTGCGACGTTAAGTGCCCACTCGGAGAAAGTTAATACTTAGGCGATTCTTGATCGCAGCTAAGTCCCCGAGTGCGACGTTAAGTGCACACTCGGAGAAAGTTAATACTTAGGCGATTCTGGATCGCAGCTAAGTCCCCGAGTGCGACGGTTAGTGCACACTCGGAGAAAATTTGTACTTAGGCGATTCTGGATCGCAGCTAAGTCCCCGAGTGCGACGTTAAGTGCACACTCGGAGAAAGTTTGTACTTAGGCGATTCTTGATCGCAGCTAAGTCCCCGAGTGCGATGTTTAGTGCACACTCGGAGAAAGTTTGTACTTAGGCGATTCTTGATCGCAGCTAAGTCCCCGAGTGCGACGTTTAGTGCACACTCGGAGAAAGTTAGTACTTAGGCGACTCTCGTTCGCAGCTAAGTTTTTTTTTGAGATCGGAGTCTGCGACCGCGAAGGAATTTTGAATCTGCAAAAACTCAATCTGCTTTGTATTACTTCACCGATACTTGTTCTTTACATTGCTTCAGTCGATGGTCACGTGTAGAAGCGCTTCAGGAGATCTCCGTTCCATGCTCGCGGCTCGTCCGTTTCCCTGTCGATGTTGTAGAGTCGATATGCTCCGTTGTTCAGCACCTTGGAGATGATGAAGGGTCCTTCCCATGCGGGAGCCAACTTGTGAGGTCTCTGCTGATCCACTCGGAGTACCAGGTCGCCTGCTTGGAACGTACGACTCCTGAAGTGTCGCGCGTGAAAGCGCCGCAGATCTTGTTGGTAAATGGTTGAGCGTGTCAGTGCCATCTCACGCTCCTCCTCTAGAAGATCCACTCCGTCTTGCCTTGCTTGCTCTGCTTCAGCTTCGGAGAAGAGTTCAACTCGTGGAGCGTTGTGAAGCAAGTCACTCGGAAGGACTGCCTTTGCTCCATAAACGAGGAAGAACGGGAATCGCCCTGTAGATCTATTTGGGGTTGTGCGGAGACCCCAAAGTACCGAAGATAGCTCGGTGACCCATGCGCCAGCGGCATGTCCCACTTCTCGCAGGAGTCGAGGCTTCAAACCTTGCAGAATAAGTCCATTCGCCCGCTCTGCTTGCCCGTTTGTTTGGTGATGCGCCACAGATGCAAAATCCACTCGGATACCTTGGCCTGTACAGAAACCTTTGAATCTGTCCGAGTCAAAGTTTGTTTCGTTGTCAGTGATTATGCTGTGAGGTACCCCGAATCTGGAGATGATGTCCTTGACAAACTTGATGGCCGTAAGGGCGTTGAGCTTCTTCATGGGTTTGGCTTGATCCACTTTGTGAACTTGTCGACTGCCACCAACAGATGTGTGAATCCCCATTGGCCTGTCCTGAATGGACCGACTGTATCTAATCCCCCTACTGCAAACGGCCAAACAAGAGGGATTGTCTTCAATGCAGATGTTGGCTTGTGGGACTTGTTGGAGTAGAACTGACAGCCTTCACACCGGTCGACCATATCTTTCGCCATTTCATTCGCCTGCAGCCAGAAGAAGCCAGCTCTGAATGCTTTGGCGACGATTGCCCTCGAGGAGGCATGATGACCGCAGGTTCCCGAGTGAATTTCTTCCAGGATTAACTGTCCCTCCTCAGGGGAGATGCATCATTGAAGGACGCGTGAAACGCTTTCCTTGTACAACTGGCCATCAATGACAGTGAACAACTTTGACCTGCGGACGATCTGTCTGGCTTGGACTTCGTCTTCTGGTAATTCTTGCCTCGGGATGTATGCAACGATCGACACAGTCCAATCGGGGATGACAACAAGAATCTCCGTGATCAAATCAACCACAGCAGGTACTTCGACTTTAGTCGGATCTGTCGAGCTCTTTGGTTGTACTGGTTCCTCTGTGAAAGGATCTTCTTTAACTGAGGGAAGGTGGAGGTGCTCGAGGCAGACGTCACTCGGGACTGGTCTCCGAGTGGATCCGAGTTTTGCCAACTCATCAGCTGCTTGGTTTTTCAGTCGCGGAACATGGTGGAGTTCTAGACCTTCAAACTTTTTCTCGAGCTTCCTCACTGCATTGCAGTATGTGGTCATGGTGGGGTTCCTGACGTCCCACTCCTTCATCACTTGATTAACCACCAAATCCGAATCGCCATAGACCATCAGGCGACGGACGCCGAGTGTGATGGCCATGCGCAGTCCATAAAGAAGAGCTTCATACTCTGCCTCGTTGTTGGAGGAATCAAAGTGTATCTGCAACACATACTTGAGTTTGTCACCCTTTGGCGATATGATCACAACGCCAGCGCCGGAGCCATTCAACATCTTGGACCCATCGAAGAACATTGTCCAATGAGCCGAGTAGATGTGGGTCGGTTGCTGTTGTTCTACCCATTCTGCTATGAAGTCAGCCAGAGCTTGAGACTTTATAGCTTTCTTGGCCTCGAACTTGATGTCGCAGTACAACATCTCCATTGCCCACTTCGCCACTCGGCCCGATGCGTCCCGATTGTGGAGGATTTCCGACAACGGAGCATCAAAAACGACAGACACCGAGTGGTCTTGAAAATAATGAGCCACCTTCTTCGCAGTCATGTAAATCCCGTAGATAAGTTTTTGATAGTGGGGATACCTCTGCTTGGAAGGAGTCAGGACTTCGGAGACATAATACACTGACCGCTGAACCTTGTA
Source organism: Hordeum vulgare subsp. vulgare (assembly GCF_904849725.1). Taxonomy (NCBI): domain Eukaryota; kingdom Viridiplantae; phylum Streptophyta; class Magnoliopsida; order Poales; family Poaceae; genus Hordeum; species Hordeum vulgare. The sequence continues at coordinate 550,407,015 of NC_058523.1, forward strand.
TGATTTGCCTTCTTCTTCCCGTTCGACTGTGAGAACAGTGCTGACGACTTGAATTTGTAGCCGCGATGTACAGAAGAAGGGGCTCTTTACTGAGCGGAGAAGTAAGAACCGGCTGGGTGGATAGTAGGACTTTGAGGTCGTCGAATGCGACTTGGGCTTCGTCTGTCCACTCGAAAGTATCTGATTTCTTCATGAGTCGGTACAAAGGAAGCGCCTTCTCGCCGAGTCGACTGATAAACCTGCTCAAAGCCGCTAGGCAACCTGTGAGCCTTTGAATATCATGTATTCTGACCGGCCGCTCCATTCGGACGATGGTCCCGATCTTTTTGGGGTTGACATCGATCCCTCGTTCGGAAACGAAGAAACCGAGTAACTTTCCGCTGGGAACGCCGAATGAACACTTGGCTGGGTTGAGCTTGATATCGTACCTACGAAGGTTGGCGAATGTTTCTGCCAAGTCAGTCAGCAGGTCGGAACCTTTGCGTGACTTGACTACGATATCATCCATATACGCCTCCACATTCCGACCGATCTGGTCGAGGAGGCATTTTTGGATCATGCGCATAAAGGTTGCTCCTGCATTCTTCAAAACAAATGGCATAGTGATGTAGCAGAAGCACCCGAATGGGGTGATGAAGGTTGTGTTTAATTCATCGGGGCCATACAGACGGATCTGATGATAGCCCGAGTAGGCATCAAGAAATGACAAACGCTCGCAACCCGTAGTCGAATCAACAATTTGATCGATGCGGGGGAGCGGAAAATGGTCTTTCGGGCAGACCTTATTGAGATGCTTGAAGTCGATGCACATTCGGAGCGACTTGTCCTTCTTGGGCACCATGACAACATTGGCGAGCCACTCGGAGTGGCGTACCTCGCGAATGAAGTTGGTTGCCAAAAGCTTGGTCACCTCTTCTCCGATTGCCTTCCTCTTGTGCGCGGCGGACCGACGCAGGCGTTCTCGGACAGGCCGAGCGGCGGGATCCACATGCAGTCGGTGCTCAGCCAACTCCCTGGGTACACCTGGAATGTCAGCGGGCTTCCATGCGAAGATGTCCCAGTTCTCACGGAGGAATTGGATGATCTCGGCTTACTATTTAGGATCGAGGGTGGTGGAGATGTTTGTCAGGGCAGCGGTGTCGTCCGTCGGGTGGATGCTGACCTTCTTCGTCTCTCCCGCCGACTAGAATGCGGACTCCAAAGCTGGCTTCTTCGAACGCATCAAGTCTGCGAGGTCGATTGTCTTCTTGTACTCGTCAAGCTCGAGGACAGCCATCTGCTGATCAGCGATCCTCGATCCCTGTTGCAGACACTCCTCGGCCCGCTGCCGATTGCCTGTGATAGTGATCACACCTTTCGGGCCTGGCATCTTCAGCTTCAGGTACACGTAACATGGACGGGCCATGAAACGCGCATATGCCGGGCGGCCCAGAATTGCATGGTACGCACTCTGGAAGTCCACCACCTCGAACGTCAGCTTTTCCTTGCGGAAGTTCTTGTCGGAGCCGAAGACGACGTCCAACGCGATCTGGCCGAGTGACTTGGCCTTTCGTCCTGGGACGACTCCATGGAACTGCATGCTGCTCTCGCTAAGTTTGGACATCGGAATGCCCATCCCCTTGAGAGTGTCATCATACATGATGTTCAAACCACTGCCGCCGTCCATGAGGACTTTGCGCAGTCAGACTCCTTCCACCACCGGGTCGACGACTAGAGCCTGCCTCCCTGGGGTGGGTACGTGTGCTGGATGATCCGACTGGTCAAAGGTGATCGCAGTCTGAGACCATTTGAGGAACGTGGGGTTGGTCGGTGTGGCCATGTTCACCTCCCTGTTCACCAGCTTCAGCCGACTCTTGCTCTCAACTTCAGCAAAAATCATCAGTGTTGCATGGACTTGGGGGAACGGATCCTCCTTGTCCTCCTCATCCTGTTCATTGCCCTTTTCACTCGGTTGCCCTTCGCCGAACCCCTGGATCAGGAGGCGACATTGCCGAGTGGTATGCTTCGGATATATGGCGTTGCCCTCTTCATCCATCTTCGTGTGAATCGGACATGGCTGGTCCAGAATGGGGTTTCCGAACTGCTTCTTCTTGGGGGTGAACTGATCCTTCCCCTTGCCCTTCAACTTGGCATTGGTAACAGATGCGGCCTCTGCCTGTGGAGTGGACGGAGCTTTCTGCTTCTGCTTCCGAGTGTTGTTCCCATCTCCATCGGCGACTGCTTTGTGCTTGCCGCTACGAATGCGGTCCTCTTCTTCGCCATTTGCATAGCGTGCCGCTATCTCCATCATTTTACTCATGGAGATGTCGCCTGTTCGACCGAACTTCAGGTACAGATCTATGTACCGCACGCCTGCCTTGAAGGCGCAGACTGCTTGGTGCTTTGTGACGTTCTCCACCGTGTGGTAGAGAGTCGTCCAACGCTGAATGAAATCGTGCAGGGGCTCATTCTGCTTCTGGACACAGTGCTGGAGCTCCACGAGGCCAGCAGGGCGTTTGCACGTCCCTTCGAAGGTCCTGATGAAGACTCGGGCCAGATCTGCCCAGCTGTAGATGCTTGAGGGGGCCAACTGGTTCAGCCACGCTCGTGCCGAGCCGTCGAGCATTAGAGGGAGGTGTTTCATGGCGACGTGGTCGTCCCCTCCTCCGATCTGTACTGCCACTCGGTAGTCGTCCAGCCACGTTTCTGTCTTGGATTCTCCTATAAACTTGCTGATCCCCGTCGCCAATCGGAAGTTGGGAGGGATGTCAGCCGAACGGATGGCTCGACTGAAACACTCGGGACCAGAGACGATGGTCCTGCTTCCACTTGGACGGTCCATATCGTGACCATCGCGGTAGGCTCGGCCCCTGTCGACCCTCCTCTGGGCGATATGCCCTCTCGTGTCGGGCCTCGGATCATAAGTGTCACCGACTGAACGCCGATCATCATGATGTCGGGGCCCGTAGGGCCCACCCCGCGGAGGGGTGCGTGAGCGGCGACGATCTTCGGGATTCATGGAACGGCTGCCTCCCCTGTGCCGCTGATGAGAACCGGGGCTGTGAACTGACCGATGCGTGTTCGCATGAACAGAACTATTGTGGATCCTGTTGTGCGACAGGGAGACCGCCGAATTTTGCTCCTGCGCCGTGTGCAGCAGGGCGCTGATTTGCTCGATCCCCCTGTCAGCCTCTGAATCAGTCGGCTGGAGGGAATCGGCTATCTTGGCGGCGGCAGCCAGGTTGAGGACGGGTGTGCGGAACACCTCCACGTTGCTCCGCCGAGTGTGCCGACTGGCAGAACGGCGGGGCTGACGGCGAGCGCCAGATGTCTCGCCAACCTCGTGCTCGTTCCGGCCAGTTTGGCGGGGACTTTCATGGGAGTTGGCCATGTGCACTTCAGCTGCAGGCCCGCGACCCAAGTACTCGGAAGGAAACTCAGTCGGAACTGAGTCCGAGCGGTGGGACGGCGACGCAACCACAACCGACTCCAGGACAGCCACTTGTGAGGACGAGTTCTGGCGGGCCTGGGCGTGTTGCACCCAACGTTGGAGCCGCGGACGGCGAGACCGCTTGTTGCGCCGCGTGACAGCGGCGTAGGTCGACACCGGAGCCAATTGCTGGAGAAGAAGAATACCGCGGGCGCCGGCACGGAAGTGCGTAGCCCCGCGACTGGGGAGCGCCTCGACGTCGAGAGGGGCGTCCCGAAGCCATGCCGAATCATCGACGATGAAGGAGAGAGCGTCGAAGAGGATCTCGTGACCCATGCTCAAATCTCCACCGGATGACATGATGAAAAAATGTAGTCGCAAACTCGCCGGAAGTCGCTTAGACGCCTGCCCCACGGTGGGCGCCAACTGTCGTGGGTATAAGTCTGACAATAGATGTGTAGGGTACGAAAGGATGGGCACAGCCTTAGCTACGGCGAGGTTGTTTGAGTTCAGGCCCCTCTACGATGGAGGTAAAAGCCGTACGTCTCAGTGCTCTTGGAGCTTGTTGTCGAGTGGAATATGGATTACAGTGAATTGCTAACCCCTGCACCAGTGGGGAAGGGCGGCTTATATAGAGTGCGCTGCCCTTCACAACGGTTCGGTGCACAGGGGTGGAGTAGTGGCGAATAAATGCCTACGTTACAGGTAACGTATGTCTTAAATGCTAATAAAGGTACATGAAAACGTATGACCGTTGCCCTCCAGGGGGGTTACGATGCACAGAGTGGAATCCAGTCGGTAAGTTCGATACGCTCCGAATGCTCATCTCCGACTGGATGATGGAGGAATCGTCACCGACTGGATGATGGGAAGTCCTTAATTCAGTCGGAACTGACTAAGGGCCTTGTCCCTTATGAAGGGTAGCCCTTGGGTAGGACCCATAGGGCAGGCCTATGACCCTACCCTAGGGCTATATCCCCATTAGTAAATTTGCATTACTTGTCGATGAATCCAGAGATGCATCGATGAAGGAGCAAATGGCTATGTGTTTGAGATGAGTACCTTTGCTCGTATTGTATGTGTGTGTTCTTACAGTTTTTAAATATTAATCCTCCTCCTTAGTGTATTGTAGGTATCTGGGCAAACGAGATTCATGGAAATTGAGCATGTTCCTCACACAAGAGCAACTTCACTGAAGGCAGCTTTGGATGGTATGTTTGGCAATCTTGGCTTATCTATGTCTAATTTGAGAGGACAGGGTTATGATGCCAACTGTTTATCCCATAAATTACAATTAATGGATGTTGCTACTGCCAAGTGTTGTCCATCACTAAGTTTTTTTTTAGTACACAAGCATGGTTGTAACATTGTTAATGCTTCTTGTAAAAGACATGATCACTTAGCCCAAGAGCAACGTGATGAAATAATGCGCCAAATAGAGGTTGGGGAACTTCTTGAGGGAAGAGGGAAAAACCAATTAACTAACCTTGTAAGACCTGATGATACATGATGGGGATCACATCATAAAACATTGTCTCGTCTTATTGAGATGTGGAAACCAGTTCTAAAGGTGTTAGAAAATTTACACAATGATGCAGATAATGTTGCCCAAAGAACCACAACCGCGTGGTTGATAAAGAACATGGAGTGTTTCTAATTTTTTCTCACATTGCATCTTATGATTAGATTATTGGGCAAGACTAACAATCTGTCACAGTGCTTGCAAATGAAAAATCAGCATATTGCACGTGTTGTTGGATTGATTAAAATCACCTTCGAGGATATTCAAGAGATAAGGCAAAATGGTTGGGATGAGCTCTTTAAAGAGGTAGCAGACTTCTGTGTCAAATATAACAATGTAGTACCAAATATGGAAGATAAAAAAAGTGCTAATGGTCATTCAAGGACTTGGGGTGGACAATTGGTAACTTACATCCATCACTTCAAAACTGAAATATTCAATGTGTTGCATGATCAACTTATTGTGGAGTTAAATAAATGCTTAGTTGAAAGGTCTACTCAATTGCTAAGATGCATTGCTTGTCTTGATCCCAAGAATTCGTCGGTCGATTATAGTGAAGACAAGCTAGTAGATCTTGCTAATATCTATGCCGACGACTTCTGTACATATGTTACTTTTGTCCTTAGAAACCAACTAGACTCGTTGATTTTGGAAGCAAGAGCTGATCCACATTTGATGAATTGCAATGATCTTGGTCATCTTGCCATTAATATGGTTACAACTGATATGCGCACCACATTTTCATTGGTTTATCGCCTTGTTGAGTTGGCATTGATTTTACATCTTCAACCGCAACAGTGGAGAGAGCATTATCTGCAATGAGCATTATCAAGACTGGACTCAGAAACAAAAAATGGGTGATGATTGGATGAATCATAGAATGGTATGTTACATTGTGCGAGATATAGTTGTTAGTACTGAAGAATCTAGGAAATTTAGGCGATTTCAAGGTTATCGCATACGTAAAGGCGTTTTGCCTCGTCCTAGACATAAGTTGTCACATTTTACATCTATTGTTAACTAGTTTTACCTACTATATTATGCATTGATATGCATTTAAAAAATGTGATTGAAGGTTTAGCTTCTTCTGCTATTGAAGATGTAGTCATGGGAGGTTCAAATCAACCAATCCTTTGATTTGGTATCAAACATTTGTATCATCTATCCATGTTACATATTGTATTTTAATTCTTTTTAAAAAATATATTGTATTTTAATTTGTCTTGCTTTATTAGTTGACCAAGCATCGAACAAATGCTGCCATTAAATATTATGTTTGAATTTTTATTAGTTATGCAACATAGATTCACTTTCGCGTGGCTTGATACTAAAGTTTTTTCTGGATAGTTTTTAGCCCTTAGTTTCTCACGGGCGTCAGCCAATCCTGGGTCCGCCAACTGATAAGAGGTACATTTCTTTGGTAGAATGAATTCTCAGATAATCGATAGCTATTAAAGACGTGAGCCACTGCCTTATATAGCTCAGATGGTAACGATGAAATGATAGAGTAAGGCAATTGACTGCAACAGTAAAGATAATTAACGGTACAGCGAGTAGGCGAGCTCTGCGAGCCGTTAGATGGTTGATCATGCCTTGAATCTGCACCGCGCATTAACTAAAGTAAATAGACACGTGCATCCGAATGTTCATGCCCGACACCTTGGTCAACAATAGTGGGTTCAGGTTCAGTGTCGTACCAAGCTTAACCAGGCCAAGAACAGCCATGGAGACCTCATTGTTCTCTGACGCGCCACTGGGGGTACCAGAGCACAGCTGGAGCAAAGCACAAAGCAGTGTCTACTGAGAACGGTGGTAGCAGGTGGAAATATTCGTATTGTGATACACAAAGAAGGCCGAGATCTGCTGAGAGCAGACGTTTGGAGGCCGAGTTCTATGGAGTTTGAAATTTTTGAAAAATTCAAATTTAGAATTTTTTGGTTTTAAAAAATCCCAAGTTCTGTCCGTGCAGTGTCGGCTACGGGGTTGGCGTTCTCGCGTCGACGTGGTGTTCCTTTGTGCGGCCGCTCGGGCCGGTGCGGCGGCTCCCTCATCCCAGCCCAGGGATGGGCTGGTCGGGTCCTGCCAGATCTGGTCCCGCAGGTGGCGGCACCGATTTGAGGACTTCGGACCATGACTATGGGCCGTGGTCGGCGGAAGCTACGTGAGGTGCTATGCGGGGTTGTCCAGGAGCGGAAAGGAGCTCTTTTCATCTCGTTTCTTCGGTGGACTGTGATCGGCGACTTGGCTGGGTTTGGGGCAGCGAGATCTGGGATGCCGGGACGGCGACCCTAGAAGGAGTACTGCGCAGTCGAATCTTCGGCGAGCGACGCTGCGGTGGTGGTGGCGTTTCTCCTTGGCTGTGTGGGCAGCAAGGAGCGAGGCAGTGGGGTTCCTCGCGGTAACATTGCTTCAGCGATGGACTCGTTCAGATCATGATGTAGAGGCCTGATTAGGTGACGGCCGACGTGGACTGTGGTACTTTGGCGCGAGGGAGTCTTCGGGTGAAAGCTCAACGCTCCGGCGTCGACGATGGTAATGCCCGTGGGTGTCGTGTCCCTCTTGAGGGCATCGTCGTGGAGCCTAGGTGCCTTCCGGTTACGTTTCTTCGACATCGGCAGCTGATACGTCAATTTTGCATCATGCTTTTTTGTTGATATTTATCGCTTTATGGGATGTTATTACACTTTACGGTACAATACTTATGCATTTTCTCTCTTATTTTGCAAGGTTTACATGAAGAGGGAGAATGCCGGCAACTGAAATTCTGGCCTGAAAAAGGAGCAAGTTTGAGATACCTATTATGCGCAACTCCAAAAGCCGTGAAAATCAACGAGGAATTATTTTGGAATTTATAAAAAATACTGGACGGAAGAAGTACCACAGTGGAGCCACCAGGAGGCCACAAGCCTGCTAGGCGCGGCCTACCCCCCTGGCCGCGCCTAGGGGGCTTGTGGGCTCCTTGTTGGCCCTCTGGCTCCCCTCTTTTGCTATAAGGAGGGTTTCGTTTCAGAAAAAATGAAGAGGAGGCTTTCGGGAGGAATCGCCGCCGCCACGAGGCGGAACTTGAGCAGAACCAATCTAGAGCTCCAGCAGGGCCGTCCTGCCGGGGAAACTTCCCTCCCGGAGGGGGAAATCGTCGCCATCGTCATTACCAACACTCCTCTCATCGGAGGGGACTCATCACCATCAACATCTTCATCAGCACCATCTCATCTCCAAACCCTAGTTCATCTCTTGTGACCAATCTCCGTCTCGCGACTCCGATTGGTACGTGTAAGGTTGCTAGTGGTGTTAATTACTCTTTGTAGTTGATGCTAGTTGGATTACTCGGTGGAAGATTATATGTTCAGATCCTTGATGCTATTCAATACCTCTCTGGTCATTAATATAATTATGCTTTATGAGTAGTCACTTTTGTTCCTCAGGACATGTGATAAGTTATGCTATAAGTAGTCATGTGAATTTGGTATTCGTTCGATATTTTGATGCGTTGTATGTTGTTTTTCCTCTAGTGGTCTTATGTGAACGTCGACTACATAACACTTCACCATTATTTGGGCCTAGAGGAAGGCATTGGAAAGTAATTAGATGATGGGTTGCTAGAGTGACAGAAGCTTAAACCCTAGTTTATGCGTTGCTTCATAAGGGGCTGATTTGGATCCACTAGTTTAATGCTATGGTTAGACTTTGTCTTAATTCTTCTTTCGTAGTTGTGGATGCTTGCAAGAGGGGTTAATCATAAGTGGGATGTCTGCCCAAGTAAGGGCATCACCCAAGCACCGGTCTACCCACATATCAAATTATCAAAGTAGCGAACGCGGATCATATAAACATCATGAAAACTAGCTTGACAGAAATTCTCATGTGTCCTCTGGAGCGCTTTACCTCCTATAAGAGTTTGTCGAGGCTTGTCCCTTGCTACAAAAAGGATTGGGCCATCTTGATGCACCTTTGTTACTATTGTTACTTGCTACTTGCTACGAATCATCTTATCACACAACTATCCATTATCGATAATTTCAGTGCTTGCAGAGAATACCTTGCTGAAAACCACTTGCCAGATCCTTCTGCTCCTCGTTGGGTTCGACACTCTTACTTATCGAAAGGACTACGATAGATCCCCTACACTTGTGGGTCATCAGCGGCGAGCTCGGATCCTATCTTGAAGCTCCTTCGGCTCTGGCTTGAGGCGGTCTTGTGGCCTTCCTATTTTTTACACATGACGTCGTGGGCATCACACTCGGGCCGTGTTGTCCGCGGGCAGGGTTGCCTCTCCAGCGACAACTTGGTATGTGTGCTGCATCAACGTCCGGTGGTTTCTCCTGGAGGCACGGTCTCTCTTCTAGTTAGTAGCCTCGGGTGTGTCTTCATGGAGTTTGGGCACTCTTATAATCTTGTTTTATCTTTGGTCTTCTTTGTAAGAGGTTTCCCTCATCATCATTTTGTATCGGTTCGGTCGTGTTGTTTTATATATAAAGCGGGGTGAAAGTCTTTTTCGGTAAAAAATCTGAAAAAATATGCAAGTAAAGAAGGGTATTATGTGTGTATGTGTAAAGTTTTAGGATGAAATTCATTGAAATATGATCTGCATAAAAAGGTAAATTCATGGTCTAGGATGATGAATAGTATCATGTGTTACAAAGTCCTAGATTTGTCTTTTTTTGAACATGCCTCATTTCAAGGTACTTTTCTGAAAATTTACACACATGTGTGCGCCCTAACTTATCTCTGTATTTCTTTTTTCAGATTTTTTTTAATGTAAAAATATAAATTTTCATGAATTTTAATTTCAAATTTAAAGGTCATCATGGAGGCCGAGCTTGAACAACAATTTTCGGAGATCTCCCGTACTTATTCATAAAAAAAGGATACATCAGTCTTATTTTAAAAATACTTTGCCTCACCGGCCCTCAGTCAAACGGTGTCCGGCGATGCGGGATGGGTGATTGCGAGGCATGCCATCGGTTACCGAGGCGACCGTATGTTCCGAGGCGACGCGAGTTCCAACACATCTCCTTGGCTCCCGAGGAGACATTAATGACCGGCTATAAGATATGACCCAGCTGACCTTCCCCATCCCTGACGCGATAACCTACTCCGGAGCCTCAGCCAACCCATCGACCGGCAACGGACCTGGTGGATGAGTTGGGCTACATGGAGGCCCTTTGTGAGTCGGCGGCCGAAGCCGACGGTGCCGATGCATGAGGCGGAGGCGGCGAGGCCGACGTCCTTGTCACTAAGCCGAGCAAGGCCTACTCGACCCATCCCGATCAAGCCCGGGGGCAAAAGGGACCGAGCTTTCGGCCGCTTCACAAGCCGACGGTGGGGCCCCATAGGGTAGCCACATACTATCTTTTAAGGAGCTTAGGCATTACATGGATGCGGCTATGTAAACCGGTTGCGACGTCCCTCGATCGGCGAAGTGCGACTAAACTATCACCCCCGCCGTCCACGCGAGCGCGGCGAGTTGTTGGGTTGGTCCAACAGACGCGATGTCATCTGGTAGTTGGGCCAAGGCCTTGGCATTATTTTTTATTTCCTATTTTTTGTTTCTCTTTATATTTTTTATTAATCCATTTGTTTCCATTTTTGAACTTTAGTATTCTTGTCGAACGTGTTCCAAAATTCAAAATACTGCTCTAATATTACCAACATTTTCATTACTTGTGATAGCAAACATGTTTGGAAACATGCATCTTATTGTGATAGTATATATTCATAAAAAAGGAAAACATTCTAAATTAACCGGATGATTTCTTGTCTTTGTAAGCCACGTTCGGCGCAGTCTGATGCCGACACAGCATCACCACGACCATCGCAGCACACCATGGGCATTCAAAGCATGTCGCGGCGCCATCAACAGGACGTCTTCGCATGCCTCGTAACATGCGAGATTCATCATTGCAGGGGTTGTCATCGCAACATCATAGTAGCATCCGGCATGCCGACACCGCATCGTGACGGCTACCGAAGCATACCATGGGCGTTGAAAGCATGTCGCCGTGCCATCGTCGGGTCCCTCATCGCATGCCTCGTAGCATCGCCGCACCCGTTGAAGCAATCGGGTGTCATAAAGAGCACCATCCAGCGTTGCAACACTGCCAAGCGGCCTCACAGTGACACTCGCGGATCGCCCTCGCAGCGTCTGTCATTTGGGCGTACAGTTCGTCAGCCCGCAGAAGCCACTCGGTCGCTGGTCTTGCAGCTCTTATCGCTACAGCGGGCCTCTATCATTTCATTTCCTAGTTCCAAGGTTGCATGCAACTGCAAGCCCAATACGCTTGTACGTGAGAATGCAAACGCCAGCAGCCCTGAGGCATGAAAGCAAAAGAACGAACTGATTTTTTCCATCTAACGGTTATGATTATACTATTAAACGAGCCGGATGATTTGTAGCATTAGCCCATAAAAAAGTACTTGAAGTACGATTGGATGTCGAATTGAACACGTTACAGGGTCCGGCTAGGACTCGGCAGCTCTCAGGATCAATGCAAAATCGGAGCTACTCGACTACGCACGGACGGACTCCATATATATACCTAGCTAGCTAGTTTGAGATCGATCGCCGCCACCAAATCCTGTACTCGTCTTCGTTGCTCTCCATCGTCGCCTTGTCCGAGTCTTATCTGCACCACTTGCGATGGACGGTGACGGCGATGGCAACGGCCTGTGCTTCCCCTACGACGTGCTCCTCCACATCATCCGCAGCCTTCCCTGCGGTGCTCTCGTTGAGTCCCGGCGTGTCTGTCGTGCTTGGCGCTCGATCGTCGACACCCACAAGCTCCTCCTTCCTCACTTCTTCCCCCGGGGCTCCTTCCCCGGCATCTTTACCAGAAACTATGGATCCAACATTGAATCCTCCTTCTTCGCCCCGCCGGTGCCGGCGTGTTCGGGCCACCTACGTGGAACTCATGATGGGCCTGTATTCCAACGTCCTCTGTTTCGGCACCACAAATTCTCGATCCTCCATTACTGCAATGGCCTCCTTCTCCTCGAGATGGATTTTAATTATTACGTCTGTAACCCGGCGACAATAAGATGCGCTGAATTGCCACCACCAACGAAGGAGGATTGGTGGTGGCACCAAGATTTCATGTTCCTCGCCTTCGACCCGGCCGTTTCTCTTCACTATGAGGTATTCCTCCTTCCAAGATATGCCGAAGAAAAGATCCAACGAAACAAGGAAGTGAAGCAAGAAGAGATGCATGTCCATGAGCGAGGGGTCGATGAGCAAGATAAGGTGATTTCTATATTGATGTTCTCGTCGCAAACCAATCAATGGGCGAGCCGGGAGTTTGTGCCAGGGCGTTGTGCCCCTGGGGCCCTCTATGACATGGTGACTGCGCCACACCATCCGAGTCATCGGATATGGAAGTCAGTTGAGTACTGGCAGGGCTCACTCTACGTACATTGCCGAAACAACATCGTTATGATCCTTCGCAACTTGAATGGGTTGTATGACATGGCTCAGCTGCCGGGAAAAGCCTATGATGATAAAGAACGTCATTCTGAGCTGCTCGACAGGTCCATCGTAGCAAGCTACAACGGAGGAGTTCGCTATGTGGCGCTCGACAAGTTCCAACTACATGTATGGAGATTGACAGAATCAGCCGCTGGCCAGATTGGGTGGGTGCTAGTACACGTGGCTGACCTTAGTCCTTATAATCATAAAGTACAACTGATCATGGAGCATAGAGTGTTGTGGGAGGCGGTTGATAGCAACGAAGCCTTACTTAGCTTGTTCAGTCAAATTAACTTGAATGAATTCACAGATGACGAGGAGGATGACCAGAGTGGCACCGTTAATAATAGTGATAGCGACACTGTTGATAATAGCGATAGTGACACTAAGGATGATGAAGAAGGCATACATGAGGTAAACGGGTTTGATGGCACAACAAATGATGGTGACAAAGATGATAACAGTGATGATGCATGTGAATATGAAGGTGAAGATGCGGATATCAAAAGTGAAGATGATCCCAAATACCCTTGGGACTCTGATGAGGAGAACTTCATTGACCTGGATGAAAGTGCGGCACACCTAGGGGACAAGGAGTATGGGCATTACAAAATTATAGGACTACATCCGCATAAGGAAGTGGTGCTCCTTCGAACCTATGGCGGCGTTGTGGCATATCATCTTAACACCTCGAGGATGCAATATTTAGGATGGTGGCTTGTGAAAAAACCACATTCACATGCTCATGGCATCGGCGCCGCGTTCCCTTACCGTCCATGCTACATCGACGCACTTCCGACGACTAAACTATCCTACAATATTCATGCAACATATCATGGTTGGTGATCCGTTTGACGCAACTCTTGAGAGGAAGAACGAGAGGACAAAGATAAAGCGTACATGTCCTTCAATACGATTCAGCTGTGTCCTTCAGTTGGACGTGTTAATGCGAGAGGTCTTTTACCAAGTCTTCCTGTCTACCATTTTTGAACATGGTGTATATCAGCTTGGCCCTTCTGGGGGGATTAAAAAAAATTACAAGCACTTTTTGGCATAAGCTGTTGTGTTTCTGTTTGTTTGGTTTGTTTGACACTGATATTAATTTGTAATCTACAGGAGTCTATTAAGACCATGTTCGGAATCTCTTCACTCCACGGAACTGCGGAGTTGGGTTCCTGTAGCCAGCTTCGTTCCGGGAACACTGTCAACGGAGCGGAAAGAAACGAATAGTCACTAATTCTCTATCCTCGGTTCGTGTTAGTCAATTTGGCCCTAGCATGTAGGTTTCAGATCCAAGTGTTTGTATCTGTGATGAGCGGACAGGAGAACCCTCTTTGGACGTACTGTGTGTTGGTGTTAAACACGACAAAGCCTTCCAATGCTGGTACGTGTCCAGGTGCCACTACATGTATGATCCGAGTAGGACTTGAATTAGCAGCCGAGTCGTATTGCTCTAGGTGCTAGCTTTGTACTACTTATATATATACATGTAACCAGCCCTGTAATATGTACCGAACCGTGAACTAGATCAAGACCAAAAGTAATACAAGCATAGGACCGACACGGCCCTATTAGCCATCACCTGGATTTCTCGTGTGCGTGTTCCTTGTGATCGAATTAGCCCGGCGAGTTGATCGCTAGCTTAGCTGATTAAGCTAGCTATATTCGTGCGGCAGTCCAGCAACAATCCATCCACCTGTGTGCCTACTTGCTTAGTACTACCACTACGGCGTGTATCGGATCTTCTTGTACAGGCGTTTGGTTGACGGCCGAAAGCACTGGTCGTTGGAATCGTCGTCGTTCGTTGTCGTCGTCGGAAAGTACTCGACGGCGTGGTCTGGGCCAACAATTGGTATCAGAGCTTGGTTTATTGGCGTGATCTTCGAAAAGCAATCGAAGGATCATGTCGACCCCCGGCAAGGAGATCATTGTGGTAGGAGCGGGAGCACCGATGCGGATGGTGGGGGTGTCGCAATTCCCTCGATTGGATCGAGAGGACTATGCACTATGGGCGATGAACATGGAGGTCGCGATGGAGGGAGCGGAGTTCTGGGAAGCTGTCGACCCCGGCGGCGCCGAGTACGCGAAAGGTGCGGCGAAGTACCGGACGGATCGTCAGGCGTTAACGGCGATCTACTCCGCCATGCCGAAGGATGTGCTGCAACACCTCTTCGGAAAGAAATCGGCGAAGGAGGCATGGGAGACCATCAAGATCCTGCACCAGGGTCATGAACGTGTCAAGGAAGCACACCTTCAGTCCTTGATGAGAAGCTACGAATGCCTGAAGATGGAGGAAAGCGAGACGGTTGATCAGTTTGCCTCCCGTCTTAAGACCCTCGTCAATGGCATACGGGGCTATGGTTCAACCCTAGAAGAAGTTGCGATCGTTCGACGATTTTTGCGCGCCGCGCCGGCACGCTACATCCAGATCGTCACGTCAATCGAGCAATGTCTCGACCTAAAGACTCTCACGGTCGAGGATCTCGTCGGAAGGTTCAAGGCCCACGACGAGAGAATTCGTCTCAATTTCGGCGACGCAGAGGGGAGTGAGCACCTGATGCTGACAAAGGCACAATGGATTGCCTTGTCAAAAGAACAACAAGGCGGATCCACGAGCAGCAGCAAGAAGAAGGGGAAGGGGAAGCAGCGCTCGGCGAGAAAGAACTTCGCCGACTCGGACGACGAGGATGCGCCTGCACCACCGAGGAGGAAGTTTGACATCAGGAAAGTGAGGTGTCATAAGTGTGGCCTCCTCGGTCACTTCAAGGCTGACTGCGAGGAAGCACCGAAGCAACAGGCGCTCATGGCTGAGGAAGGAGACGACGGGGATATGATTCTGATGTGCGAACTAGTGGACGAAGATGATCCAGATGATCATGATCTGGACATGAGTCCGGTGAGTGCACCCACATCAGTACACCCAGGCGAAGTCATGGTGCCAGAAGACCATGATGCACGGAGTGATGGCGTGGTCACGGTAGAACCAGGCGAAGTCATGGCGCCAGAGAACCATGACACAGGGCGTGACGGTGTGATCGCGCTAGAAGCAGGTGATGTCATGATGCCAGAAGCCCATGACACAAGGCGTGATGGTGTGGTCGCACAAGACACGAGCAAAGTTATGATGCCAGAAGTTCATAACACAATACGTGATGGTGTGGTCACGTTAAAAGACGACGAAGACGTGTCGCCAGAAGATCGCATCACGCGGCGAGCTACACTCGGACCAGATGACCACCACACTCGTAGAGCTAGACTCGGATCGGACGACACGACAAAAGAACGTCGGGCGATGCTTGATGTGTCAGCCACGCGCACTGAGTCGAGGGAACGAGGCGCTATGCAAGACGTGCCAGGAATGCTCGTACCAGTCTCTACAAGTGACCTTGCGAGCAAGGAGGCGACCGACGCGTCAACGAATTCATGCATGAAGGTGGATAACACAAAGTTCGAGCGCCATGCAGCAAACCGGCTAGAGGAAGGCGTCCTGGAAATAACGCAAGCAAGGCCGACAGTAGTGGCAGCCACCACAATCGATGGAAGTAGCAACGGCTCAGCCTTTGCATGGCCTTGTGCTGCTTTGAAAGGCGTTGGTGGGACATCTCGAGAAGTACATGCACGTGAAGAAATGCATGACTACGTGGATGGCTCATCTGATGAAAATGCAACCAGCTCGAGAGAGTCCGAAATGCCAGAAATGAGAAGTTTGGCAACTTCAGAAGATGTGTCGTTTCTTTCGAAAGCACTGGACACAGAAGAAAGGCCACATGAACCAGGGAAAGCATTCCAAATAAATTCGGTGAAGATGAAAAGTAAAGGGCAACTATGTTTGCACATCAAGGAACCGGAAAATTTTGAAGACGCAAATATGGAAGAGTGTTGGAGTTATGCTATGGATGAAGAGTTGAGATTGATCCGAGACAACAAAGTATGGGAGCTCGTGGATCTTCCCAACGGACATAGTGCCATAGAGCTCAAGTGGGTGTACAAAGTCAAGAAGGATGTTGAAGGGAACTTGGTGAAGCATAAAGCAAGACTCGTGGCTAAAGAAAACGTGCAAGAGCAAGGTGTGGAAATCAAAGAAGTGTTTTCTCCAGTTGCAAGGATGGACTCGGTGAGGCTACTTATTGCTCTCGCGGCTCAAGAATGTTGGACGATACATCACATGGATGTGAACTTCACGTTTTTGGCTGGGGAGTTAGAAGAAGAATTGTATGTGAAGCAACCACCGGGATATATCAAAGAAGGAGAGCAACACAAGGTATTGAAGCTACACAAGGCGTTGTACGGGCTACGACAAGCTTATCAGGCATGGAGCATCAAGCTTGACAGTACATTGATTTCTCTAGGTTTTGAGAAGAGTCCACTCGAGCATACGATGTATAAGCGAGGTAATGGAAAGGATCGTCTCTTAGTGGGCATCTATGTGGATGATCTGTTGATAACTGGAGCTGACGAAGAGGTGATTGCAAACTTCAAGCTACAAATGAAGGAGCTATTCAAGATGACTGATCTAGGGCTCTTGTGTTACTACCTTGGGATCGAGGTACAACAAAAGCTGGACGAGATCACACTATGCCAGCACGCATCTACAAAGAAGATACTTGAAAGCAGTAGCATGGAAGATTGCAACCCAAGTTATGTTCCAATGAAGCCTCGTCTTATACTAAGCAAGAAAAGTGAAGCACTTGCGGTTGATGCAACGGAGTATAGAAGTGTGGTCCGAAAGTTGAGGTATCTCACAAATACAAGACCGGACTTGGCCTATTCTGTTGACATAATGAGTCGCTTCATGGAAGCACCCATGACGAAACAATGGGCAGCTGTGGAAAATATACTCAGGTACATCAAAGAGACAACAAACTTCGGTTGTGTCTATTTGAGAGAGAAGAAGAAGGAGATGATGAAGCTACTGGGCTACAATGATAGTGACATGTCAGGAGATGTGGACGACCGTAAAAGTACCTCGGGCGTGGTATATTTCTTGGGAGGAAATATAGTGAGTTCGCTATCACAAAAGCAGAAAGTGGCCGCATTATCCTGCCGTGAAGAAGAGTATATTGCAGCTGCAACCGCGGTGTGTCAAGGTGTGTGCCTAGGAAGACTACTCGGTGACCTCACAAGTAAGGAACCAGAACGGGTGGTGCTCAACATTGACGACAAGTCTACAATCTCTCGGTGGAAGAATCCAGTGCGTCATGATAGACGCAAATACATCGATACAAGGTATCGGTACCTACGAGAGTGCGTGGAAGAAAGCAAGATTGACGTCAACTACGTTTGCACCGATGACCAGCTTGCAGATATCCTAACCAGATCTTTGGGACGACAGAAGTTCATGGAGATGTGGAGAAGGATCGGCGTCCAAGCTGTGAAGTGAGGACATCGTGTTTAGGGGGTGATTGTTGGTGTTAAACACGACAAAGCCTTCCAATGCTGGTACGTGTCCAGGTGCCACTACATGTATGATCCGAGTAGGACTTGAATTAGCAGCCGAGTCGTATTGCTCTAGGTGCTAGCTTTGTACTACTTATATATATACATGTAACCAGCCCTGTAATATGTACCGAACCGTGAACTAGGTCAAGACCAAAAGTAATACAAGCATAGGACCGACACGGCCCTATTAGCCATCACCTGGATTTCTCGTGTGCGTGTTCCTTGTGATCGAATTAGCCCGGCGAGTTGATCGCTAGCTTAGCTGATTAAGCTAGCTATATTCGTGCGGCAGTCCAGCAACAATCCATCCACCTGTGTGCCTACTTGCTTAGTACTACCACTACGGCGTGTATCGGATCTTCTTGTACAGGCGTTTGGTTGACGGCCGAAAGCACTGGTCGTTGGAATCGTCGTCGTTCGTTGTCGTCGTCGGAAAGTACTCGACGGCGTGGTCTGGGCCAACACTGTGTGTGTCTTTAAATAATTGGTGTTTTCTTGATCCATTTAAGAATTTCACAACCATCCCGAACGTAGTAGCAGACTGCCGCTGTTCTCTCACCAAGGCACCCATTCTAGCTAGTGTCTTGTGCATAAATCACTTATAAATTACTACTAAAGATTGAGGAACTTTACTGTCTTAGTCTCACTGACCTAACCTAGTAGAACGTCTGTGCGTTGTTATGGACTACAGTGCATATAAATGAATCAAACAAATGATTTGTAAACTTAACTATGAGTCATTAAATAATTGATGATCTTTCTAGATCCATTTAAGAATGTAATAGCCCTACTATGGATTGAGAACTTATAGTCTTGTCTCACTAACCTAAAAAAATGCTCCATTGCTGCATATTGTGTTGGAAAAACTTAAGGTTATCAGCGACTCTGCTGTTTCGGAACCTCATTTGAGCTTTCTTTTTGTTTGTGTGATGACGTTAGAATTAACTGCATGCTCTGTATATGGTGTCGTTGCTGGGGCTTACATTGTTCCCGCATTCGTCGTTTTTCCTAGTGTTATCTATGCACTTATACATACACAGTTGAACATGAGAACTCTTGGGTTGTGTGACAAAATGGCTATGCAAATTCTCTTCATTTCATTGTACAAGTTAACTCAAACCTAATTCACGCACAAAAAAAGTTAACTCAAACCATTATATCTTTGCAATGTGTGTAGCTTTTGGTTGTGGTCGTTGCATATGCCCAGGTTGTAAAGTATCAAGGAAAAGCTTTCGCCTATCAAGACCTAATGCTTAATATAGATGCCAGTACCACGGAACTCTGAATATCATGAATCTTCATGTTAATTCCATTTCCCTTTCGTTTCCCCTTTGAACTAGTACTGCATCATGTATTTAATCTCGCGTATTGCCGTCAAGGGAGGCGGCGACCTGACGGCGAGACGACTCCACAGGCACCGGCGTGGCATCTTGTCCCTGGACATCCTCATGACAGTCCCCGTGTCAACGGTGCGGAGGGCATCGTCCGTAGCAGTGGCGATCCTGCGGACATCCTGCTGCATTGTGCCGGGGTTCTTGTTGTAGTCGTCAATTGCAATTTCAGAGAAGAACTGACTGTGTGCACGGTGCTGATGCATGCTTCCATTCACTACCAGAATTTTCAACTATGCCTACAGCCAGATGCCGTCGGCATAGCCCTCCTACCGTCGGCATAGCTCTATGCCGACGGCAGCCGTCGGCGTATCCCCGTCGCCATAGAACACGTCAGCGTAGATGCCACGGCCGTCGGCATAGAAAAGCTGTCGGCATAGGTATCTATGCCTACGGCTTTCGTACAGCCGTCGACGTAGTTTGACCCTCGGCATATTTTTTCATGAGACGGTTTCTAACGGCGCCGTTACTCCACCGGCCGTCCAGCGGAGTGACGCGTGGCGCATCTATGCCTACAGCCAGGCCGTCGGCATAGATTGTAGATGTCCTGCGCCGGCCGTCCTTCATGAAGACACGTGGCTCATATATGCCGACGGCGTTGCCGTAGCCACATATCGTAAATATATGCCGACAGGTCGGCCGTAGGCATAGATGCGCCACGTGTCGGCTACTGGTGGCATACCTATACGCCGACGGTCTAGCCGTCGGCACAGATGTGCCACGTGGTAGCAACTGGCTACTTGGCCATATCTATGCCGACAGCAAAGCTGTAGGCATAGTTACACTCTGTTTTTTTATATATTTCCTATTTTGACCATTTCATTCAAAATCAACACAATAATATGACAACAAATATGACATCACACTAAGATCATCATAAAGTCCAACATCATCATCATCTCACATAAAGTTCAACAACATCATCATCATCTCACATAAAGTTCAACATCATCATCATCATCTCACATAAAGTTCAACATCATCATCTCACAAATATCACATAAAGTTCAATATGACAACACATATCATGATTATCTCAAGAACATCATCTAATGAACACAAGTAGAAACTTAAAGAACATCATCAAAACTCGACGAAGCAGCAGTCGAGTCACCAGTCCCCTACATGTTTGAGAAAAGATTGTAAGGATAAATATAATATGATAGTGTTGATTGAACGAGAGCTAGTTTATCAATAGTTAGGTAAATGTACTAACCGGAGTCTGACTGCATAGTGCCACCCATTCATCGAACGTGGGTACATGTCGGGGTTCTCCAGCGGGTGGTGGTGGGGGTCCCATTTGTGGTGGCTCCGCGCGGTTATTCCAAGACGCCACTATAGCCTGGATGTTAGTTAACCAAGCAAACTAGAAGGTCAGAAGGAATGAAAGTGCAAATTTTAGCTTGGTTTGAAGAGGGCAAAACTAACCGCCATCATCTCACGATTGTAATTCACGTTTGCCTTCATTAGGCGCATGTACTCCTGCACCTCGAGATTCCTACGCTCGACAAAGGCCATGTATGCCTACAAAAATTAGGTTGTTTGTAAGTGAACAATGTTGAAAATAAACTAAAAAAGTGAGAAAGAAAGATGATAAGGGGATAATTACTTACATCATGCTGGGGGTCTGAGGGAGGTTGCGAACGCCCCTTACTGCTGCACGGGCTCGGATTGGTAGCCCGCAGTTGTGTGTAAGAGACTGAAGGAGTGATCAAGCCATCGAAACACGGATAGCGGCCATGGGCCTTCCCCTGAATAGACACCACCGCTGTCTCATCAATCTGAGACTCGATCACGTCAGGAGCATCCGGACCAGGCGGATGCAACCTCTCAAATTGTTCCTTGTAGGACTCCATGTGCTCCTCTGTATTGCCATAGTACTTGCTCTCGCCTTCCTTGGGATTAGTCCTAGCACGGGCCATCACCCATGACTGTATGTCTGAGAGTGACATCTTCAACTTGGCCTCCTGCAACGTCAGACGGAAGTTAGCCATACATAGAAAACATGACGGTAACTATAAAAAGAAGAACAAAAATGAACCTTCATTGCCTTGAAGCCCCAGTGGTTCCTGTTTCCTTGGCCGTGTGTCCCGTCTTTTCCACGGTTAGCCCGGGCCATGCTGCTCTTGGCAGCAAACTCTGCATCATCGCCGAGCCACCTATCCACCAACCTAGCCCATCCATCACCCTTTCCCAAGCACCATTTAGGAATAACCTAAAAAATGGAAGCATGACATGTCAGCACAGAACAATGAAATTGATTGCTTATATGTTGGATTGAAAAGTCTCTAATACTTACCATCATGTACTGCTCCCTGTTCAAGGTAAGTCGTTGCTTCTGCGCTTCATTTTTGCTCATCTTTTGATTAAGGTAGGTGTGATAGTAGTGCGAGACGGCAACCCAACGCACCTCGTACAGGAACTAACGAGCTTTATTCTTCGCAGCCGCCAGCAAGACCCCGTCGGCTATGGCCTTGTGCTCGTCAAGAACTCTATAGAATTCCTGCAATCATGCATAAAACCAGAAGTAAACAAGGCATGAGTTGAGTGATTCAATGACAAACTATGACTGAAACTGAAGACAAGTGATTCAGAAGAGAACTTACCCAAAATTTGGTGATCACGGCCTTAGCGGCCGTCCCGTACGCCGCGAGGCTGGAAGCCTCGAAGTGGGCGCAGCTCGTGGCCAAAACCCACAGCTCTGACTCCTTGTCTGGCCGCGGCTGGAATAGGCCTGGCCAAAACTCCTTCAACAGGACAGTGATAAGGCCGTTCGGTTTACGGCCCTTTCCGTGAACCTTCCAGTTACTGCAAAAGAATCAAAGAATTGGCATATGTACAATAAGAAAATGTTGTCATGTGTTCAAAAATATGATTGAGAGGCACTTACTCTATCCCCTTCGGTTCAATGAGCACCTTGTCCGCCTCGATAGAAGGTGGTGTAGGTAGTTCTGCAATACCACGTAGCCACCCCTTCGGAGCACCAGACGGCAAATCACCCGACAACTCGGCGTCAACCTCCCCTCCACCACCCTCCTCCTCACCGTCCTCCTCCTCCTCCTCGCACTCCTCCTCACCCTCCGCACCCTCACACTCCTCCTCGACCTCCTCCTCCTCGCCCTCCTCCTCCTCAGGAACCTCCTCCTCATCCTCAGACTCAGAAGCTGCCTCAGTATAGGAGGGCATCGAAGAAGACCCCCCTATTTCGGACACAACCCGGAGTTTTTTGATTCTTTTGCCTCTCCCCCCACCTCCTCCTCCTCTAGGGGCTCTCCCCCCACCCCCTCCTCCTCTAGGGTCTCCTCCCCCGACCCCTCGACCTCCATGTGAGGTGTCATCGTCGCATAGCCGGGGGGGAACCTTGGGGACTCGTCCACTCCAAGTAAGTCCTTTGCATTTGCTGAGGAAACCGGCGCCGCTAGACTTGCCCATGCTTAGCAAACCTGCATTGAGAAGGGAATAAACAATTAGTAACGATATCAAATAAACAAGCATACAGAAAAGAACATTAATAACAGAAGAGCGCATTAAGCATAGTATTGTAATCTACCTCAATCATCATTAAAAGAACTTACATTTTCTAGAACCCATATGAATCATCACTATTGTAATCTATTTGTCGACCGGTCTCATCATCACTATCATGCATATCTTCTTCGTTGTCTGACGGAGGTGGAGGCTCTTCCTCATCGTCGGCGTCTTCATTTAGCTTTTCAAGCATTATTATGTCTCTTTGATTCACAATTGCCTCACCATCGGTATGTGCATCGTCATCGTTTGGGTCCAGGTCAACATAACCCAAGTCATCGTCGTCCTTGTTTCGGACAACTTCACCATCTTGCTCTTGAAAGAACACCCCCTCGTAAGTCATGGGGTTTATGTTGTAGTAATCATCATCGTTCGGGTCCGGTAGCTTACCATGTGGCGACACCTTAAACACAACTTCCCAACCCTTTAGGTACTCTTTCTGGCATGGGTAAGGCAGATAATATACTTGTGTGGCCTGGGTAGCCGCGATAAAGAGATCAGCTCCGGCATAGACGGTTGATGGTTTAACTTCAACTAAACCAACAGAAGGCGTATGTCTCAGACCCTTTTTGGGGTCGAACCATCGGCATTTGAACACAGTGAGACTTAGGGGTTCGCGGCCACGTTTGAATGTAAGCTCGTATATTTTTCCTACCCTTCCGTAGTATTCTACTTTATTATCTCCTTCGGTGAAGACTCCGGTATTTATAGTTTTGGGATCAGGCCGACTCTTCTGGTGCTCCTCTGTATGGAAGCGATACCCATTCACATCATACTTTGAGCATGTCATGACCCGACTGTTAAAGCCCATGGAAACCCATCTCAATTCTTCATCCATTGATGTGTTCGGATCTTTTCCCTACAAGTTTAATTGAAATTATAGGCTGGATTAGTTTAATTGGAATTGCAGGGTGGACTCGGTAATAGGGAAGTGTGAAAAATTACTTTCTCCATGAACCACGCAACAAAAAATTTCCTTCCATCGGCACCCTTTCGGAGAAGAGCAAGTGCCTCTGCTTCAGTAGGAGGCAGCATTCCCGTCCACTCTTCATCAACGAATCGACTAAAATAAGAAAAGGGGTATTAGAACGAGGCAAAGTGGGCATAACAAATTGACTAAAAGAACGGTGCAAAGGTATTACCTCATCCACTCATCCTCAACTTCCTTGATGTTGTGCAAGATATAGAACATGACATCCTCCCACTCATCTTGTGGCATGATATAAGGTGTCGTGCATCCAGCCCTGCCACCTTGCCCGTTGAATAGAGGCAGCTTGGGTTTATACTTGGGTTCTTCTGTATTGTATCGAGACACCTTATTGTGCAGCGTGGGAACATGGTCCGGATAGTACGCTGTCCTGAGGTCTGCCACCTCCTCTAGGATAACTGCCTCAGCTATGGAAGCTTCAATCTTAGCTTTGTTTCAACATTTCTGTCTCAGATGCTTGTTCTGTCTCTCAGGACCGTACTGCCAACGATTCTGCACAGGGCCCCCCAACAATACCTCGTTCGCGAGGTGCAAAATGAGATGTGTCATCAGAGTAAAGAAGCCCGGCGGGAAGATCTTCTCTAGTTTGCATATCAACTCCGGCGCCTTCTTATGCATTTCTTTTATCATCTCGGGACATACTTCTTTAGCACAAAGCGTGCGGAAGAAATGGTTTAGCTCCGCAAGCACACGCCAGACACGCTCGGGAACATAGCCTCGAACCATCACCGGCATAATCCGCTCAATCCATACATGATAGTCATGACTCTTGAGCCCGGTCACTTTGCCAGTTAAAAGATTGACCCCCTTACTTATATTTGATGCATAACCATCAGTGAATTTCACGACGTGTTTCAGCCACTTGAATGCTTCCATCTTATGATCTTTTGTAAGTACGAAGTCAGCATCTGGCTTGAACCAAGATTTTCGACCGCCTGTGGGAGGCCGCATGTGTAGACGTGGTCTATCACAAATATTCTGTTGATCGACTCTAGCATTAACATTATCCTTTGTCTTATCAGGAATGTTGAGGATCGTGCGAAAAAGGGCCTCTGCGACATTCTTTTCGGTGTGCATCACGTCGATGTTGTATGGAAGTTTGAGGTCCTTGAAATAGGGAAGCTGCGTGAAGGGGGTAATGTGAGTCCAGTTGTGCGTCTCACCATATCCTTCAAAATCTTTGGCTTTCCCTTTGCCTTTTCCTTTGACCTCACACTCGCCCTCGCCTGTGGCTTTGGCTTTGGCTTTGGCTTTGGCTTTGCCTTTGCCTTTCCCTTCGTCGGTGGGCTTAAGAGCTTTCAGCTGAGCAAGCACATCCGCACCAGAAAACGTTGGAATCTCGTTTACTTCATGGACGACTAGGCCTTTTGTGAAGTTCTTCTTGTCTTCCCTATCAGGATGATCTAGAGGGAGGAACTGTCGATGCAGGTCAAAGGCAACATACTTGCCACCCTTCTTCAGCCACATGAAACGCAAGGCCTGCATGCACACTGGGCAAGGCATCTTCCCACTTGTACACCATCCGCAGAATAGGGCATAGCCGGGAAAGTCATGCATGCAATACAGTAGCCAAACTTTCATATAAAAATTTTTTTGCAGATGCCGGTCGAATGTCAACCTCGGGAAGTACCAAGAATGGTGCAAATCATCCACCAACGGCTGCATAAACACACTCAAATTCTTCCCCGGATATTCAGGCCCCGGAATTATAAGCGACAGGAACATAGTCTTGCGTTGCATTATGGCGCCGGGAGGGAGATTGAGCGGAATAACAAACACGGGCCAACAGCTGTATGGATTAGACGACATACCATATGGATTGAACCCATCACCTGATATAGCAATTCTTTGATTCCCAGCCTCAGCTGCTTCCTCAGGGTATTCTGTATCGAATGACTTCCATGCTTCACCTTCTGATGGATGTACAATTTTATTTGGATTGTACCTTTTTCCTTCCTTGTGCCACTTCATCATTTTGGCACACTCCTCGGTGATGAAAAGGCGCTGCAGTCTTTCTATGAAATGAAGATACCAAAGAACCTTCACAGGGATTTTTAGCTGCTTCTTCTGACCCAGCTCATCGACCACCTCAACATACCGAGAGGAACCGCACTTCCTACAGTAGTTGTCACTCGCATACTCATGCCTAAACAAAAGGCAATTCTTTGGACAAACATCTATTTTCTCATAATCCATGGAGAGCGCCTTCATTATTTTCTTCGTAGCGTACATGGTTTTCGGCAGTTCATGGCCCTCAGGGAGGCTGTTAGCCCATACTCCCAGAAATGCTTCGAAGCAATTTTGGCTACAGCCGTACTCGGCCTTCACTGTCATCAGTTGCGAGATGGCATCCAACACAAAGAGCTTGGCACCCTCATAAAGAGGTTTCTTTGAAGAGGCCAAGATATCCAGGAAGGCCTTTGCGGTTTCCTCCGGCTCCTCCAGTTCATTCGCAGAATGTGATGGAGGTGTCGGTTGTGCAGCAAAGACATCATCTAGCATGTCTCTAACCCCATCGTCCTCATAACCAGCGATGCGTTGTCGTATCACCTCCTCTCTACCACGGCCCCGTTGGGCAAAGTTTATCGGCATATTAAAGTTTGGCATAAATCCATGCGTGCGAAGGTGATTAGTCATCTCACTCTTATCTCTGCGCATACGTCTCTTACATTTGGCACAGGGGCATTCTGGCACCATCCTCATTGGACTACGGTGTATCTGTTTCAAAAACACATCAGTTTTCTCGACCCACTCTGCTGTTACTTGATTCCGATGGAAAAACCCACTATACATCCATTGATTATCTGCCATCTCTGATTTATTGGAGCCACAGAACAAAATTAAGGATTTATTTAAATTACTCACATCAATGTTTTATTTTTTTTTAGGGTTGACGAGAAACGACATCTAATTAACCTACATCTCTAATAGGTAAAGATGGGTCCTAATCCCACCCGAGAATGTATAGATTGAGTACGTTGTCCATGCTCTACCCCATTCCGAGACAGAATTTCGGCAGCACCTCCCCGCTGTTCTCCAAATACACGTCTCGGAAAATGCCGGGAGAATGTGCATCCGGAGAACAACGGGGAGGTGCCGTCGAAATCCTGTCTCGGAACGGGGTAGAGCATGGACAACGTACCCAATCTACACATCCTCGGGTTGTCCGTGGAATATGCTGGACAATCCCAAAGAGTTGCGGTGATAAATATGCAATCGAATGCATATTTATCGATGCAACGCTTTCGGACGGGGGACGCCTAGGTTACGCGACTTGATGTGAAAATGAAATCTAGTGACATGGAAAAAAAGCAGACGAGGTGCTGGAATTGTTACTCACCCTCCAATGTAGAGGATGTAGTCGATCAGAGGAGGTACGATCGTGGGACAACACCTCCAACGTCGGTGATCACTCCAAGAAGATGAAACACCACAAATCCTGTTAATTCCACCAAATGAAAAAAATAGGTCATCACGTCACATTAAGCATTGACACTTTAAACCATAGGTTTGAGGCACTGATAAGATAAAAGTAGAAAAAATCTTCACTTAAACAGGATGCCTTTAAAAAATTTAAATAGGAGTATAGGACAATACTATAGATAAATAGACAATTACAAACAAAAAAAATTAAGACAACACAGAATTTGAGAGTTGTTGACAGCTACAGAATTTGTTAAACATTTAGGTGAGATGTATTAAGAATGACTAGTCAGGTATTGTAGATTTTCAGCATAGAAATTATAGGTTTTGTAGAAGATCTTTATGTCTGTCAAGTTTATATAGATGGTAAATTGGTGACCGGTCATCCATGTACTAGTCAGGTATGTGAGTGTCAATACTTAGCTTCTAGATTTCAGTTGTTTTAGCTATACATAAAGTATATATACATAGTATAAGTAAGCTTTTGCATATAGTTATATTATACACGGTTTTCTTCTTCATAAAATCTGCCACACCTAAGAACTATTCTTGGCTCCGCCACTGATTGTAAACTATATTTTGGACTAGAAAATACATCAAAAACCATAACAGTTGCATGAATTCAGATTTCTGCAGGTTAAAGCAGTTGTACCATATGTAATATCTTCTCTTGGCTCAAGCAGCTGTAATATAATTTGCTTGTAGCAACATAAATCCACAAGTCTTAGACATGTTACTGATATTCAAATGCATAAGAACTGAGGAGAAAACGAATTGTGTCTAACAGAAATAAATTTCCCGATTCATGAAAATCACAAACAAGCAGGACAACAATATCTTCTCTTGGCTCAAGCAGTTTCTACTGTTTCCATCAACCCCTAACCTGGGAGCGGCGGTGATGGCGGCAGGGGGCAGGTGACGGCGGCGGCGGTCGTAGGTGGAGGAGGCGACGGCGGCAGCAGGTGGAGGCGGCGGTGGCGGCGGCGGCAGGTGGAGGCTGCGGTGGCGGCGGCAGGTGGAGGCTGCGGTGGCGGCGGCCGCAGGTGGAGGAGGCGACGGCGGCGGCAGGTGGAGGTTGCGGTGGCGGCGGCCGCAGGTGGAGGCGGCGGTGGCGGCGACCGCAGGTGGAGGAGCCAACGGCGGCGGCCGCATGTGGAGGAGGCGACGGCAGCAGCAGGTGGAGGAGGCGGTGACGGCGGCTGGTGGAGGCGACGGCGGCAGGAGGAGGCGCCGGTGGCAGAGGTGGAGGCGGCGGTTGCGCGGGTGTGGACGAGATGGTGCGTGAGAGGATAAGTTACCTCGTGGCTGAGAGGATAAGTCCTCTCTATGCCTACGGCTTAGCTGTAGGCATAGATGAGGACCCACATGGCAGGGAGTGGAGGAGGTATGCCGCCCGACCGGATATTGCCGCGGATCGGTGACGTGGCAGGGAATGTGCCGACAGCTAAGCCGTCGGCGTACCTGCATTTCATTTTTTAAAGTTTTTTTACATATACTTTATTTTTATATAATGTTTTAAGAATTTTTTTATATGCACTATTTTTAAAAAAACTTTTTTATATATACCGACGCGCACCTTTCCCCCGCTCACACAAACGGCAACAGTGCATGAGGACCCAACGTGGCTATTTCCCCCCTCTTCGCTTTGGGCAACACTGTCGTACATGAGGGGGGCACACCCCGGAGCGTCGCGACGGGCGTCTACGCATGTCACATCACTTTCACACATGCATGAGGACCCAACGCGATGTTTCGGTGGCATAGCTACCCCCGACACCCACCCGACCGGACTAACCCTAGCCCCGTTGACACGGAGATCTAGGCCTTTGACTTTCGCCGAACGGGCTTTGAACAGTGGACTCGTCAGCCTGGTTATGATAGCTCAGCACATAGGATCATCCATGAACACGGCATCGGCCCAACCCACCACTAGATTTACTCCGGCTTGACCCGACGCGCACGTTTCCCCCCTCAAAGTGACTGCGGCAGTGGCATCCATGAAGGAGGGACACACACCGGAGCGTCGCGACGTGCGTCTGTCGATGTCACATCACTTTCACACATGCATGAGGACCCGACGCGATGTTTTGGTGGCATAGCTACCCCCGACAGCCACCCGATCGGACTAACCCTAGCCCCATTGACCCGTAGATCTAGGCCTTTGACTTCCGTCGGACGGACTTTGACCAATGGACTCTTCCACCTCGTTTCGATAGGTCAGCACATAGAAACATGTAAGAACATTGTCTCAGTCCAACTCATCACTAGGTTCCCTCCATGTCGACCCAACACGGCTATTTCCCCCCTCAAAGTGACGATGACATTGTTGTACATGAAGGGGGGACACACATGGGAGCGCCGCGACGGGCGTCTACGCATGTCACATCACTTTCACACATGCATGAGGACCCGAGTGATGTTTCGATGGCATATCTACCCCCGACAGCCACCCGATCGCAATAACCCTAGCCCCGTTGACCCGTAGATCTAGGCCTTTGACTTGCGTCGGACGGGCATTGACTAGTTGACTCTTCCACCTCGTTTCAATAGGCCAGCCCATAGGAACATGTAAGAACATGGTCTGGGTCCAACCCATCACTAGGTTACCTCCATGTCAACCCGGCACGGCTATTTCCCCCCTCAAAGAGACGGCGGTATTGCCGTACATGAAGGGGGCACACCCAGGAGAGTCGTGACGGGCGTCTACGCATGTCACATCGCTTTCACACATGCATGAGAATCCGAGTGATGTTTCGGTGGCATAGCTACCCCCGACAGCCATCCGATCGCACTAACCCTAGCCCCGTTGACCCGTAGATCTAGGCCTTTGACTTGCGTCGAACGGGCTTTGACCAGTGGACTCTTCCACCTCGTTTCGATAAGTCAGTCCATAGGAACATGTAAGAACATGGTCTCAGTCCAACCCATCACTAGGTTACCTCCATGTCGACCCGACGCGGCTATTTCCCCCCTCAAAGTGACGACGGCATTGTCGTACATGAAGGGGGCACACACCGGAGAGTCGCGACAGGTGTCTACGCATGTCACATCACTTTCCCACATGCATGAGGATCAGTCGTGATGTTTCGGTGGCATAGCTACCCCCGGAAGCCACCCGACCGGACTAATTAACCCTAGCCCCGTTGACACAGAGATCTAGGCCTTTGACTTTCGCCGGATGGGGTTTAAACAACGAACTCGTCCACCTGGTTACGATAGCTCGGCCCATAGGATCATGCGTGAACACGGCCTGGGCCCAACCCACCACTAGATTTCCTCCGGCTTGACCCGATGCGCACGTTTCCCCCCTCAAAGTGATGGCAGCAGTGTCGTACATGAAGGGGACACACATCCGGGACCACCGCGACGGGCGTCTACGCATGTCAGATCACTTTCACACATGCATGAGGACCCCACACGATGTTTCGGTGGCATAGCTACCCCGGACAGCCACCCGATCGGACTAACCCTAGCCCCGTTGACCCGTAGATCTAGGCCTTTGACTTGCGTCGGACGGGCTTTGACCAGTGGACTCTTCCACCTCGTTTCGATAGGTCAGCCCATAGGAACATGTAAGAACATGGTCTCAGTCCAACCCATCACTAGGTTCCCTACATGTCGTCGCGACGTGACTATTTCCCACCTCAAAGTAACGGCGACATTGTCGTACATGAAGGGGGGCACACCCTGGAGAGCAGCGACGGGCGTCTACGCATGTCACATCACTTTCACACATGCATGAGGACCCTACGCGATGTTTCGGTTGCATAGCTACCCCCGACAGCCACCCGACCAGACTAACCCTAGCCCCGTTGACCAGTAGATCTAGGCATTTGACTTGCGTCGGACGAGCTTTGACCAATGGACGCTTCCACCTTGTTTCGATAGGTCAGCCCATAGAAACATGTAAAAACATTGTCTCAGTCCAACTCATCACTAGGTTCCCTCCATGTCGACCCGACACGGCTATTTCCCCCATCAAAGTGACGAAGACATTGTCGTACATGAAGGGTGACACACACGGGAGCGCCGCGACGGGCGTCTACGCATGTCACATCACTTTCACACATGCATGAGGACCCCGAGCGATGTTTCAATGGCATAGCTATCCCCGACAGCCATCTGATTGCACTAACCCTAGCCCCGTTGACCCGTAGATCTAGTCCTTTGACTTGCGTTGGACGGACTTTGACCACTGGACTCTTCCACCTCGTTTCGATAGGTCAGCCCATATGAACTTGTAAGAACATGGTCTCAGTCCAACCCATCACTAGGTTCCCTCCATGTCGACCCGACGCGGATATTCCCCCCCCCCTCAAAGTGACGGCGGCATTGCCGTACATGAAGGGGGGCACATACCGGAGAGCCGCGACGGGTGTCTACGCATGTCACATCACTTTCACACATGCATGAGGATTCGACGCGATGTTTCAGTGGCATAGCTACCCCCGACAGCCACCCGATCGGACTAACCCTAGCCCCATTGACCCGTAGATCTAGGCTTTTGACTTACGTCAGACGGGCTTTGACCAGTGGACTCTTCCACCTCGTTTCGATAGGTCTGCCCATAGGAACATGTAAGAACATGGTCCGAGTCCAACCCATCACTAGGTTCCCTCCATGTCGATCCGACGCGGCTATTTCCCCCTCAAAGTGACGGCAACATTGTCGTACAGGAAGGGGGGACACACACGGGAGCGCCGCGACGGGCGTCTACGCATGTCACATCACTTCCACACATGCATGAGTACCCGACGCGATGTTTCGGTGGCATAGCTACCCCCCGACAGCCACCCGATCTGACTAACCCTAGCCCCGTTGACCCGTAGATCTAGGCCTTTGACTTGCGTCGGACGGGCTTTGACCAGTGGAATCTTCCACCTCGTTTCGATAGGTCAGCCCATAGAAACATGTAAGAACATTGTCTGAGTCCAACCCATCACTAGGTTCCCTCCATGTCGACCCGACACGACTATTTCTCCCCTTAAAGTGACGACGACATTGTCGTACATGAAGGGGGACACACATGGGAGCGTCGCGACGGGCGTCTACGCATGTCAGATCACTTTCACACATGCACGAGGACCCGACGCGATGTTTCCATGGCATAGCTACCCGCGACAGCCACCCGATCGGACTAACCTTAGCCCCGTACGACATGTATGAGGGCCCGGTGCGATGCTCTGGTCCCACTGCTACCCCAGGGCCCCCGTCCCACCTAACCGTGTAACGATTGAACACGAGATCTAGCCTTTGACTTTCGGTGAGGGGGCACACCCCGGACGTGAGGGGGGTCACATCCCAGAGACGCGTGTAGGGCGTTTGCAACCACCACAATATTTTTGTAGGCAGAGCTGTTTTTGATTTTAATAAAATATAAGGACCTATATTCAAAGAAAATGACGACACATCATTAACGTATTCGAAAGAAGTACAAAGTACATATATGTTCATAAAAATAATAATACATTTATATTTACACATGGTACATGTAAGTTAATCAAATTATATATATATATACACACATGGTGCAAAGAAAAGAAAAGAAAAACTATGCCTACGGCAAAGCCGTCGGCATAGATACGGCCAGGGCCGGCGGTCGACGCGCTGCGGATCGATGACGTGGCAGATATGCCGACGGCAGCCGTCGGCATAGATGTTGGTCGGTGCGCCCCGGATCGATGACGTGGCTTTGTGTATCTATGCCGACGGCCAGACGTCCAGCCGTCGGCATAGATTCGACGGCGTCAGCCCCCCCTGACCGGGGCCCGTCGCCGGCCCCACATCTATACCGACGGTCTATGTACGCCGACGATGGCCGTAGGCCTACTATTTTGTAGGCCGACGGCCGTTTTTATGCCGACGGAGGCTGTCGGCGTAGATGTAGATATGCCTACAGCTTTTCTGTGCCGAGGGCTTTTAAAAAGCCGTAGGCATAATGCCAACTATGCCGACGGCCCCGACAAACAGCTGTCGGCATAGAATAAGCCGTAGGCGTAGTACGTTTTTTTGGTAGTGATTCTCAGAGAAGAAAGAAAGGCATTGTGTTGGGCTGACTAATAAACTGAAAGAGCTTTTTTACACTACCCTATACTGCTATTGGAGAGGGCAGTATAAGTCTCATCCAACCGTTGATTTCTAGAGCATGATGGACATGTTCAAAGGGTAATTAGGTCAATAATTCTAACTTTCCTGTAACCATTTCAGGGCGATTGATTCCGGACATTTGAGCGTTCGCCTGTGACACCATCCGAATGGACAAAATCACGATCTCTGTCCAATTAGGCATTCTAGTGTAGTATTGCTAGGCGTGATCTCGTTCCTGTAGTGAAAAACAAAATTGTCGTCAGAACTAACTCGGTGCAATGATTAAAGGCTCGCAATATCAATCATTTAAACAAATATCTCGGTGTATAATAATCAAATGAAGATCATAGTTTCTATTTAGAAAAGTTTTGTGTTTCAGCTGGGTGATAACGATCAATAAAATTTCCATAATACAACATCTGACTGATGCTTATGAACAAGTCAATGGATTTAGAAATTGATAAGGGTGCGGGGGATTGGATATGAAAAAGGGGAGGTGGTGATGATGGCACAGGTAGTTAGCAATTCTTGACATGCTGATTTCGTCCAGCGCCTTGTCTCGCCTACAGATACGAAACCATCCTTTGCCATTGAAACATCTCGCCGGATAGCCAAGCAAGAGTTCGAGACTCGGGGATCTAGGGTTAGCTGATAGGGGCCGCCGTCTTCTTCTCTCTTGTTGTACCCGTGTCGTCTATAGCGACTCAGCCTAGAGGTCTGATGTGGAAATTGGAATACACAACTCAGTTCGGCGACAATTTTTAGCCTCGTGACGATTTTGCCCTTATCATTTGGTATACTGCTAAGGATTTTGATCCCTCTCGTTTGTGCACTGGTTGTTAGTCTGAGCAGTATAAGTGGATCTACACCGTCAGATTAAGGAGGATGGATGGCTCAGGTTCATGGGTGGGTACCGTAAAAGAAAGAGTGTCTTGAATGAAGAATTGAATGTCTTGTGTGCTTTCAGAAGTTTGTTCGGTAGCAAGTGCGTATGATTTCTATCTTTGTACGCGTCAATGGTCCTATCGCCGCACCTACCGTCCGGTGACCAACACGGCAACACCTGTGATGGCTTGGTCTGCATGCCCCGCGGCGCTTCCGCCTCTCCTCCGTCTGACGGCAGGACGAAATCTGTTGATCCGTTTGATCGATTGAGTTGGATTGAGTTGAGAGGAATCGGAAGATTGCCGCAGGGATACACAGTTCATTTGACGATGATTTTCTGGGCTAGATTGTTAAGAAATGACTGTAAATCAACAAAATAGGTAAATTAATCGACAAATCGAGGTAATGGGTGGCAAATCATCCAAAGCAAAATAAAATTGGGGCAAATGATCATGTGCACAATTAATATGAGGCAAATGATCAAATCCCATGGCATTTTCTGATGACGGAGGTGCGAGTTTCAGTTCAAAGATCTAGACATAATGATGTAGAATGTTACGCGTTCCTCTATTTCGGCCCGGCTGCAGTCCGCCATCAATCATGTTGGTTTATACAGGCTTTTTAAAAAAACCCTATTCGCCGCTAATTGTTGGGAATTGTCGAGCGAACGCACAGACCGAGCAACGCGAGGAACTAAATGAGCTGGCCCGTTGCACATTTCATTGATTCCGGTTTTGGAAACTTTATGGAAAGTTCCCAACCGGTCCAGGTCTGGTTTTTCTTTTTCTTTTTTCCTGCTGTTTCTTTTATTGCTTTCTTTGATTTTTCATTGCTTTTATTTTATGTTTTATTTTATAATTTTCTTTTTTCTTTTTTTGTTATCTGTTTCTTTTCTGATACCTTCTTCTGTTTCTTTCCCAATTTTTAGAAATTGTTTCTTTTAATGTTTAGAATTTCAAATTCTGTTTCTTTCTACTATTTAATTTTTTTTGTGAATTTCAAATTTTTCTCATGTTTCGAAAAAATATTTAACTCTTCAAATTATGTTCCCTTCTATACAAAAAATGTTTCAGCATTTCAGTTTTTGTTGAAGTTTTAAAAAATTACACAAATTATATTCCCTTCTATTCAAAAGTGTTTAGGAATTTCAAATTTTGCTCATGTTTTAAAAAATTCTACAAAATTTTAAATTTTGTTCCCTCCTATTAAAAAATGTCCGCGAATTTCCAATTGTGTTCATGTTTTAAAAAATTGTTCAAATTTTTTTTCTTCTATAAATAAATATTCGGTAATTTAATATTTTTTGTGTTTTCAAAAACTGTTCAAATTTTCTTCCTTTTGTTCAAAAAATGTTCGGGAATTTAAAAAAATCATGTTTTTAAAAGTTCAAAATTTGAGGGACAATATTTTTCAAAAAATGTCGGGAATTATAATTTTTCTTCATGTTTTTAAAAAAGTTCACAATTTTGAAAATTATTTATTTATTCCATTGAAACTGGATTTCCAACTATTGTTGGCGTTTTAAAATATGTAGAATTTTGAAATATATTTATTTTTCCAAAAAATTGTTCCGGATTTACAAATTATTTTTGCGTTTAAAGCAAATTTTCAGAATTTTTAAAATTGTTCACTTTTTCGAACTATGTTCTTCCAAAAACAAATCACTTTTTTTAATAGTTAAAAAAATGTTCCAGATTTAAAAATATTCATGTAAAAAAAAGTAATCTTATATTTTCCAAATATTTGAGTTTATTGCTAAAAAACACAAAATTTCGTTAAACATTATTTTGTTGAAAAAAGTTGATTTTGAGTACACATGAACAAAAATATTCGGGTAAAATATATTCATGTTTCCCAAACTTGTTCACATGTTCAACATTGTTTGGGAGATTTAAAAATTGTTCATGTACGCAAAAAATGTTCACGTTTATAAAAATTGTTTACAAATTCAAAAAATGTTCGAAATTTTCAAAAAAAACACTATTTAAATTTATCCTTAAATAAAAAAATGGTCATGTTTTAAAAAAGTATAAATTCGAAAAATTGTTAATGAGTTTCAAAAGAAATTCCTGTTTTATTCTTTTTATTCTTTGAAAACATAGTTTATGCTTTCAAATGTTTCTTCGCATTTTCAAAATCTAATTCACGGATTTGAGAAGTGGTTGAGTTTCTAAGAAATGTTCCTGTTTTTCAAAATTTGTTCATAACTTAAAAAGTTGTTCCTGTTTTTAATTTTATTTTACAAATTCGAAAAATTGTTAGCATATTTTCGGAAGCACACATACGTTTCTCAAAAAGGTTTGGAAGTTTTATAAAAATGTTCAGAATTTTCCAGAAATAATTAAAGTAAGGAAAAAATAATCTGATCTGCCTATGTTGCCCGTTCTAATGTATTCGCCTTGCCTTTTCAGTATGGACATGAAGCTACCTCGCCCTAACAGAGCACGATCGTGAGTTTGAATCCTAGCTAACGCTCCATATTTTTTTTGAATTTTTACACCCCTTGCAGTCTGCTGATTTTTTACAACGCACGCAACCTGTGTTGGCCGGCTCAGTCGGTGCTGCCATGTGTGAATCATCAGCATTTTGCCGCTGATTGCGGCAAATAGGAGTTCAAGGCTTTCCTCTCCATGTCAAAGAAATCTCTGGCAGTGTTGTGCGGACGTGGGCTGAACATCACATGATCCAGGCCGTGCGCGATGGCAGG
The DNA here is from genome assembly GCF_904849725.1 of Hordeum vulgare subsp. vulgare. NCBI lineage: Eukaryota > Viridiplantae > Streptophyta > Magnoliopsida > Poales > Poaceae > Hordeum > Hordeum vulgare. The sequence goes on from NC_058523.1 coordinate 550,443,856, forward strand.
GCAGAACCACAAAGCAGAATTACCGGAGTAGATTGTCTTCACACACACAAGAAAATACTATCAAAGTAGAATTTTTTGGTGAGGAACTACCAAAGTATATTGTGTCCACACGCAAACGAAGAACAATAATGCTACATCTTCGTAAAAGGTATGAACGCTTACATAACCTGTCTAAATTGAATCCTCTCCCCCCTGGATTTAACGAGGTGGATCTGACCCCGGTTTAAAAAAAAAACAGGTTTTAACCATTTTCCCTGCGATCGTAGACGACTGCGGTAGGGTTTCATACCTACCGTCAATGTCAATGACGGTACCACTTAACTGGGCCGTCACGTTCGTTTGACATAATAAATACCTCTATCGTCGAAGTCTTTAACTGTAGCCCATTATATCCTACCGTTCAAGACGATGACGGTAGGGCTAACAAGACGGAATTTTTACTCTTATAACGCGAATTGAATCTATTTGATTCACTCTTATGAAGCAACAAGAAAAAGATCACTCGAGGATCTAATATCTTATTCCACAAAGGAAGTATCCTGAAAATCCTTTATTTAGTTTCGAGTAAGAAACTAATAAAACCTTAATCAAAACTATTCAACTAGACTAAAAAAAACTTCAATGGAAGAGCTTACTTTTTTTTTTTGCAAAATTTCTGTAAGTTTGAAGTTAAACTTAATTAAACAAGCCAAGCAATTCTATTTGCTTACAATCACAATAAATTTGTCCCCCGCCGTATTTTCTTCCCCTCTGTTTGTCTACTACCTCGGCTAAACCTAAGCAAAAGAAAAAAAAGGTCCAAGAGACAGACCCGAATAAAGAAGAAATAGTAAAGTAATATTTGACGAATTAGGAAGAAAAATGAATGCATTGGTCTACTTGATGTTCTGCTCCGCTCTTTTCACGGGAAAAATACAGGATCGCATGCCAAAGTACACAGCAAAGCCAGTCCAAAGTATCAACATGTATTTTCTATCTATTTCCTTCTCTTTTCGTCTGCAAGCATGGTCGTGGTGAGTCATGCATGACGTCTCGTGTTAGCCATGAGTCTCGTGGACTTTGAGGTGCTCACGCCTGCAAGCTAGAACTGGCCGGAGGAGGCCTTTTGCTGTTCCACGTCTAGCCTTTCATGGTAGAATATACTCTCTCTCTCTCCCAAAATAAATGTCTCAAGCTTTGAATAATTTTATAGCTTGAGATATTCATTTTGAGACGGAGAGAGTAATAAATAGGCTACCGTGCCAGATACTTATGCAGTAGGGTATTTTCTTTTGACGAACGGAGTTGACGGCGTTGTCAAGCCTTATCATCATTGACTTTGGCAGTAAGCAGTGAAATCTTACAGCTATCGTATATGATGGTAGGAAAAAGATATAAGATACTAATATTTTCATAAACGAGATTTGATGATCTTGCTTAACTTTTCAGAAAGGATCAAAACACTAAAATCGGTCCAAAGTTGATGTTTCAGTAAATTAGGTATGTGTTTCACGTAGATGTAGCATTACTGAAAAAAAGAACTAGCTGAGTACAAATACATGCAGTGGCGACACTGTTTAGGACGGGCATTCCAGCGCTACCATCCCCAGCTGCCCGACGTTAGCACAATCACGTACCGCTCGGCGTACCTACGGTCTACGGAGCAGCAGCAGTCAGTAGCGTATAGCCGAAATTAAACGCGAATTGAATTGAAACGGCAGCGGTACGACCACAACATAGTACATGGGCGATCTGAATTCCACGGGCCAACTTGCTACCGTCTACTCCTCTACTTTAAAGCATCTACAACGGAACCCTCGTAATGGCGGTGCTACTCATTGTTTGTGATGTCAACCGACATCATAAAATTGTGGTTAGCTGCACTAATTAGCTTGTGATTAACTGTAGTTCACCTACAAATACTAATATGCTATGCACAAGTATATGGCCTTGACATCACTAGGTCGGACTCCTAGCACCGCCAACCCGAAGGTCCGATGAGCACCTCGACCGTCGCCGAGGGGTGAACGCCGCTAGGCGCCGCTCCGGCTCCCCGTTCGAGACCAGAGACGACTCTTTAAACCGACAGGTTTCCACCAGCCCTAGCACATCCACCTCCTCCCTTCCGTCGCCGCTACCCGAGCCGGTCCGCCATGCCCCCACGACGCCACCACTACATGATCCAGCACAGTCTATGGCTCCTTGAGGAGGTTTGGATCCGGAGGGCCGCTGGGCTACCTCTGGATCCGGAGGAGGATTTCAAGGAGGAGGAGGAGGTGAAGGAGGAAGAGGAGGAGCTTGGGAAGGGAGAAAAGGAGCTTGGGAAAGAAGAGGAGGAGCTTGGGAAGGGAGAGGATGTGGATGTGTGGCCGAAGCAGCATGCCATCATTAACTCCATCTACTCGGAGTCGGCTCCGGAGCCCAGGCGTCTTCGTCGGTACCAGATAGAGGTGGCGCGGGCTGCAGTGGAAGCAGCGCTAGCGGCTCAGGCTGCGACGCATATGACTCAGCCGCTCAGGCCATCTTCGATGATGATGAAGAGTAGTATAGTACGTAATACACGTAAGGTATACATTTTGCATTATTTTACATAAATCAAAATGATGAAACATGAAAGAGTTAAATGTGGACGAAAAGATTTAAAACGTAACTGATTAGTGTTCGGGGCGTTCGGACGCGTCGGTGCGTTTGAGAGGTTGGATTTACAACTTGTATGTTTTTACCTTAGAAAGACGTCAATGTTTACAGCTAGCTTTGCACGAGTACGCTGTGAAGAATGAGAAGAGCTGTCCATGGCCAGGTGTAGTTGATTTCGGCACACTATGACGTCGGTCTTTGAGATCTTGTTCGGCTGAGAGTGCTCCGAGACACTTCTCATTCAACTCATTTGTATTCGCTTGCAGCTGTTGCTGCTTGTGTTTCATGCTTCCAGCAGTGGCGATGAGGCGCCGCCAGAAGCACTCTTGCTTGAAGGGGTCTTCGGGGACGATAAGGTCCTCGGTACCGAGGCTCGTGCCTTCCTCGGACTCCAGCATGTAATTGTCGTCGACACCTCCAAAGATGTCATTGGGACCTGAGTCCTCAGGATTGTCTTCGGGATTAGCGTTCCGTACTGGGGAGGCTTGAGGGTCATCTCCAGTGTTGTGGGCATCACTTGTCATTGCCTCGCCGTCATCAGCGGTGGTATTGCTGCCTTTGGGCTCTCCATTGTTGCCCCTTTGGTGTCTGCGCCGACTTTATTTTGGGGGAGGGGGGATTGGGGGGGGTATCCATCATGTAGACATCATAGCTAGATGTTGCCCGTGTTTACAAGTGGGTTCTATAGGGCCATCGGTATCTTCATCTATGTATGTCGCCTCGTTATAGTCAAGCACGTTTGGGCCCGAGCTATGGTTCTCGGATAGATTGTAACAGGAATAGGGGAAGCGATGTTTACCCAGGTTCGGGCCTTCTTGAGGGAGGTAAAACCCTATGTCATGCTCTTGTTTATATTGATGATGAACTATCGAGTACAAGCTTGATCTACCTCGAGATCGTATGTTGTGGTCTAAACCCTAAGGCTAGGTAGGTAGCGTTGCGTTTATCTCCCCTCTACGGGCTAAACCCTACGTCTTACATACATGCCAAGTAGGGTATCTAGAGCTACAAGGTTGGTATCTTTGCGTAGAGGCGGTAAGAAAAGTTTTGAAGTACACGACAAGCCTTCAAAAAAAGTAATCCTCATCATGATGCCACCGAAGTCCATCTTGAGAGGGAGGAGAGCCCCTCGGCCTAATCCAAAGAGTCTAGACCGATTAGGTTAGGGCTCCCTAGTCCAGGACACCGTAAGTTAGCTATTTATATTTTCTTTGTTTATTTAAAACTATTCAGACGAATTTGCAAACATTTTCAGTGTTGAAAAAAATGTTCATGAATTTGAAAATACGTTTATCTATTTACAAAATATTCATATATTTAAAATTTCATGGTTTCAAAAAATGTTCATGAATATGGATGGATAAAATGTTCATGATTTAAAAAGATGTTATCAAATATTGAAAACATCTTCCTCACTTTACAGTCATGAAAAAATGTTTGCAAACATTTTTTTAAATCATAAAAGTACATGAATGTTTGTCGACATTTTTTCCCATATTGGCACGACACTAACATTTGTTTTTAAAGTCATGTACGTTTTAGGCTTGAAGGACACACTTAGTGCACCTCGAAGACCATGATGCTGATTTTTGTAGTTTCAAGACCTGTATGCAGCCGTAAGACCGTATAGGCCGTGGCCCGCCCAGCCCATGCGAGGTTCTGTAGTGTATGCTTCGCTTTGGGCCATGAATTGTTTTTTAAAGGTATTCCCTAAAGCCGGCCCACCCAGCTTTCTGGACCAAGCTCTGCCACTGCCTATATGACATCCTTGATATAGTTTAGAGACCTACAATGCATATCACTCTTTTGGTTAGGTTTCAGGCATCCGGCCTGTCACCACGTGCCTTCGTGGTAATACTTATTAGTTCATTAGTTGTCTTTATTATGAGGTAATGGCTGCTTTGTTTCTAGAGTTGTCTTTATTATGAGGTAATGGCTGCTTTGTTTCTAGAGGGAAATCTACCTACCTTGAGGCCTTGTTTGGTACTAGTGTATTTTAGGAAATTTGTGGGGATTATCCCGGTCAAACCCTTCAATCCCCACACATCTCATACCGCCATTTGATTTTAGTGTATTTGACATGTTTCATCCCCACATTTCCCCTCAAATCCCCAAATTATAGTGCATTTTTCTCAATACTCAATACACTACCCCTACCTAGTGTATTGGGGATAAATGGGGATTTGAAGGGATTGGGTGAAGGTTGGGGTTTCACCCAATCTCTTGAAGGATTATCCCCATCAATCTTTTCAAAAACACTAGTACCAAACAAGGTCTGATGGTGACTTAATCGTCATCCATCTATATATCTACAGGAGGATTTACTATACTCATACATGCATGTGAGGCCAAGCCTTTCCAACGATCAGATCACAGATACTCCCTCATTCCTAAATATTTGTCTTTTAAAAAAAATCACTACAGATTATATATGGATGCATGTAAACATAATTATAAGTGTAAATTCACTTATTTTATTTCGTATGTAGTCCGTAGTTGGACCTTTAAAAAACAAATATTTAAAAACGGAGGGAGTAGAAGAATGTCGCAACTGTTTCTTGTTTCTTGCTTCTTGTTGCTTTCCAAAATTAATCACCGTCTACATACGTGACAACATATGTCAATTGTCTGACCTGGGCATATCCTATGATTGCCGTGAGTTAGGTGACAACAAATCACAGAACAGGAAAAACGTCGCCATTGTCTATTGAAAGAAGATCGGTGCATGCATGGATATGTATATCATTCCGGCACGTGAGACGATGTCAAACCTTTCCAACGACTCCTATATATTGCCCGGACTGGAGGCAATGCAAAGTTAGACTTGATAACTCAAACCAGCAGGCAATATTAATGGCCAATCGGCGCGACACTGAACCACAGATGTCATACGGATGTGTGAGTGGGTGGCCTTTGCTGTGCGGTGTTGACTCTTGGGGCTAACAGATGGGACTTTTTTTTTTTTTTTGCGAGGGAACAGATGGGACTCTTTCGGGCCAAGAAAAGGGATCATTTTTTTTTTGCATGTTTAGCTTCCTTAGGCCAGGCCAGCACATGTCTATATTTGAGTAAATTCCATGTAATCTGTATATGTTTCTTTGTAGACAAAAGCAAGTTATTTTCTATGAGGACTGCTAGACATTCATCGATGGATTTATAGTAATCATCCACCATCCTTTTAGCCGTCCGATGTATATGCGCGTATCGTCCGACAGTGGCGGAGCCAGAAATTTTATGGAGCCTGGGCAAGTTAAGACTAAGTGCATAATAATCACACAAAATTTAATTTTGAAGTGAGCTAATATATCAATATCCAAATAAAGTTGGGACATAACACAAAAGATACACATTCAGCTTTGCAAGAATAGAGATGGTCAGATGGAACATACCGACAATGCACTACAGAAAATCACGAGGCAAATGCCCTTTCCGAGAGCTAATTGCAGTAAATGTTTGAATAATATCCTTATCATCAACTGACTTGAATAACTTCCGCTCGGTGTAACAGATCATCAAGTCATTGAACCATTCATTATTGATCTTGCTACGCAGTTTAGTCTTGATAATCTTCATTGCCGAAATATCAAATGTTTCTCGGTTTCAACCATTTTGCGACCAAACTTTGAATATCATCACAAGTAGAAAAAGAAGCATGCCTTTTCACCTGATTTATATAAGTGAGAAGTTGCTCTCTTATTGTTCCACGGCCATCATTTGAAAAATCATCATGATAAATTTCAGCAAGGCGCGCAAGCTTATCAACATTAAACTTGGAGAAAGAATTATTGGGGTCAAGAGATGAGAAGCAATCAAGCACACCATTAGCTCCTTCGCTAAAGCGGTGATCCATCTCCACGCATATTTTGTCAGTAGGAACATAAAAAATCTCTGCACGATAATGGTGAAGATTAGTGATAGTCCTCCCTGCTTTCCTTGAATGACCACGAGCTGGGGCAAGAGCGTGATCCAGTTAGCTGGGGCAAGAGCTCTCCTTCCAATTAATTCTGCAAGAACAAATTCTGACGGAGATTAGTTACTTAGTTCCCTAGCCGGCTAACCCTAATTTTAATGGAGCTTAGTTACTTAGTTTCTTACCAAATTGAAGCAAAACTATCAAAGACGTGACTGAGAAGGGATGACTGAACGAGTACACTACCCAGGTCGCCGGACGCCTCAACCTCATGTCCGTCCGCTCGCCGCCGTCGCCCACCGTGTCCTGCGTCGACTCGTCGCCAGCCGCCTGTGAGCAAACGAAACGACGCAGGAGTTTGCGATCGATCCGAGGCTCCGAGCGAGCCAGCGAGGCATTCCCAGGCGTGTATTCTGTATATCGGGCTATCGGCCTCGCTGCTGACTGGGCTACTGCCTGCTGCATTGGGGTGGGCTGATGTGGCCCATTTTTTTTGCCCGGGTAAGCAAAGTCATCCAACGGTAATTGGCTCTCATAATATCGATCCATCACAGATGATGGCAGTTTCCTAGGGCTCCTGCGTTTCCGCCGGCGACGACGGTGCACCCCTAGATTTCTTGCCCTAGTTTGAGGACGGTGATCCCCACGATCCCGTCTCTCCTCTTTCTCCGCCGTTTCCTTCCTTCTGCTCTCTAAGAGTCCACACGCTGTTGGGCGTGGTCGTCCCCGAGATGGCGGAGGAGGTTGCGAACTCTGGAGTTTCCGTTCCCAGTGGTACCCGGGTACCTAGGGGAGTTCTATCGATCCGCGCTTCGGATCCGGCTGCCGGTGGTACAACGTTGCCTATGAAGGACCCTCAGTCTTCGTCTGCGGAGGACAATGTGGCTGCGATGCTTGATCGTCTAAACCTCACGACTCAGGAATCATCAGCGTTTGTTATCGAGGAAGATGATGAAGACTACCCAGGCTGTCCGTCTTGGGCGATTGTCGGAAAGGTTCTAGCTCCTAACACCCTTCATATCTCAATGATCTGGTCAGTTCTAAGGCCGGCTTGGGGTAATCCTAGGGGTCTTGAGTTCCATCCGTTGGGGCCGAACAGATTTCTGGCTGAATTTGGGTGCAAAGCAGACAAAGATCGGGTGTTGATGGGATCGCCTTGGACGATTAGCAGGCACTGTATTTTGTTCAAGGAATTTGATCCAACCCTTCGTACGAGTGATGTTCGTTTTGATACTCTGTCGATGTGGGCTCATATTATGAATCTGCCTTTTGGATTTATGAATGATGTTCGAGGAAAAGCCTTGGCATCTAAGTTGGGCAAGGTGGAGAAGATGGATGTTGATGGCAAAGGGCGTGCATGGGGGGATTTCCTGTGTGTCAGGGTCTCTGTTGATGTTAATCATCCCTTTATGCGATGTGTGTCAGTGTTTTCTCAGAAGCGGAATGCTACTGATGTTTACCAAGTGAAGTACGAAAGACTCCCGTTATTCTGCTTCTCCTGTGGCTGTGTGGGGCACTCGTCCGTCCTGTGTCCATCGCCAGGTGAACGTGATGCTGAGGGACTCCTTCCGTACCACAGTTCAAGATTGTGTGTCCAAGATGGCAGGAAGAAGATGCCGACAGGGGCTAAATTAGGCCAAAACTCGTTTTCAAAGAATACTGCTCCGGGGTCACGTGGTGGTGTACATGCACCGGTTAATATGCAACCTGGGGTGCGTGGTAATGACATTGCGGGTGAGGATATTCCTCCCCCGAAACCAAGGAAACCTAGAGCTACTCGGGCAAGGAAGGTTGCCGCTTCTGATGTGAATATGAGGAGGACTGATGGCTCGGCTGGCAATGCGTGTGCAGGGAGTCTTGCTCCGTCTAGTGGGCAGAAGCGCAAGGAGTATCAGCCGATTGTGCCACTGCAGCACGATGTGCAGGAAACCTCTCCATTGCCTATGGTTCTGGTTAGTAACAAGGGATCGCCGGCCGCTCTTCAGACCACCATATCTGACGATGGCCATCTTCCAGCAGTCGAGACTAATAAGAAGCAGAGAACATCAACCACAACTAGATCGGCGGATCAGGCAGTGAAAGTGCATGCTATGCCCCTAATCGTCTTTTGGTGTTAATGACAACACATACATAGGAAACTAATCCTATTTGTTGAGTGTATCTCAGGATGGCAAGTACTTTAGTAGATTGAGAATTATGTGCCAAAGGTTGTCTGAGAAGATTGGGGATTTATATTTCGAGAAGGCTCGGGATTTATATTAAGAAAAGATGATGTAGACTAGTCTTTTGAGTTTACAGATATTGAGTATAGGGATCCCGCACTATTAAGAGGGGATCACAGGTTTTGCGATGAACTTGCTCATACCACATCTTTACTGTCATACCCAATACAACATATTCTCCACTCTGTTCTTATATAAAAACAGGTCTATTTCCTCGGACATCCGGCTCCCTCCGGACGTCCGAGGGCCGGACGTCCGGCAGGCTTCGGAAATCCGCAGCCCTTCACCAGAAGTTTGTGAGTCATATAACTCGGAAATCCGGCTCCCTCCGGACATCCGAGGGCCGGACGTCCGACCAGCCCCGGAAATCCGGAGCCCTACACCAGTAGAAGTTGAGTTCTATAACTCGGATTTCCGGCTCCCTCCGGACGTCCGAGGGCCGGACATCCGACCCCCTTCGGAAATCCGGAACCTACCACCAGAAGAAGTTGAGTCGTATAACTCGGATTTTCGGTCCTCTCCGGACGTCCGGTCGCTGTTCAATTCAAAATAGTTTCAGTCGTATCTACAAGCCTCGGACGACCGACCCCTATCGGACGTCCGACCCCTCGCGGACGTCCGGACTTCCGGCAACTGTCGGACGTCCGGACCCTGTGTGACTTAAAGTGCCCCCAACGGCTGGATTTCACTCCCCACTATATATACTCTTCTCCCACCTCGTGAAAGAGTGTTCAACACAGCTAGAATACACCCAAGAACACCTTTCCTCTCACTCACTCTTGTCTACACCAAATCCTAGATCCCAAGAGCATTTGTGAGTCCCTTTGAGTGTTGTTCCAGTCAAAAGATAGATCGTCTCCCTCTCCTCCTTCCCACCAAAGTTATTTGTGATTTGAGCAAGTTTTGAGCAATCCCCGTGATCTTGTTACTCTTGGAGGTTGGAGACTCCTAGGCGGTAGGAGTCTTCGGAGAGGAATCAAACCATTGTGATATCCCCCGGAAAGTTTGTGAAGGTTTGGAAGCCACCTCAAGGCTTACCACTAGTGGTTGAGAAACGCCTTCGTGGAGTTATCTCAAAGGGAGAATAGGGTGAGCCTTCGTGGCGTTGGTGTGCCTTCGTGGTAACATCCGCCCCTCTAACGGTGACGTAGCTTCCCTCCAAGGAAGTGAACATTGGGATACATCCTTGTCTCTCTTGGAGTTTCGGTTATTCCTAAACCTAACTCTCTACTTGTGTTAATCCTTATTACGTACTTGTATTTGATTATTGTTTACCGCTTGTCTTACTTCACTCTAAATAGCTTACTCCTTGTCTTAGCAATTATTAGGCTTACACTCATATTCCACACTTTTGCCTAAAATTGCTAAGTAATTATTAAAATTTGGATTTGTACCTATTCACCCCCTCTAGGTCCATCTAGATCCTTTTCAATTGGTATCATAGCCTCGTGCTCTATTCGTGTGGCTTAACCGCCCTAGAGCGAGATGGACGGGGAACCAGCTACGGTAGCTCCAGTGCAGAGGGACGGGACTTCCTCGGAAGTCAAGTCTTTCACCTCTGAGGACCTGAAACGGGCCCTTGCCAAGCAAAAAGAGGAGCATGATGCTTCTCTTGAGGCCATGGTCCAAATGAGACTAGCATCACTAACCACGGGGACAACCACGTCTCCGAGGGCCTCAGGGCCACATGTGCACGGTACTTCATTTGGCCAACAACCTCCAGAAAGGAACCAAACCAGTGTTCCATGGCTTTATGCTAGATCTCAAATTGAGAAACCTAAGTACAATCCTGGAGGAAAACCTCCCTTGCTTGATGACAATTCCGATTTTGCTTTGTGGAGAGTTGGTATGCAGGATCATCTTAGGTACGCCAATGATGAGATGTTGGACATCCTCGAGCATGGGTACAATCCTGTAGATCCAAGGTGCCTCACTCCCAGAGAAACTTATGACAAGCATCTCAATGACACTGCGATCATGTGCATAAGAAAAGGAATGAATGACAAGCAACGAAGACCTTACATTCACATCACAAGTGCCAAGGAACTGTGGGATAGCATTATAAGGACAAAGACCGGTACCTCCACTCTTCGGCTTGCTCAATATGAAATTGCCAAGGGGCAATTACAGAATTTCTGTATGGAAAAGGGTGAATCTCCCAAGCAACTACTAGAACGGCTCATGACTCTCGCTGCAGACATTGAGTCATGTGACTGTGACAAGACGCAAGATGGTTTCAATCTGACCAAGAGATTTCTTGTGGACAAGTTACTTCACGCTCTTGCTCCGTATCACCATCAAATGGTATGGTACATGAGGCAACACCGTGGGTTCAAAGAAATGACTCCGGATGACATCATATCCACTTTCCAATTATTTGAAGAGTCAAAGGCAAATGCAACAAACCACCTTGCCATGCATGGCACTTCAACATCAAAGATCAATCTTGCTTTGAAAGCCAAGCATGAATGTGACGAAGAAGAAAGTGAAGAAGAAGAGGGTGATGATGACTGCGAAGATGGTGATGATGTTGACTCTGATGAAAGCCCATCTTTTGAGGACATTGCTCTCTTTGCAAAGAAGTTCAGTGCAGTAAAGTTCAAGGGAAGATTCCCAAAGAAGAAGGTAAGGAAATGCTATAACTGTGAGGAAACCAACCACTTCTCCAATGACTGCCCTTATGAGAAGAGAGAAGACAAACCAAGGTTTCCAAAGACCTTTGTAAAGAAGAAGTTGCCAAACCCTATGAACTCCAAGTTCAAGAGGACAGATGGAAGAGCAATGGTTGCACAAGAAGAATCAGATCCAGAAGATGTTGGTGGAGTTGCCGGAGTAGCTCAGGATACACAAAACACCTTGAGGCTAGTCAACAAAAGTGGTGATGTTGTTCACTACAACTATATGAAGGACTACAAGGGCAACGCTCACAAGTGTTTGATGACAAAGACTGCCATGGGAGATGAGGAAGACCAAAACTCCCATGATAAGGTCAAGGTAACTCCACGGTTAAACTCCTTCAGTCTAGCTTCTACTCCATCTGATGAGTATCTTGATGCGGAAGATCACTATGAGGATAATGACTTAGATCATCCCATGTTTGCTAAAATAAAAAAAATTATGTGCTCTCTTAAAGGAAAGAAGCTCACTATGTTTCGCATACTTATGGAAATGGTGAGCAAGCACACCAATACCATCAAGGAACTCAAAACCCTCGTCACTGAGGAGAAGGAAAGAAATGAAATCCTTGAGCAGAAAGTCCTGTATGAGGAAGCACAAAATGATGCACTATGTTCAAAAGTAGGTGAAAACCTTGATAAACATGCGAATGATCTTGCCTCCTTGAAAAAGGCAGAATCTGTGTGCAAAGAATTACTAAATGATAAAGACCGACTTGTGAACTCTCATGCTTCCCTTTCTAAGGACTGTGAGCGTCTATCCTTGTCTCTCAAAGACAAGGAAGAGAAACTCACTGTTCTTACAAAGAGCTTTGAGGCACTTAAGGTCACTTATCTTGACACTCTAGATAAGGCCTACTCCTCACCTATTATTAATATTGATACCTGCACTACTAACTCTAGTAGTGAACTGACATCTATCCTTGAGGAAAACTGTTCGCTAAAGGCACAGCTAGACAGAGGTCTCATGACATGTGCACAAGGACAAAAGACTCTCAATGAGATCTTAAGTCGACACAATGGAGGCTTCGCCAAAGAAGGGCTTGGGTTCAACCCAAGCACTGCCAAGAAAAGTGCATCTCCTCTCAAGTGTACCACTCCGCTTAAAGAAATATTTGTACGAGAGGGACACACGGAGAAAGGTAAGGTTGTGAGTGGATCGGCCACTAGGGGTTCGTCTACTCACAACAAGACAACCGAATTCTTGCCTCCATCCTATGTACTACGCAAATCAAAGGAAGGAGAGGTCTATGCTAAATTCGTTGGTCCTCGTAATGCATTCCGATTCTATGCTATTCGGGTCCCTAAGACTCTTGTAACTAATGTGAAAGGCCCCATGACAAAATGGGTACCTCAAACCAAGTCTTAATTCGTTACAGGCGGTTTTCTCCGGAGGAGCCAAATGGGTGATCGATAGTGGATGCACCAATCATATGACCGGAGATAGTAACTTGCTCTATGACTTCATGCAAGCCATTCGACCATACATGAGCATTGTATTTGGTGGAGGGTCGAAAGGGCAAGTAATTGGGTTGGGCAAGGTGGCAATCACAAATGACATGTCTATTGCAAATGTCATGCTTGTCCAATCTCTTCAATATCATTTACTTTCAGTTTGCCAATTGGCTTCCGTCGGTTATGACACATTATTTGGACTAACGGATGTGAAAGTCTTTAAGAGAGACACTCTTGAAGTGGCCTTTGTTGGAGAGTTGGATGACAACCTTTACACGGTTGACTTCTCGAAAGAGAGCACCTTCCATACAACTTGTCTAATGGCCAAGGCCAACATGGGATGGCTGTGGCATCGCCGGCTCGCCCATGTTGGCATGAAAAATCTTCAAAATCTCTTAAACGGCAATCACATCCTTGGACTAACAAATGTATCTTTTAAGAAAGATCGTGTGTGCAGTGCATGCATAGCTGGGAAACAACATCAATCAAGACATCCACCAAGAACGTTGTATCCACTTCGAGGACGTTAGAGCTCCTTCATGTGGATCTGTTTGGGCCTCCTTCATGGGCAAGTCTTGGAGGGAAAAAGTATGGCCTAGTCATTGTTGATGATTACTCAAGATATACATGGGTGTTATTTCTCAAGTCCAAGGACGAGACGAAGATCACCTTCATTGACTTTGCCAAACAAGCCCAGCGGAAGTTTGACAAGGACATCAAGGCAGTAAGAAGTGATAATGGTTCTGAGTTCAAGAACTACACCCTAGAAGAATTTCTTAGTGATGAGGGAATTGAACATCAGTACTCCGCACCTTACACCCCTCAACAAAATGGTGTGGCAGAGAGGAAGAACCGGACACTTGTGGAAATGGCAAGGTCCATGTTAGACGAATACAAGTCACCACATAGTTTTTGGGCTGAGGCCGTCAACACAGCATGTCATGCATTAAACCGGCTCTTCCTTCGATCAACATTGGAGAAGACTCCATATGAGCTCCTAACTGGGAACAAGCCCAATGTTAAGTACTTTCGTGTGTTTGGATGCAAATGTTTCATTCTCACAAACGGGAACGGTTAGGAAAATTTCAATCCAAAACAACTGAAGGGATTTTTGTTGGCTATGGGTCAAACTCTCACGCCTACAGAGTCTACAACAAATCCAATGGATGTGTTATAGAAACCTGTGACGTGACGTTTGATGAATTTAACCAGTCCCATGAGGAGCAAGTTGATCTAAATGATGCAGGTGAAGAAGACTCCCCACAAGATATCCTAAACATGGGTGTAGGTGCACTTCTTCCCATGGAACAAAGACCCCATGATGATGATGAAGATGATGAGAGTACTTCTCATCCTCAAGACAGTTCACTGCCCGTACCTCCACAAGATACTATCACACACATCATGCAAGTTGTTGAGGATCAAGTGGCAGAACATGTCTCTCACCCTGATCACACTCAAGAACAAGTTGATCTTCAAGAAGTAGACCAAAGTATGGGTATGTTTGATGATGAACCTCAACAAGTGCAACGCGAAGAGGAATATCTTCCTCCGCACATAAATGATCCATATGTTGAGGACGTTGATGATGGAAATGAAGTCGAACCTCGTGAAACCTTGACCTCCATCATGCCACGTGTGGCCGGTCGTGTTGATATTGATCAAATCCTCACCCGCGTGTCGGAAGGTAGAGTGACTCGTAAACAATTAACAAACTTTTGTGCTCACTTTTCGTTTGTCTCTAGTACCGTGCCACACAGGGTTCATGATGCATTGTGTGACAATGAATGGCTCCTTGCTATGCAAGAGGAGCTAAACAGTTTTACACGCAACGAAGTATGGTCATTGGTAGAACGACCAACTGAGGAACATAATGTCATTGGAACTAAATGGATTTTCAAGAACAAGGAAGATGAGAACGGGACTGTCCTACGAACCAAGGCAAGGTTAGTAGCAAAGGGGTATTCCCAAGTTGAAGGTTTGGACTTTGGTGAAACTTTCGCCCATGTTGCTCGTCTTGAGTCCATTAGCATTTCATTGGCCTATGCTGCTTTCAATGGTTTTACTTTGCATCAAATGGATGTGAAAAGTGCTTTTCTTAACGGTCCTCTACAAGAAGAGGTATATGTATCACAACCACCTGGGTTTGTTGACCCTCACCACAAAGACTATGTATATAAACTTCACAAGGCTCTGTATGGCCTCAAACAAGCACCCCGTGCTTGGTACGATCATCTTAAGAAGTTCCTACTCGATGATGGCTTTGTGGTGGGGGTGATCGATCCCACTCTTTTTACTAAGAGGGAAAATGGTGATTTGATCTTATGCCAAATCTATGTAGATGACATCATTTTTGGTTCTCCTAACTGTTGGGGAACGTCGCATGGGAAACAAAAAAATTCCTACGCGCACGAAGACCTATCATGGTGATGTCCATCTACTAGAGGGGATATTCGATCTACGTACCCTTGTAGACCGCACAGCAGAAGCGTTAGTGAACGCGGTTGATGTAGTGGAACGTCCTCACGTCCCTCGATCCGTCCCGCGATCAGTCCCACGATCTAGTGCCGAACGGACGGCACCTCCGCGTTCAGCACACGTACAGCTCGACGATGATCTCGACCTTCTTGATCTAGCAAGAGAGACGGAGAGGTAGATGAGTTCTCCGGCAGAGTGACGGCTCTCCGGAGGTTGGTGGTGATCTAATCTCGGCAGGGCTCCGCCCGAGCTCCACAGAAACGCGATCTAGAGGTAAAACCGTGGAGATATGTGGTCGGGCTGCCGTGGCAAAGTTGTCTCAAATCAGCCCTAAAACCTCCGTATATATAGGGGGAAGAGGGGGAGCCTTGCCTTGGGGTCCAAGGACCCCCAAGGGGTTCGGCCGAGCCAAGGGGGGCAACCCTCCCCTTCCAAACCGAGTCCAACTAGGTTTGGAAGGAGGAGTCCTTCCCCCTTTCCCCACCTCCTCTTTTTTTTTCTCTTTGATTTTCTTCCTATGGCGCATAGGGCCTTCTTGGGCTGTCCCACCAGCCCACTAAGGGCTGGTGCGCCACCCCCAAGGCCTATGCGCTTCCCCGGGGTGGGTTGCCCCCCCCCCCCTCGGTGAACACCCGGAACCCATTCGTCATTCCCGGTAACTCCGAAAACCTTCCGGTAATCAAATGAGGTCATCCTATATATCAATCTTCGTTTCCGGACCATTCCGGAAACCCTCATGACATCCGTGATCTCATCCGGGACTCCGAACAACATTCGGTAACCAACCATATAACTCAAATACGCATAAAACAACATCGAACCTTAAGTGTGCAGACCCTGCGGGTTCGAGAACTATGTAGACATGACCCGAGTGACTCCTCGGTCAATATCCAGTAGCAGGACCTGGATGCCCATATTGGATCCTACATATTCTACGAAGATCTTATCGTTTGAACCTCAGTGCCAAGGATTCATATAATCCCGTATGTCATTCCCTTTGTCCTTTGGTATGTTACTTGCCTGAGATTCGATCGTCAGTATCCACATACCTATTTCAATCTCGTTTACCGGCAAGTCTCTTTACTCGTTCCGTAATACAAGATCCCGCAACTTACACTAAGTCACATTGCTTGCAAGGCTTGTGTGTGATGTTGTATTACCGAGTGGGCCTCGAGATACCTCTCCGTCACACGGAGTGAAAAATCCCAGTCTCGATCCATACTAACTCAACGAACACCTTCGGAGATACCTGTAGAGCATCTTTATAGTCACCCAGTTACGTTGCGACGTTTGATACACACAAAGCATTCCTCCGGTGTCAGTGAGTTATATGATCTCATGGTCATAGGAACAAATACTTGACACGCAGAAAACAGTAGCAACAAAATGACACGATCAACATGCTACGTCTATTAGTTTGGGTCTAGTCCATCACATAATTCTCCTAATGATGTGATCCCGTTATCAAGTGACAATACTTGCCTATGGTCAGGAAACCTTGACCATCTTTGATCAACGAGCTAGTCAACTAGAGGCTTACTAGGGACAGTGTTTTGTCTATGTATCCACAGATGCACTGTGTTTCCAATCAAT
The DNA here is from genome assembly GCF_904849725.1 of Hordeum vulgare subsp. vulgare. Lineage (NCBI taxonomy): Eukaryota > Viridiplantae > Streptophyta > Magnoliopsida > Poales > Poaceae > Hordeum > Hordeum vulgare. The sequence continues at coordinate 550,460,805 of NC_058523.1, forward strand.
ACAATTATAGCATGGATAATAAACGATTATCATGAACAAAGAAATATAATAATAACTAATTTATTATTGCCTCTAGGGCATATTTCCAACAGTCTCTCACTTGCACTAGAGTCAATAATCTAGTTCACATCACCATGTGATTCCAACGAATCCAACACTCATATAGTTATGGGGTCTGATCACGTCTTGCTCGTGAGAGAGGTTTCAGTCAACCGTTCTGAAACTTTCAGATCCGCGTGTTCTTTACAAATCTTTATGTCATCTTATAGATGCTCCTACTATGTGCTATTCGGAAATGCTCCAAATATCTACTCTACTATACGAATCCGTTTTACTACTCATAGTTATTCGGATTAGTGTCAAAGCTTGCATCAACGTAACCCTTTACGATGAACTCTTTAACCACCTCCATAATCGAGAAAAATTCCTTAGTCTATTTAGTTACTAAGGATAACTTTGACCGCTGATCAGTGATTCAATCCTGGATCACTCTGTGTACCTCTTAACAGACTTGCTGCAAGGCACATATCAGGTGCGGTACTCAGCATGGCATACTTTAGAGTCTACGGCTAAGGCATAGAAGACGACCTTCGTCTATTCTCTTTATTCTACCGTGGTCGGGTTTTGAGTCTTACTCAAATTCACACCTTACAACACAGTCAAGAACTCCTTCTTTGCTGATCTATTTCGAATTCCTTCAAAAACTTGTCAAGGCATGCATCTTGTTGAAACTTCTATTAAGCGTTTTGATCTATCTCCATAGATCTTGATGCTCAACGTTCAAGTAGCTCAATCCAGGTATTCCTTTGAAAAACTCCTTTCAAACAACCTTTTATGCTTCACAGAAATTCTACATTACTTCTGATCAACAATATGTCAACCATATATACTTATCAGAAATTCTATAGTGCTCCCACTCACTTCTTTGGAAATACAAGTTTCTCATAAACCTTGTACGAACCCAAAATCTTTGATCATCTCATCAAAGTGTATATTCCAACTCCGAGATGCTTGCGCCAGTCCATTGAAGGATCGCTGGAGCTTGCATACTTGTTAGTATCTTTAGGATCGACAAAACCTCATGGTTGTATCTCATACAATGTTTGCTCAAGGAAACCGTCGAGGAAACAATGTTTTGACATCCTAAGTGCAATATTTCATAAATAATGCAGCAACTACTAACATAACTCTAACAGACTTTTAGCATCGCTACGAGTGAGAAAGTCTCATCATAGTCAACTATTTGATCTTGTCGGAAACATCTTTGCGACAAGTCGAGCTTTTCTTAATAGTGACTTATCACCATCATCGTCTGTCTTCCTTTTAAAGATCCATCTTTACTCAACAGTCTTATGACCATCAAGTAGTTCTTCCAAAATCTACACTTTGTTTTCATACATGGACCCTCTCTCGGATTTCATGGCCTCCAGCCATTTGTCGGAATACGGGCCCACCATTGCTTCTCCATAACTCGTAGGTTCATTGTTGTCCAACAACATGACCTCCAAGACAGGGTTACCGTACCACTCTGCAGTAGTACGCGACCTTGTCAACCTACGAGGTTTGTAGTAACTTGATCCGATGCTCGATGATCACAATCATCAGTTTTCACTTCAATTGGTGTAGGAGACACAGGAACAACTTCTTGCGCCCTGCTACACACTAGTTGAAGTGATGGTTCAATAACCTCATCAAGTTCTACCACCCTCCCACTCAATTCTTTTGAGAGAAACCTTTCCTCGAGAAAGGATCCGTTTCTAGAAACAAACACTTTGCTTTCGGATCTGAGATAGGAGATGTACCCAACTGTTTTGGATATCCTATGAAGATGCATTTATCCGCTTTGGGTTCGAGCTTATCAGACTGAAATTTTTTCACATAAGTGTCGAATGTTGGGTAAGTAGCATAAATTCAAAAAAAAATTCCTACGCATGTTCAGATCTTCCTATGGAGAGACCAGCAACGAGAGAGGGGTAAGAGCATCTTCGTACCTTTGAAGATTGCTAAGCGGAAGCGTTGCTAGAACGCGGTTGATGGAGTCGTACTTGCAGCGATTCCGATCTAGTGCCGAACAACAGCACCTCCGCGTTCAACACACGTGCAGCCCGGTGAAGTCTCCCGCACCTTGATCCAGCAAGGAGGAGGGAGAGGTTGGGGAAGAAGTCCAGCAACACGACGGCGTGGTGTCGGTGGAGAGACGAGGTCTCCCGGCAGGGCTTCGCCAAGCGCCGGCAGAGAGGAGGAGGGAGAGGAGCAGGGCTGCGCCGAGAGAGAGATGAAACCGTGTCTCAAACAGCCCCGAACCCTCATCTATATATAGGGGAGAGGGAGGAGGTGCAGCCCCTAGGTTTCCCACCCCCAAGGGGTGCGGCAGCCCCAGATGGGAGAGGGGGCGGCGGCCAGGGCAGGGAGGAGGGGTGGCGCACCCCTCTGGTGGGCCTTACGCCCACCTATGCCAGGGTTCCCCCCTTCCACTTTTTCTATGGTGCGCATGGGCTGGGTGGGGGGCGCACCAACCCACCTAGGGGCTGGTTCCCTTCCCCACTTAGCCCATCTAGCCTCCCGGGGTCGTTGCCCCCCTTCGGTGGTCCCCCGGGACCACCTCCGGTGGTCCCGGTGGTCCCGATACGTTACCGGTGACGCCCGAAACACTTCCGGTGTCCAAAACCATCCGTCCTATATATCAATCTTTACCTCCGGACCATTCCGGAGCTCCTCGTGACGTCCGGGATCTCATCCGAGACTCCGAACAACTTTCAGTAGCCTCGTACAACAATTCCCTATAACCCTAGCGTCATCGAACCTTAAGTGTGTAGACCCTACGGGTTCGGGAGACAGGCAGACATGCCTGAGACACCTCTCTGGCCAATAACCATCAGAGGGGTCTGGATACCCATGGTGGCTCCCACTAGCTCCACGATGATCTCATCGGATGAACCACGATGTCAAGGATTCAATCAATCCCGTATACGATTCCCTTTGTCTGTCGGTATAGAACTTGCCCGAGATTCGATCGTCGGTATACCTATACCTTGTTCAATCTCGTTACCGGTAAGTCTCTTTACTCGTTCCGTAGCACGTCATCGTGTGACTAACTCCTTAGTCACATTGAGCTCATGATGATGTTCTACCGAGTGGGCCCAGAGATACCTCTCCGTCACACAGAGTGACAAATCCCGATCTCGATTCGTGCCAACCCAACAGACACTTTCGGAGGTACCCGTAGTGCACCTTTATAGTCACCCAGTTACGTTGTGACGTTTGATACACCCAAAGCACTCCTACGGTATCCGGGAGTTGCACAATCTCACGATCGAAGGAAAAGATACTTGACATTAGAAAAGCTTTAGCATACGAACAATACGATCTAGTGCTAGGCTTAGGTTTGGGTCTTGTCCATCACATCATTCTCCCAATGATGTGATCCCGTTATCAATGACATCTAATGCCCATGATCAGGAAACCATGATCATCTATTGACTAACAAGCTAGCCAACTAGAGGCTTGCTAGGGACACATTGTGATCTATTCATTCACACATGTATTACTGTTTCCTGTTAATACAATTATAGCATGAACGATAGACGATTATCATGAACAAGGAAATATGATAATAACCATTTTATTATTGCCTCTAGGGCATATTTCCAACAGTCTCCCACTTGCACTAGAGTCAATAATCTAGTTACATTGTGATGTATCGAACACCCATAGCATTATGGTGTTGATCATGTTTTGCTCGTGGAAGAGGTTTAGTCAACGAGTCTGCAATATTCAGATCCGTGTGTACTTTACAAATATCTATCACTCCACTCTGGACATGGTCCTGGATGGAGTTGTAGCGGCGCTTGATGTGCTTCGTCTTCCGGTGAAACCTGGGCTCCTTGGCTATGGCAATGGCTCCAGTGTTATCACAGAAGAGTGTCATAGGACCCGACGCGCTTGGAACCACTCCAAGGTCGGTGATGAGCTCCTTCATCCAAATTCCTTCATGAGCTGCTTCTAAAGCAGCTATGTACTCCGCTTCACATGTAGATGCTGCCACGACTTCTTGCTTGCTGCTGCACCAGCTCACTGCCCCACCATTCAACACATATACGTATCCGGTTTGTGACTTAGAGTCATCCGGATCTGTGTCGAAGCTAGCGTCGACGTAACCCTTTACGACGAGCTCTTCGTCACCTCCATAAACGAGAAACATTTCCTTAGTCCTTTTCACGTACTTAAGGATATTCTTGACCGCTGTCCACTGTTCCGCACCGGGATTACTTTGGTACCTCCCTACCAAGCTTATGGCAAGGTTTATATCAGGTCTGGTACACAACATGGCATACATTAAAGAGCCCACGGCTGAAGCGTAGGGGACAGAACTCATCTTCTCTCTATCTGCTGCCGTGGTCGGCGACTGAGTCTTACTCAATCTCATACCTTGCAAAACTGGCAAGAACCCTTTCTTTGAGTTTTCCATATTGAACTTCTTCAATATCTTGTCAAGGTATGTACTTTGCGAAAGACCTATGAGGCGTCTCGATCTATATCTATAGATCTTGATGCCTAATATGTATGTAGCTTCTCCAAGGTCCTTCATTGAAAAACTCTTATTCAGATAGGCCTTTATGCTCTCCAACATCTCTATATCATTCCGCATCAATAATATGTCATCCACATATAATACGAGGAAAGCTACAGAGCTCCCACTCACTTTCTTGTACAGACAGGCTTCTCCGTAAACCTGTATGAACCCAAACGCTTTAATCACCTCATTAAAGCGAATGTTCCAACTCCGAGATGCTTGCACCAGCCCATAGATGGAGCGCTGGAGCTTGCACACTTTGTTAGCACCCTTAGGGTCGACAAAACCTTCTGGTTGCATCATATACAACTCTTCCTTAAGGTTCCCGTTAAGGAACGCTGTTTTGACGTCCATTTGCCAAATTTCATAATCATAAAAGGCGGCAATTGCTAACATGATTTGGACTGATTTTAGCTTCGCTACGGGAGAGAAAGTCTCTTCGTAGTCAACTCCTTGAATTTGTCGAAAACCCTTTGCGACAAGTCGAGCTTTGTAAACGGTTACATTACCGTTTGCATCAGTCTTCTTCTTGAAGATCCATTTATTTTCTATGGCTCGCCGGTCATCGGGCAAGTCCACCAAAGTCCATACTTTGTTCTCATACATGGATCCTATCTCGGATTTCATGGCCTCAGGCCATTTGTTGGAATCCGGGCCCGCCATCGCTTCTTCATAGTTCGAAGGTTCACCGTTGTCTAACAACATGATTTCCATCACAGGGTTGCCGTACCACTCTGGTGCGGAGCGTACCCTTGTGGACCTTCGCGGTTCAGTAGTAACTTGATCCGAAGCTTCATGATCATCATCATTAACTTCCTCTTCGGTCGGTGTAGGCACCACAGGAACAACTTCTTGCGCTGCGCTACTTTCCTGTTCGAGAGGGGGTGTAATTACCTCATCAAGTTCTTCCTTCCTCCCACTTACTTATTTCGAGAGAAACTCTTTCTCTAGAAAGGATCCGTTCTTGGAAACAAAGGTTTTACCTTCGGATCTAAGATAGAAGGTATACCCAATAGTTTCCTTAGGGTATCCTATGAATACGCATTTCTCCGCTTTGGGTTCGAGCTTTTCTGGTTGAAGTTTCTTCACATAAGCATCGCAGCCCCAAACTTTAAGAAACGACAACTTAGGTTTCTTGCCAAACCATAGTTCATACGGTGTCGTCTCAACGGAATTAGACGGTGCCCTATTTAAAGTGAATGCTGCAGTTTCTAATGCGTATCCCCAAAATGATAGCGGTAAGTCGGTGAGAGACATCATAGATCGCACCATATCTAATAAAGTGCGATTACGACGTTCAGACACTCCGTTGCTCTGCGGTGTGCCACGCGGCGTCAGTTGTGAAACGATTCCACACTTCCTTAGGTGTGTGCCAAACTCGTGACTCAAATATTCTCCTCCACGATCGGATCGTAGACATTTAATTTTTCTGTCACGTTGATCCTCAACCTCACTCTGAAATTCCTTGAACTTTTCAAACGTCTCAGATTTGTGCTTCATCAAGTAGATATACCCATACCTACTCAAATCACCGGTGAGAGTGAGAACATAACGATAACCACCGCGAGCTTCAACGTTCATTGGATCACACACATCAGTATGTATTATTTCCAATAAGTCGGTTGCTCTCTCCATTATTCCTGAGAATGGAGTCTTAGTCATCTTGCCCATGAGGCACGGTTCGCATGTGTCAAATGATTCAAAGTCAAGAGACTCTAATAGTCCATCAGTATGGAGCTTCTTCATGCGTTTAACGCTGATATGACCAAGGCGGCAGTGCCACAAGTATGTGGGACTATCATTATCAACTTTGCATCTTTTGGTACTCACGCTATGAATATGTGTAACATCACGGTCGAGATTCATCAAGAATAAACCATTCACCAGCGGAGCATGACCATAAAACATATCACTCATATAAATAGAACAACCATTATTCTCTGACTTAAATGAGTAGCCGTCTCGCATTAAGCAAGACCCTGATACAATGTTCATGCTTAAAGCTGGTACTAAATAACAATTATTAAGGTTTAAAACTAATCCCGGCGGTAGATGTAGAGGTAGCGTGCCGACGGCGATCACATCGACCTTTGAACTATTCCCGACGCGCATCGTCACCTCGTCCTTGGCCAGTCTCCGCTTATTCTGCAGTTCCTGCTTTGAGTTGCAAATGTGAGCAACAACACCGGTATCAAATACCCAGGAGCTACTGCGAGCGCTGGTAAGGTACACATCAATAACATGTATATCAAATATACCTTTAACGTTGCTGGCCTTCTTGTCCGCTAAGTATTTGGGGCAGTTCCGCTTCCAATGACCTTTTCCCTTGCAATAGAAGCACTCAGTCTCAGGCTTGGGTCCGCTCTTTTTCTTCTTCCCGGCATCTGGCTTACCGGGCGCGGCAACAGCTTGCCGTCTTTCTTGAAGTTCTTCTTACCCATGCCTTTCTTGAAACTAGTGGTCTTGTTGACCATCAACACTTGATGGTCTTTCTTGATTTCTACTTCTGCAGACTTGAGCATCGAGTACAACTCGGGAATGGTCTTCTCCATCCCTTGCATGTTGTAGTTAAGCACAAAGCCTTTGTAGCTTGGTGGGAGAGATTGGAGGATTCTGTCAATTATAGCATCATCCGGAAGTTCGACTCCAAGCGAAGTCAGACGACCGTGTAACCCAGACATTTTGAGTATGTGCTCACTGACAGAACTGTTCTCCTCCATCTTACAGCTAAAGAACTTGTCGGAGACTTCATATCTCTCGACACGGGCATGAGCTTGAAAAACTAGCTTCGGCTCCTGGAACATCTCATATGCCCCGTGTTGCTCAAAACGCCTTTGGAGCCCCGTTTCTAAACTGTATAACATGCCACACCTGACCAGAGAGTAGTCATCACTCCGCGTTTGCCAGACGTTCAGAATGTCCTGGGCTGCCGCGGGAGCGGGAGGGTCACCTAGCGGCGCATTAAGGACATAAGCCTTTTTAGCTGCTTCAAGGATGAGCTTCAAGTTGCGAACCCAGTCCGCATAGTTGCTACCATCATCTTTCAGCTTGTTTTTCTCTAGGAATGCGTTGAAATTGAGGTTGACGTTGGACATCTACAATATTTAGAAAGACAACTTTTAGACTAAGTTCATGACAATTAAGTTCATTTAATCAAATTAAGTATGAACTCCCAGTTAAATCGACATCCCTCTAGTCATCTAAGTGATACATGATCCATGTTGACTAACCCGTGTCCGATCATCATGTGAGACGGACTAGTCACCATGGTGTGCAACTTCATGCTGATCGTATTCAACCATACGATTCATGTTCGACCTTTCAGTCTCTTGTATTCGAGGTCATGTCTGTACATGCTAAGCTCGTCGAGTCAACCTAGGTGTTTCGCGTGTGTAAATCTGGCTTACACCCGTTGTATGCGAACGTTAGAATCTATCACACCCGATCATCACGTGGTGCTTCGAGACAACGAACCTTCGCAACGGTGCACACTTAGGGGAATACGTTCTCGAAATTTTAAGAGGGATCATCTTATTATGCTACCGTCATTTTAAGCAATAAGATGTAAAACATGATAAACATCACAATGCAATCATATAGTGACATGATATGGCCATTATCATCTTTGCTCTTTCGATCTCCATCTTCAGGCATCGCATGATCATCATCGTCACCGGCGTGACACCATGATCTCCATCATCATGATCTCCATCATCGTGATTCCATGAAGTCGTCACGCCAACTACTACTATCACTACTACTATGGCTAACCGTTAGCAATGAAGTAAAATAGTAAGCGCATGGCGTTGCATCTCATACAAAAAATTAAGACAACTCCTATGGCTCCTGCCGGTTGTCATACTCATCGACATGCAAGTCGTGAAACCTATTACAATAACATGATCATTTCATACATCATACATGCAACATCACAACTTTGGCCATATCACATCACATGTCAAACCCTGCAAAAACAAGTTAGACGTCCTCTAATTGTTGTTGCAAGTTTTACGTGGCTGATTTGGGTTTCTAGCAAGAACGCCTTCTTACCTACATGACAGCCACAACGATGATATGCCAAAGCTATTTACCCTTCATAAGGACCCTTTTCATCAAATCCAATCCGACTAGAGTAGGAGAGACAAACACCCGCTAGCCACCTTTATGCACGGTGTGCATGTCTGTCGGTGGAACCAGTCTCACGTAAGAGTACGTGTAAGGTCGGTCCGGGCCGCTTCATCCCACAATACCGCCGGAAAAGAATAAGACTAGTAGCGGCAAGCAAATTGACAAATCATCGCCCACAACTTTTGTGTTCTACTCGTGCATAGAATCTACGCATAGAAAACCTCGCTCTGATACCACTGTTGGGTAACGTAGCATAAATTCAAAAAAAAAAATCCTACGCATGTTCAGATCTTCCTATGGAGAGACCAGCAACAAGAGAGGGGTAAGAGCATCTTCGTACCTTTGAAGATCGCTAAGCGGAAGCGTTGCTAGAACGCGATTGATGGAGTCGTACTTGCGGCGATTCCGATCTAGTGCCGAACAACGGCACCTCCGCGTTCAACACACGTGCAGCCCGGTGACGTCTCCCGCACCTTGATCTAGCAAGGAGGAGGGAGAGGTTGGGGAAGAAGTCCAGCAACACGACGGTGTGGTGTCGGTGGAGAGACGAGGTCTCCCGACAGGGCTTCGCCAAGCGCCGGCAGAGAGGAGGAGGGAGAGGAGCAGGGCTGCGCCGAGAGAGAGATGAAACCGTGTCTCAAACAGCCCCGAACCCTCATCTATATATAGAGGAGAGGGAGGGGGCGCAGCCCCTAGGGTTCCCACCCCCAAGGGGTGCGGCAGCCCCAGATGGGAGAGGGGGCGGCGGCCAGGGCAGGGAGGAGGGGTGGCGCACCCCTCTGGTGGGCCTTAGGCCCACCTATGCCAGGGTTCCCCCCTTCCCCTTTTTCTCTGGTGCGCATGGGCTGGGTGGGGGGGCGCACCAGCCCACCTAGGAGCTGGTTCCCTTCCCCACTTAGCCCATATAGCCTCCCGGGGTCGTTGCCCCCCTTCGGTGGTCCCCCGGGACCACCTCCGATGGTCCCGGTGGTCCCGGTACGTTATCGGTGACGCTCGAAACACTTCCGGTGTCCAAAACCATCCGTCCTATATATCAATCTTTACCTCCGGACCATTCCGGAGCTCCTCGTGACGTCCGGGATATCATCCGGGACTCCGAACAACTTTCGGTAACCTCGTACAACAATTCCCTATAACCCTAGCGTCATCGAACCTTAAGTGTGTAGACCCTACGGGTTCGGGAGACAGGCAGACATGACCGAGACACCTCTCTGGCCAATAACCATCAGCGGGGTCTGGATACCCATGGTGGCTCCCACTAGCTCCACGATGATCTCATCGGATGAACCACGATGTCAAGGATTCAATCAATCCCGTATACGATTCCCTTTGTCTGTCGGTATAGAACTTGCCCGAGATTCGATCGTCGATATACCTATACCTTGTTCAATCTCGTTACCGGTAAGTCTCTTTACTCGTTCTGTAGCACGTCATCGTGTGACTAACTCCTTAGTCACATTGAGCTCATGATGATGTTCTACCGAGTGGGCCCAGAGATACCTCTCTGTCACACGGAGTGACAAATCCCGATCTCGATTCGTGCCAACCCAACAGACACTTTGGGAGGTACCCGTAGTGCACCTTTATAGTCACCCAGTTACGTTGTGACGTTTGATACACCCAAAGCACTCCTACGGTATCCGGGAGTTGCACAATCTCACGGTCGAAGGAAAAGATACTTGACATTAGAAAAGCTTTAGCATACGAACAATACGATCTAGTGCTAGGCTTAGGTTTGGGTCTTATCCATCACATCATTCTCCCAATGATGTGATCCCGTTATCAATGACATCTAATGCCCATGATCAGGAAACCATGATCATCTATTGACTAACAAGCTAGCCAACTAGAGGCTTGCTAGGGACACATTGTGATCTATTCATTCACACATGTATTACTGTTTCCTGTTAATACAATTATAGCATGAACGATAGACGATTATCATGAACAAGCAAATATGATAATAACCATTTTATTATTGCCTCTAGGGCATATTTCCAACATCGAAGCCCCAAACTTTCAAGAAACGATAGTTTAGATTTCTCTAAACCTCAGTCTATACTGTGTCATCTCAACGGAAATACGCGGTGCCCTATTTAAAGTGAATGCGGTTGTCTCTAATGCATAACCCATAAACGATAGTGGTAATTCGATAAGAGACATCATAGCATGGACCATACCAAATAGTGCGTGACTATGACGTTCAGACACATCATCACACTATGATGTTCCAGGTGGCATGAACTGCGAAACAATTTCCACATTGTCTTAACTGCGTACCAAAACTCATAACTCAGATATTCATTTCTATGATCATATCGTAGACAGTTTATCCTCTTGTTATGACGAACTTCACTCTGAAACAGAATTAAACTTTTCAATATTTCAGACTTGTGATTCATTAAGTAAATACTCCTGTATCTACTCAAATCTTCAGTGAAGTAAGAACATAATGATATCCACTGCGTGCCTTAGCACTTATTGGACTGCACACATCAAAATGTATCACTTCCAACAAGTTACTATCTTGTTTCATCTCAATGAAAACAAGGCCTTGCTCATGTGGTATGATTTGCATGTCACTAGTGATTCAAAATCAAGTGAGTATAAAGATCCATCAGCATGGAGCCTCTTCATGCAATTTATACCAACATGACTCATGCGGCAGTGCCACAAGTAAGTGGTACTATCATCATTACCTCGTGTTTTTTTGGCACCAATATTATGAACATGTGTAACACTACGATCGAGATTCAATAAACCATTGAAGGTGATTATTCAAGCAAATAGAGTAACCATTATTCTCTTTAAATGAATAATCGTATTGCAATAAACACGATCCAATCATGTTCATGCTTAACGCAAGCACCAAATAACAATTATTTAGGTTTAACACCAATCCCGAGGGTAGAGGGAGCGTGCGATGTTTTGATCATATCAATCTTGGAAACACTTCCAACACGTATCGTCACCTCGCCTTTAGCTAGTCTCCGTTTATGCCATAGCTATCATTTCGTGTTACTAATCACTTAGCAACCAAACCGGTATCCAATACCCTCATGCTACTAGGAGTACTAATAAAGTACACATCATGTATATCAAATATACTTCTTCGACTTTTGCCAGCCTTCTTTTCTACCAAGCATCTAGAGTTGCTCCGCCTCAGTGACTGTTCCCCTCATTACAGAAGCACTTAGTCTCAGGTTTGGGTTTAATCTTGGGTCTCTTCATTAGTGCAGCAACTGTTTTGCCGTTTCACGAAGTATCCCTTCTAGCCCTTCCCTTTCTCGAAACTTAGTGGTTTTACTAACCATCAACTATTGATGCTCCTTCTTGATTTCTACTTTCGCAGTGTCAAACATCGCGAATCACTCAAAGATCATTGTATCTATCCTTGATCTGTGATAGTTCATCACGAAGCTCTCACAGCTTGGTGGCAGTGACTTTGGAGAACTATCACTAACTCATGTGGAAGATTAACTCCCAATTGATTCAAGCGATTGTCGTACTCAGACAATCTGAGCACACGCTCAACTATTGAGCTTTTCTCCTTTACTTTGTGGACAAAGAATCTTGTCGGAGGTCTCGTACCTCTTAACAAGGGCACAAGTATGAAATCACAATTTCATCTCTTTAGAACATCTCTTATGTTCCGTGACGTTTCAAAACGTTTTCGGCGCCTTGCTTCTAAGCCATTAAGTATTTTGCACTGAACTATCGTGTAGCCATCAGAAATGTGTATGTCGGATGTTCACAACATCCACAGACGACGCTCGAGGTGCAGCACACCGAGTGGTGCATTTAAGGACATAAGCCTTCTGCGCAGCAACGAGGACAATCCTCGGTTTTACAGACTTAGTCTGCAAAGTTTGCTACTATCAACTTTCAACTAAATTTTCTCTAGGAACATATAAAAACAGTAGAGCTATAGCGCAAGCTACATCGTAATTCGTAAAGACCTTTAGACTATGTTCATGACAATTAGTTCAATTAATCATATTACTTAAGAACTCCCACTCAAAAAGTACATCTCTCTAGTCATTTGAGTGGGACATGATCCAAATCCACTATCTCAAGTCGGATCATCACGTGAGTCGAAAATAGTTTCAGTGGTAAGCATCTCTATGCTAATCATATCAACTATACGATTCATGCTCGACCTTTCGGTCTCATGTGTTCCGAGGCCATGTCTGCACATGCTAGGCTCGTCAAGCTTAACCCGAGTGTTCCGCGTGCGCAACTGTTTTGCACCCGTTGTATGTGAACGTTGAGTCTATCACACCCGATCATCACGTGGTGTCTCAAAACGAAGAACTGTCGCAACGGTGCACAGTTGTTGGGGAACGTCGCATGGGAAACAAAAATTTTCCTACGCGCACGAAGACCTATCATGGTGATGTCCATCTACGAGAGGGGATGAGTGATCTACGTACCCTTGTAGATCGTACAGCAGAAGCGTTAGAGAACGCGGTTGATGTAGTGGAACGTCCTCACGTCCCTCGATCCGCCCCGCGAACAATCCCACGAGCAGTCCCACGATCTAGTACCGAACGGACGACACCTCCGCGTTCAGCACACGTACAGCTCGACGATGATCTCGGCCTTCTTGATCCAGCAAGAGAGACGGAGAGGTAGAAGAGTTCTCCGGCAGCGTGACGACGCTCCGGAGGTTGGTGATGATCTTGTCTCGGCAGGGCTCCGCCCGAGTTCCGCAGAAACACGATCTAGAGGAAAAACTATGGAGGTATGTGGTCGGGCAGCCGTGAGAAAGTCGTCTCAAATCTGCCCTAAAAGCCCCATATATATAGGAGGAGGGAGGGGGACCTTGCCTTGGGGTCCAAGGGATCCCCAAGGGGTCGGCCGAGCCAGGGGGGAGGACTCTCCCCCCCCCCAAACCGAGTCCTACTTGGTTTGGTGGGAGGGAGTCCTTCCCCTTTCCCACTTCTTCCTCTTTTTTTTTTCTTTCTTTGATTTTTCTCTCTTGGCGCATAGGGGATTGGTGGGCTGTCCCACCAGCCCACTAAGGGCTGGTGTGACCCCCCCAAATGCCTATGGGCTTCCCCGGAGTGGGTTGCCCCCCTCCGGTGAACTCCCGGAACCCATTCGTCATTCCCGGTACATTCCCGGTAACTCCGAAAACCTTCCGGTAATCAAATGAGGTCATCCTATATATCAATCTTGGTTTCCGGACCATTCCGGAAACCCTCGTGACATCCGTGATCTCATCCGGGACTCCGAACAACATTCGGTAACCAACCATATAACTCAAATACGCATAAAACAACGTCGAACCTTAAGTGTGCAGACCCTGCGGGTTCGAGAACTATGTAGACATGACCCGAGAGACTCCTCGGTCAATATCCAATAGCGGGACCTGGATGCCCATATTGGATCCTACATATTCTACGAAGATCTCATCGTTTGAACCTCAGTGCCAAGGATTCGTATAATCCCGTATGTCATTCCCTTTGTCCTTCGGTATGTTACTTGCCCGAGATTCGATCGTCAGTATCTGCATACCTATTTCAATCTCGTTTACCGGCAAGTCTCTTTACTCATTCCGTAATACAAGATCCCGCAACTTACACTAAGTTACATCTCTTGCAAGGCTTGTGTGTGATGTTGTATTACCGAGTGGGCCCCGAGATACCTCTCCATCACATGGAGTGACAAATCCCAGTCTTGATCCATACTAACTCAACTAACACCTTCGGAGATACCTGTAGAGCATCTTTATAGTCACCCAGTTACGTTGCGACGTTTGATACACACAAAGCATTCCTCCGGTGTCAGTGAGTTATATGATCTCATGGTCATAGGAATAAATACCTGACACGCAGAAAACAGTAGCAACAAAATGACACGATCAACATGCTACGTCTATTAGTTTGGGTCTAGTCCATCACGTGATTCCCCTAATGACGTGATCCAGTTATCAAGCAACAACACCTTGTTCATAATCAGAAGACACTGACTATCATCGATCAACTGGCTAGCCAATTAGAGGCATGCTAGGGACGGTGTTTTGTCTATGTATCCACACATGTAAATGAGTCTTCATTCAATACAATTATAGCATGGATAATAAACTATTATCTTGATACAGGAATTATAATAATAACTATACATTTATTATTGCCTCTAGGGCATAATTCCAACAACAGTCTGGGAGAACACAATTTCGTCTTGAAATTTTAGTGAGAGATCACCTCATAATGCTATCGTCGTTCTAAGCAAGATAAGGTGCATAAAAGGATTAACATCACATGCAATTCATAAGTGACATGATATGGCCATCATCACGTGCTCCTTGATCTCCATCACCAAAGCACCGACACGATCTTCTTGTCACCGGCGTCACACCATGATCTCCATCATCATGATCTCCATCAATGTGTCGCCATCAGGGTTGTCGTGCTACTCATGCTATTACTACTAAAGCTACATCCTAGCAAAATAGTAAACGCATCTGCAAGCACAAACGTTAGTTTAAAGACAACCTATGGCTCCTGCCGGTTGCCGTACCATCGACGTGCAAGTCGATATTATCTATTACAACATGATCATCTCATACATCCAATATATCACATCACATCGTTGGCCATATCACATCACAAGCATACCCTGCAAAAACAAGTTAGACGTCCTCTAATTGTTGTTGCATGTTTTACGTGGTGACCATGGGTATCTAGTAGGATCGCATCTTACTTACGCAAACACCACAACGGAGATATATGAATTGCTATTTAACCTCATCCAAGGACCTCCTCGGTTAATTCCGATTCAACTAAAGTTGGAGAAACTGACACCCGCTAGTCATCTTTGAGCAACGGAGTTACTTGTAGCGATGAAACCAGTCTCTCGTAAGCGTACGAGTAATGTCGGTCCGAGCCGCTTCGATCCAACAATACCGCGGAATCAAGAAAAGACTAAGGGGGGCAGCAAAACGCACATCACCGCCCACAAAAACTTGTGTGTTCTACTCGAGAAAACATCTACGCATGAACCTAGCTCTGATACCACTGTTGGGGAACGTCGCATGGGAAACAAAAAATTTCCTACGCGCACGAAGACCTATCATGGTGATGTCCATCTACGAGAGGGGATATTCGATCTATGTACCCTTGTAGACCGCACAGCAGAAGCGTTAGTGAACGCGGTTGATGTAGTGGAACGTCCTCACGTCCCTCGATACGCCCCGCGAACCGTCCCGCGATCAGTCCCACGATCTAGTGCCGAACGGACGGCACCTCTGCGTTCAGCACACGTACAGCTCGACGATGATCTCGGCCTCCTTGATCCAGCAAGAGAGACAGAGAGGTAGATGATTTCTCCGGTAGCGTGATGGCGCTCCGAAGGTTGGTGGTGATCTAATCTCAGCACGGCTCCGCCCGAGCTCCGCAGAAACGCGATCTAGAGGTAAAACCGTGGAGATATGTGGTCGGGCTGCCGTGGCAAAGTTGTCTCAAATCAACCCTAAAACCTCCGTATATATAGGGGGAAGAGGGGGATCCTTGCCTTGGGGTCCAAGGACCCCCAAGGGGTTCGGCCGAGCCAAGGGGGGCAACCCTCCCCTTCCAAACCGAGTCCAACTAGGTTTGGAAGGAGGAGTCCTTCCCCCTTTCCCCACCTCCTCTTTCTTTTTCTCTTTGATTTTCTTCCTATGGCTCATAGGGCCTTCTTGGGCTGTCCCACCAGCCCACTAAGGGCTGGTGCGCCACCCCCAAGGCCTATGGGCTTCCCCGGGTGAACACCCGGAACCCATTCGTCATTCCCGGTACATTCCCGGTAACTCTGAAAACCTTCCGGTAATCAAATGAGGTCATCCTATATATCAATCTTCGTTTCCAAACCATTCCGGAAACCCTCATGACATCCGTGATCTCATCCGGGACTCCAAACAACATTCGCTAACCAACCATATAACTCAAAGACGCATAAAACAACGTCGAACCTTAAGTGTGCAGACCCTGGGGTTCGAGAACTATGTAGACATGACCCGAGTGACTCATCGGTCAATATCCAATAGTGGGACCTGGATGCCCATATTGGATCCTACATATTCTACGAAGATCTTATCGTTTGAACCTCAGTGCCAAGGATTCATATAATCCCGTATGTCATTCCCTTTGTCCTTTGGTATGTTACTTGCCCGAGATTCGATCGTCAGTATCCGCATACCTATTTCAATCTCGTTTACCGGCAAGTCTCTTTACTCGTTCCGTAATACAAGATCCCGCAATTTACACTAAGTCACATTGCTTGCAAGGCTTGTGTGTGATGTTGTATTACCGAGTGGGCCCCGAGATACCTCTCCGTCACACGGAGTGACAAATCCCAGTCTCGATCCATACTAACTCAACGAACACCTTCGGAGATACCTGTAGAGCATCTTTATAGTCACCCAGGTACGTTGCGACGTTTGATACACACAAAGCATTCCTCCGGTGTCAGTGAGTTATATGATCTCATGGTCATAGGAACAAATACTTGACACGCAGAAAACAGTAGCAACAAAATGACACGATCAACATGCTACGTCTATTAGTTGGGATCTAGTCCATCACATAATTCTCCTAATGATGTGATCCCGTTATCAAGTGACAACACTTGCCTATGGTCAGGAAACCTTGACCATCTTTGATCAACGAGCTAGTCAACTAGAGGCTTACTAGGGACAGTGTTTTGTCTATGTATCCACACATGCACTGTGTTTCCAATCAATACAATTATAGCATGGATAATAAACGATTATCATGAACAAAGAAATATAATAATAACTAATTTATTATTGCCTCTAGGGCATATTTCCAACACTAACATCCATTTATGCAAGAAGTTTGCGGCCTCCATGACCAAGACCTTTGAGATGTCACTCAACACGGACTTGAAGTTCTTTCTTGGTTTTCAAATACAACAATTTCAAGAAGGGATTTTCTTGTCTCAAACTAAGTACCTCAAGGACATTCTTGAAAAATTTGATATGACAAATGCTAAACCAATGAAGACACCCATGGCCACCGATGTAGTTCTAAATGAAGACACAAACGGTATTCCTTTTGACCCATCTACTTACCGCTCCATGATTGGTTCCCTACTTTATCTTTGCGCATCTAGACCAGACATCATGTTAAGTATAGGCATATGTGCTAGATTTCAAGCTTCCCCTAGGGAAAGCCATCACACGGCGGTTAAGCATAATCTTAGATACCCTGTTCACACCCCAAAGTTAGGCTTATGGTACCCTAAGGATGCAAAGTTTGATCTTATTGGGTATTCCGATGCGGATCGGGCCGGTGATAAATTGGGACGGAAATCCACTTCCGGTGTAGTCAGTTTCTTGGACGCTCCTTGGTAAGTTGGTCCTCGAAAAAGCAGAACTGTGTTTCTCTCTCCACGGCCGAGGCCGAATATATTGCAGCCGCAAGCTGTGCAACCCAACTACTATGGATGAGGCAAACACTAAAGGATTATGGTATCACGTATCGACACGTTCCTCTTCTCTGTGATAATGAAAGTGCCATAAAGATCTCTGTGAACCCCATTGATCACCCTCGCACAAAACATATTGATATTAGGTATAATTTCTTGAGAGACCATGTGCAAAAGGGTGACATTGATATTACCCATGTGGGTACCGACATGCAGTTAGCCGACATTTTCACCAAGCCACTTAGCGTTGCTAGGTTCTGTCAACTTAGGCGTGAACTTAGTATCTTGGAGCTTGACAACATATCTTGAAACCTTGCACACATACACACACTCACATTATGTTTGTGTCTTGATGTGGGCATGCATTTAGGGGGAGTGAGTCTTAATTTTCTGTTTTAAAAGCTTACAGTGTACGCATAAATCAATTTATGTCCCCAAGTAGTACATGTAATGCTTGTAGGCTACTATGTTCGTACTTTTTGTGAGAAACCATGCAAGTCATCATCTCATCATCAAAACAAAACAAAAAATCCAGAATCAGCCTCTGCCTCCTCCTCCCTCTCGGACGTCCGCCATGTCTCGGACGTCCGGCGGCAAATTCCCTTCCGGTCGTCCGACATGTGTCGGTCGTCCGACGCCACAATCACCTCCGGACGTCCGACGCCTGTCGGACGTCCGACGCCTCGGGCCTATATATATATAGCTGAGCGCGGGGGCTGGGCTCTTGCCCTAACCCTCAGCGCCCCTTTTCCCTACCACAGCCGTCGCCGCCAGCTCGAGGAGCTCCCGCCTGCGCCGCCAAACTCGAGATCAGGCCGATCTCCTCCGCGGATCCTCCACTCCTTCCTCCTTCTTCTTCGCGGGATCCATCTTCAGGTCGCTCCTCCGTCTCCTTTTGCGTTTGTTTTGGTTCTCTCCCTCTCCCATGAATCTCCATGTTCGTTCCTCATTTGGGGATTTTTCATCCGCGTAGGTTTTTGTGCTCCATGGGCAAGACCAAGCACAGCGCTCGGAAGACCGTGGCTGGCTCATCATCTCGCGCCCCTACTAGCACGGGGTTGGAATCGGATGAGCCACGTCGTCCCTTCAAACGGACTGCCCGACGTTATCCGTCTCCACAACTCCCCTCGTTGTCTGATGGTGATGACCCCGACTTCGAGGAGGAGCTTGCCGCCGAGGACCTTCCTGACCAGCACGTCGATCGAAGGTCCAAGCCAAAGCCCGGGACTCGCAGGGTGTCCTACATGCCACCACCTCCTCCTGCCCAGCCCGCAGGTGAAGCTCGCCGCATCTCACTAGAACCTCCTGCTACTTTAGGTCGTGCAATCATGAACTTCACCACACTTGGCGCGGCTTCATACCTCACTTTCCGCCACGACATTGATCAATACGCTGTCGTAAGTGACTCTACGGACTCACGTTTCCGCACACACGTCCATGCGGACATTTTTACCACATTCATAGTTCCTAAGGGGTTATCTATTCATCTCTATATTGATGTTGAGCATATTCGCATGCACCCGGCGAAATATCCGGGTGCCATTGAGATTATTGAGGCATCGGGGCTTGCCGCCCCGTTTGCCTTTCATTGCGACTTTAATGCTGCTACCATTCACCAGTTCTATGCCACATGCCACTTTGGTCCAAACCACACTGTCAGCTGGATCACCTCTGACGTTCGCTTCATAGCTTCTTATGATAAATTTGTTGCCGCACTTGGTTTCCCCAATTCCGGTTTCAAAATACATAGGGATGATCCTAACCATGCGCCTAAGTCCATTGACGCGTGTGGGTATCTTCTCAAGCCACTAAGTGAGCTTGATGCGGATGAACGCATGAAGGACCTTAACCAGGTATCCATCTGGCGGTCACCTTACTTCATCATTTTTCAGTGTCTCATCCGCACCATCTATCCCAAGATGAGTGATAAGGGTTCTGGCAGTGGCTATTGTATCGACATCATGTCTCACTTGTTCGAGCACCCCAAGGGCAAAATCAATGTGCCTCATTTTCTATGGCATGAGATTCGGCTTGCTAGCTTTCAGTACAAGCGAGCCTTTCCTCACGCCCCCTTCATCCAGGCTCTTATTAACCATGTTGCTGATTTCTCTGTGGCTGTCACTCTCACACATCGCAAATGGGTCATTCCCGCTCACATGGCGGATGACTATGCTCCCAAGAAAACCCCCTCATCCTCCACATCCACTCGCCGCACTGCTGCACGGGCCGCCACCCCCTCATCTAGCTCCGCTCCTCTCGGTCGCATTGCCAAATTCCTTGGCAAGGCACATTCTGCTTTGATGAAGGCCATCTCTTTCGAGTGTCGTCAAACCCATGATGTGGTTTCTCGCTTAGTCTCCTCCAAGAATGCCCTCAAGGCTCGTTTGAGAGCCTCGGGCGCTCTTGATGTGAGTGATGATGAGGCCCCTCCTGCTGCTCCTCCTACTGATTTTGGCTTCCCATCTGGTCCTGAGTGGTCTGATTTCCTTGACGAGGCTGGTGGCAGTGGCTTGCCTGATGATGCTCATGATGATGGTGATGAGCTCTGAGCGTGATTGGTGTTGTTGATGTCTCCCTTCTTGGTACTTGGTGCCAAAGGGGGAGTAATGTATCGTAGCTTTTAGTCTTTGGAGATTTAATGTAATGGATAAACTCATGTATGGATACTTATGAATGATTGTGATTTTCTATGGATTGCTATGATATCATCATAGACTATTATGTTTTGCTCCACTACTTCTATGATGATCTATTATCTTTACATGTTGATCCATTGGAGCTTCGATTTTTTATCATGCATATACTAAGGGGGAGCTCCGTACTAAATATCTCCTAGACTATAATGTATGTTAAATCTTTTTGAGACCTATGTATATGTTGTCATCAACTACCAAAAAGAGGGAGATTGAAAGTGCATGCTATGCCCCTAATCGTCTTTTGGTGTTAATGACAACACATACATAGGAAACTAATCCTATTTGTTGAGTGTATCTCAGGATGGCAAGTACTTTAGTAGATTGAGAATTATGTGCCAAAGGTTGTCTGAGAAGATTGAGGATTTATATTTCGAGAAGGCTCGGGATTAAGAAAAGATGATGTAGACTAGTCTTTTGAGTTTACTGATATTGAGTATAGGGATCCCGCACTATTAAGAGGGGATCACAGGTTTTGCGATGAACTTGCTCATACCACATCTTTACTGTCATACCCAATACAACATATTCTCCACTCTGTTCTTATATAAAAACAGGTCTATTGCCTCGGACATCCGGCTCCCTCCGGACGTCCGGCAGGCTTCGGAAATCCGCAGCCCTTCACTAGAAGTTTGTGAGTCATATAACTCGGAAATCCGGCTCCCTACGGACATCCGAGGGCCGGACGTCCGACCAGCCCCGGAAATCCGGAGCCCTGCACCAGTAGAAGTTGAGTTCTATAACTCGGATTTCCGGCTCCCTCCGGACGTCCGAGGGCCGGACGTCCGACCCCCTTCGGAAATCCGGAACCTACCACCAGAAGAAGTTGAGTCGTATAACTCGGATTTCCGGTCCTCTCCGGACGTCCGGTCGCTGTTCAATTCAAAATAGTTTCAGTCGTATCTACAGGCCTCGGACGACCGACCCCTGTCGGACGTCCGACCCCTCGCGGACGTCCGGACTTCCGGCAACTGTCGGACGTCCGGACCCTGTGTGACTTAAAGTGCCCCCAACGGCTGGATTTCACTCCCCACTATATATACTCTTCTCCCACCTCGTGAAAGAGTGTTCAACACAGCTAGAATACACCCAAGAACACCTTTCCTCTCACTCACTCTTGTCTACACCAAATCCTAGATCCCAAGAGCATTTGTGAGTCCTTTTGAGTGTTGTTCCAGTCAAAAGATAGATCGTCTCCCTCTCCTCCTTCCCACCAAAGTGATTTGTGATTTGAGCAAGTTTTGAGCAATCCCCGTGATCTTGTTACTCTTGGAGGTTGGAGACTCCTAGGCGGTAGGAGTCTTCGGAGAGGAATCAAACCATTGTGATATCCCCCGGAAAGTTTGTGAAGGTTTGGAAGCCACCTCAAGGCTTACCACTAGTGGTTGAGAAACGCCTTCGTGGAGTTATCTCAAAGGGAGAATACGGTGAACCTTCGTGGCGTTGGTGTGCCTTCGTGGTAACATCCGCCCCTCTAACGGTGACGTAGCTTCCCTCCAAGGAAGTGAACATCGGGATACATCCTTGTCTCTCTTGGAGTTTCGGTTATTCCTAACCCTAACTATCTACTTGTGTTAATCCTTATTACGTACTTGTATTTGATTATTGTTTACCGCTTGTCTTACTTCACTCTAAATAGCTTACTCCTTGTCTTAGCAATTATTAGGCTTACACTCATATTCCGCACTTTTGCCTAAAATTGCTAAGTAATTATTAAAATTTGGATTTGTACCTATTCACCCCCCCCCCTCTAGGTCCATCTCGATCCTTTTCAGGCAGCGGCTGCGGAGCAGCCCTGCCAGACGCAATGAGTCTTTTATGTTGGAACTGTCGAGGGTTTGGGTCGGACTTGACAGTTGGCGAGCTTCGCTGGTTAGTGAGGTTCTTCCGACCTTCCTTCCTCTTTCTGTCAGAAACGAAGATGAAGGATACTAGGGTTCAAAATTCCATGTGGTCTCTCGGATACTCGGGTAGTTTTGCTGTGAGCAGTGTTTGTCTCAGTGGAGGTCTGGCTTTATTTTGGCAGCATCAATACAATGTCTCTCTTAAGGGTTTTAACTCTCATTTTATTGATGTGCTTATAGCACAACAAGATTGCGCCTCATGGCGTGCGAATTTTGTGTATGGTGAGCCTCGTCGTGAGTTGCGTCACGATTTCTGGAGGTTGTTATATCGGCTGCGGTCGGAATGGAGGGGACCGTGGATTTGCTGCGGTGATTTTAATGAGGTTCTTTGCAGTGACGAACATCTTGGGATTACTGACCGATCAGATGCTCAGATGTCTCAGTTTCGTGATTGCTTGGATAAATGCGGTTTGGTGGATCTCGGTTTTGTTGGACCAAAATTCACATGGAATAATAGACACGCTGGTGATGATCTAGTGAGAGTCAGGCTTGATCGAGCTTTGGCCAATGGTGAATTCATGGAGCTGTTCAGCAATTTCAAGGTGGAAAATGTCATCACTTCAACGTCTGATCATTTTGCAATTTCTATCAATCTATCTACTCTGGATGAGGAGATGCGGGCAACACCGGTGCAACAACATTTTCGGTTTGAAGCGGCTTGGCTATGAGCACCAGAGTATAGGGAGGTAATGGAAAAAGCTTGGGTTGATGGGCAGGATAATTCTTTGTCCCTTCAATCCACATGTGATAACCTAAGACATCTTGCCATTTCTCTTAAGAGGTGGAGTCATGTTTCCTTCGGATCTGTTCGTAAAGGAATTCTAAAATTGGAGCGTAAGTTGAAGGAACTTCGGTGTTCATCACAGCCTAATACTCTTGAGATACGAAGGACTGAGCAATCTCTATGTGAATTTTTTAAAAGGGAAGAGGTAATGGCACGGCAAAGATCAAGAGTCGATTGGCTTCGGGAGGGCGATACAAATACTGCTTTCTTTCATGCACGGGCTTCAGCGAGGAAGCGTACGAATAGAATCACTAGCCTTTTCTGTGATGATGGATCCAAGTGTGAAGACATGGACGAGATCAAAGGTATGGTACACCATTTATATGGTAATTTATTCAGTTCGGAGCCATGTCCTTTTGCTGCTTCCGTCCTTGATGCTATTCCTCGTAAGATCATTGATGAGATGAATGATGCTCTTTGCAACGAGTATACGGATGATGAAATTAAAACTGCTTTGTTTCAAATGGGTCCCACGAAGGCACCGGGTCCAGATGGTTTCCCGGCTCTATTCTATCAAACTCATTGGGACTTCCTGCAGAAGGATATTTGTAGTGTTGTTCGTAGTTTCTTGAATGGTGGAACCATACCCACTGGTTTTTGTGATTCAGTGATTGTGCTCATTCTGAAGATAAATAATCCACAACATCTCAAGAACTTCCGGCCAATCAGTTTATGCAACGTCCTATACAAGATCGCATCGAAGGTACTCTCAAACCGTCTAAAAGTTTTTCTGCCGGAGGTGATTTCAGAAAACCAAAGTGCATTCATTCCTGGTCGCCTTATCAAAGATAATGCTCTTATTGCTTTTGAAAGTTTACATACGATTAGATCTCAAAAAGTGAAGAAACCTCACTTTGCCCTTAAGATCGATATGGTGAAAGCTTATGACCGTGTGGAATGGAATTATCTTCGTGGATGCCTATCTCGTTTGGGTTTTGCTGAATCTTGGATACAATCGGTTATGAGGTGTGTTACTTCTACTCCTATGTTGTCCGGGTCAATGGAGATCTCACAGAGCCTGTCATACCAACCAGGGGTATTCTTCAAGGTGATCCAATCAGCCCCTAGCTTTTTCTTCTTTGTACTGAAGGGTTGTCATGTCTGCTTAAACAGCAGGAAGACCAAGGAGTGCTACATGGTATTAAAAATGGTCGACTTGGTCCTGCTATTTCCCATTTACTGTTCTCAGATGACAGCATTTTCTTTGCAAGAAGTGACAGGAGGAGTGTGGAGGCTTTGAAAGAAACACTTCATCTATATTGTCACGGGTCGGGTCAAAAGATTAATCTGGATAAATCTTCTATTTTCTTTGGTAATGGTTGCCCAGAGGTGATCAAGAATGAGGTTAAACATAGTCTGGGTGTTTTTAATGAGTTTCTCCAGGATTCATATCTTGGTATGCCAACTGAAGTGGGGCGATCACCTACAATGACATTCAGATATTTGTATGATCGAATGTGGCAGCGCATCAATGGTATGTCTGATCGACCTTTATCTAGGAAGGGAGTGGAGATCTTATTAAAGTCTGTGATTCAGGCGATTCCTACATTTCTGATGAGTTGTTTCGTTATACCTGTTTGTACATGTGAGCAAATGAGGAGAGCTATTTCTGATCAGTGGTGGGGCTTTGCTGATGGTAAAAGGAAAATGCATTGGAGATCTTGGGATTGGCTGACATGTCCAAAATCTATGGGTGGACTGGGCTTCAGAGATATGAGCATGTTTAATCAAGCAATGTTAGGCAAACAATGTTGGCGTTTACTCACAGAACCAGATTCTCTATGTGCTAGGGTTCTTAAAGGACGTTATTTCCCAAACTCTGATTTCTGGGATGCAAAATGTCCACGATCTGCTTCATACACATGGCGGAGTATCCTTCATCGTTTGGAGCTAGTCAAATTTGGAATCCGTTGGGGTGTGGGTAATGGTTCTACAATCAAGATTCAGGAGGATAATTGGATCCCGGGGGTGAATTCTCAGTTCTTGCATTTGCTTTCTCCTATCTCGGTTGGACAAAAGGTTAATTCTCTTTTTGCCGAGGATGGTTTGCATTGGAATGAACAGCTGGTTCGGTCAGTCTTCGATGTTGCAGTTGCGGAACAAGTGCTTCAACTTGCTATCAGTCGTTTTGGTAACAGTGATTTTGTTTCGTGGCCACACACTGTTCTGGTACATATTCGGTCCATTCAGCATATCATTTGGCTAGAATGACAAAGGTTTATTCCTCCCGCAGTATCACAGGCCGTGGTATGTCTTCTACTCTCCAATGCGAAGCTAGTTCTTGGAACAAAATTTGGGCGATCAAGGCACTCGGGAAAATGTGGATAACTCTATGGAGGTTTGCCCATGATTGCCTCCCAACTGGAATGCAGCTTCACCGGAAACATATTCCTGCATCTAAGGTTTGTGTCCACTGTTCTGCTGATGAGTGTGTTGAACATGCTTTGCTTTTTTGCCCCTATGCACAAGCTGTTTGGTGTGATATCAAAGATTACTTCAACGTGCATCTTGGTCGGCAAGGATTCACAACTTGCAAATCATGGATTTTTGATTTCATGGCCCGATGCGATGACCTTGCAGCTACAGTTTTAGCAGTCACATGTTCGCATATTTGGGATGCTCGTAACAAACTCAGAGAAGAATATATTCACCAGCACCCGTCTAGTCTTGATCTGAAAATCAAAGCATATGTTGACATGATTGTGGAGCACTTGTTCATTACCAGACCTAACCATAGGCGTGAACCCTCTTCAACAACATCTTGGGTTCCGCCGCCGGCGGGTAAGGTGATGATATACATTGACGCTGCCCTCTTTACCAATACCAGGAGCATGGGGGCAGGTGTAGTGATGCGAGATCATTTGGGCGCTTGCATTGTTTCCTATGATATTGGTGTTCCTGAAGTTTTCAATCCTGAGCTGGCACAGGCAATTGCTATCAAGAGAGGCTTGCTATTTGCTTTGAGTGAAGGTATTCAGGAGGTTGTTCTCACTTCTGATTGTTTGACGGCGATTCAGCGTATCAATTCGTTGGACATGGATCGATCTCTTTGTGGTCCTGTGATTCAAGACATCAAGCATCTTAGAACTTCTTTCAATACCTCTTCTATATTTCATGTGCGCCGAGAGCAAAATGTTTCTGCACATTTGTTGGCTAGATCTTGTAATCAGCTAGGGTGTCGTGTTTGGCATGGTGTGTCTCCTGAATGCATCCGGGAATCTATTTGTATGGACATTACGCCATAATCTATAAAGTGGATGTGTTATCAAAAAAATACCGATCCATCACAATTGTCATGGACGAGGAGTCCGGGCAACTGCCCAGGGTGGTTGGGCGGTGCCTCCGCCACTGCCGTCCGATCACCAGCTCGATCGCCTCTGTCCACCACCTAAAATCCTGAAACAACGCTCCACTTGCAGAAACAAGTACGCTGCTATGCGCCCGGCTGACGGGTTAAAAAATGACTAACGGATCTTGCAACATAGATTATGTTGTAATTTTTTATTTTTTTTGCAACAAAGAGCATGTTACGAAGACGTACATATTTTTTTTTTGCGATAGAATTTGTTATAGAATATTTTCTGCAACAAGATCGTGTTGCAGAAACTTTTGCAACAAAGGTCATGTTGCAAAAAACTTTTGCAACATAGGTCAGGCTGTAGAAAACTTTTGCAACAAAAAATATTTGTTTCAATTTTTTGAAACAGAGACCAAGTTGCGAAAACTCATCATTGCGCCTACTTGCACTAGCTTCGTCGCTGTCAATCGCAACAACGGCGTTGTTGCAGAAACTCTGCGGATTTGCTCGAGGGATGGGGCTCGAGCTTGGGGCCAAACCGAGGAGGAGACGTAGGGCGCCGGAGTCTAGGACGTCCGCATCGGCACCGAAGTTGGTTTTATCCAACACAGGACATGCGTCTGGTGGGAGAGGCGGTGGATGCGGTCATAGAAATCCACTGTCTGATGGAAAGAGTTTTCGATTTTCTATTAGGTTGGCGCATAGTTTACAGTTGGTCATTCATCCAAAAAATTAGTTATTACATTACATCATTCATGTTTTTTTTGCATTCCGCCTCCAAAATAGGAGGGCTCTACTAAAACCGGACGGAGGGTGTAGACATGGTTGGTTGATGATCAAATTAGCTCTTTCTCCCCCTCCCCCTCCCTCTCCCTCCCATCCCCTCTCCCCCTCTCCCCTCTCCTCTCCCACTCCCTCCCTCTCTCTCTCTCTCTCTCTCTCTCTCTCTCTGACATCTGCAATCATGTCGCGTCCCTCCCGATACTACTTCTTTCTATTTTAGGAGCAATCATGTGTTGCAAATATGAAGGATGGGAGTGTATAGAAAATGTTGAGGGACTTTACTCTTGCTTCTAAATGCGGCTCAAGAAGATTTTATATTGTCACCAAATTGAACCACATCCACCTAAAAACTCATCAATGTGACATTTTGATGGTTGAACCAAGATTTGGTCAGTAGCGGGCTAGTTCTTTACAATTCTTGGAATGGGCCGAAGGTGCGAGGAGGTGGACGCCGTGGGCTGGTGCGGCCCGGTGGTGTCTCGGGCATGTTGTGCATGAGGTCCTAAATGGAAGAAGCGGTCGCTGGAGCTGCCATGTCACCATATCGCAGATCCGTCTCGGCAAACGCAATTTGGCTAGGTGGACGTGGCAAGGATCTTAGCGGGAGAAGTTCCATCCAATCTACTTCTAGCTTCTTTGTATCCATGTATCCCACCACATTGGATGCATGCATCGCCCTCATGCAGAGGTCGGGGGTTATCCGCCTTTTCAAAAAAATCCACCACAACAATTAATATTCCAACACTTGAGAAGGCCGACTTGATGGCTCTCTCCACATGCATGGTCTCATGTCCGTGATGCGATATTAGAGGTTCATATGATTTCATATGTCGACGTTCCCATGAGTGCGAGTAGGTCATTTGATTCTAGTGTGGTTCGTGATCTCGCCTCCTCTCCTTCGCCAAAAAGTGGAGACTCGTCTTGACATGAATAATCCTATTAGTCTAGCCTTATATATAATATATGCACATGTTGGTGCACTCCATGATGAGTTCCAGTGGTTGACTCCTTTTTGCGGCTATATGTGGAACACACCATTGAAAGGATCAAGATGGACCTAGAGTGGGCGGTGAATAGGGACAAACTACAAGATTTACTTTGATTATTAGCAAATTTTAGTATGCATAATATGAAGATGTGCCTACACAATTGCTACGGTCGGATAAACAACATATATGATGCTTGCAAGGTCAAGTGACCAAACTTAACCACAAGTAGCTAGGATTAGGGTTAGCTGAATACCCAGTGCCTAGGATGTATCCTCATGTTTACTTCCTTCTAGGGATCATGATCACCATTGGAGGCATGTGTGTTACTAGTTACTACGGAGGCACACCAACACCATGAAGACTCATCATATTCTCCTATTGAGGTATCAGCGTGAAGACGATTCCCAATCACTAGTGATAGACATTGAGGTGGCCCCAAACCATCACAATCTTCGGTGCAAATCACAATTTGGTTTCTCACTACGACTCCTACCACCTATGAGCCTCCAAACTCGAAAAGTAACAAGCTTGGTAATTAAGCACAAGTATGGGGATCACGGTTTCCTTCGGTGATAGTGTAGCTCGAGTGATCTTATTTAAATCCTCATGAATTCAGAGTTTTGGGGTGCCGATATCAATGGGGATGAGCTTTGTTGAGTTAAAAATGGTGGCAAGAGTAAGGTAGAAAGATTATGTTGGAGGTGGAAGAAAGAGTAGCTTATATACCCTGTCCGAAATGCAACCATTATTGGGCCGCTCGGTGTACCCCGTAGTTTTGGGACCTATGATTCGTCCTCCTTAGAGATCCGTGATAAAATGCCATGGAGATCCATCCCATCTAGATGGCATTTAAGCAAATACCCCGGAGGCTTGAGAGTATTAGACCCTAGACCTCTGGCTCCTCCAGAGAGTGTGCCACACGATGCCTCGTAGATCTGGGGTCCACGAATTGAAGTTTTGGGCCCTCAAAGGAGGGAGACATACAAACCCCGGAGATCAATCCAAGGTACTAGACCCGGAGTTCTCGCCACTCCAGGAGGAAACCAATGGACTGGAGGTCCGGGGCACCAATGAGGGTCCCTATATGAAGGTAAGTTGATGTGGCATGATGTAAAAGCCTGTTTAGCTTTGAGTGTGTATGTGTGGAAGTGAGATATTGAATATCTATGTTATGATCCCCAGACTTAAGAATTACCTCATCCCCTCTTAGTAGTGCGGATTTTCCTATGACCCAAAGATAAACTGAAAACCTTTGGTCTTTCATGATCTTTGTCAACACTCATTTTCCTATTTGATTTGGGGACCTCTTTCCTTTATCCTTCATCAAAGTAGATGACCTAACACCTGATAATCACTTTGTGTATTACCATCATAAATAAAACTAGATTAAGAGGCCAAGCTCTTTCAACCATGGAGATTTCAAGTGGAGTGCTAGGTGATACAGCTCCTAGAAGATGAGGAGGAGAACACTGCTTCATGTCATTGGTGAAAATTTGTGATACGTACTTTACAAGTTAGACTTGCGTTGTCACTTTGTTCAAGGTATTTTCTTCGTGCCATTGTTCCACCCTTTATTTGTTGGACCAGATACCCTAGAGAAAAATCCATGTCCTAGCCATCTAGGGTTGGACTTGGCAACATCAGCATGAGTGTGTATTCCTTGTTGAAGTTGGCTCCACTAATAAAGGATGACTTAGTCGTTAATATTTTGTCATACCTTATTATAGTTATACCATTGATGTCTATTTTGTATATTCTTATTGGGGATACTTTGACCACATTATTCATGTACACATCCATGGATGTAGATGTTAGCACTAATCTGATCAAGATGTATCTGCATTGTACCGATGGGGCGAGCTCGACCAGATGTCAATATTGTTGTGTGATATGCCAATGCTGTGAGAAGCAGCAAGTCGCGGCAGAGGCAGGAGCATGACGGGCTGCAGTTTTGTATGAACAGGTTGAGTCGGGTGGACCGGCAAGTTTCATGTTGTGTTGATGCGCATGAGTGATTGTTAGCTCCATGCAAATAGTTAGGTGTGTGCATGTGCATCACAGGGTAAATAGGTCGTGTGGCTGTTGAGAAGTGGTTGCATAAGTGTTGTGCATGGCGTGCGTGTAGCTAGTGGGTTAGAGCGTATACAAGGGTGTTATCTTAGTACTGGTATATAGGATAAATGCTTGAGGTAGATGACGAAGAACCAATAAGAAATGCTTGTATTCCTTAATTTAAATACGGTCTTATAGAGCAACAATATATGGAAACACATATTTAGAAATTTGTACTTAGAGCATCTCTAACAGCTGCCCTAAATAGGGCAGCCTCTTTTCAATTATAGGGCAGACAAAATCGAGAAATAGGACAGCAAAACAGCAGCCGTTTTACCAGCACCCAAGATAGGGCAGCACCCGCCCCAGCAGCTGCCCTATATAGGGCACGGATGCAAAAAGGTTGTGGCCAAAATATGACATTTTTCAATGAAAACAAGCACAACATCATCACAAACATCTAAAAATAAACTGAAAATAGTTCACATCACAAACGAAGGACGTCATAGTTCATATCACATAGAAAACATGAAACAAACAATGACAACTACTCTTTGCCGACATCGGTTGCTTCCTTTTCTTCCTCGGTGGTGTCGGTGTTGTTGATGTTGTTGGTGGTGCTGGTGTTGTTGTTGATGTTGCTAGCTTCCCCTCCTCCCATGGATCCATAGACACCTCCAATGCCTCTTCCCATGCCTCCTCCCATGTCAAGACCTCCATAGCGACCCATGCCAACACCCATGCCAACACCCATTCCAACACCCACTCCAACACCTCCATAGCCACCCATGACAACACCCATTCCTCCTCCCATTCCTCCTCCCATGGGACTCATGAAGCTTGTCATTCCACCTCCCATGGTTCCTCCCATCTCAACATATGCCTTTTGCTTCTCCTCCCATGCCAACATTTGCTTCTTCCGCAACACCTCATCCCGACACATCTCCACATACGCCTTTTGCTTCTCATCCATGTTGCTTGTGTCCATGAACATGAGTTGGCACTCAACCTCCATGGCCCTATGAGCCTCCTCCATCGCGAGCTTCCTCTCATCCATCAACACCTTCCTATTCTCGGTGGCCGCCTTTAGCTCCTCGGCCGCCGCCTTCCTCTCCTCCACCGCCGCCTTGCGTAGCTCGGTTTCTTTGGCCTCCTCCATTTGCTTCATTTTATCGCCTCTCTCTTCTCATTCAACTCCATGCGAGTAGACATAGTGGCATCCAATGATTTTTGAATGTCATCATCGTCGGCCTTTTCCCCCTTCATTTTCTCTTTCCCCGACTTTCTTCCATCGGGCCTCTTCGTTGTTGCAACGGAGTTGGGGGTTGGGCTTCTTTGCTCATCATCGTCTTCATCATCACTTGAGACATCACCATCAACATCCACAAGATCACCCAAGGAACTCTTCAACTTAGTCTTTCCATTGGGAATCTCGTAGATGTCACGGTTCTTCCACTTCTCATCATTCTCTAGATCCTTCCAACAATGATGCAAAGTGAATGTCCTCCCCTTCTTTCCATCCTTCTTTGCCCTTTCTTCAAACGGCCTTTGAAAAGGTTTTGTGCCATGGCATTCTACACACAAAAAGAAACAAGACACACAACAAAGATAAGACACACAACAATGATAAGACAAACTTGAAACAAGACACACAACAAAGATAAGACTCACCCTATCGTTCTCATTTGTGCAACTAGGATTTAACCTTTGCACATTTGCCAAACATGTCGACCACTTTTGGCAATCGGTTTGAATTGTCCCCCACCGATGACGAAGAGAAGTGGCGGTTCTATCATTCCCATGTGGGTTGCGAGCATCAAAGAACTCCTTCACCCTTGACCAATATTGGTTGCGATGTTGCTTGGTGCCCTTGACCGGATCACGGTCGATCTTATTCCATCCTGCAACGATGACAAGATCTTCGGCGTTGCTAAAGTTGCCCGACCTTCCCTTCGAAACTACGTCCACGAAGCCCTCATCCTCGGCATCAAGTTCCTCCTCCATTTCTTGCCATTGTATCTCCGTGGATCCAACATACTCGGAATTTGCAAAGTTCATGTTTTGCAAATAAGTTTCATCGTCCATACTACATAGATAAGTGGATAAGAAACAATTTAGATACAACACATGATCAATTGACAAAACAAAACGAAGAAGAAGAAAAATCACTTGTGCGACATATCATCGAACATGTTGGGGTCGGCCTGCTGCTCCGGCTGCTCCTCCACCACTTCCTCGGCCTGCGGCGGCGGCGACGGCTGAATATCTTCCGGGGAGGGCAGTGGAGGTTTCCCGCGGCCTGCAGTGGCCTTCCTCTTCGCCGTCCCCGCGCTCACCTCGCCGGCTGCCGGCCTCTTCGTCGTCTGCCTCCCCGCGCCAGTGCCGGCCTTCCTCCCTCGTTTCGATGGCGTCGGCGCCTTCGCGGCCAGTATCTGGCTAGGATCTGCCGCGCCAATCGGCCGCGGCGGCACGAATCCAGGCCTCGACGGTGGCGGCATCGCGGCGGAGGTGGTGGCTGCGGGGCCGGCGGGGAGCTGCGATTGTCCGTCCGACGGATCGGGGATCGTTGGGGGGTGCGGATTGGCCTTCCATGGCGGTACGGTGGTTGCCGACGTGCGGCGGCGGCGGGAATTCGGCGAGGCGGGCGGGGCGGGAGCGTTCCGGGTGGCGGTTGGGTTGCGCGCATGTGGGGAATGGAATTTGGGGCAGCCACGCAGATGTTGCAAATATACAACAGTTGGGCAAAATTTAGGGCAGTGATGTAAATTTTTTAGGGCAGTTGATGAAGATAGGGCAGCTGTTGGAGCACGTTTTTGGCTGTTTTGTGCCCTATATGAAAGTTTTTATGCAACACTACCCTATTTAGGGCAGTTGTTAGAGATGCTCTTAACGAAGATAGAACTAAAGACCAACGCAATATACAACATTTTTATTGCCTTCTCTTAGTTACATTACATGGCAGGGGGTGCCTTAGGCGGGGAAGATCCTGCTGAGATCTCCACGCACGTAGCGCTCCGCTTCGGCCGGCTCCGTCGAGCATTGCGGGATAGACCTCCATCGCCGCCGCCTGATCTTCTGCCTCCGGCCACCTCCTTCACAATAGGGACTAGATCTGAAACCCTTTCCTCAACCTCTCCCCATCCATCACGGAGTCCAGCGCTCAAGGACGTCGTAGCCACCTCCTCTCCCTCCATCTTTGTCGGGGATTTAACCTTTTTTTTCAAAATAATATATGACAGATTTAACATACTCCCTCCGTCACGGTTTAGAAGGCGTGAATGTAAATTCTCTAGGACCTAGGTGATTATTGATCGGCTGTGAAATGAGTTAAAAAATAGCATTCACACTACACATGCATATAAAAGTAGTACAACGGAGTACTAATTAGCTGCTAGGAGTAAATGCAACGTGCCTTAATCTTTGTCTATTTTAAAAACGCACGCAAGTCTAACTGTGCCTTCTAAACGGTGACGAAGGGAGTAAGACTTTCTTATCAACCAGTATAAATGCCCATAGTGCATGGAGTTAATTATTGAAGTAGTGGGACAAAGAGTGGCGTTGGTTTACATGGCATGGTTGCCAAACCTTGTCTATAAATATGGGGGCTACAAGAAAACAACGGAAAGGATAAATCCAAATGTTTGGGATTTGACCATGGCGAATGTTTTTTATGGCATTTTTAGTGATGTGAGGATTGCAAGTTTATTTGGCAAACCATGTAGTTGGCAAACAAACTAAATTTGCCAACTACTCCCTCCGTCCTAAAATAAGTGTCTTAAGCTTAGTACAATTTTATACTAGAGCTAGTACAAAGTTAAGACAATTATTTTAGGACGGAGGGAGTACATTGTTGTCCTCGCGTCGTTAAAATTATCACAGAAAACGTTCAGTTTGTGATGGTCAAATCCCGAATGTTCGGAATTTATCCGGGTCCGAAAACAGTATAGCCATAAATAAAAAAGAGACAAGAGGCACTGCGAGATTCCGCGCCAACAGTAGAGACATTGAGGCGTCACCTTTGTTTCCTGATGCGTGTTTTTTTTTTTTAAACGTTGTTTTCCTGATGCTCGATCTGTCCGGAGGAGAAAAATACTTCATTCCCACCTGAAAAACGTAGCAGCAGCCAGCATACACTGTACTCCAGTACACCAATCAACCATGTAACCTAATTTCAGTTGACTTTAGATCAGTCTCTCCTTAATTATTGCAGTTTTCCTACTATTAGTACTGTACTATACTCTGCATATAAATGCAAGGCCAAGCCTTTCCAACGATCGCTTTAGAGCTACAGAAGAAGACTTTGTTTCTTGTTTCTTGTTGTTCGTTGCTTTCTGAATTTATCACCCTTTTGCGTACCGTGTACGTACAACATATATCTACATATATCTCTATCGTCTCACATGGACATACCACGCGATCATGATGAGCTAGAAGCCTAGATAGGAGACACCAATCCCCGAACAGGGAAAAGGTCGCCATTGGCAACCGAAAGATCGATTCATGGACGCATGCTGACATGTACTTCCTCTGTCGACTAATATAAAAACGTCTAGATAGTGATCTAAATCCTCTTGTATTAGTTGACAGGGGGAGTATTTATGTCCTTGCAGACCACTCATATGGCTAGCGTTGTCGAGACCGGTAGGTCAAGCCACCAGGCGTTATTAATGGTGCATCACCTTGACACCGAATCGCATGGATATGGATGCTATGTACATCGATCACATGGTGTGATTTGTGACCATAGCTGTGCGTGTTGACTCTCGGAGCCAAGAGATGTGACTCTTTGGGGCCAAGAGAAGGGGTCATTTTCTCGCTGTTTATAGAGCATCTACAGTCGGAATTTACAAATTTGGTCCCTTAAGCATTTGTGGACGCGTTCGATTAGTGACCAGACGTGTTCCTTATTTGTTCGTCCACGCAGCCACATCCCTCATTTTTTTCCTCATATGTGTGGTCACTTGCACGTGATTGGGGGAGAGGAAGAGAGAGAAAGAAAAGAATGAATAAAAAAGATAAAGGTGGTATGCGGTGGGGTTGCGTCCTATGTGATAGATTGACCGGACACGCCCGGACGCGTTCGCGAGCCTTCATATGTTCGTGGACATCCCGGGTATATAGGGAGCCGGACCCTCAAATAACTCCTCATACGTTCGCGGATGCGCCCGGTCAATGACCGGACATGAGAGAGGAGGAAAAAAAGTGATCCAACCGGACCCCTCATATCGTCCTTATATGCTCGGGTTGTCCGTGATCCCTCATATCCATCTTAAATATGGGAAGGATATGAGGGCTTGTGGACGCGTCCGGACGCGTCCGGTCAGCCCGCCACATACGACGCGACCCCAACACAGACCACCTTTATGTTTTCTTTATTCATTCATTTCTTTCTCTCTCTTCCTCTCCATCAATCATGTGCAAGTGATCGGACATATAAGAAAAAAAAATGAAAAGTGTGGTTGTGTGAACAGACAAATAGGGGACATGTCCGACCACTGTCCGGGCGCGTCCGCGAACGTTTGAGAGACCGTACTTGCAAGTTCTGATTGTATTTTTATTTTATTTTTGCAAAAAAGATTTGAATTAATAATAAAGACTCATCCGAAATATAAAGCACCTCAAATATAATAAAAACTATATTGAAGTCTCTAGACCACTAACACCACTAGAACGAGACGATGAAACAATGTTGCTGCTATTCCCCTACCGGAATCAAAATGATCATGTTGTTGACAACCAGTAAGTTGCCATGCATGTGCCCCTAAATACCAGCATCTAGGGCATTCGCACCCGCTCCCCTCCCCCGTCCTACCACCTTAGACTCCAATCCTAACAACACCCTCCAGGTGTTCAACATAAGTCAAACTCTACCGACTCTCGCGATGAAGTCAATCAGATGAGATCGATACCATCTTTGTGGCCGAGGAGGACGAGGCGCTGACCACAGCCATCATGACCGAGGAGGAAGAGGAGGCGTGTAACGCTGCCATGGCTGCCTCTGCCATCAGTCCCTTCAAATCCCGGAAGATGGATGTTGTGGCCGCACACAGAGATAAAATCATAGCTAGATGGTGAGGAGATAGGCAAGGTCGTCATGGAGATTTTATTAGTCGGTAACAGAGCCTCTTTCTCAATAGATTGAAAGCTCTCCACCACCTCATCATCCATCTTTGCCTCCTCCTTCACAGTCACGACCACACCTCTCGGACCGCCGCCTCAAGAGAAGCTCACGAGGGGCAACTTCCTGCTATGAAAGGCCATCGTGCTACCCCAAATCAAGGGTGCATAGATGGAGCACCACCTCGACGTGAAGGGCCCGGCACCACCGAAGACTCTCACCATCACCAAGGATGGGAAAGAAGAGCAAGTCGCCAACTTTGCCCGATCTCTCTGGTATGCACAGCAACAACAACTCCAAGGGTATCTGATGGGGTCTCTTTCCCGCGATATCCTTGCCTAGGTCGTCATGCTACATACGTCGGCCGTGGTGTGACGCGCCATCCACGCCATGTTTGCTGCTCAAAGTCAAGCTCAGTCAATCAATACTCGCATTGAGCTCACGAATCTGCAAAAAAGTACTATGACTATGGCTGAGTACCTTGGAAAAATTAAAACTCTTACAAATGAAGTTGCTTGTACCGGCGTCACCCTCTGTGATCCGAAGATCACGTCCAAGATCCTCGCCGGCCTCGATCTGGAATATAATCCAGTCGTGTCGGCGCTCGCAGCTCGGGTGGAGCCTGTCACGGTTCAAGAGCTATACAGTCAACTCCTGAGCTTTGATGCCCGCCTCACCCTCCTACGTGGCACTAATCTTCGCAAATCGTCCGCTAACTCTGCCTACCGCGGCCGTGGTCATGGGCGTGGGCACCAATGCGGCGGCAGTCGTGGTCGAGGTGCCTCTCCAGGTGATGGAGGTCGCCCTACTGGCGGAGGCTACGGTGGGTCCTCCGGCAACACCAGCGGTGGCGGCGGCTTCAACAACAACAACATCCGCCGCACCCCTTCTTCTCATGGACGGCCTTGCTACCAACTATGCAAGATGCTCGACCATGAAGTGATGGACTGCTGGCACCGCTACGACGAGGACTACGTCCCTGATGCCCGCCATGCTGCTGCTGCCATGCGTGATCAAGGAGGCGATGGTGTTTGGTACGTTGATTCTGGTGCCATAGATCACGTAACCAGTGAACTTGAGCAACTTGCTCTCCGAGAGAAGTACCTCAGAAATGATCAAATTCATACTACAAGTGGTGGAGGTATGGCTATTTCTCACATTGGTCAAGCTTCGATTAGCTCCCCTACTCTTAAACGTGATCTTATGCTCAAAGATGTTCTTCATGTCCCTCAAGCTGAGAAAAATCTTGCCTCGATGTCTTGTTTAGCCACTCATAATAATGTTTCTTTGAAACCCACCCTCGTTACTTTTTTCGTAAAGGACCGGGTAACTAGGGAACTTCTCCATCACGGTAGATGCATCGAAGGACTCTACCCAATCACATCCGAAGCACTTAGACGCAAGAATTGTCAGGTCTATTCTGCCATCAAGCCATCTTTGGCACAGTGGCATCAATGTTTAGGACATCCTTCATCGGTTATTGTCAAACAAGTAGTCAATAAAGGCAATCTTCCATTGTCACATAGTTCTCTCAGTGAGTCTGTTTGTAAAGCTTGTCAATGTGCCAAGAGTCACCAAGTACCATATCCTAAGTCAAGTAGTGTGTCTCATGCTCCTTTAGAGCTTATTTTTAGTGATGTATGGGGTCATGCCCGAGATTCCTTTGGAAGAAAGAAATACTATGTTAGCTTCATTGATGATTACATCAAGTTCGCCTGGATTTATTTGCTTAAGTATAAATCTGAAGTGTTCTCTGTGTTTCAGGAGTTTCAAAATCTAGCTGAGAGACATCTTAACAGAAAAATTCTCCCGGTCCAAAGTGACTGGGCGAAGAATATGAAAAAATGAATTCTTTCTTCCACAGCATTGACATTGCACATCATGTCTCATGTCCTCATGTGCATCAACAGAATGACTCTGCTCAGTGCAAACATCGTCACATTGTAGAGGTTGGACTTTCTCTTCTAGCTCATGCTTCCATGCCTCTCAAATATTGGGATGAAGCTTTTATTACTGCCACCTATCTTATCAATCATCTCTCGAGAAAAGTTATTGGCAATACTACTCCCTTAGAGCGTCTTTATCATCAGAAACCACACTATAAATCTCTCAAATTTTTTGGGTGTGCTTGTTATCCCAACTTACGTCCATACAGTTCCCATAAGCTTGAATTTTGCTCCACTCAGTGTGCTTTCCGTGGATATAGTAACCTTCACAAGGGTTACAAATGTCTAGACATTGCAACCGGACGCATCTATATTTCTCGAGATGTTGTTTTTGATGAAACCCTCTATCCATTTGCCAAGCTTCATCCCAATGCAGGAGCCCTCCTTCGTGCTGAAATTGCACTTCTTCTAGACTATGTTCCTCTTCCTGATCACGGGGGCGAGCTAAACAAACTCGATCATATGGGAAATTCTAGAAAGTACAATAACCCTATTGATACATGTGCAACTTCAGGTCATTTCTTGTGTGCAGAACGAGACACTGACAGGCGGCTCCAGGCTGAACCTATTGATGGTGAAGCAAATCAGTGCATCAGCCCCAATGGTTCCAGCAGCTCAGGGACGCCAAACCAACGAACGTTGACTAAGCCGAGCGAAGTTGCTATGTCTAGACGAGATGCAGAGAATGCAAGACAGGTTCAGTTGACTGGACCGCTGGATAGTTCTTTGCAACAGTCTGCTGATAGTCAGGAAACATCTTCTGCAGCAGTCTGTGAAGAACCTGTAGTTCCTGAAGAGCCTGAAGATCCTACAGCCTCTGAAGAAGTTCTTCAGCAAGATGTTCCTATAGTTCTAGTTCAAGTTCTCCCTCGAAGGCATACCAGATCTCAATCAGGTGTTGTCAAGGAAAAGAAATACACTGATGTCACAATAAGGTAGATAAAACCTAGCGTGCTTTTCTTGCCACTTCTTGTGAACCGAGTAATTTGCATGATTCTCTCGCTAACAAAGACTAGAAAACGGCTATGGACAATGAATATAATGCCCTCGTGACAAACAAAACCTGGCATTTAGTACCACCTACACATGGCAATAATGTTATTGACTGTAAGTGGGTTTATAAGATAAGGAAAAAAGGCTGATGGAAGTATAGATAGATACAATGCTAGATTGGTTGCTAAAGGTTTTAAACAGAGATTTGGAATTGATTATGAAGACACCTTTAGTCCTGTTGTTAAACCAGCCACAATTCGACTTGTATTATCTATTGCTATCTCTAGAGGATGGAGCTTACGACAGCTAGATGTTCAGAACGCGTTTCTTCATGGTGTTCTTGAGGAAGTAGTGTTCATGCGGCAACCAACTGGATATGAGGATCAAAGCAAACCTCATAATGTTTGCAAGCTGGATAAAGCATTGTATGGGTTGAAACAAGCCCCAAGAGCTTGGTATTCCAGGTTAAGCATACAATTACAACAGCTTGGGTTTACTCCCTCCAAAGTAGATACCTCTTTATTCTTTTACAGCAAATAAAATATCACTATATTTGTCCTTGTTTATGTTGTTGATATAATTGTTGCGAGTTCAAGTTCACATGCTACTACTTGCGTGCTTGAAGATTTAAAATTGGAGTTTGCTCTCAAAGATTTGGGTGATCTTCACTATTTTCTTGGCATAGAGGTCCAGCAAATAAAAGATGGCATACTAAGTATACTGCTGAGATTCTAAAAAAGGTGGGGATGGGAAGTTGCAAGCCAGTGAGTACACCGATTTCCACTTCTGAGAAGCTTACAGTTGAGTGTGGAGAGTCTCTTGGACCGGCAGATGCAACAAACTACAGAAGTGTTGTAGGTGCTCTACAATATTTGACACTTACTCGTCCTGACATTTCTTATTCAGTGAAAAAGGTATGTCAATATCTTCATGCACCTACTACCACTCATTGGACTGCAGTAAAAAAGAATTTTGAGGTATCTCAAGTTTACAGAAGGGCTTGGACTTCAAATTACCAAGTCCTCTTCTTTGCTTGTCACCGCATATTCAGATGCAGATTGGGAAGGATGTGCTGATGACAGGCGGTCTACAGGTGGTTTTGCTGTGTTTCTGGGCACGAATCTTGTATCATGGAGTGCAAGAAAATAGGCTACAGTTTCACGGTCCAGCACTGAGGCTGAATATAAAGCTTTGGCAAATGCCACAGCTGAAGTAATCTGGATACAAACACTTCTTTATGAGCTTGGAATTAAGAGTCCTCCAGCTGCGAGATTATGGTGTGATAATATTGGCGCAACCTATCTCTCAGCTAATCATGTTTTCCATGCACGCACGAAGCACATTGAAGTTGATTTCCACTTTGTAAGAGAAAGAGTAGCTCAAAAGCTCTGTGATATTCATTTTATACCTACACGAGATCAACTTGCTGATGGCTTCACAAAACCTCTCACTATGAGAAGGTTGGATGAGTTTAAGTACAATCTCAACCTTGTCAAGGTTTCTTAGAGGTTTAGATTGAAGGGGGTGTTAGAATATATTGTGTAGGAGAGTAGTCCAAACTTCTATCTCTCTACCTTGCAGTGTTTATCTCTTTCTCTCTCTTTCTATCTGTGTAAACCGATCGTTAAACGATCTTCTCATCAACTTGTAAGCCAAGGCAATCTTTGTATAAATACCAATGCGGCCCGAGCAAAGGGTTCAACGCTTCCACAATATTTCACAGGAGGAACACAAAACGTACTTGGACTCGTTCCAACCGAAGAACAAATAGAGTTTGAGTAGAATAAGAAGAATCCATGTTTAGTAATATGTGTATCGTGCATTTGAATCATATATCAATGTTAGTACTATATTCATCATGCATTTGGTCCCAATCTATGCTTAGTATAATCCGTTTGGGGCCTATGTATGTTTGACTTTGGGTTTGAAAATTTAATATTATGCATTTGAAATATGGTCGACTTGTGTGATGTTGGAATATATTCATGCAAAATTGCAGTTGAAATTGAGCTATAATACATATGTAGTAAGCGAAACTAGAAAAATGCCCCGCGCATTGTAGCATGATTTTCGAAAGAAGAATTAGAAAAAAATCAGATCCTGTATATATCATAATTGTTACATTCATCTAGTGAGTTAATTACATAGGCAAGTTGCAAGGAAATAGTTGAATGATAAAATTCATTGTATATCAGTTGGGAAACAATATGGTTTTGGGAAACAAAATTTGTGTTGTCATGGCAATTTAAATATATACAAGCACGGCAAGTTCAAATAGATTTTGTCTTTTTTTGTTGTTTAGTGCATCATGGTAACTGTTATGTATGTTCTTTTTTAGTTTATCTGTCAATTTGTCATGCATGATTTTACCTGATGGCAATTTTATTTTATACATCATGGCAAATGGCAAAAGTATGACATTTTGTATTTTGTCACACGGCGAATTCTAAGAATTTTGTTTTTATCATGGAAGGTTTATGAAATTTTGCAATCAGTATCATGGCAAATGTAGGAAAACTTTTTACTGCTCAAATGGCCAATTTGGAATTTTTTTTTCTAGAATCATGGTGAACTCAAAAAATTTAGGGATGTGCTTTTTCATATCCAGGCGACATTTTCATGATTTTAGATTATTATTCCTCGGACCTGCACTGTTTTTTTGCACTTGCTTGATGAATGGGTTGGGACTGGCCATTTTCATTTGGGCCTGCAGCCACCCTGGCTACTTCGTTGGTGAAGTCTTTCAAGGGTCATTATCACGCATTGGCATTTCGCACGCTCTCAACCGCCGTCACGTGTCGCGTTCTGAACATTTTCTTTGAATTTTGAGTTTTTTTCTACGCGTGTTTGGTTTTTAAAATGGTTTTTTGTGTGTTTTGGATTTTCAACTGTCTTTTTTTGCTTTTGGATGCAAAAATAATTCAAAAAAACCTCGCAAAAATATGTTTTTTTTTTTTTTCCTTAAGAGCCACGGTTTTTCTTCTGCAAGAGGCACGTATTTGCTTTCATAAGTTCTTCTGCGAAAGCCACAATGCATTTTCTTTTTTTTTCTCAAGAGGTACGGTTTTGCTTCCCCTAGAGGATTTTGCGAGGAAACAGAAAGAATGTGTTTTATGTTTTTTCCGCGAGAGGCGCGACCTCTTGAAAATGCAAATATTTTCTTTTTTTCACGAAAAGCACGATTTTGCTTCCGCGACAGGCATAGATTTGCTTCAGCAAGAGGCAGGGCCATGTCTTTCAAAAACGAAAAATAAACTTGTTTTTCCCTTCCGCGGGAGGTATGATTTTTTTGTTCGGTTTTTCCATGAAAAATGGTTTGTCAAAACCTATCAACATGGGATCTAGTTTTGAAGATCTCGATGCGGGAAATCCAACACTGAAAATGGTTCGAAATTTGAACGTGTGGTTTAAGATATAAAACATTTTCAAATAACAAATTTAAAAGAAGGAAATAAATTAAGTTGTGACAAATGACACACATGCAATGCGCCACTAGTAGCAACTTGAAAAGGTAAGAATGACCTTTGAAAAGAGTAGTCCTCAGGTAGTGATTTCGACCCTTCTGGGACAAACGAATCATTCGCTGAAGGGTCGCACAGCCGATGAACGTTATATATTAGAGCATCTATATCAAATCCGGCTCATTAAACGTCCGCAGACAAGACTAGACATGTCTGTGGAAATTGATCGATCACGCCTCATATTTACGATTTTGCATAGGGGTACCTCATATGTTATCATGTAAATTCATACAAATCATACAAAAGAAAGAGATACATACTACTCTAACTACGCTTTGTCTTTGTTGGAGATGTCCACGACATTCGTGGAGGGTGCCTGGTAGTTAGGATCGTCAAAGAGCTACAGCTTCTCCTCCTCTTTTATATGTGCACGCATCTTGTTGGCGTTCGAGGTGTCCTCCGCCTCCTCCTCCTGCATATGATGATGCTTAGCCTCCGTCGTCGATTCCAACCCAAGGGAATCATGGATCACCTACTGCTCCGCCTACAGATCTGCAGCCCCGACGTCCGCCAGGTCCTCCTTCTCCTCCTCCTCCTCCATATCCTCCTCACCTACCTCCTCGTCCGCCACCGCCTCCAAGTCCTTCTCCGGTTGCGTTCTGGCCTTCCTATATTCACTTCACATTTAGGCTGGATATGATAGATGTCGGTCAGCCCAAGCTTTTGAGGTCTTTTAAGGTGTCTGCGGGTCAGATTTTTTGACTGGTCACTGACCAGGCCGTCCGCCTGGACGTTTGGAACGGGTTTGGGATACCCAGCTCTAGATGCTATTAGTGTCAAAAAAAGATCGTCGGTGAACCATGCTAACAAAGCAATATGCTAATACCTGAGAGCAACTCCGAACGGAACGACCCAAATCGTCTGCCCGCGTCCGTATGGGTCGACGCGGACAAAAGTAATGGCCTAACGTATGGACCTATTTTCATTTTGTGTCTGCTTTGTGTCCACGCGGACCCACTTTTGGTGCAAATTTGGGTCGTAGGTGGACACAAAGCGGACGCTTTTTGGGTCTGCGTCGACCGCCTATGTCCGGCCTGATTCACTTCTTACCCATCCATCCATATACTTTTTCCTACTTATTTAATTCGCTGTCCCACCCTCATCCACCTTTCCTATTATTTTACTGACACAATGTTGTGTTCCACTCATTCTTGTTGAAAGCTTAAACCGACTCATATAAAAAAGCGGACGCGGATGTTCATCTGGCCGATCCAAACGAACAAAAAACTGACAAATGTGTCGTCCGGAGTTGTCCTAATATAATTAGAGGATCTTCTTTGGGACAGAACCAGAGGTTTTCATATGTCCAAATGTGTGCAGCCAGTGAAGCAAACACTAATAGAATCTCAGTTCCATCGATCGATTATGTGTTCTGGGGGTACCACTTGCAATAACTGTCATGCCGCATGTTAGCTGGCCACACATGCTCGACCGTCAGTTCAGCGGCCTGAAAGACGTACTGTACACAGGTACTACTCAATGATGGTACGTCGGTGTCCTGTAGCTGTCCATGTTGCATTTGTCCATTGCAAATTAAGTGGGTATTAAGAAGCGCTTTTTATTAGGTCCTAAGCAGGGACACAATATTAATGGTAACACACTGGATTGTCTAATAACCTGGACATATCGCGTGCCCACCATGTTGTTTGCTTTGGTGTTTTGGAGT
The DNA here is from genome assembly GCF_904849725.1 of Hordeum vulgare subsp. vulgare. Lineage (NCBI taxonomy): Eukaryota > Viridiplantae > Streptophyta > Magnoliopsida > Poales > Poaceae > Hordeum > Hordeum vulgare. The sequence goes on from NC_058523.1 coordinate 550,505,685, forward strand.
AGTTGCTGATCGTCAGTCCCTTGTATCTATCTTGAATGTGGTTAGTGTCGGATTGTCCGCTTTCTGTTTGTCGATAGTTGCTTTATATGTAAAACGGAATGAAAGTTTTTTTTCATAAAAAGGTATTTTTAAAATAAAAAGGTACAGTTGAGACACTTATTTGCAAACGAAGAAAGTATCTATTATCGCGTTGACCTATATGTAACATATGGTTGATGTTGTTGAGGTCGGTGAGCAATATTCAGTAGCAAAGCCGGTCTACTTGTGGAGCCTCGGCAAAACTTTGTCTTGCTTCTTCTCAGACAAAGTGGCCGCATGATTACTGGATTTCAGAATGTTTGCACGCAGATTCAGGGCGGCACGAACTATAAATACCGTTTATATTTAGAGAGAGCGGAAGGGAATAAAGAAAGCCCACCATGCTTGGCTAATTTGGCATCGCTAACCTATCAGCTACACATTTCACTCGCTAAATAGTACTCTCTTCGTTTCAAAATAAGTGACTCGTGACTCAACTGTGTAATAAAGTTAGTCTAAAATTGAGTCATTTTCGAGTCATTAAAAAAGATGGAGTACCTGCAATGCCGCCCCAATCCTCATGCCACCACCACCGAACATCGCCATATTGTCATTCACAGAGCCCTGGGCCGTTCCTGTCGCTTGCCTCAACCTTCTTGCATTCACAATAATTAAATTTTTGGCACCATGCATGTTATTTAAATTATTAAAATGTGGTTCATATTTTAACCATGGCCATGCATTATACTAGGCAAAATGTATAATTTGTGCTAGCTAGAAATTGGTATGAAGGTTTGTGGGTGTCATACTGTTTATATGATAATATTAAAAATTGGTTAAGGTCACACTATTCTGAAGAAGAAAATAAATAAAGCTCTGGAGTTCAGCATAGGAGAGCGGAAATGCATTTCGGCTCCCGGAAGGCTCCCCGGGGCCAAAAAAAAGTTTGAAATGAAAAACAAATCAAGACAAAATTTATTTATGTATTTAGTTACACTCAAATGCTACACAATTTTTAAGGCAAAAAGGTAAAACATTTTTGCTTGTGCAAAAAAAAAATTGAACACCAAAAGTTATCCCAAAATGTCATCCCAAATTTATTTATTTATTATCAACGAAACATTGTTGTTCCTTATAGCACAAAAATTATGAAGCATGCTTTCAACACTAATACGATCATCTATAAAAAAAATTATTTTTAAAAAAAAAACATTACTATTCTTTTTTTACGTTACTGCCCATCCGAATGCATATATACCTAGGAGCCAAAACATCTCTCCGAAAGGAGAGTTGCTTGATATATACAATGTGGATGGCACGCGTACGATTGGTAGTTCAGAAAATCCACGGCGATGGACATTTATCATGAATGTTGTAGAATAAAGTACTTTACCTTCCACATTTTCCATTGTGGCGTGTACATTTAACATTCTTGTCATGCATGTTTAGCCGGTTGTCCTTGGTAATAACTGGGAATGTTATTGCTCGTGGGCTCGGTAGTGATCTTAAAATCAATCATGGTGTACGACGTTTCTTACCCAAAGTCAAATTTTGCACAAATATGCATATATACTAATATCATTGCTGATTACTCATATAAGAGCAATTCTAGCAGACCCCGCATCCCGTCCCGATCCAGAAAATAACCGCCAAAATGCGGGTCGGGGCGGAAAAACCTGCTCGATCAGACCCCGCATCCCGCCCTGGCCCGCAAATATTTTGCGGGGCGCGGCAAAATCTCGGCCCCAACCCGCGTATTCGAGGGTTTCTCCCTCGCCGTTGCAGTGTCCTGCATATAACGGAAGCGGTTGGTGGGAGGGACATTTCAGCCCGCGCAGGGTCTGAAAAAGCATATTCCATGAATATGTTTTTTTACGGGTCCGTTATGCAGGGTCTGCATCCGTGGCCGTGCGCGCCGGCCCGTAAAGTCGTTTTTCCGAGAACTACAAACACGTTTTGCGACCCAGACGGATGCGGTGTCTGCTAGAATTGCTCTAAAAACACTGCTTTTTTCGTGATTCCTACACATAGGCCATGTATATATGAGAACAAAAATCTATTTACAACAATACACGCTGTAGTGTACCGACCAAGACATAAATGCAATTTGCGACATGAAAAATTACAGGTTCAAGTTTTTATGAACAAGACAAGTTAGAAAAAAATCGATCCGGAACATTATAAGTTAACCATAGACATAATCATTGACTAAGAATAATTTGTTTACACAATTTTAATTCTCAATGCAGGTTGTTGACCCATCTGAAATTAGAATCTGCTGCTACTTTTTTTAACACGAATGTAGGGAGTACTACCTATTAACAAATACATGCAGACGTCAATACCGGCAGGATACTTTTAATTCTCCAAGCTATTTTTTGTAATATATAATTATTATTAAATTAATCAAATTGACGACATAGATACACATGCAGGGTTTATAAACCGGGATGGAAGGGAGTACTACTACCTATTACTAACAAATAGTACACGCAGACATCAATGCCCCTGTTAACTTTTCTTGTGCACACTCTGTTTTTACTTTTTATTTCTTCCAAGTATACCCGAACATTTATTTGTTCGGAACAAGATCCATCGTGTGGATCCACGTACAATCGTACACACACGTATCCAGACTAACTATTTACAAGTGTACGTAAATTCGTATCAACAGGACGAACAGAAATTTCGAAAAGAAAGAAGACCACCATACACACACACCCCTTGGTTTAAATATAATTTTCTACTGATAAATTTTTTTTATCTCTGAAATAATCAATAATAATTTATCCAAGGTAAAATCAAAGCATTTGGAGGTTAGAACGGGAAGGCGCCTCCCTGGCACTGTAGGTCGTTGACCCATCCGAACTTCTCCGTGTAGGGGTTGACCATGGTCTCCGGCGGGTAGTCGTCGATGCAGTCTTCCCAGGCGCCGGCGTCGTCGAGGTCCTTGCTCACCTCCCAGTAGCAGCTGTTGCACTTGAACCCGGACCCGAAGGTCACCATGAGCACCCTGTCCCCTGCTTTCAGCCGCCGCTTGGCCTCCATGTAGGACAGCACGTACCACAGGCTGCTCGCCGACGTGTTCCCCCACCTGTGCAGCGTCATGGCCGCCGGCTCGACGTCGTAGCTGTTGAGCCCCAGGTTCTTCCTCACCGCCTCGATGACCGCCGTCCCGCCGGGGTGGAGGCAGAAGTGGTCCACCCCCGTCTTGAAGTTGATCTTTGGGCCCTCGAACTTGAGCTTCCGGCGCATCAGCTTGCGCGCCAGGAGGCGGACGGTGAAGCGCGCGAGCTCGGCCGCCGGCAGGATGCGCGGCGCCAGGCGCTGGAGGTTCTCGCTGAAGGCGCGCACGGCGGCCTTGGGGAGCGCCTTGCTGAGGCTGACGCCGAGCCGCCCGTCGGCGTCCTCGCAGTGCACGGCTGCGGCGTGCGCGTCGTCGTGCGCACCGATGTGCGCGCGCACGAGGCAGCGCAGCTCCATCTTGGCCCGGGACCGGTAGGCCGGGTCGTTGGTGAGCAGCGCGGCGGCGCCGCCGCAGCGGAAGAGGCAGTTGCCGAGCATCATGGACTTGTCGGTGCCGTTGTACCAGTTGGGGGCGCAGGACTCGGAGGTGACCACCAGCGCCATGGTGCGCGGGCGGGTGAGCATGACGCGCCGCGCGAGATCCACAGAAATGAGCCCCGCGCTGCACCCCATGCCGGACAGGTTGTACGCCTGGACGTCCTCCCGCATCCCGAACCGGGCCACGACCCGCGCCGCGAGCGACGGCGCCGGCGAGAAGGACCCGACATTGAGCACGACCAGGTCGACGTCCCGCGGGGACACGCCGGTCTTGTCGAAGACGCCGCGCACGGCGTCGTCGAAGAAGGCGTCCATCTCGTCGAGCGCGTCGTAGTGGGTGGCGCACTCCTCGCGGCCGTCGAGCACGTTGCGCGGGCAGTAGGTGTGCTCGCCGATGCCGGAGTTGACGATGACCTTGAGCAGGAAGCGGTAGTCGGGCATGCCGAGGAGCTTGTTCCGCTCGATGACGGCGCCCGCCATCTCGGTGGTGACCTTGCGGTCGTCGGAGGGCTTGTGGCACGCGTAGTCGAGCAGGTAGCAGCGCGCCCGCCGCCGCCGCGCCATGGCCTGCCACGCCAAGTAAACCGCCGCGTGCGCCAGCAGCAGCACCGTCAGCAGCGGCAGCAGCTCCATGGTCGCGCTCCGGTGAGCTCGTTTTAGGTGGTGACTGGCGAGTGTGAGGGAGTGTGCAGGGCAGTGGCAGGGGCTGGCGTGGCGGGGGCGGGATATATAGACGGGGCAGGGCACGCGGTTGGTGGCGCGGTGCAAGAGGTAGTACGTAGTACGTGGGTGCGCGCACGCGAGGGACGCGGCTCAACTACTGGTGGCGGTGGCGGTGGCGGTGGCGGTGGCGAACATGGCCGCGTCGCGTCGGGGTCGGGTCGCCGGTGAGGTTTAATGCGATCGGGGCGGGCACCACTGGCGCCTGCGGCGTCCAACGCCCAACCAATTACTCCCCGGCGTGGCATGCATTGGCGAGCTAGTTAGGCCTGTCTGTCTCTCTGGCACAACCGGCGACTGCATCACAGGATGAGGGCGACGGCAAAGCTGGTGTCCCCTATAACTTTCTATAAAATCAAGGCTAAATCCTTGCCACTTGACACCCTCTATGATTGATTGCATACTCGTTCGAGTCCGTCTACTGTTGAGTGGCCTTTCGTGTGAAGCGGAAACAGGAACAGTCAGGTGCATGGACGACGTAGACTATGCCGCGCCGGCCAGTACGGTGAATTTGGGCGCCGTGTCCGGCCGGTGCCGGTGGTGCCTGCCGCCGCACGCCACCGCTGGCCGGCCGGCTCACGTACTCTCCGTGAGCGCGCGGGCGGCAGTGCACCGATCCGGTCGATCGTCCTCTCACCCGTCTCACGCGTCGTAGTTACTACCCGCGAGCCTTTTGCAGAATGGCACTGGTGGGCGTTAGACTGTTGCACGTAGTACGTGATCTCCGTGCCAACACCACACGTGATATTTCCCCCCAATATCGATCACTGCCGACCGTGTGTCCTCTGGTAGTTTACTGCTCGCTGCTACAACGCGTATATAGGTACGTGGAGTGTGGCGTGTGCGTGCGGTGCTGAGATTTCAGGGCGTGGTTGGCTGCGGTGCAGTGCGTGTACGTGCATACGGAGTTAATCAATGGCTCTGCCGAATATCGGACGGCTTAGATGCATGCATGAGCGTCATGGAGTAATTGGCATGGTTCGTAACGTATCTGCCGGGCGGTTGACTCCTGGTGTCAGGAGACGTAGGATAGAGCAAGGACCAATGGAATTTCACATCCGGATCCAAAGGCCGGAGTAGATGAGCCATTGTTGCATATATATCCATAAATGAGCCATTGTTGCATTTATCAATAAAGGCCCGAGTAGTCATAGTGTGGAGTAAGAGCATCTTCAACAGTCTTAAACGCCCTCATTTGAAGAGAAGTCCAGCATATCAGTTAGATAGTGGCTACTAAGTGGGTGGGAGATAAAATTCCTTCTGACTCAGAACGAAGTTGGACTGATCATAGGTTGGGGCCGGGACGTTCAAAATTTCCATAGTCCGGATCTGGGTCAGCGAATCGTTTGACAGCGAGGGATTCACCGGACTAGTCCTCGGAGCTTTGGCGGGATTGATCTCCGGTGTGTTAGCACATGGAGTGTGCTTGGACAGGGTTAACCCCTGGTTTCCGAACGCAATGGTCAGATCCGAGCTTGAGGCCGGATCCGAAGTAGGCACGGTCCCGAACACAAAGTTGGGGAGGGGACCTGAAGTCAAGACTTCGCGGTTTTCGGGCTCTTCGACCGAAGCCAAGAACCCAACGAAGACCAGATTGTCTTGGGCATCGATAATGTAATATAGGTTGCCGAACTTGATTCCCTGGCCCGAGGCGAACCCGTCGGTCCCGCCGTGGTGATGAGTCGCTTCGATATGCGGGGCAATGCTGCCGAACGCGGAGAGTTGGACGGGGACCAATATATACCCGGTGCAAATGCCTTCGTTTGTGACCAAGGCGAGCCATCGATCCTTCTCGCGATCCTTTAGTGGAACTCTCAAAGAAAGCACCAATATCAGTGTCAAAACCGGCAGATCTCGGGTAGGGGATCCCGTCCTAGGATCGATGGGAAACATGAGACAAAGGAGGAGATGTTTACCCAGGTTCACGCCCTCTTGATAGAGGTAAAAGCTTGCGTCCTCCTCTTGTTTATATTGATGATGGAGTATCAAGTATAGAGTTGATCTACCTCGAGATCGTATATTGTGGTCTAAACCCTAGGAATAACAATCTTAACTTGTCCTACGAACTAAAGCCCTCCGATTTATATAGGTACCAGGGGTACTAGGGTTACACAATGTCGGTTACACAAAAGAGAAAACATGTCAATTACCACGTGGTCGTGGGGTGCACGCCAAGTCTTTGGAAGAGTCCATTTTGGATACATCATCATTTTATTTGTCTAGGTTCCAACAATAATAATAATAATACGGCCCAAGAGTCCGGCCCATAGAAATAGGTAAACGGCTCGAGGACCCCTTAGTCCCGTACTCACTCAACGGGAGCTTGACTCCCGTGAGCCGGCTAGTATCCCATGTCCTACTCTACCTTGTCGGTGGTCGGACCGACACTACGAGGAGTGCATCCGGCCGCTGTACACAGGCACGATGGAGCTGGACGAGCTCCGCTTATCATTAAGTTTACGTTACATGTAATAGTATGAATTTAAGATTTCTAATTTTAGGTATCCAGTTATAGAATGAATTACTTAAGAATTGACGGGTTACTGTCTGCGAACGCGTACGGACATGTCTGTGGGAGTTTGAGAGATCCGGTTAGCCAAGTCTGGTTATAGATGCTCTACCGATGGAGTTGTTGGGTTTGGGTTGAGGTAGACGAATTCTAGGCCTATGTTTTTGAAACCTTGGGGGTGACCGGGCTGGCACTGAACCGTTCTTTGTAGCGTTTAGAAGAAAAAATTATATGCATAAAATAAAAATTGAGATGTCGATTCATGTCTTTTCATTTCCATTTGAAACCTACACTTGAATTGTCGCTAGTTTTGACTTATCAACTGTTGTTTTGAGAAATATTTTTTTTGACACAAATTATTTGTCTTAGATTTCTTTAGATACTAAAGTATCTACAAGTAAACTGGCACGGACATAATACTTAGTGCAGCATTGGGAATGGTTTTTTAACTCCTGGGTGTAGGGGCACCCTCACGAAGAGTAATTCAAGAATAAAAATTGAAAAAAAAAAAAGAAACTTCGTGACATATACTATGTTCAAACTTTGTAGGTGCTTTTAAGATTTCAAAAGCAGGAGAAAAAGTTTTCATTTCTCATAAGTTTGATCTTTTTTAGCACAGACTTTTGTTTCTCATGTGTACCAATTTGCAAGCACCTAAAACATTTTTTTGAGAGAAGCTCCTAAAACATTTGAGCATATTTGAAGTCACCAAAATGTCATATATTTTAACTTTTTAATTTACTGTTCATGAGGGTGACCCTACAGCCAGAAGGTACCACACCTTTCTCAGCCTTTTATCATTATAATACTGAATGCTGGAATTTACTCCTACTACAATTTCCACATCCACCCAGCTTGGTTTCCCATTTTTCTAAATCCATTGTCATCTTTTTAAATAATTATGTACATAGACAAGCTACGAACTTACTCGGGGTGTTGTTTCAGCACAACCCTTTAAATGTATATTTTTGAACAAAATATAGTAGGGAAGACCCTTAGTGTTATTCATTTTTCATCAGTATGTTGGTACATGTGGATATTTATAATGGGAACTTTAAAGAATTAGGTACAACTTGTCTAACCAGGACAACGTACCCTCCTTCAGACCGGGCTTGGACTTCTCAATGATCACACAAAAAAGTGTCTTGAAACTGAAACCACACACCCCAATGCAAATATATTTGTTCTCAAATATATAATTATTTCTTTGTTTTCATATAGACTAACACCCAGCAATACTAATCTCTTTGAAGTATATGATATTTTGCTTGTTTGTTGCTTTGATCATCATATCCAGAATATCTAGAATATCCAGACGACCAATGTCACATTCAAGGCCCAGACTCAACCAGAAGTTCTGATAGAATTCAAATGAGAAAAAGAGATGCATCCTAATTTCAACAGTGCTCTACTCACATAGGACACAACTTGCATTGTCAACAAAAAAATTATGTTCTTCAAATCTCTAGCATAAAACCGATCATATGTAGGAAGCGGAAGATTTTGCTTTTGTTTTTTATTTGGATAGAACTGCAGACTTCCATATCTTTTGCAAGGGCTAGGAGCAAGTTAAGGATCACCTATAAGAACTTTGCAAACTCTATGCAATATTTACCATTTCCCGTGTGAAATGTCCAACAGTCTTGTTGCATAGTATCGACCCGATTATTCAATATATGTCATAGACATTTTAGTTGTTGAAAGGAAAATGAGAATGTTTGTCTTTCCAAATCTTTTGGTGGCTAAGATGTGCTAAATATCATAAATAAGAATAAGGCACTTTCATTCAAACACCTATAAGTTCTTTAACCATCATGATCTGCCCTAGGAAGACTTGATCCGAAATGTATATTATCATGATGAAACTATGATATACATGTGTTCTATCGGAGGTTCATTCTAGTTAAAATATTGTTCCGCTCTTATTCAGTTTTTAGGGGATGAATAATATTAAGATTCATGATGGTTCATATACTATACAACGGATCTATAGTTGGCATGAACGGTACTTTAGTAAACCATTTTGACAATATCTTTCATATGCTAAAGATGCTAATATCAAGATATTTATGGGTGGTGATTAAGCTTGCTCCTTCAATAAAAGAGTATTCTAGAATAATAAACATGGAAGTGGTTTACGAAATAAAACAATGGAAGTTTATTTGAAGCAAAGTATTTTTGTTGCATGACATTCTGGGCTTGTTGCCCATGCAATCCAGGTGATGTTTTGTTGGGTCCTTAGCCGCACCATAAGATGAAAGATCATTGGTTTCATGTCTTTGATTTGGCCGCCCTATGCTACAATTACTCCTCGTGACCAAATTCATATAGTTTGACATGTGCTATTACTACCTCGCGATGGCTAGATTCATATGTGTATGAATGTATGTATGTGTTGGTTCATAAATAATGAGCATGAAGATCAAATATGTTTCCAATCTAATTAGATTAAACACCACTACTAACATTGGCATGAAGAAGAATAATTGATTCAAGCTTAGGGATTCATATGTGACAACTATAATGACTAGAATTTGCATATGCCAAGATGCCACATTGACATTAGGAATGGGAAACTAAGTTTGGCGACCATTCACCGCTGGAGAAAGAATCTCTAGTTGCTCTCTAGTGCAAAGTGTGGTGGTTGGGGGGTTGTATGGGTATAATTGGTGTGTTAGGCCCACCATCAACAATTTATTTGTTTGTATTTATTTAATATATTTCAACATTTAAAATACATTAGTATATTTTCTTGGATTGTACATATGTTCTTTCTTATAAGGCTACACTCGAGTGAGGCCCATTTATTGGTATTACAATTCTTCATGTCAATTTGAAAAATCCAAGTTATGAATACGAGTTCATGTTTGATTAGCAACATTTTATATATGATTGTCCAAAAAAATTAAGATGCTCATTAGTTCCTAGACTAGATACAAGTCATGCGTTCATGATGGCCAGGCTAAATTTTGCAGGGTTGTTCAGTGCAATGGTGGTGGCTTCCTTTAGTAAATGGGTCATCGAACCTTATCTCTCACATGAGTGCGCCCTTAGGTTTCAATGTGAGGCCAGAAAAATTTAATGAAGATCTAATTCTTGGATCCAATTTTATTTTAGCTCTGGCGACTTCTTCTTCCTTGGTGACAATGCACAACTAGCCCATTTGAGAGGATGAAGGTCGTAGGTCCCAAGGACTTCATAGTAAATTCTTTATTTCTTAGGTTATTTGTATTATCATTTGGTTAGACTAGAGTGATTGCTAGCGAACTGCCATATGAAATATTTTGAATGTGTAACTGCAAATTTTAAAACATTGTCTTTTTGCCGAATGTTGATAAAAAGGCGGATTGTTCTTGGCCCCTTTTAGTTACCACATGTTTTGGGTGGGCCATATCTTACTTTGCTTTTGTTAAATACCATCGACCGGTTGGCACTCAATTTGCCGATGTTTGGCTACTATGGTAGTCTTGTAGGAAGAAAAGGAGGAAGTCACATGGTTTTTGAGAAACCGCAAATACGTTGTAGGTCGGTAGGAGGATCAATTGATCCCTACTCCATGCTTGTTGCAAGCCATGTGGTGACTATTGTGAAAACATGGGATGGTCCATCTGCTTTTTTGAAGTCAAGCTCGTCTCTTCTATGAATTTTGTTGATAACACCATAACATGAAGATGCAATTTTTTGGTTATCGATGAAAGTGAAGCTCATATGTCCCCTAATTGACATCTTTGTGGTTTCACCGGTCCAATAGGTTTTATCCGGTACTAGTGTTCATTTGGTAGCGAGTGAATGCATGATATTTCTCTCTCAAAAATCTGATTAATAACAGGTATTGTTGCATTTTAGAACACAACATTCATAAGTTGTTTATGCCTCTGTTTCTGCACATAAATTGTGTTAGCTTTGAGTTGTCTAAAAGTTATGTTGATAAATACTAGCGGTAAAGTATATTTTCATGATTGAATTTCTGAAACTATAATTTACGAGTACACTTTTCTAATCATCTAGCTTGTTAATTATTTTATTTCTAAATTTTCTGTGACTTATTGGAAATATTTATGTTTATGTATATGATAGAACTTACTCTAATTAAAAAATTGTTTAATTTGATTAGTTTGTATTATCGAGACGAGTGCACGATAGATTAACAACCTTATATATCACCCCCGGCAGAAACATCGAAGACCAAGAACCAAACCCATAAAGACCAAAACCCAAAAGACTGAATAAAGATCATTCTGTCAAACTAAGTACGATCAATTCAGTCCTCTACCGTGCAGGACTAAATAGCCCGTATAGACCGATTGAAAGCCCACACGCACAATGATAATCAAGGTCTTAACCATATGCCATGTTTAGGACTAAATATGTATGATGTGAAGTTTTCATCTAAGCATCTTATAAAATTTTATATTAATTACATATTTAACCTCAAAATAAAATCATATGAATTAAGTATTCTAACAACATATTTGTAAGTCATATCCTAATTTCTCATTTTTTAATAGAACCATATTATTTGTATATAGAATGAATTTTGTTGGAACCATCTCATCCTAGATGTCCATAATAATCGAATGAAGCAGCTAGTTTTTAGACCCTCATATCATAATTAGTTAGACAATTCAATCAAACACTAAAATATGATGTAGTCCTGTTTTTAAACATGATTAACAAAGCTAAGGGGTAAAAGTTAGAATTTGCATGAACTCAATGATGCTAATAAATTTTGTTTATAGTACAATAATTAAAATAATTTGCTAGATTCACAATACTCAACAAGAAATCCAAAAAAGTTACCAATATGGTGAGCATTATATGAGACATAGTTTAAATAGTTGACACAACACACACTGAATGTGTACATCCATTAGGTACGGAAAAAATGCAAGGCAATAGAAAGATATTTGTCGTGTGAGTTCTCGAATGAACTAGATTCACAATCTGTCTGTCTTCAAAACCTTGACGTTCTAGACGTTTACATGGAGAATATATGCTACCAATGCAATGTATAATAAACAGCACAATATTATTACAGATATGATAAATTATTATGTTACGTGATATTTGTTGACATATCTATCAATAAGTACCATCTTTTTTTTTCATGTCCAAGAATGATAAAGTGCTCACCCGCAAAAAAAAAGAAGAATTATAAAGTGCTGTTGTTTGAGGCCCCTTTCACTTTCAGTTGGCAGATGTTTTTGGGCGGGCCATATCTCCCTTTGCCTTTGCTGGATACCACCCACCGGCTGGCGTTCAATTCGCTGCAGTCCGGCAGCTACCGCGAGTCTGCTCAGCTCGATCGGGCATGCTGTGCCTGCACCCCCCATAACTGCGACCAAACAGTAGCGCCCCACCATCAGGCACTGTAGCCCGAAATTTGAATAGAAAATCGCTGTAAGTGCAAATGGCAGTACGTACTACTACACTCCAGCAGCACGTCCGAATTGAGGATGCGGCGTGATGTTTCTGCCTGTTTCGAGCTCGTACCGGCCGCAGGCGCCTAGACGTAGGAGGATCACTGACCAGAATGTTGCGACCACTGAAGCTCCGTTTGGGAACCAAGGGGGTGGTAACTCAGCTCGGCAGGAACCTGATCACCGAGCCTGCACACGGTCCGTGACCGTGCCTCCGTCTCCATGGGTAACTCCGGGCGCCGCATTTACGCCGGACTGCGGCTGCATGCATCTGCATGCACGGGACCCTCGCAGGCGGGAGTGATGATGGACATGGCCCCGGCGGTGCACCGGGGAGGATGGGCTCTGCAAGTGGCCGCCCGGCAGCACCACCCTCGTATGCCCACCGCAACGTAGACGCCGTGGTTTTTGGCCGCCACAGCGCACTGTGGTTGTCGTCCCCGGAACGGAAGAACTGAAAAAGAGCTGGTGCCCATGCCGATCCTGCAAATTCCTCGACCGTACGTGTTGCTCGCCTCGCTTGGTGCGGCGATGATCAATGCCGACTGTTGGCGACGAAACCGCGGCATGCATGCATTCATGGGCGGCCGGAAAAGGGCGGCCTCGCGGCGCTGTCGACCCGGCCAACCGGCGGTTGCGCTGCCGTTTCCTCCCCTCCTTTTCTTAACTTTCGGCCCGTGCGTGCATACATGCACTTGGCTTGTACTTGTGTGTCTTGTGCATGCTCTCGGCCTCCATCTTCTTCCTTTCCTTGCTTGCAACTTGGGCTGATGGGGCAGGTAGCCGCTAGCTGCTCTGGCTATAGCTATGTGTTGTTCCAACGCTCGCATTGATGGTGGGTGTATCCATGGCGGGCGAGGCAGGGGCGGACCATCTCTTGGGGTCATACACGCTCATAGTGTACTCGCATACATACATACATACATACACACATATTGGCATGCATGCATTCAAGTTTGAAGGGTTGGCTCTGTGGCATTGGTTGCGTCTGCCTGTCTGTTTGTTTGTCTGTCGACCCCTTCATGCCGATCTGTAGCTAGCTGGTAACCGATCTTCAAGGAGTACTTTGTCGATCCACCATCCAGTTGCTGCAAAGGAGCGGCGTGACTAGCCAATTATTGGGTGCTTCAGCTAATCGCAGAGACCTTATTAACACCGGTTGACTAGTTCCTGTGATGTGTGATCATCAGTCGTAGCTAGCCAACCAGCCAGCTAGCCAACGACCAACCTCACGATCGATCGACCACTAGGGTCAATAATAGCAACCTCGCAGAGAAGGCATGCTTAACGACCATGTGAAGTCAAGCTCTCCTGTTTCGCTTGTTTTGTTGTGTGGTGTAGGTGTACTGTGTCCGTGTGTGTGTCCCGTGCGTTGTGCTCATTTGACTTTGGCGCCTATCGATCAGGTCACGATAAATGCAGTGCGACGATCGAACACAGCCATCACCTTCTGCACGCTCGTACAGGGCAGTAACCACAAGTCGTTTTCCCGCATTATTAGGTAAAGGAATACAAACCACGATCCAACTTGCGGAAGCAAATGGACGAATGTCGTTCTCAGTTCGCTTTTGACTCATTTTCAATACAAGTTTGGATTTGCGGGTAAATGGACATGCGCGGACAGGCGCATTGCTTGTCCTTGTCTTTCCCTCGCCCTATCGTCGGTGACACAGCCCTTTTACCATCCCCCTCCCTTAGCTTCCGTCGCACACCCTGACCCTTTCCCTTCTTGTCCCTAGCCGCCTCTATTGCCATTTATCTCGTCCGTGTAGCTGCCGAACACGGTCGCTTGCTCGGCCACATTTTTCTCCACATCACTAGCTTCCTAACCCTCCTCCCTTCCGCCTGCCTCAGCGCAATAGGCGGCCAGATTTGGAACGGATCTCACCGGATTTGAACGCAGCAGGCCACTGAAGGCCGCGTCATGCCATGGACCTTCTGTACGCTCGCACAGGGTAGTAACGGAGTCCAACGAACGAACTCCAAATCGTTCGCCCCGTTACTAGGTAAACGAATACAAACCACGATCCAACTCGCGGAAGCAAACAGACGAATATCCGTTTCCAGTTTGCTTTCGACCCATTTTCGATACAAGTTTGGAACGCGTTTGCAGGCAAACAGACACGCGCGGACGGGCACAACACGTGTCCTTGTCCTGCCTTGTCACTACCGTCGGTGACACAACCGCCCTTTTTCTATCCCCCTTCCCCCCCCCCCCCCCCCGCTCCAGCCGCACACCCTGACCCTCTCCCTTCTCGTCCCTAGCCGCCTCTGTCGCCATTTATCTCGGCCGTGTAGCTGTCGAGCACGACAACTTCCCAACCATCCCTCCTCCCGCCCGCCTCAACGCAACCGGCGGCCGGATTTGGAGCGAATCTCGCCGGATTTGAGCGCGACATGCCACTGAAGGCCGCGTCATGCCATGGACTGGCCGGGTACTGGTCCGCTCAGCCCCGGCAACGCCCCCAGGCCGCATGTAGGTACTGACTCCTCTAGCCGCTTGGATCTACCCCGTCGCCGGTTCGCCAGCAAATACACCAACGATCGTCGTTCAGGCTCGGTGCTGGCTCAAACGCTCGTCGACGCATCCATATCGCTCATAAAGTGCGACTACTAACCACTAAAGGTCTTGCCCCGCGTGTCTAACACGCCGGAACATCCGTGATGGGTTTTCGTCAAGCGCAAAACTAATGGGGTATGTGCGAAGTATTAGTATTTGCTGAAACAATTTCCAAAAATATATAATCTAGTTCAGAAATTGCAGGTTCGTGACCTTCTTCGTGTTGAGCGAAGAAGTATTCTTCGTTCATGCGTGGGACCAAGAGGGGACTTTGTTCATGGTTGGCCGAAGAGGTACTCTTCGTCGTACGTGGGATCAAGATGATTGGCCGAAGAGGTCTACTCCCGGCCGAAAACAAGGTTACGAATGGGTCGAAGAGATCATCTTCGTTCTTAATCACACTAAGAGCATCAACAGTCGGATCCTTCAAACCCTCCTTAAACGTATGAGTAGACCATCTAATCATTGTCCGGTCATAAAAATTCAACCAAGACGGGCCTCTCAAACCGTTCTCCAACGTCCGGGTTGACGGACACCCCCCATTTTCATTCAAATATGGGGCGGATATAGGGGAGCCCGGGCACGCCCGTCACGTCGGACTGACAGCTTGGCCCCATGCGGACTCGTCGGGAAACTCGACGGTCCAACAGGCGCCTCGACCTTCAGCGCAGTGTCAACGCCGCGTGGCGCCGCTTCGGGGTCGGGGCCGGCTATTTAAGTCGTCCGACGCCCCCCAGCCTAGCACATCTGCCTCCTCCCTCTCTCCGCCACCACCCGAGCACTTCCCTCTCCGAGCCCGTCAGCCATGCCACCACGCCGCTGGCATTACACGGTCCAACACCGTCTCTTCCTCCTAGAGCTGGTCCGAATCCGAAGGGTTGCGGGGCTACCTATGGAACTGGAGGTGGATTTCGAGGAGGGGGGAGGAGATGGGGGAGGAACCCAAGGAAGAGACACACACGTCGGAGGAGGAGGAGGCGCCCCAGGTTACAAGGTTAAAACTCAGAGGGAAAACTATTTGGCGAGTATTGGGAGCTCATCAGCGGCTGAGATTGAGAATAAAGCATGGGTACCCCGGTGGAGTATCAATGTGTCGTCGAAGCTAAAAAATATTGTCTGGAGATTGTGCAAGGAGACAGTTCCAACTTCAGATATGCTACACCATCGTCATATGTCATCCACCCCAGCTTGTTCTTTCTGTTTGGCAGAGGACAGCTGGAAACATGCATTAATCAACTGCACTACTGCCAGGTGCTTTTGGTTTTGTCTTTTGAGGACACGGTGGAGCTCATGTGTGAAAATCTGAATTTCAATGCTAAAGCTTGGGTCTTTACAATGCATGAGAAGTTGTCACAAGAGGAGTTTGCGCGCATGATAGTAACTCTTTGGGCTATCTGGAAATCAAGACGTAAAGCGATTCATGAAGGTATATATGAAAGCTCCATGCAGAACCATAATTTTGTCAATTCCTTCCCGAGGGATTTACAATTACTATCAATGCCAAAGCACCGGATGACCGCTATCCGCATGACCAGGCCATCTATTTGGCAACCTCCCCCGAGTGGATTCGTGAAGATCAATGCTAATGCTGCGGTCTCGAACGGAAACTACGGTTCAGTTGGAGTCACTTGCAGGAGCATGGATGGCACGTTTGAGGGTGCCTCTTCTCTTACTTTCAAGCACATTCTAGACCCACTGGTTTTGGAAGCTCTAGCAATTAGAGGAGCTTTGACGCTTGCGGAGGATTTGTATGTTCATAATATACATGTGGCGTCCGATTGCAAGATAGTTATGGACGAGATCAAGCGGGGTACATGTGCTAATCATGCAACAATAGTTCAAGAGATCATAGAGAGATATAGTTTCTTTACTTCCTGTAATTTTGTCCACGAGTTTAGGAGCTCGAATTTCAAGGCTCACAACCTCGCTAAGCATGCACTCTTACTCGGGGTTGGCCGCCGTGTCTCGGTAGGCCTTCCTGGAGATTTGAGTTTTATCCATGTAAACGTTATGATGGGTTAAATAAATCTTGGTGAGATTGTCTCTCTAGAAAAAAGCAATTCCCCACGAAGACCTACGATCTCTCGCCCCTTCTTCGTCGTCCGGCTGTCTCTCAGTCGCCATTCGCGAGAGACAAGCCGGCTGTCGTTCTCTCGTCCAAATTCAAGGTACAAATTCAAGTTATGACAGATCATATATATAGTTGAGAAATAAAACATGTGATCAATTATACGGAAAAGATATCTTTTAGAAGGTGTTTGTTGGGAAGATGTGTCTTCTCAACACATCCCTTCATCATGTGTGGGTCTTCCATATTGTAATGAAAGTATGAAACTAAGAAATCATTTGAGCGCTTTATTTGTCCTTTTTGCTTTCTCTCATCACCTATGCTGCCCCCACTTCCATCATCGCCGTCATCGCCGGTAACAACCCCATCCATGAGACCGATCGCGCCCGGCTGCATGCAGGGCACCAAACACGCCGATATATTTTTTGGCGGGCGTTCAACGCTGCAGCAGTCTGGTAGCACTGGCACCCCACCTGCAGGCAGTGTAGCACAAAATTTGAACAGAAATAGCCACAAATGCAAATGGTACTGTACTCCAGCAGGCAGCAGCACATAACGCGCGTGTCCAAATTGAGGATGCCTCGTGATGTTTGTTCCTGTTTCGAGATCGTGCAGGCCGCAGACACGTAGAAAGGATCACTGACTGACATGCTGGTATATGGACGAAGGAAGGAGGGCAGGAAATGCTGCGACGAGTGAAGCTCCGTTTGGGAACAAAGGGCTCGGCAGGAAGCTCACAGTCACAGGAAGAGAAGCAGTTCGTTTCGTGGAGAGCACCGAAATTCCCCACGAATCCTGCGCACGGTCCATGCATGGATAACTCCGGGCGCTGCATTTACGATCCACTGCGGCCGCATGCATGCACGGGCTCCGTGCAGGTGAGGAAATGAGGATTGATGGCCATGGGCCATGGCCCCGGGCAGGACGCCGGTGAGGATCCACGCAACATGGGCGGCCTCGCGGCGCTCTCCACCCGGCCAACCGGCGGTTGCATGCGCTGCCTTTTCCTCCCCTCCCTTTTATTCCCGGCCCGTGCGTGATTGCATGCACTTTGCTCCTACTTGTGCCTTGAGCTCCCAACGATCTTCTTTCCTTGCTTGCTTGCAACTTGTAGCCGCTACTCCAGCTCCTCAACTAGCGTCGTTCCAGCACTGCGCGATCACATCCCTCGCGGCGCATTCAAGTTCGAAGGGCCGGCTCTTTGGCATTGGTTGCGTCTGTCTGTTTGCTTGCTTGTGTGTCGACCCGGAGTACGTACGTACGTTCATGCCGATCTGTAGTAGTAGTAGTAGTTAGCTGGTGGCCGATCTGGAGCGGAGCACACTGCCGTGTCGACCGGCCATCGAGTTGCTGTAAAGGGGCGCGACGTGACTAGCCAATTATTTGGGTGTCTGAGCTAATCCCGGAGACCTTATTAACGCCGGTTGACTAGCTATAGCTCATCTCTAGACCCGGCACTTGTAGCCACTAGACAGTACTAGACACAGCCAGCTCGCCAAGGACGGCCGGACGATCGACCAACCTCACCACGAACAAGACAAGCGTGCGTACGTAACTTCCATGCAAAGTCAAGCCATCGCTTGCTTTCTTTGGTGTGGTGTGGTGTAGTACTGTTTTCGTGCGTGTCCCGTACGTTGTGCTCGTTTGACTTTGGCGTCAGATCGTGATAAATAAATATATATATGCATGCCACGAACGCCACCACGGAGAAAAACACTCGTGCATTCATGCATGGAGCTAGTAGGGAAGAGATGAGGAGAGGTTGAGGTTGCAAGCACCGAAACCGCGTCAAGTTTTACTCACTCCTCCTTTCATGCATGGAGTGGTACTACTACTACTACTACTTAACCGTGGATGGATCGATGCCGGCACGGGATTGGGCCGTGCGGGTCCAGACGCAGGCATTGATGCCCATATTCTTTGTACATTCATGGCGAGTCGATGGAGTCGGGCGGTGAGGCAGAGCCGCGGGATTGGGCGGTGTGGCTCCGGCGGCATGCACCGGGGCAGAGACAGCGGCAGAGGCAGGCAGGCAGGCGGGCATTGATGCGCTCCAGGTTTGCCGGCCACGGAGCCGCGACAGCCGAGCCAGGCTGATTTTCGGGTTTTCATCCTTTTAGTACAAAAGTTGATCGAAATTAAATTCCGGTTTAATGAAAACAAAATTGAATCTTTTTTCTATCGTTAGGGTCCATGACAGTAGGGTACAACAGCTTATCGTCGAAGTCTCTATTGATAGGGGTGCACGTCCTACCATAAAGAATACCCAACTATCGAATACAGTGTGTGTTCATACCTACCGTCCAACACCTTATCGATAGGGTTCTACAATCTACCGTCGAGGAGTTTGACGGTAGGGCTGCGTCACGCTGACGTGAATAAATTTCCTGCCGTTAGAGAATTCGACGATAGACTTGTATACCCTACTGTCATGGACACTGACGGTATGAAAAGGATCGGATTTCAATTTCTTTTCAAACCAGATCATATCTCGATCAACTTTCATAAAAAGGTCAAAATACGAAATTTTGGGCCGAGCCGACCCAAGGTCAGCATTTTGACTACTGAAATAATAATAATGCTGCTGCTGCTGCTGCTGAAGATAATCTGCTCCATTGAAGGCGCCCGTCAGTTGCAACAAGGGGTGGCGTCCAGCGACAAGGCTTCGGTGTACTTTATGCGCACACATACAGAGATAGGGACAGCGAAGAAAGCACGAGGGGCCGTTCTACCACTTCTCCTGTATTGAGGACCATTTGGGTCCGTTTCCATGAACTATAATAAGATGAGACTTGTGTGGAACAAGAGTGAAAAAATCTCTATCTTCTACCCAAATAAATAGACTGCCCTAGGTAGCTGCAATGCTGATGCATGCACCGACGCACAAGATTGGAGGATGGCTGGTGTGGATATGTGGCCCTGGCAGGCAGGCATTCATGCACGCTCCCCAGTTGCCAGCCTCGCAGAGTCGCAGGCCGGCAACGGCAAGGCCTGCTTTGGGTCTGGTTAAGGTAATCGGCGACTCTCATCTACTGTACTGGAGGGATCCCATGAAATTGGTGTTTTCAACTCTTTCATTCTCTTTTTCTTTTTCTTTTTTGAGAATTAACTCTTTCACTCATGTCAACTTCTTTTTTTTCCTTTTTTGAGGGAATGTAAACTTTCTAAACAGGGCTTCATAAGACTGACCGTGGGTTGTCAAAATCTATCTACCTCTGCTTTGTACGGCCCAGGCCTGCAGGCCAAGGCCCAGAAAGAGCCCACTGGAACAAACAGCAACGATTGAAGATGTGAATAAACAGGGAGTGGCATAACATGCAGGCTAAATGGGAAAACATTTCAACATCAAGGGCTTATTTGGCTTGGAAATCACAACAATACCCACGATTTCCGTACAAACTGTTCCGCAGAAACTTATTACTATCACAATCAAATACGTACACCGTATCACCCTTTCAGGTCAAATGCCAAGCGCAGGGCTAACGAACTGAAACAAGAGTCCACGTCTACAGTTCCCGTCGCCGCACCAGTATAATTTTCGTCCAAAACATTGCAGGGATCTTGCTTACAAGTTCGTCTTTGGCTTCGATGCCGGGCTCACGCGCCTGGTCAAGGTCCGCATCGTCACAAACTCCTCCGCGGCAGAGGGGTGAATCCCAACCTGCAAAGCCAGCCAACATGGTACCTCTATTAGAACATGAAAAAACACTGAGATCTGAAGACCTCGTTCTCGTGTGAAGGCAGATCTCTTTCGACTTACAGTGCTGTCGAAGGTCGCCTTGGTAGCTCCAGCCTTGAGCGCAACAGCAATGCCCTGCATTTTTGTCGTTTACAAGCTCAGGCAAATAATACATCGAACGGATAACAGAAAAAAAAATCATCTTGAAAAAAGAACACAAGAATACCACGAATGCTTATACCTGCATAATTTCAGCTGCATCTGGTCCACACATGGCTGCACCGAGTACCTTATCGGTCTCAGCATCAACCACCAGTTTCATGATAGACTTCTCTTGACGTCTTTAAGACAAAAACAAAAACAAAATCAGAAACCTTCCCCACGAGAACAAGGAACTCAATATGGAACATAATGTTGATAGAGTGCAGTGGTGCACAAACCAATGAAGACACCGATATATCTCTTAATGAGCACACAAGGGTGAAAGGTGGAACTACTGCAAAACAGATAATCTCACGATACATAAGATACTTACTTGGATATGCTGTTCTTCATTGGATTGAAACTTGATGTGTAAACAAGAAGATCATTCTTGGCTTCCGCCAAAGCCTCTTGTTCGCTAAGACCCACGACAGATAGCGGCGGAATACTAATTTGACAAAACATAATCTCATATTATAACACTGAGGGAATAATAAAGCAATAAGTAGTACATTTGAAAAACCGTAGAAGCTGGTAGTATAGCAGAGGTTTTTAGGGGTAAATGACAACATGTTTCATTAACACAAAAGGAGCTATCCTGTCATTAATAGACTCTCTAACTGTAGTGACAAGAACAAAGTTCGGAACCACATGTTTCTCAGAGAAAACCTTGAAACTAAGTGCTAAACCCAAGTATAAAATAAGTAACTTTAACTAAGTTAAGGTAATTACTTACCAGAAAACAGCACAAGGTACATCTTTATAATCAGGCTTAACTGTCTGGCCACCAAACACAGTTTTCTGCAACGAAAAGATAGGGAAGATATATAGTGCTGATTTTAAATACAAAGAAGGACAACAAGCAGAACTACCAGAACCAGTTACTGTGAAGGGATTACAAACAACAGCTGTCACTTACAGCAAAGCAAGTAGCCTCCATCAGAGCAACAGGTGTTAGGTTAATCCGATTCGTCACATCGCCAACAGCCCATATATTTGGAACTGATGTACGGGAGTATTCATCAACCTAAACAGACGTGAAGTCAAAATTAACAACTGTATTATTAAGGGTGCCAAAAGTATACTATCCAGAAATTAATAGCAAATCCAGTGCATAATATGTACACGAACCCAATCAACCTAAACAGACATGAAGTCAAAATTAACAAATTGTATTATTCAGAATGCCTGAAGTACACAGTGCATAAATTAACAGCACATACAGTGCAGAATATGGACGCAGACCCAAGTTCACAGGTGGGTTTGTCAGGGTAGAGATAGAAATATGAGGAGTAAATACTATTTTGGATTGCCAGAGTAGACAATGCAGAAATTAATAGCATGCCCGGTGCATAATATGAGCACAGGCCCAAGTCCACAAGTGGGTTTCTCAGGGCAGAAACAGAAATATGAGAAGTAAATTTCAGATGTAAGAATATAAAATATCACCTAGGAGGTACAGAAATGGCGAATAAAGAAGATATACCTTGATGGCTCCTATTTGATCAACCTCAACACCTACAGCTTCCAAGTTCAGCCTATTGGAGTTCGGCGCACGACCTTACACAAATTAAAAACCAGGCATAAGAATAATTCTGAACTTGCATATTCAATGCAAAATAAATATTACACTCTAAACAGAGCAAGGAAATCAGAAGTGTCTGATTCTTCCACATCCAGACACTATGTGACAAACAAATAAGTGAATAGTTATCTTTTTAAAATATAAATCAGTACAAGTTTCAGAATACAGTATAATTGTTTGCTGTACAGACACAAGTAACCAGGAGGTGTCAGGCTGTCCCTTTATTGATTGCATGGTGTGAACAAATGCTTAGATGGAACAGATAAACTTAGTGTCAATACAAACAAACAAAATATGGTAATTACCTGTAGCAAAAAGAACAACATCTGCAATGAGCTCATCCCCCTTATCTGTCACAACTTTAATGCCATCGGCTGTTTTACTCAACTGGTTCACATAAATGAAATTGATCAAGACAAACTGCAGCTTGAACATGAGGAAAGCGAACTGAACTTTATGAAATTAGCATAAATCACCTCAGTCAAATTTGTCCCTGGATGCAATCGGATTCCCCTTCCTTCAAGGTTACTTGCAACAACTGTTCTCATCTCATCATCAAAACCCCTGCAAGTGCCAATGTATTGTTACATTCACCTTTCTATCAGATACTAATGTTTGGAGAACTCCGTGGCATGAAACATACTCACTCCCTCCGTACTAAAGTTAAGACACTTATTTGGGACGGAGGGAGTATAAGAATTTAGAATACTAAATGCCAATGACAGAATTTATTTTTTACGCAGACGTGTTATAAAATTATAATCAGACAAGGAGTCGGGCTCTACAAGAGTCTGCAACAACCTGGGTAGTAACTACTGGCATGAAGATGTCCAAACATCACAGCGCAGGGATTGGGGAGTAGACCACAGGGTTGGGAGGATGAATAAGGAAGATAACAGATTGATTAGTTGTTCTATTATTGCTTGACTGATTATGGGTACATATGTTATCCCTTATACAGGAGGACTGCTTGAGCATAAGTGATAACTTGAAGGATACCAATCCAATCTGTAATCTTATCTCTTTCCTGTTTAAATGAAATTCTATTTATATTTAGATACTTCCTAATGCAATCCATGCACATAACAGGCTCCAAACAATTTGAACAATGTCAATCACTACTTAAATGGAAAAGCTAAAAATCACACCATCCACTTCTCAGTATAATGCTAAACCAATCAAATACATCGCTTGGGTGCCTTTTTACTTTCATGTGCAAGTGGAACATCATAATGGTCAAGGAAACTAAACTGAGTGCCTCAAGAAAATAAGTGACACTTCAGGTAAAAAAAAACATTATACTATCGACTTCAGGCACATTGTAGTGTGAGATAACATCTCTAACTGCACGAACTACATGGAAATCCTTCTGAATTTATGCAGGATATCATTTGGGTAAAGGACCAGAAATTTTGTGCAGTGCCCATGCTGAGAGCAGATCAACCTACATACCTTAGAGGAAGTTCTTTCCTATAAAATAGATCTACTTGAGCACCCAACCCCTTCCAGATAGAAGCAAATTCAACAGCAATATATCTGCAATGATGAGCAAGATGAAAAAGTTGGTTAGGAAGAATTGGCAATAAAAGTAATAACAGTATGGTACAGGGTACCTAAATAAATCTAGAACCATACCCGCCACCAAGAATCACAGCACGTTTCGGTAGCTCCTCCAAACTTAAAGCTTCATCTGAAGTAATAGCCAGCTCCTGCAATTGAATATCCCAATTGGTATAGGTCAGAATGATCAAGAAGAATACAGAAAACAGTGAAATGTAATATTTTGTTTCTTGATAACCCAAAGGCATACGAAGATGGCTAACTAAGCATGTTCCAAACTGAAAGAATTATTCATGTGAAGCACTAAGTCAAGACAATCACAGTAAGCAAGTCAGATGAGAGAAACTTTCTGAAACCAAAGGGACACGGGCAGAATAAAACCAAGGAGCTAAGGAAACATGTTAGCACTAACATCACCCAGTAATAGAAGTAACATAAAAAATTCTCAAGGGAAACTTCCCAGACCTTTCCAGGAATGTTGACCAGAGTTGCTCGGCTGCCAGTTGCAATCAATATGTGCTTCGTCGTGTGCCTTTGCTTTGAACCATCTGGCTGGGTAACTTCAACGGTGTGAGCATCAACTATACTTCCTGCTCCTTCGATCATCGTCACACCAGAATTACCAAGGATCCTCTTGTACACTCCGTTTAATCTGACAATTTCTTGAGTCTGTAGGTCAAAGAATAATGATCTTGGGTTGCAGGCATCTACACTTGTGCTGACTATGAACGAAGAATGTGCTCAACCAAGGTGACGTGTCTGACCTTATTTTCCAGCAACTTTTTCCAGTTGTAGTTGATGTCCCCGTTGATTTCCCACCCGAAATTACTGGCGTCCTGCACTCGTCACACAAGTAACGAAAATAAGCACACCAGAACTTTGATCCCAACGCAGATTACAACAAGCTCCAGAATAAAAGAACTGTTGGATTTGATGACAGCAGCTACAATATAGTTTGCTATAGCTTAATGTGCAGCAAGAGTCTGACAGTTTGGTCAACCGAGGAAGCAATACTGTGTTTCACAAATAAAAGACGTTGTACTAGCATTTTTCTGAACCAGATGTATATAGACACGTTTTAGTGCGTTTGTTCACTCGTTTGGTCCGTATGTAGGTGGTCCATATTGAAATGTCGAAAACATCTTATATTTGCGAACGGATGGAGTACTTGACAGGGCCTAAACATGGATGGTTGTGGAAACAACAACAACAACAACTACTACACAGTTAGCTTGCATATAAGACGGTAGTACAAGGCCACTCACATCGAATTCACCCCGGAAAGACGCCCCGTAGACGAGTATCTTCTTGGGGACGCAGCCACGTATCACGCACCTGAAGGCAGCGAGCACACATAGATAGAAAGATTCAGAAACGTAGTTCCAGCGACAGAGATGCAGAGAAGGGAAAGTAGCTCGGGATTGTGCGCTCACGTCCCGCCGTGGCCGCCCAGCCACTCGGAGCTGATGGGGTGGAACGGGAGCTCGCAGATCGCAACCTGAAGAAAAAATCAGCTCGGAGTTCAACCAACCGAATCTCAGCTGAACAGGTCCAACTTCCTGACAAACCGCAGCATGTGGGAGGAGGAGGAGGAGGGGCGCAGACCTTGGCCCCGAAGCCCGCGGCGGTGCGGGAGCCGCGAACGCCGCCGCTGCCGGCGCCGATGACGAAGAGGTCGTAGTCGTAGCTCCCGCCGTCGTCTGCGGCGGCGACGGGCGCCTCCCCGTCCTTGAGCACCTTCCGCGCCATGGCCGAACGGAACTCCGGTCAGCCCCGGAACCCTAGGACGACGACGGCCTGGGTGGATGGCAGGATGGATCCCGGAGCAGAGCTGGTGCGGTGCGGCTAAGCTGTAGTGCGGGATCAGCGGCGGATGGATGGATGGATCTTTTATGTACGGAGACGAGGAAGGAAGGATCGGAAAGCTTTTCTCCCCTCGGGTCATTAAATTCGTTTCCTGAGAGGAGACGTGGAGCCGGCCCACTTCGCGTCGCTCGCCTCCGGTCCTCCACGGCTCCACGAGGATTATTAGCCAAAGTATCTCAACTTTTTTTTTTCCGCGGCTGCTACGGATAGAGACCAGTCGATTCCCAGCCATTAGATGCGTTTTACGCAGACGTCGGATCTGATCACCCCGAGCAACGACCGTTCGTCGTGGTGAAGCTCCATTGCAGCGCGGGTGGAGCTTCATTACAGATCGGATGCTGCATCACAGATCTTGGCGTCGCCGGTGAAGCTCCATTGCAACCGCCGGTGAAGCTTTATTGCAGCTCTTGGCGTCGTCGATGAAGCTTCATTGCAACCGCTGGTGAAGCTTCATTGCAGCGCGACATTGGCGCGGGGGTGCTCCAACGCAGCACCGACGATCCATCGCAGCTCCGGCGATGCTTCGTTGCAGCGTGAACTCCTGCACGACGGCGCTCCAGCGCAGCACCGACGGCCCATCGCAGCTCCGGCGATGCTTCATTGGAGCGTGAACTCCTGCACGACGGCGCTCCAACGCAGCATCGAAGGCCCACCGCACCTCCGGCGATGCTTCACTGGATCTGGAGCGCAACAATGACGGCGCAGCGAATGGCAACTGTTGTGGTGAGGTCGAGGGAGCCCCTGCCGCTCCCATCGTCGGCGCACTTTAGCACCTCCGACAGCGCGGCTCCCCCCAACCCCGTCGGTGACGCGCTGGACGGCCGCCCCATCGGATCAACCGATTCCCCATATGGGAAGAAACGAGTGGTGGAGTGGGTGAGGGATGGAGGAACGAGGAAGACGATCAGGGTGTGAAGAGGATAAGGCTGGGATGTGGTGTGCGGGCCTCGTGCAGAGCACGTGTCGCCAGCAGAGAGCGGCTTACGGGGGGGGAGAGATCAGCCGGTTTTATTTAAATGTTTTCCTTTTTTCAACACAATATAAACGCAAACGTTTATATACATGAGTACATATGTATATCATATTTTTATGAGCATCTTCGAAAGACTGAACCAACACATCATTTTAAAATTTACAAAATTATCGTAGGCACCTTATCATCGACGGAAACTTCTCCACACTAAATGTGCATCGTCGAAAATCCTAAATTAAACACAGAAATAAATACGAGTATGAGGACTTAAATCCTTATGGATCGGAGACATCACATTTCCTCTAACCATTCATTCGCGCATTGGACTTCTAAAGGTTTAGTACTGTAGTACAGTTTGGAAAAGAAAAAAAACATCTCAATTCAGTGCATAATCGCGCGTGTTTACATCAGCAGTGACGGGTCACAGGAGAGAGGCATCAGCAGTGACATAGCCGTCTCATTGGATCTCCTGCCATCCTGTGGGGGTGACGTGTTCAGGCGGCCGGTGAACCAACAGCCACGATTTTGTTGTACTCGAACCAAGACTCGATCGATTTTGAAGAAAAAAAAGCAACCATTGTTCTTTGCTCGAAACAGAGATAAAATCTTATTAATAAAGAAAAAAAAAGTTTTAACAAGGTTCTTAGCAGCCCCATCACACCACGAATAGATTACTCTGGCAGCTTGAGTAAACTCAAATGCTTCGTCCCTGTCCGGTTATTGACATGACCGTTCTTTATGCGGGCAACGGTTATTTTTTTTTTTTTGAAAGATCCAGCTGCTGGCTGGCATATATTAAGATAGCAGAAAGCATGACGGGAATACAAAAGGGTGGGATTGATCAAAAGATCAAAAGGACATAACAGGAAAAAAACGTAGAAAAAATACTAAAAATAGGAAAGTCTGGCGCAGACTTTGTACTCCTCACGTAATTTCCCCGAACGGGTGCTCTAGAAAAACTGCTCCAGCTTGCCTCCAAGATTGGAGAGTTGTGGAGATGGAGGTGAATATGCTCGCGGCTCTTGCTGTTTTGTTATGGCCGACGTAGTAGACTTGTTTTCGAACCCCCTCACATTTTTCACGTTCTGCAACTCCCCGGACGTACAGTAAACATTAGGAGCGAGGCCATTTCACCTTTCCTGTACCCACCACGCAGAACCATGCTTCCTGCTGCCAAGCGCGAACCGATGGAACCGTATGTGATGCAGCGCATCGATCCAAGATTTGACGGCAACCAAATTTCAACGGAGAACCTACACTTGAACAACATGCAGTCTGCCGACTCGGAGTCCCCCTCGTAAAGCTAACATAAATCAGGGGCGGAGCCAGGGAATTTGGTCATTGGGTTCGTTTATTCACTCTTTATGAAAACTTGATGCCAATTTATAAAGATCAAAATCTAATTGCAACAGAAAGTATAACATCCGTAAACAATGTAACGAAAAGAAATGTGTATCACACATTACAAATTGTGTTGCAGTAAAAACTGAAGATTCCAAGACATAACAGTTTGATAATTAAAATTGGAGGGTGGCCTGCAAGGTCCCTTCATTAAATATATGTGTCTGATCCCATCTTGTTTATTTAGATTTATTGTGTATTCTGAAGTTCTCTTCCCATCAGCGGATCATAAGGCAATTAATTCATCTAAGTTAATTTTTGTATGAATAGTAAGCTTCAGGAGACTAGCTGCAGTGATATTTGACCCACTTAATTTACCTATCTCTAATGGATGACCTTGATGTGCATGTATCATTATCTGGATCTAATGACTGAATTATCTTCCAAAAATACAGCTTCATAATGTAGATCGATCAAAGTCGAGGCAGAAAAACAAAACCATTAAACTAGGGCAGAAAATACATATCGTACTATGCTATTAAACAAGATGGAACATATACAAGAACGAGGAGATGCCTCAATGTAATCTAATTACCTTAATTTTTGGGCTAGAGTCGTTATCGCTTGTGGCTACCGAGCGCCGAGCAACACGAACAGAGGAGGGTCAAGAGATGGGAACAGGAAAACGAATAAAGAGAGATGAGGCGTCCAGTCGACGCTGTTTGCGTTTTCATTTAGGCTAATCACTCACGATTAGTGCGGGACATGTATTCATTGACGTTTGCTTATGGCTTTTGGGCCCTTTATGTTGTTATCTACGTGACATGATTATTATGGAATGAGCGTCATCTGAAAAAAAAATTATCTAAAAAAAGATAAAAAAATTGATGGGGCCGCGATCACTTTTTACAGGGTTCAAGTGAACCAAACTAGTATCTACATGCACGGACGAGACATATTTTGTTGGGTTCACTTGAACCCAACCCTCATACACTGGCCATCGCTGACATAAATCACAGTTGGTCCATCCTCTTCTCTCCAAACAGCTAGCTTTCCAAATTGTATTCTTGAGGACACGCCAAGCAAAGAATTTACACTTGGGAGGTGCCCAATTGCCTCAAACCGACACCATGACCGCATTGATCGTCCTATGAAACTGAGCCTCGTAGGCAGATGTCTTGAAGTCCTTGATGCTAGTGGTCATCTTCCAAACAATGTCGTCGGCAATGTCATCGCAGAGCTGCACTTGTTCCAGACTTGCCCAAAGGGCACAAAATTGTATTGATAGGTCACGAGTCATGTTAACCTTCCTGAGCCAAGCAAAGTGGTGCAAAGCATCCCACACGGAAAGGTTTGTGCTAGTGGAGATGTCGAAAATCAGGGATACAACATCGCTAGGCTTGCATGCAAGAAGCCACGATGAGTGCCAAATCTTGGCGATCCGGCCATCGCCCAACATAGCGGCGTAGATGAGGTCCATGTCCACCTTATTACAAAGCGTCCCTGGTCGAACACAGGCCCGCTCCGGCTCCTTCAATTCGTACCATGGCCAAGGCAATCGGAGCACCGTAGGTCCAAAATTCTCAAGCCTTCATACTTCTTCGGCCTACGTATCAGATTCAAGCTCATCTTACATTGACCACGGAAATCATATAATGAAGTCGATGTGCCATGTCTCAATCCACTCCCACAATAACATTGGTATAATTACCTGCAAAATAAAAATTGAAATAAATCTATTTTATGTTAATTATCATGGTTTTTTAATGAAAGGGGTTTCTCCCTGCCCCATTATTATTCAATGAAGCAACCAGTCCAACATCATGTTTTAGCACCACTACCCCAAAACTGGACCCAACTAAAGGAAGAAATTGGCCTCGTGGCCTTACATTACTAAAATAGATGCAAACTGCGAGCAGAAGTTCCCTCGACATTAAGCTTAACTCCAGTTAGAACCCAGAGAGCAAAAGCTAAAAAAACACCATAGATCAACGTGTGCACACATCTCGCGATTTTTCAGCAAAGGCTCCATGGGATCTCTGGCTTCATCTCCACGCAATCCGTAGCACCTCCCCACTCCGCTTGTCCAATAGAAGGATGCATCAAAGTAGAAGCATTGCATGTGCATCTGGCGCAGAGAACTTTCCACTTGGCAATAATGCATTTGACACTTCTCCATGTACACTCGTGAAAGCAAAATTCATTCCTCAGTTTCCAAATGCTCCACAAGCAGGCAGCAACAACCAAATTAAGTATGATATTTCCTTTGGGATTATGCCATAAGGCGAAATATCCTCAAATCCAGTAATTTTATTAGTTACAAAAAATTCAGAGACAAAAGTCCCACAACTGTTGAGCAACCACACAATAAAAAAGAATATGTTGGATAGATCCATCCTCCTAGAGAATAGATAGGTTGAATCCTCCACCGATCTGTGTTTTGCCAGATTATCTCGCGTGAGTACCTTATTATACACACACAACCATAGAAAAACATGATTTTTTGGCGGAAAAACAACTTCCCATAATTTTTTACCAGTAGAAGAAACTATAACACCAAAATTAATCTTAGCATAGAAAGATTTGACTCGATAAACACCATTGTGTTCTAGAGTCCAAATAAGAGTATGAGTTTTATAAAAAAAGGGAACTCTCTAATCAACTCAACTAGTTGATTCCAGAGATCTAACCCAGCTCGATGTACACACCTCCTAAAGTTCAATTTAAAGTAAGCCCATCCCACACCTGTGCAATGGTACAATCTGGCGGATTACAAATTTTGAAGAGGTACCAAAATTACACTTTGAAGGAACAATCCCCTACCCATGTATCATACCAAAAGCTAATCCGTTCCCCATTCACCAACTTCCACTTGTAAAATGTTTTGGTGCAACCAAAGCCCATGTGATACTCTTTCAGAAGGTCGAGCATGTCCCCCCCCTCGGCCCAAAAGGTTTTCAAAACAGGATAATAACCATTTAAAACTCCTAGCCTTGTCCATCGAATTTTCCTGAAATAGGGTAGTGTCATCCGCATATTGCCGACTCACCACACCCCCTGAAATAACCTGAGGCAGAAGCCCCACAATCAAACCTTGAGTGGTTGCTTTTTGCAGCATTTTAGTGAAAACATCAACTACCAGATTAAATAAGATAGGAGAAGAAGGATCCCCTTGTTTGAGACCTTTTCCCCCCCACAAAGTGGGGATCTGCAATATCATTAATATTCACACTAAAGGTGCTATTAACTAGATTTTTTTAATCGAGGATATCCACTTGGGACCAAACCCTCTAGAATGGAGCATGTCAAATAAAAATTCCCAGCTAACTCTATCATATGATTTCTCATAGTCAAGTTTTAGAACCAAACCCCGCGTACCACACTTTTTTACCTCATGAATTACCTCATGAGCCATGAAGCTTTCCAAAATAAATCTGCCTTTGATAAAGGTTGTTTGATTCGAAGAAATTAATCTATGTCAAATAGCCTTAGAAAATATTTTAAGACCACAATTACTTAAACTGATAGGCGTGAATTTTTTCATATATTTTGCATCGGCTTCTTTAGGATTAAGCAAAATTAAAGCAAAGTTCAATCTATGCAGGTCTAAAGTACCAGCTTCGAAGTCCCTAACTAGGGCCATAAAATCAGATTTAATAACTTCTCAGAAAGTATGGTAAAACAAGAAGGAAAGCCCAAGTGGGTTAGGTGCCCCATGTGCATAAGACCCAAAGATGGCCTCCTTAATATCTTCTTCAGAAAAAATTCTTTGAAGAAGTTCATTTTTCTACATGAGGGGCCTTTTCTTCTTCCTTCCATAAGGAAGGCCCCAGGCTGACATTATGCTTATGCTCAAAGTCATACATAATTTATTAAAAGAAGTGGCTACTTCTAGCATTACTTTAGTAGTATGCACTGGCCCATTTTCACCATTCAACTGAGAAAGATGGTTCTTTATGTGTCTATGATTGGCTAATGCGTGAAAATAAGCGTTGTTCTTATCCTCATCTTTAATTTTGCAATCTCTCGAGCACTTCCATAAGGCAATTTCTTCATGTTGCCAGATCTGTGTGAGTTCATTTTCAATTTCAATTAGCTTAATCTTCTCTCTCGCATCAAGCTGATCATTTTCAGAAAACACATGAAGAATATCAAACTCTAATAAAAGTTTTTTCTTCTTCTTCTTAATCCCCGCATGTATGATAATACTCCAGCCTTTGATCTTCTTACGAAGAATCCTGGTTTTGTTCATCCAAATGTCAATAACACTACTACGAGAAATAGAAGTATTACAAATGTACGCAACTAGCTTTCTAAACTCAGGGTGGTCAAGCCACCATTTTTCAAAGCGAAAAGGTTTCGGGGAGGTAGCCCTCCGAGCTCCTGTATCAATGATCAACAGGGTGTGGTCACTACCCGCTCTAGGCAGGGCTATCAGAACTGGCATGGGGTAGTGAGCATCCCAAGTGACAGACACAAACACTCGATCAATTTCCGGCAAATATAGGGTTCTCTTGATTGTTACTCCGGGTATAACACCTATTAGCAATGCTAATTTCCATCAAGGGCCATTTGTGTACCCAATCACTAAACTGATAAGTAAACTGCATATTAACCAGTCCATTGTTTTTATCAGCTACACACCTAACCAAATTAAAATAAACTCCTAGAATCACCGGATAGGTAAGCTCAGACACGGTTTCATGTAATTCAACAATAAAGTCCAGTTTCAAATCATTATAAGTAGTACCATAAATTGCGACAAGGTGCCAAATAAATCCATCATTCTTATTTTTAATGGTCACAACAATACAATTTTTTTAGTAACAAATCCTATGATATCAAAGAGATCATTCCTTAATCCCACAAGGATCCCTCCCGCGATGTTGACACCAGGCAGAACATGCCAACTAAAGTCATTCCTGCCTGCAATACTTTTTAAAATATGACCCTCAATACCCTCTCTTTTGGTTTCAAATAAACCAACAAAGTCAACTTGATTATTGTTTAAAAAATCCCCCAAGCACTGTAGTTTACCAGGTTGCCCTAAACCACGTATATTCCAAAAAGCACCAACCATTTAATTTTGAACGGGTGTAATTAGCCAGAAGGATTTCTGTTGATATTAATTAAGGGCTATTGTCCTCTAGATCAGCAACGCCCCCTGGTCTAGCAGGAGAAATATTCCAGTCTCATTAGTGACAGTATCAATGTCAGGATTGACAGAACCTAAGTTATTAGGGAGAACAGTCTGAGGATTATCATCTGCAAATTGAAGGCAACTAAGTTTTTCATCACAAATTAATTCATGTATGATATCATCTTGTTCTACTTTATTATTACCAATGCACAGATCAACCTTTTTAATACTGGAAGCCAGAACACTAGGAGCAATGTTAGCAAACAATTTACTTTTGAAAGTAGATGGAATTTCCAAGTTTTTCTTCTACATATGAGCAACAACTTTGTCCATAATCTTGATATCTCCATGATATCTGGTCTTCAACATGTTGATAAGAATTGGGGCCCAAGTTAATGTTGTTCCAATGTTAGAAACAAGACTTCATCAAATAGGATATGTGGATGAGAGTCAGCCGTAGAAACAACCATCATCTGAACAATTTTACTTGAACTTGCAGAAGCATTAGATTTTGCTCGGGAAGTTTTCTTTGTCAAGTTCATCAATTGCTTCATCTTCACCACCATCTTCCATATCATTTTTGTCAGGGTGTTTTCCTGTATCATCATTGGTATCTTCCACGTGTTCCATGTCAGGGTCCAATTCATCACCATTAGAATCTTCTCCAATCCGGTCAAAACCTTCCACAACGAAGAAAAGAATATAAAGCTTTATTTTATTTATCATGGTTTATGCACGCCATATTATTTGTTGGGAAAATCTATTTAAAAGCGTGCCCATCGTCTCGCTCCGATGCGGCGGATGCACGGCTTCCATGCAGGGTCTATTGTATCCATATATGAGGGCCTGGGTTTATTTTAATCAGATTTTACATGAATCCCTCCCCTGATCTGCTAGTCAGGGAGTAGCTAGGTACTGTGGGTTTTTTAAGGAAAAGGTACTGTAACATGTAAGTGTGTGTGGCGAGCCGCTTCCATGCTTTTCTCCTTACTAGGGCACTCATTGCTTTTTTACATTTTGTCATATACTGCTACAATACATAATCAGGTATAGTTCCCTATACCTGATACTACAATAGTTATTATTGGATAGTAATATGACTACATTTTTATCTCTTAATTCAAAAAATATCTAGAAATTTGTATTACTGATATAATCTAACCAAGACGAAGTTGCTTTTTTAGTCTTTTTATCCTTCAAAAAATCTATAAAAGGACACGTACTCATTAGTCATTAGTGTGTTTTCCCGTGTGATGGTGCAGTACATACACTCGGCATGCTTTATGAAAATAACATGGTAATTTGGTAAAACTAAACCGACAATCAACTAGACAAGTGACGACAAAACATCCTGGCAACAATTGTTCAACATTTTTTATGAAATAAACGAACACTCTATAAAATTAAATGACAAGCGCAGCAAAATAATGTGGTAATTTGTTTTTATAACCAATGATAAACTTTATGAAATAACCGGACACTCTATAGAATTAAATGGCAAGGGTAAGAAAATAATGCGGTACCTAGCTTTTACAAGTAACGACAATCGTTATGAAATAATTGGACACTGTGTAGAATTAAATGGTAAGCACAACAAAATAATATGGTAACTAGTTTTTTCAACCAGTGACAATCTTTATAAAATAACCGGACACTCTGTGGAATTAAATGGCAAGCACAACAAAATAATGATGCAACTAGTTTTTATAACCAATCATAATCTTTAGGAAATAACTGTCCATTAGGTAGAATAAAAATGGCAAGCACAACAAAGCATTTGTGCCAAATGGATTTTATAAAGCATTGACAAGCTTTATGAGACAACTAGGTAGCATTAAAAATGGCAAGCACATCAAAAAAGTTGGGGCAACTGGAGCATTGACAAGCTTTATGAGACAACCATGTAGCATTAAAAATAAAAAGCACATCAAAAACAATTATGGCTACTGGATTTATAAGCATTGACAAGCTTTATGAGACTACATGGCAACTAGGTAGCATTAAAATGACACACACACACACACACAAAAACTGTGGCAACTT
The DNA here is from genome assembly GCF_904849725.1 of Hordeum vulgare subsp. vulgare. Lineage (NCBI taxonomy): Eukaryota > Viridiplantae > Streptophyta > Magnoliopsida > Poales > Poaceae > Hordeum > Hordeum vulgare. The sequence goes on from NC_058523.1 coordinate 550,540,932, forward strand.
GATTTAAAAGCACCAACAAGCTTTATGCGAAACAACATTAAAAAGTATCAAGTAAGTTATTTTTCCCAGACAAGTAAGTGGTTAATAATATGGTAAGTGAGTAAAAAAATGTGGCAACTATGAATAGAAAAAAAACATGACGGAACATATCGACATGAGGTCTAGTTTTGAAGAACTCATCGCGAGAAAGACAATGATGAAAACGGATCATTGATTGAATTAACGGTTTTGTAGATAAAACTTTTTAAATTTCAAACATAAAAAAAAACAATTGATGACATCATTGCATGCACGTATGTTGGAGAGAGGATGAATTAGCCGGTGCATGACAATACATATCGCAAGAAGATGCATGTGATGATGTGCATGCAGTTTATATGTCCTTTTTTTGCCAGTGTTTGTGCATGCATATAGCAGCCACCGCACGGGAATACGTGGTGCGGCACCGCTACCTAGTTGGCTCCTTCTTTGTTTCTTATGTGCAATTGAAAAGGTGGCCAATAAATGTAAGTCCAATGGTTTTCTTAAGCCACTTTTTCGTTGCTACGTGTTACTAGTTTTTTTTTTGCCTACACGCGTAGGCTTGCACACTGTTTGAGATTAAAACTATCTTATTCCATGGGCAATCACAATATATATACAAGGGAACGGACGCGAGCGAAGAGATGTGTCCGTTAGCAGGGGCGTGAGGAAGCGTCGTGACGGTTGCCAAAACAACCGCACTAGAGATTACATAGGGAGGATTATCCCTTTAATTAAGAGAATTAATTAAATCCCAACACTCCCCCTAATCCTTCCTTGTGCTTGTGTTCGACCATCCTCGGAACAATCTCCTCCAAAAACCCTGTGGAAAAAATATGAGGAGTGTAGTGTTTGATATGTTGCTAAAACTCCTTCAAACCCAATGGGAAAAATAAGAAGAAAATGTCGCAACATATAATGGTTATTGTCTCCTTTAACTTAATATGAGAAAACTCATAGAATCAAGAAAACAATAAATGTTGGAATTATGCCCTAGAGGCAATAATAAATGTATAGTTATTATTATAATTCCTGTATCAAGATAATAGTTTATTATCCATGCTATAATTGTATTGAATGAAGACTCATTTACATGTGTGGATACATAGACAAAACACCGTCCCTAGCATGCCTCTAGTTGGCTAGCCAGTTGATCGATGATAGTCAGTGTCTTCTGATTATGAACAAGGTGTTGTTGCTTGATAACTGGATCACGTCATTGGGAGAATCACGTGATGGACTAGACCCAAACTAATAGACGTAGCATGTTGATCGTGTCATTTTGTTGCTAATGTTTTCTACGTGTCAAGTATTTATTCCTATGACCATGAGATCATATAACTCACTGACACCGGAGGAATGCTTTGTGTGTATCAAACATCGCAACATAACTGGGTGACTATAAAGATGCTCTACAGGTATCTCCGAAGGTGTTGGTTGAGTTAGTATGGATCAAGACTGGGATTTGTCACTCCGTGTGACGGAGAGGTATCTCGGGGCCCACTCGGTAATACAACATCACACATAAGCCTTGCAAGCAATGTAACTTAGTGTAAGTTGCGGGATCTTGTATTACGGAACGAGTAAAGAGACTTGCCGGTAAACGAGATTGAAATAGGTATACGAATACCGACGATCGAATCTCGGGCAAGTAACATACCGAAGGACAAAGGGAATGACATACGGGATTATACGAATCCTTGCCACTGAGGTTCAAACGATAAGATCTTCGTAGAATATGTAGGATCCAATATGGGCATCCAGGTCCCGCTATTGGATATTGACCGAGGAGTCTCTCGGGTCATGTCTACATAGTTCTCGAACCCGCAGGGTCTGCACACTTAAGGTTCGACGTTGTTTTATGCGTATTTGAGTTATATGGTTGGTTACCGAATGTTATTCGGAGTCCCGGATGAGATCACGGACGTCACGAGGGTTTCCGGAATGGTCCGGAAACGAAGATTGATATATAGGATGACCTCATTTGATTACCGGAAGGTTTTCGGAGTTACCGGGAATGTACCGAGAATGACGAATGGGTTCCGGGAGTTCACCGGGGGGGGGGGGGGGCAACCCACCCCGGGGAAGCCCATAGGCTTTGGGGAGACACACCAGCCCTTAGTGGGCTGGTGGGACAGCCCCAAGGGGGCCTATGCGCCAAGAAAAGGAAATCAAAGGAAAAAGAAAAAAAAAGAGGGAGGAAGTGGGAAGGGAGGGGGACTCCTCCCACCAAACCAAGTCCAACTCGGTTTGGGGGGGGGGAGTGCTCCCCCCCTTGGCTCGGCCGACCCCTTGAGGGTCCCTTGGACCCCAAGGCAAGGCCCCCCTCCCTCCTCCTACATATATGGAGCTTTTAGGGCAGATTTGAGACGACTTTCTCATGGCTGCCCGACCACATACCTCCATAGTTTTTCCTCTAGATCGCGTTTCTGCGGAGCTCGGGCGGAGCCCTGCTGAGACAAGGTCATCACCAACCTCCAGAGCGCCGTCACGCTGCCGGAGAACTCTTCTACCTCTCCGTCTCTCTTGCTGGATCAAGAAGGCCGAGATCATCGTCGAGCTGTACGTGTGCTGAACGCGGAGGTGCCGTCCGTTCGGTACTAGATCGTGGGACTGATCGCGGGATTGTTCGCGGGGCGGATCAAGGGACGTGAGGACGTTCCACTACATCAACCGCGTTCTCTAACGCTTCTGCTGTATGATCTACAAGGGTACGTAGATCACTCATCCCCTCTCGTAGATGGACATCACCATGATAGGTCTTCGTGCGCGTAGGAATTTTTTTGTTTCCCATGCGACGGTCCCCAACAGTGGCATCATGAGCTAGGTTCATGCGTAGATGTCTTCTCGAGTAGAACATAAAAGTTTTTGTGGGCGGTGATGTGCGTTTTGCTGCCCTCCTTAGTCTTTTCTTGATTCCGCGGTATTGTTGGATTGAAGCGGCTTGGACCGACATTACTCGTACGCTTACGAGCGACTGGTTTCATCGTTACGAGTAACCCCCTTTGCTCAAAGATGACTGGCAAGTGACGGTTTCTCCAACTTTAGTTGAATCGGATTTGACCGAGGAGGTCCATGGATGAGGTTAAATAGCAACTCATATATCTCCATTGTGGTGTTTGCGTAAGTAAGATGCGATCCTACTAGATACCCTTGGTCACCACGTAAAACATGCAACAACAAAATTAGAGGACGTCTAACTTGTTTTTGCAGGGTATGATTGTGATGTGATATGGCCAACGATGTGATGTGATATATTGGATGTATGAGATGATCATGTTGTAACAGAAATATCGACTTGCACGTCGATGGTACGGCAACCGGCAGGAGCCATAGGGTTGTCTTTATACTAACATATGTGCTTGCAGATGCGTTTACTATTTTGCTAGGATGTAGTTTTAGTAGTAATAGCATAAGTAGCACGACAACCCCGATGGCAACACGTTGATGGATGATCATGGTGTGGCGCCGGTGACAAGAAGATCGTGCCGGTGCTTTGGTGATGGAGATCAAGAAGCACGTGATGATGGCCATATCATGTCACTTATGAATTGCATGTGATGTTAATCCTTTTATGCACCTTATTTTTCTTAGAACGACGGTAGCATTATGAGGTGATCTCTCACTAAAATTTCAAGACGAAATTGTGTTCTCCCCGACTGTGCACCGTTGCTACAGTTCGTCGTTTCGAGACACCACGTGATGATCGGGTGTGATAGACTCAACGTTCACATACAACGGGTGCAAAACAGTTGCGCATGCAGAACACTCGGGTTTAGCTTGACGAGCCTAGCATGTGCAGACATGGCCTCGGAACACATGAGACCGAAAGGTTGATCATGAATCATATAGTTGATATGATTAGCATAGGGATGCTTACCACTGAAACTATACTCAACTCACGTGATGATCGGACTTGGGATAGTGTAAGTGGATCATGAACCACTCAAATGACTAGAGAGATGTACTTTTTGAGTGGGAGTTTAGCATATACTTTGATTAAGTTAAACTCTAATTATCTTGAACATAGTCTAAGTCCACTTTGAACATATTTGTGTTGTAGATCATGGCTCACGCAAGTGTCATCCTGAATTTTAATACGTTCCTAGAGAAAGCTAAGTTGAAAGATGATGGAAGCAACTTTGTAGACTGGGCTCGTAATCTTAAGCTAATCTTACAAGCTGGGAAGAAGGATTATGTCCTTAATGCTGCGCTAGGAGATGAACCACCCGCTACGGCTGATCAGGATGTTAAGAACGCTTGGTTAGCGCGTAAGGAGGACTACTCAATAGTTCAATGTGCAGTCTTGTATGGCTTAGAACCGGGACTTCAACGTCGCTTTGAGCGTCATGGAGCATTTGAGATGTTCCAGGAGTTGAAGTTTATCTTTCAGAAGAACGCCCGGATCGAGAGGTATGAGACCTCCGAAAAATTCTATGCTTGCAAGATGGAGGAAAACTCGTCTGTCAGTGAACATGTGCTCAAAATGTCTGGGTACTCAAACCGTCTAGCTGAACTGGGGATTGAACTCCCAGAAGAAGCTATCACTGACAGAATCCTTCAATCACTGCCGCCAAGCTATAAAGGCTTTGTGTTGAACTACAACATGCAAGGGATGAACAAGTCTCCCGGCGAGTTGTTTGCGATGCTGAAAGTCGCAGAGTCTGAACTCCGTAAAGAGCATCAAGTGTTGATGGTGAGCAAGACCACTGGTTTCAAGAGAAACGGCAAAGGCAAGAAGGGCAATTCGAAGAAGAGCGGCAAGCCTGTTGCCAATCCGTCGAAGAAACCCAAGGCTGGACCTAAGACTGAAACAGAGTGCTTCTATTGCAAGGGTATGGGTCACTGGAAGCGCAATTGCCCCAAGTATCTGGCAGATAAGAAGGCGGGCAAAGAAAAATCAGGTATATTTGATATACATGTTATTGATGTGTACTTAACCGGCTCTCGTAGTAGTGCCTGGGTATTCGATACCGGTTCTGTTGCTCACATTTGCAACTCGAAGCAGGAACTACGGAATAGACGAAGGCTGGCGAAAGACGAAGTGACGATGCGCGTAGGAAACGGTTCCAAGGTTGATGCAATCGCCATCGGCACAGTGTCACTTCAGCTACCATCGGGATTAGTGGTGAACTTACATCATTGTTATTTAGTGCCCGCGTTGAGCATGAACATTATATCTGGATCTTGTTTATCGCGAGACGGTTACTCTTTTAAGTCTGAGAATAATGGTTGTTCTATTTCTATGAGTAACATATTTTATGGTCATGCACCGAATATGAGACGATTGTTCATATTGAATCTTGATAGCGATACGCATATACATAACATTGAGACCAAAAGAGTTAGAGTGAACAATGATAGCGCCATATTTTTGTGGCACTGCCGCTTGGGTCATATTGGTGTAAAGCGCATGAAGAAACTCCATGCAGATGGACTTTTGGAGTCACTTGACTTTGATTCACTTGACACGTGTGAACCATGCCTCATGGGCAAGATGACTAAGACTCCGTTCTCCGGAATAATGGAGCGTGCAAGTGACTTGTTGGAAATCATACATACCGATGTGTGTGGTCCAATGAGCGTGGAGGCACGCGGCGGATATCGTTATTTCCTCACCTTCACTGACGATTTAAGTAGATATGGTTATGTCTACTTGATGAAGCACAAGTCTGAGACATTTGAAAAGTTCAAGCAATTTCAGAGTGAAGTGGAAAATCATCGTAACAAGAAGATCAAGTTCCTACGGTCTGATCATGGGGGTGAATATCTGAGTTTCGAGTTTGGTACTCACTTAAAACAATGTGGAATTGTTTCGCAGTTAACACCGCCTGGAACACCACAGCGTAATGGTGTGTCCGAACGTCGAAATCGTACTTTGTTAGAGATGGTGCGATCTATGATGTCTCTTACTGATTTGCCGTTATCATTTTGGGGTTATGCATTAGAAACAGCTGCGTTCACTTTAAATAGGGCACCATCAAAATCCGTTGAGACGACACCATACGAACTGTGGTATGGCAAAAGGCCAAAGTTGTCGTTTCTTAAAGTTTGGGGATGTGATGCTTATGTCAAAAAGCTTCAGCCTGAAAAGCTGGAACCCAAAGCGGAAAAGTGCGTTTTCATAGGTTACCCAAAAGAGACAGTTGGGTACACCTTCTATCTCAAATCCGAGGGCAAAGTGTTTGTTGCTAAGAACGGAACTTTTCTCGAGAAGGAGTTTCTCTCGAGAGAATTGAGTGGGAGGAAGATAGAACTTGACGAGGTTGTCGAACCTCTCATCCCTCTGGATGGTGGCGCAGGGCAAGGGGAAACCTCTGTCATTGCGACGCCGGTTGAGGAGGAAGTTAATGATGATGATCATGAAACTCCAGTTTAAGTTTCTGTTGAACCACGCAGGTCGACGAGATCACGCGCTGCTCCAGAGTGGTACGGTAATCCCGTCTTATCAATCATGTTGTTAGACAAGAAACAATGGTGGGCCCAGATTCCAACAAATGGCTAGAAGCCATGAAATCCGAGATAGGATCCATGTATGAGAACAAAGTGTGGACTTTGGAGATACTGCCTGAGGGCCGCAAGGCTATTCAGAACAAATGGATCTTTAAGAAGAAGACGGACGCTGACGGTAATGTGACCGTTTATAAAGCTCGACTTGTGGCAAAGGGTTTTTCACAAGTTCCAGGAGTTGACTACGATGAGACCTTCTCACCCGTAGCGATGCTTAAGTCCGTCAGAATCATATTGGCAATAGCTGCATTTTTCGATTATGAAATCTGGCAGATGGATGTCAAAATGGCGTTCCTTAACGGTTTTCTTAAGGAAGAGTTGTATATGATGCAACCCGAAGGTTTTGTCGATCCTAAAAATGCTGACAAGGTGTGCAAGCTCCAGCGATCCATTTATGGACTGGTGCAAGCATCTCGGAGTTGGAACAAACGCTTTGATGAGGTGATCAAGGCATTTGGGTTTATACAAGTGGTTGGAGAATCTTGTATTTACAAGAAAGTGAGTGGGAGCTCTGTGGCATTTCTAATATTATATGTGGATGACATATTACTAATTGGAAACAACGTAGAGCTTTTGGAGAGCATAAAAGGTTACTTGAATAAAAGTTTCTCTATGAAGGACCTAGGAGAAGCTGCTTACATTCTAGGCATTAAGATCTATAGGGATAGATCAAAACGCCTGATAGGACTTTCACAAAGCACATACCTTGATAAAGTTTTGAAGAGGTTCAAAATGGAACAGTCCAAGAAAGGGTTCTTGCCAGTGTTACAAGGTACGAGATTGAGTAAGACTCAGTGCCCAGCAACTGATGAAGATAGAGAGCATATGCGCTCCGTCCCCTATGCTTCAGCCATAGGTTCTATCATGTATGCAATGTTGTGCATTAGACCGGATGTTAGCCTGGCCATAAGTATGGCAGGTAGGTTCCAGAGTAATCCAGGAGTGGATCACTGGACAGCGGTCAAGAATATCCTGAAGTACCTGAAAAGGACTAAGGAGATGTTTCTCGTGTATGGAGGTGACGAAGAGCTCGTCGTAAAAGGTTACGTCGATGCAAGCTTTGACACAGATCCGGATGACTCTAAGTCGCAAACCGGATACGTATTTATTCTTAATGGGGGTGCAGTAAGCTGGTGCAGTTCCAAGCAAAGCGTCGTAGCAGATTCTACATGTGAAGCAGAGTACATGGCTGCCTCGGAGGCGGCTAAGGAGGGTGTCTGGATGAAGCAGTTCATGACGGATCTTGGAGTGGTGCCAAGTGCACTGGATCCAATAACCTTGTTCTGTGACAACACTGGTACCATTGCCTTAGCAAAGGAACCACGGTTTCACAAGAAGACCGGACACATCAAACGACGCTTCAACCTCATCCGCGACTACGTCGAGGAAGAGGACGTAAATATATGCAAGGTGCACACGGATCTGAATGTAGCAGACCCGCTGACTAAACCTCTTCCACGGCCAAAACAAGATCGACACCAGAACTGTATGGGTGTTAGATTTATTACAATGTAATTCACATGGTGATGTGAGGGCTAGATTATTGACTCTAGTGCAAGTGGGAGACTGTTGGAATTATGCCCTAGAGGCAATAATAAATGTATAGTTATTATTATAATTCCTGTATCAAGATAATAGTTTATTATCCATGCTATAATTGTATTGAATGAAGACTCATTTACATGTGTGGATACATAGACAAAACACCGTCCCTAGCATGCCTCTAGTTGGCTAGCCAGTTGATCGATGATAGTCAGTGTCTTCTGATTATGAACAAGGTGTTGTTGCTTGATAACTGGATCACGTCATTGGGAGAATCACGTGATGGACTAGACCCAAACTAATAGACGTAGCATGTTGATCGTGTCATTTTGTTGCTATTGTTTTCTGCGTGTCAAGTATTTATTCCTATGACCATGAGATCATATAACTCACTGACACCGGAGGAATGCTTTGTGTGTATCAAACGTCGCAACATAACTGGGTGACTATAAAGATGCTCTACAGGTATCTCCGAAGGTGTTGGTTGAGTTAGTATGGATCAAGACTGGGATTTGTCACTCCGTGTGACGGAGAGGTATCTCGGGGCCCACTCGGTAATACAACATCACACATAAGCCTTGCAAGCAATGTAACTTAGTGTAAGTTGCGGGATCTTGTATTACGGAACGAGTAAAGAGACTTGCCGGTAAACGAGATTGAAATAGGTATACGAATACCGACGATCGAATCTCGGGCAAGTAACATACCGAAGGACAAAGGGAATGACATACGGGATTATACGAATCCTTGGCACTGAGGTTCAAACGATAAGATCTTCGTAGAATATGTAGGATCCAATATGGGCATCCAGGTCCCGCTATTGGATATTGACCGAGGAGTCTTTCGGGTCATGTCTACATAGTTCTCGAACCCGCAGGGTCTGCACAGTTAAGGTTCGACGTTGTTTTATGCGTATTTGAGTTATATGGTTGGTTACCGAATGTTGTTCGGAGTCCCGGATGAGATCACGGACGTCACGAGGGTTTCCGGAATGGTCCGGAAACGAAGATTGATATATAGGATGACCTCATTTGATTACCGGAAGGTTTTCGGAGTTACCAGGAATGTACCGGGAATGACGAATGGGTTTCGGGAGTTCACCGGGGGGGGGGGCAACCCACCCCGGGGAAGCCCATAGGCTTTGGGGAGACACACCAGCCCTTAGTGAGCTGGTGGGACAGCCCTAAGGGGGCCTATGCGCCAAGAAAAGGAAATCAAAGGAAAAAGAAAAAAAAGAGGGAGGAAGTGGGAAGGGAGGGGGACTCCTCCCACCAAACCAAGTCCAACTCGGTTTGGGGGGGAGTCCTCCCCCCCTTGGCTCGGCCGACCCCTTGAGGGTCCCTTGGACCCCAAGGCAAGGTCCCCCTCCCTCCTCCTATATATATGGAGATTTTAGGGCAGATTTGAGACGACTTTCTCACGGCTGCCCGACCACATACCTCCATAGTTTTTCCTCTAGATCGCGTTTCTGCGGAGCTCGGGCGGAGCCCTGCTGAGACAAGGTCATCACCAACCTCCGGAGCGCCGTCACGCTGCCGGAGAACTCTTCTACCTCTCCGTCTCTCTTGCTGGATCAAGAAGGCCGAGATCATCGTCGAGCTGTACGTGTGCTGAACGCGGAGGTGCCGTCCGTTCGGTACTAGATCGCGGGATTGTTCGCGGGGCGGATCGAGGGACGTGAGGACGTTCCACTACATCAACCGCGTTCTCTAACGCTTCTGCTGTACGATCTACAAGGGTACGTAGATCACTCATCCCCTCTCGTAGATGGACATCACCATGATAGGTCTTCGTGCGCGTAGGAAATTTTTTGTTTCCCATGCGACGTTCCCCAACAATAAATATGCCGTATATACTTTCCTAAAAACCTCGGTGGGGAAAACTGAAAGTGTGACATATGTGCTCATGTTGATATTACCTCATTAAAAACCTTCATGGGAACCTATATAGTAAACTCATGGAGGGAAAAAGAGTATAATATGATGCATTGAACATGAACAATTCAGGAAGATACTTCCCCTGATTCTTGCAAATTTCGAAGCCGTCACATCCCAACTCCATGAACATATTTATGGAATGTAAAAGTTGGTAGAGACTTCATGAATAAATCAGTCACATGATTTAACTTGCAAGATATGCAATATAAATATATTGCTTATTAGTAACATGTTTGCATCTAGGCAACACAAGCAACATTATCTTTGAGATAATGGTTGGTGGATGTAGCCATGAGGTATGTTTCGAAGACTCTTCATGAGAGGGCTACCACACCTAGTAGGAACAGTAAGTTTGTCTACAATCCGACATAGTGGGGATCTGATCGATGTATCCAATGATATCGGTGTTCATATTGTTGGAATTATGCCCTAGAGGCAATAATAAATATAGTTATTATTATAATTCCTATATCAAGCTAATCGTTTATTATCCATGCTATAATTGTATTGAATGAAGACTCATTTACATGTGTGGATACATAGACAAAACACTGTCCCTAGAAAGCCTCTAGTTGGCTAGCTAGTTGATCAAAGATAGTCAGTGTCTTCTGATTATGAACAAGGTGTTGTTGCTTGATAACTGGATCACGTCATTAGGAGAATCACGTGATGGACTAGACCCAAACTAATAGACGTAGCATGTTGATCGTGTCATTTTGTTGCTACTGTTTTCTGCGTGTCAAGTATTTGTTCCTATGACCATGAGATCATATAACTCACTAACACCAGAGGAATACTTTGTGTGTATCAAACGTTGCAACGTAACTAGGTGACTATAAAGGTGCTCTACAGGTATCTCCGAAGGTGTTCGTTGAGTTAGTATGGATCAAGACTGGGATTTGTCACTCCGTGTGACGGAGAGGTATCTCGGGGCCCACTCGGTAATACAACATCACACACAAGCCTTGCAAGCAATGTGACTTAGTGTAAGTTGCGGGATCTTGTATTACGGAACGAGAAAAGAGACTTGCCGGTAAACGAGATTGAAATAGGTATGCGGATACTGACGATCGAATCTCGGGCAAGTGACATACCGAAGGACAAAGGGAATGACATACGGGATTATATGAATCCTTGGCACCGAGGTTCAAACGATAAGATCTTCGTAGAATATGTAGGATCCAATATGGGCATCCAGGTCCCGCTATTGGATATTGATCGAGGAGTCTCTCGGGTCATGTCTACATAGTTCCCGAACCCGCAGGGTCTGCACACTTAAGGTTCGACGTTGTTTTATGCGTATTTGAGTTATATGGTTGGTTACCGAATGTTGTTCGGAGTCCCGGATGAGATCACAGACGTCATGAGGGTTTCCAGTATGGTCCGGAAACAAAGATTTATATATAGGATGACCTCATTTGATTACCGGAAGGTTTTCGGAGTTACCGGGAATGTACCGGGAATGACGAATGGGTTCCGGGAGTTCACCGGGGGGGGCAACCCACCCCGGGGAAGCCCATAGGCCTTGGGGGTGGCACACCAGCCCTTAGTGGGCTAGTGGGACAACCCAAGAAGTCCCTATGCGCCATAGGAAGAAAATCAAAGAGAAAAGAAAAAAAAAGGAGGAGGTGGGAAAGGAAAGAAGGACTCCACCCACCAAACCAAGTTGGACTCGGTTTGGGTGGGAGACCTTCCCCCCTTGGCTCGGCCTTCCCCCTTGGGGCTCCTTGAGCCCCAAGGCAAGCCCCCCCTCTCCCACCAATATATACGGAGGTTTTAGGGCTGATTTGAGACGACTTTTCCACGGCAGCCCGACCACATACCTCCACGGTTTTTCCTCTAGATCGTGTTTCTGCGGAGCTCGGGCGGAGCCCTGCTGAGACAAGATCATCACCAACCTCCGGAGCGCCGTCACGCTGCCGGAGAACTCTTCTACCTCTCTGTCTCTCTTGCTGGATCAAGAAGGCCGGGATCATCGTCGAGCTGTACGTGTGCTGAACGCGGAGGTGCCGTCCGTTCGGCACTAGATCGTGGGACTGATCGCGGGATGGTTCGCGGGGCGGATCGAGGGACGTGAGGACGTTCCACTACATCAACCGCGTTCACTAACGCTTCTGCTGTACGGTCTACAAGGGTACGTAGATCACACATCCCCTCTCGTAGATGGACATTACCATGATAGGTCTTCGTGCGCGTAGGAAATTTTTTGTTTCTCATGCGACGTTCCCCAACAGTGGTATTAGAGACAGGTTCATGCGTAGATGTCTTCTCGAGTAGAACACAAAAGTTTTTGTGGGCGGTGATGTGCGTTTTGCTTCCCTCCTTAGTCTTTTCTTGATTCCGCGGTATTGTTGGATTGAAGCGGCTTGGACCGACATTACTCGTACGCTTACGAGAGACTGGTTTCATCGCTACGAGTAACCCCGTTGCTCAAAGATGACTGGCAAGTGTCAGTTTCTCCAACTTTAGTTGAATCGGATTTGACCAAGGAGGTCCTTGGATGAGGTTAAATAGCAACTCATATATCTCCGTTGTGGTGTTTGCGTAAGTAAGATGCGATCCTACTAGATACCCATGGTCACCACGTAAAACATGCACCAACAAAATTAGAGGACGTCTAACTTGTTTTTGCAGGGTATGCTTGTGATGTGATATGGCCAACGATGTGATGTGATATATTGGATGTATGAGATGATAATGTTGTAATAGATAATATCGACTTGCACGTCGATGGTACGACAATCGGCAGGAGCCATAGGTTTGTCTTTATACTAATGTTTGTGCTTGCAGATGCGTTTACTATTTTGCTAGGATGTAGGTTTAGTAGTAATAGCATGAGTAGCACGACAACCCCGATGGCGACACGTTGATGGAGATCATGGTGCGGTGCCGGTGACAAGAAGATCGTGCCGGTGCTTTGGTGATGGAGATCAAGGAGCACGTGATGATGGCCATATCATGTCACTTATGAATTGCATGTGATGTTAATCCTTTTATGCACCTTATTTTGCTTAGAATGACGGTAACATTATGAGGTGATCTCTCACTAAAATTTCAAGACGAAATTGTGTTCTCCCCGACTGTGCACCATTGCTACTGTTGGTCGTTTCGAGACACCACGTGATGATCGGGTGTGATAGACTCAACGTTCACATACAACAGGTGCAAAACAGTTGCGCACGCGGAACACTCGGGTTAAGCTTGACGAGCCTAGCATGTGCAGACATGGCCTCGGAACACATGAGACTGAAAGGTCGATCATGAATCATATGGAAGATATGATTAGCATAGGGATGCTTACCACTGAAACTATACTCAACTCACGTGATGATCGGACTTGAGCTATTGTAAGTGGATCATGAACCACTCAAATGACTAGAGATATGTACTTTTTGAGTGGGAGTTTAGCAAATAATTTGATTAAGTTAAACTCTAATTATCTTGAACATAGGCTAAGTCCACTTTGAATATATTTGTGTTGTAGATCATGGCTCACGCGACAGTCACCCTGAATTTTAATATGTTCCTAGAGAAAGCTAAGTTGAAAGATGATGGAAGCAACTTTGTAGACTGGGCTCATAATCTTAAGCTAATCTTAGAAGCTGGGAAGAAGGGTTATGTCCTTAATGCTGCGCTAGGAGATGAACCACCCGCTACGGCTGATCAGGATGTTAAGAACGCTTGGTTAGCACGTAAGGAGGACTACTCAGTAGTTCAATGTGCAGTCTTGTATGGCTTAGAACCGGGACTTCAACGTCGCTTTGAGCGTCATGGAGCATTTGAGATGTTCCAGGAGTTGAAGTTTATCTTTCAGAAGAACGCCCGGATCGAGAGGTATGAGACCTCCGATAAATTCTATGCTTGCAAGATGCAGGAGAACTCGTCTGTCAGTGAACATGTGCTCAAAATGTCTGGGTACTCAAACCGTCTAGCTGAGCTGGGGATTGAACTCCCGCAAGAGGCTGTCACTGACAGAATCCTTCAATCACTCCCGCCAAGCTATAAAGGCTTTGTGTTGAACTACAACATGCAAGGGATGAACAAGTCTCCCGACGAGTTGTTTGCGATGCTGAAAGTCGCAGAGTCTGAACTCCGTAAAGAGCATCAAGTGTTGATGGTGAATAAGACCACTAGTTTCAAGAGAAACGGCAAAGGCAAGAAGGGTAATTCAAAGAAGAGCGGCAAACCTGTTGCCAATCCGACGAAGAAACCCAAAGCTGGACCTAAGCCTGAAACAGAGTGTTACTATTGCAAGGGTATGGGTCACTGGAAGCGCAATTGCCCCAAGTATCTGGCAGATAAGAAGGCGGCCAAAGAAAAATCAGGTATATTTGATATACATGTTATTGATGTGTACTTAACCGGCTCTCGTAGTAGTGCCTGGGTATTCGATACCGGTTCTGTTGCTCATATTTGCAACTCGAAACAGGAACTACGGAATAGACGAAGGCTGGCGAAAGATGAAGTGACGATGCGCGTAGGAAATGGTTCCAAGGTTGATGCAATCGCCGTCGGCTCTATTTCACTTCAGTTACCATCAGGATTAGTTATGAACTTGAATCATTGTTATTTAGTGCCTGCGTTGGGCATGAACATTATATCTGGATCTTGTTTATTGCGAGACGGTTACTCTTTTAAGTCAGAGAATAATGGTTGTTCTATTTCTATGAGTAACATCTTTTATGGTCATGCACCCAATGTGAGAGGATTGTTCATATTGAATCTTGATAGCAATACACACATACATAACATTGAGACCAAAAGAGTTAGAGTTAACAATGATAGCGCCATATTTTTGTGGCACTGCCGCTTAGGTCATATTGGTGTAAAGCGCATGAAGAAACTCCATGCCGATGGACTTTTGGAGTCACTTGACTTTGATTCACTTGACACGTGTGAACCATGCCTCATGGGCAAGATGACTAAAACTCCGTTCTCCGGAACAATGGAGCGTGCAAGTGACTTGTTGGAAATCATACATACCGATGTGTGTGGTCCGATGAGCATAGAGGCACGCGGCGGATATCGTTATTTTCTCACCTTCACTCACGATTTGAGTAGATATGGTTATGTCTACTTAATGAAGCACAAGTGTGAAACATTTGAAAAGTTCAAGCAATTTCAGAGTGAAGTTGAAAATCATCGTAACAAGAAGATCAAGTTCCTACGGTCTGATCGTGGGGGTGAATATCTGAGTTTCGAGTTTGGTGCTCACTTAAGACAATGTGGAATTGTTTCACAGTTGACACCGCCTCGAACACCACAGCGTAATGGTGTGTCCGAACGTCGTAATCGTACTTTATTAGAGATGGTGTGATCTATGATGTCTCTTAGTGATTTGCCGTTATCGTTTTGGGGTTATGCATTAGAAACAGTTGCATTCACTTTAAATAGGGCACCATCAAAATCCGTTGAGACGACACCATACGAACTGTGGTATGGCAAAAGGCCAAAGTTGTCGTTTCTTAAAGTTTGGGGATGTGATGCTTATGTCAAAAAGCTTCAGCCTGAAAAGCTGGAACCCAAAGCGGAAAAGTGCGTCTTCATAGGTTACCCAAAAGAGACAGTTGGGTACACCTTCTATCTCAAATCCGAGGGCAAAGTGTTTGTTGCTAAAAATGGAGCTTTTCTCGAGAAGGAGTTTCTCTCGAGAGAATTGAGTGGGAGGAAGCTAGAACTTGACGAGGTTGTCGAACCTCTCATCCCTCTGGATGGTGGTGCAGGGCAAGGGGAAACCTCTGTCGTTGCGACGCCGGTTGAGGAGGAAGTTAATGATAATGATCATGAAACTCCGGTTCAAGTTTCTGTCGAACCACGCAGGTCGACGAGACCACGTGCTGCTCCAGAGTGGTACGCTAATCCCGTCTTATCAATCATGTTGTTGGACAACAATGAACCTGCAAATTATGAAGAAGCAATGGTGGGCCCAGATTCCAACAAATGGCTAGAAGCCATGAAGTCCGAGATAGGATCCATGTATGAGAACAAAGTGTGGACTTTGGAGGTACTGCCTGAGGGCCGCAAGGCTATTCAGAACAAATGGATCTTTAAGAGGAAGACGGACGCTGACGGCAATGTGACCGTTTATAAAGCTCGACTTTCAAGGAGTTGACTACGATGAGACATTCTCACCCGTGGCGATGCTTAAGTCCGTCAGAATCATGTTAGCAATAGCTGCATTTTTCGATTATGAAATTTGGCAGCTGGATGTCAAAACGGCGTTCCTTAACGGTTTCCTTAAGGAAGAATTGTATATGATGCAACCCGAAGGTTTTGTCGATCCTAAGAATGCTAACAAGGTGTGCAAGCTCCAGCGATCCATTTATGGACTGGTGCAAGCATCTCGGAGTTGGAACAAACGCTTTGATGAGGTGATCAAAGCATTTGGGTTTATACAAGTGGTTGGAGAATTTTGTATTTACAAGAAAGTGAGTGGGAGCTCTGTGGCGTTTCTAATATTATATGTGGATGACATATTGTTGATTGGAAACAAGGTAGAGTTTTTGGAGAGCATAAAGGATTACTTGAATAAAAGTTTCTCTATGAAGGACCTAGGAGAAGCTGCTTACATTCTAGGCATTAAGATCTATAGGATAGATCTAAACGCCTGATAGGACTTTCACAAAGCACATACCTTGATAAAGTTTTGAAGAGGTTCAAAATGGAACAGTCCAAGAAAGGGTTCTTGCCAGTTTTACAAGGTACGAGATTGAGTAAGACTCAGTGCCCAGCAACTGATGAGGATAGAGAGCATATGCGCTCCGTCCCCTATGCTTCAGCCATAGGTTCTATCATGTATGCAATGTTGTGCACTAGACCGGACGTTAGCCTGGCCATAAGTATGGCAGGTAGGTTCGAGAGTAATCCAGGAGTGGATCACTGGACAACGGTCAAGAATATCCTGAAGTACCTGAAAAGGACTAAGGAGATGTTTCTCGTGTATGGAGGTGACGAAGAGCTCGCCGTAAAAGGTTACGTCGATGCAAGCTTTGACACAGATCCGGACGACTCTAAGTCGCAAACCGGATACATATTTATTCTTAATGGGGGTGCGGTAAGCTGGTGTAGTTCGAAGCAAAGCGTCGTACCAGATTCTACATGTGAAGCAGAGTACATGGCTGCCTCGAAGGCAGCTAAGGAGGGTGTCTGGATGAAGCAGTTCATGACGGATCTTGGAGTGGTGCCAAGCGCACTGAATCCAATAACCTTGTTCTGTGACAACACGGGTGCCATTGCCTTAGCAAAGGAACCACGGTTTCACAAGAAGTCCAGACACATCAAACGACGCTTCAACCTCATCTGCGACTACGTCGAAGGGGAGGACGTAAATATATGCAAAGTGCACACGGATCTGAATGTAGCAGACCCGCTGACTAAACCTCTTCCACGGCCAAAGCATGATCAACACCAGAACTGTATGGGTGTTAGATTTATTACAATGTAATTCGCATGATGATGTGAGGGCTAGATTATTGACTCTAGTGCAAGTGGGAGACTGTTGGAATTATGCCCTAGAGGCAATAAGAAATATAGTTATTATTATAATTCTTGTATCAAAATAATCGTTTATTATCCATGCTATAATTGTATTGAATGAAGACTCATTTACATGTGTGGATACATAGACAAAACACTGTCCCTAGCAAGCCTCTAGTTGGCTAGCCAGTTGATCAAAGATAGTCAATGTCTTTTGATTATGAACAAGGTGTTGTTGCTTGATAACTGGATCACGTCATTAGGAGAATCACGTGATGGACTAGACCCAAACTAATAGACATAGCATGTTGATCGTGTCATTTTGTTGCTACTGTTTTCTGCGTGTCAAGTATTTGTTCCTATGACCATGAGATCATATAACTCACTAACACCGGAGGAATACTTTGTGTGTATCAAACGTCGCAACGTAACTAGGTGACTATAAAGGTGCTCTACAGGTATCTCCGAAGGTGTTCGTTGAGTTAGTATGGATCAAGACTGGGATTTGTCACTCTGTGTGACGGAGAGGTATCTCGGGGCCCACTCGGTAATACAACATCACACACAAGCCTTGCAAGCAATGTGACTTAGTGTAAGTTGCGGGATCTTGTATTACGGAACAAGTAAAGAGACTTGCCGGTAAACGAGATTGAAATAGGTATGCGGATACTGACGATCGAATCTCGGGCAAGTAACATACCGAAGGACAAAGGGAATGACATACGGGATTATATGAATCCTTGGCACTGAGGTTCAAACGATAAGATCTTCGTAGAATATGTAGGATCCAATATGGGCATCCAGGTCCCGCTATTGGATATTGACCGAGGAGTCTCTCGGGTCATGTCTACATAGTTCTCGAACCCGCAGGGTCTGCACACTTAAGGTTCGACGTTGTTTTATGCGTATTTGAGTTATATGGTTGGTTACCGAATGTTGTTCGGAGTCCCGGATGAGATCACGGACGTCACGAGGGTTTCCGGAATGGTCCGGAAACAAAGATTGATATATAGGATGACCTCATTTGATTACCGGAAGGGTTTCGGAGTTACCAGGAATGTACCGGGAATGACGAATGGGTTCTGGGAGTTCACCGGGGGGGCAACCCACCCCGGGGAAGCCCATAGGACTTGGGGGTGGCACACCAGTCCTTAGTGGGCTGGTGGGACAGCCCAAGAAGGCCCTATGCGCCATAGGAAGAAAATCAAAGAGAAAAGAAAAAAAAAGGAGGAGGTGGGAAAGGAAAGAAGGACTCCACCCACCAAACCAAGTTGGACTCGGTTTGGGGGGGGGAGACCTTCCCCCCTTGGCTCGGCCGACCCCCTTGGGGCTCCTTGAGCCCCAAGGCAAGGCCCCCCTCTCCCACCTATATATACGGAGGTTTTAGGGCTGATTTGAGACGACTTTTCCACGGCAGCCCGACCACATACCTCCACGGTTTTTCCTCTAGATCGCGTTTCTGCGGAGCTCGGGTGGAGCCCTGCTGAGACAAGATCATCACCAACCTCCGGAGCGCCGTCACACTGCCGGAGAACTCTTCTACCTCTCCGTCTCTCTTGCTAGATCAAGAAGGCCGAGATCATCGTCGAGCTGTACGTGTGCTGAACGCGGAGGTGCCGTCCGTTCGGTACTAGATCGTGGGACTGATCGCGGGATTGTTCGCGGTGCGGATCGAGGGACGTGAGGACGTTCCACTACATGAACCGCGTTCACTAACGCTTCTGCTGTACGGTCTACAAGGGTACGTAGATCACACATCCCCTCTCGTAGATGGACATCACCATGATAGGTCTTCGTGCGCGTAGGAAATTTTTTGTTTCCCATGCGACGTTCCCCAACACATATTTCTGTGAAACTGAAAAACCAGAACAAGATGTTTGATGCCTTTGGAGATATCGATAGATATTCTTCCCAACCAATTGTGTTTGGTGGATCCAATGGCATTATGGAACGTTGAGTCCCAATATCTCATTTCCATCATCTCTTGGTCTAAATAGATATTTATTTACATCTAGAGAATGAACTACCATGAGAGTTACAGATGGATAAGATTTGTCCACAATGAATTTCTCCAATATATTTTGGATATAGACAACATGGTATACCATAATGTATGAATGAAGGTGCTTATGTTGTAGTAACGAGCGATATTTTGGTTTACCAAAAATCCTTCATTTTAAACTCCGTCATTTAGATGACTACATGTGTCGTCATTGCACACACACAAACATGGATAATCATCATTGTAGGAGCAATCCTTGTGTATAAGGAACTCACTACATCGGTTGTACCATATGTACCGACAATAATAAGTCGTATGGTGACTTACTGATTTTTACACAATGTATGTTGCATTTTGCATTTTGATTCAGAAGTGAGATTCTATCGGGAATCAATCATATATGTCTGAATCTAGTGATCCACATGGATATGTTATCACTACATCTATCAACTAGAGAGATATATCATTTTGTACTGCCAATTATATAAATTATCAGAAAGAGATTCCACCTCTCGAGAATAGTTGGGTATCTGCGGGAACCCTTGTGCTACAATACTTGCTCTATGTTTCACCACCTTGTTGTTCTCAATTCTGTTTCCAGAAGAAAAACTGGTGTAGGTATTGCTTATGAATACCTTCCCATTATTGAGCAAGATTATTTCTACCTAGATTATAACCTTTGCTTGAGTTCAGTCCGAGTGTTTGGATCTGAATCATTTGAAAGGATTTTGCAATCTAGTTGAGAAATATGTGTCGACACTTGTAGACTTCCGGTTATATGTTTCTCCAGAATCTATATATCAATATATAGTTGATGGAAATATCGTTACGCATGGTGACTGCTCGCGATTTCCCAATGCGATTGAGTCAGGTATTCCGATGTCCCGGTCATTGTGTGCACTATGACCTGGGTTGGTGGAGGTTTCCCATCCATTGGGTATGCTACCCATTAGGTGTCTGTCAACGGGAAGTTGACTTGCATTTACTGATTCATAGGCCTTGATATCCTTGCTTGCAAGAAGCTGAATCCTAATGTACTTTTGCCATACAACTCCCCCTGTTGCAACGAACGGGGAGTGGAGTGGTTTTGTTGGTACCTCCACTCTTTCAGGTGTACTTTTACAGGATTGTAGGATTGGGTGACACCTTTATAGTCAGTAAATGAATCTTGGCAGGTTGTTTGCAATGTGCTGCAAATCTTCTGAACGCATGGTTCAGATCTTTGAGTACATGGATTTGAGGCAAAAATGTGTTGAACATTCCACTAATTTCCTGGCATTCATAATGGTACTTGAATTCTCCCCCTAATGCCTGGAAATATTCCTCATTGAATCAGCATACTAGCCTTGAATAACTCCCCATGTGAGGGGATTGAGGTATTAACGAAAATACAGTTATTCCTCACATAGACCCCAACTATATGTTGAGGGGCCAGTGATGTATGTCGGGTGGTGATATCGGTATGCAACCGAATTACCGCAGATGGGAAATACTTGGTAGATTTCCATGTATCAAAGATATAGGGGGATAATATTATGTAGTTCTGTCATGAGCGTGTAAAACTGTATGACTCCAACGTAAAGTTGGTAAGTTGCAATTCCAAAATAAAGATAATGCAATGAGCTAAATTCTTTGCATAATGGATTCTACCAAACCATTTTGAGTCTAGACATTAGGACAAATGGCTAAACTTCAATCCAAGGGCCATAGTGAAGGCACTCAAGGAGAATTTTGCAATGTTATCCATTCGATTTGCTTGAAATCGATGTCAGGATAATGAGGCAATGCTTTCATGTGGATAAATCACACTTGAGACAATCATATAGATATTGATTTTAGAACCATCGAATACCTGAATGGTCTAGTCAATGGATGGGAAGAGCCACTTACCTCGACTTGATGCATTCAAGGAGTCTAAGTGGTTCAGCGTAGACTTGAAGGTGCGCAAGACTTAAAATTAGCTTCCGTGTGTCACATGTAATGCACACAAAATCCAAATACTGTTAGAATTTAACATCATAATAATCATAAACTGTTGAAATTGCTGATAGTTTCGCTTTCAACCCAATGTCTCGATGATCAAGGCGAGAATGCCAAGTTTGTCATGTACAAGACACTCTAGGAAACTATGTCATGTGAAACATGTGCTACGGGTTGTGTCGTATGTGTAGTACGATCCAGATGATACATAGAAAATGTGCTTGCCATATACGTTGAATATGGTAAAGAGAAGTTATTTCTCTTTGTTGCCAT
Organism: Hordeum vulgare subsp. vulgare; assembly: GCF_904849725.1. Taxonomy (NCBI): domain Eukaryota; kingdom Viridiplantae; phylum Streptophyta; class Magnoliopsida; order Poales; family Poaceae; genus Hordeum; species Hordeum vulgare. Next base: position 550,562,673 of record NC_058523.1, read on the forward strand.
CATAAGTTTCGATATGGACACTATTTTGATGGATACCTCTATAGTTTAGTAGGGTACAAGTTAAACTTGGGAAGCAATTAAACATCCCGACGTAACTCGAGTACCCACAGGGATAGTAAATATGACTCAAGTTGAGCCAACAAATACCTCTTCGCGTCTAGCGATTTTAAAATATCTCCTTTCTCTGAACGAGAGTGAAAACATTTCACTTCCCTGAGTATAGAGTTTGTGGTGCATATGTCCACAAGACACATACCATTTTTCATCGGATTGACCCCCGTAGAAATCTATATATAGACATGAAGATTTTCAGTATGAAAATCACTGTCAGATATATAAAATACATATAAATGTATTTGTACCAAAGTGCTGATACAATATATTGTGATATACGATATATGATGACAACAATACTTATGTTGTTAATACAACATCATAAATGGACTAAAAAAATATTGACCACTCAAGAGATTGAGAGACTATTCATAGTCTTTAAACATGTCGGTTGAGGCATCTTCAACCTTCATGTTCTCTTCCTCATAGGGTCCCATGACATCTGGTGATGTCGGGTTGAGAGTTGAAGTGAGCTTCAAACCTTTGCCCTTGAGTTCATTGTATCCCAGGAATTGCTGATACATAATAACCAGATGCTGAGATCTGATTCTAATGCCTTATATGTATAAGACAACATTTTTTTGTTAGCGGTGTGATGCTGACCAGAAGTGAATCCTGGATTGCACACATTATCCCACGGGACACAAGAGAGATCATGATGTCCATGGCCCAGATAGGGCAGTGTGTTGGAAATATGCCCTAGAGGCAATAATAAAATGGTTCTTATCATATTTCCTTGTTCATGATAATCGTATATTGTTCATGCTATAATTGCATTAACAGGAAACGGTAATACATGTGTGAATAAATAGATCACAATGTGTCCCTAGCAAGCCTCTTGTTGGCTAGCTCGTTAGTCAATAGATGATCATGGTTTCTGGTCATGGGCATTAGATGTCATTGATAACGGGATCCCATCAATGGGAGAATAATGTGATGGACAAGACACAATCCTAAGCATATCACTAGATCGTATTGTTCGTATGCTAAAGCTTTTCTAATGTCAAGTGTCTTTTTCCTTCGACCGTGAGATTGTGCAACTCCCGGATACCGTAGGAGTGCTTTGGGTGTATCAAACGTCACAACGTAACTGGGTGACTATAAAGGTGCACTACGGGTACCTCTGAAAGTGTCTGTTGGGTTGGTACGAATCGAGATCGGAATTTGTCACTCCGCATGACGGAGAGGTATCTCTGGGCCCACTCGGTAGAACATCATCATGAGCTCAACGTGACTAGAGTTAATCACATGATGACGTGCTACGGAACGAGTAAAGAGACTTACCGGTAACGAGATTGAACAAGGTATAGGTATACCGACGATCGAATCTCGGGCAAGTTCTATATCGACAGACAAAGGGAATTGTATACGAGATTGATTGAATCCTTGACATCATGGTTCATCCGATGAGATCATCGTGGAGCAAGTGGGAGCCACCATGGGTATCCAGACCCCGCTGATGGTTATTGGCCAAAGAGGTGTCTCGGTCATGTCTACCTGTCTCACTAACCCGTAGGGTCTACACACTTAAGGTTCGATGACGCTAGGGTTATAGGGAATTATTATACGAGGTTACCGAAAGTTGTTCGGAGTCCTGGATGAGATCCCGGACATCATGGGGAGCTCCGGAATGGCCCGGAGGTAAAGATTAATATATAGGATGGATGGTTTTGGACACCGGAAATGTTTCGGGCGTCACCGGTAATGTACCGGGACCACCGGGAATGGTCCCGGGGGTCCACTGGGAGGGGCCACCAGCCCCAAGAGGTAGCATGGGCCAAAAGAGGGAGGGCAACCAGCCCAAAGTGGGCTGGTGCGCCTCCCACAAAGAGGCCCAAGGTGCAGGAGGTGGAGAGGGGGGAAACCCTAGGCGCTGGTGGGCCTAAGGCCCACCTAGGGGTGCGCCACCCCCTCCCCCTGCCCTGGCCGCCGCACTTCCCTTCTGGGGGGGGCTTCGGCACCACCTAGGGTGGGAACCCTAGGGGTGTGTAACGACCAAGATGCGGTCCTTTCCGATCTAGGATCGAGGCCCCGAATTGGAAAAGAGCGCATCTAAGCGTCTCGCAAACACGTAAACACAACACATACATAATAATAAAGATAGACAATCCGGGGTTCAATTTCCTTCTCAAAAATATATCAGAGTACATCACGCATACAACCAAAGTAGTTCCGCTACGGACTACAAAACAAGAGAAAAGGCTATGCTACCCTGCCTGCTGGCCCACGATCACGACCACGCCTCAATCTTCTGGATAGTTCACGTACAGGCGGTCTGTCTCCTCATCGTACTGCCACGCCAGCTGCGTGCCGTCGGGATCACCTGTCTCTGGGGTACCCGAACCTGTTGGTGTTGTGAAGGAATCTGTGAGCCACGGGGACTCAGCAATCTAAGACCTTGGTGCCAGAACTAGTCAAGTTATTAGGTTGGATAAGGTAGAGTGTATGAGGTTGCAACATCCTAAGCTTGACATGGTGGCTAACTTACGTAGAACATTTATGAAGGTGGACTATACTAGCGGTCGGGAATACTTGATCGCTAAGTGATCCTGAACACCTACCTACGTCATTCATAACCCTAGCGTGTTCCCGATCGAAGAGAGATCTTCGAGGGGACAGTCACGGTTACGCACACAGTTGGCAATTTTATTAGCTTATGTTTAAGTTATCTAATACCGGATGTTAACAAAATATTCCAAGTTGCCACATAACCACATGCACGGATTTCCGAAAGATTAAACCCTGCAGGGGTGCTCCAACTAGTCCATCCCAAACGTACGCAGGCCGCAAAGTAATCCTCTATCACGAATCTCGTGATATCGTCGGATTCCTTAGAGGAAAACCTCAACTCTGGGGAGAACCAAAGCTTCACCGGGATTCCTATACGCAAGATATATCGCTAAGTTAAGGCAAGACTAGCAGGACCTCCCGACGTGTCGACGACCCTGATAAGAGCCGCGTATCTCAGTCTCAGGACACGCCGAATGAGCACAACGTACAGTGGCCTCATAGACATCTCCCGAGTTGCCCCGGGTTGGCCCCGCACACGACTCTAGTTTGACCAACACTCATGAGGAGCACTGGCCGGGGTTGTTGATTAAATTCCTCGGGTAGGCCATTCCATATGCAGATTATTATTAAGTGATTAGCAAATTAACACCAATGTTGGGTCCTGCCGGACAAGCCTTAACACTACGCGATTTATCGAGGGGGTCCCCATAACAACCCCGAACGTGTTAGGAGCGATCATTATGGAATCAAACACCGGTAGCCGGTAACTAAGGCGGCAATAATGGAACAAAGCACCCGGCGAAAGGCTAGGCCTTCCGTTACTTACCAAGTATATAGGTGCATTAATTAAATAACAGAATTTAAGATAATGATATCAAGCTCATGTTATCACATGAGTCAAAGCACCTGCATCTAGCAACACTAACATTAGTAGCTGAGCAAAGCCGGTGCTACCCAACATAAGAATAACATCCAATGAACAACAACACCTCAAGATGCAACAAGAACATGATGCATGAGATGAATATGAGCATGCATCACTATTTCTATCACTAGCACAAGCTTAAGGAGTAAATACATGTTCCTGGACAGAACTGCATGCTAACCTATTTTGACATGCATGAGAATGACATGATCATATGCGTCTCGTGAAAACGATGCAAAACCATATAAAGAACATTACAAACGGAGCTACGGTTCAACGGAATAAACGAAACAAGATATGAAGCCCTACATGTCAAAATCATCACCACTCACTCAAATGGCACAAATCTGGTATTCCCAGGTTGCCAAGACATAAAACAAACCATCATGGATGGGGTGGATCAAAGAAGAACACCACAACATCAACTAAGCACTCACAAACATCAAAATGACAAAACTACAGAATCTGCCATAAACTGCATCATAACACTTTGTGAGCTACATGCAAAGCACCTACATCCACCCAACTATGACAAATAATATATGTGGCTGTAGCTAGACAAGAATACTACAAGCACAAGCAAGAAACACACAAAAAGGAATTAAACACAGAAAGTTACAAGGCTGCAAATTTGCCCAAAACCATCAGTTTTCAGGGACTTGGTGAAAATTCCAGATTCTCACTTTCTGTCTATGCTCTGAAGCATTTTGACAGCAGCCAAAACAATACCTACAGGGCTCCAAATGACATGAAATTTTACAAGGAGCTATAAAAACATATCAGGTCCAACTTTCTAGTTGAAAGCTAAGGCTAGAACACAACACAATGACCAGCAAAACCTCATCTACAGGAGAAGAAAATATAAACAGATTCTCTGACTTAGTGAAAATCTCATATTTTCATAGTGAAAATCTCAGATTTTCACTAATCTGGAATTTCAGCCACATGTCTACTTTGAGTGGGCATAACTTGCACATATGGAATCCTAATCATGAGATGAAACCAACATGAGGTAGAGGGGGTCACCCTCTACTAGCACAACCAAGAAAGAAACACAAAGGCTCACCACAACTCATGGAACCAAGCTCCAAACATAGAAGAAAATGAAAATATGTCATCTCCAGAAAATGTTCCAATGGCAAAACTAAGTTCACCAATGGGTTCCTTGGAAGATTCTACCACAAAATCATATATAATATGCATACACTTGTTTAGAGCAAGTGGCCACAAACTAGGAAGGAAAAACTACATAGATTCCTACTAATTGAATAGTGCAACATTTTAATGCAACTTTCACTAGAACAACTACCCCATAACTATGATCATGTGCACAAAGACAATATGGACATGAGGGTTTGGACCCCATGTTTGTGTCATGCACAACAACACCACAAACACTACTACCACATAGATCTTACACACACCTCATGCCCTCTTTCATATGAACATGAGGAGGAGCACAAGTGTTGCAAAGTGGGGCTGCCTCACCACACACATATCACCACCACTACCTCATGGCAGCACTTACTCCCAAGAACAATATGAAGGGGATCTACTAAAAAAGATAAATCATGGAATCATCATATCACAACTCTCCTACTAGGTACCACATGTGGTGTGCACTACTTACACACATAACACAATACATGCACAAATGCTTATCTCACTACTCCACATATGCACACACTAGTTGCAACCACAACATCTACACGTACTAGCAAGACCACATACACACATATGCAAGCAACCTACACATAGATTTCTACCAAGTTAAATCTACTCATGCACACTACTCTTGCTAGCACCAAACATTAGGAACAACATGCTGAAGTGAGTGAATTAAAAACACCCACATGAGACCAAGCATTTGCAGCAACTTTGCAAGCCAAACAAAACAAAACAGATATGCATAGAAACACGGCGGCCGGAACAGGGGAGCTATCCCGCCGACGGCACAGATCAAATCGAGCAACGGCTCGTGGAAGGGAGGAAGCCTACGCTCCCACGAACCCATTTCCTATGCTAACTTCGCCCGAGACAAACTACAGCGGCCTAGCTACGGTGCGCGGCGGCGCCGACGACAAGGAAGCAGCACGTCGACGACCTACTGCTCCTACTCAAAGAACTACTGCAGGGAAGGGGTAGGAGATGGATCTGCTCACCCAACGGATGGAGAACTCGGCCGTGGACGGAGAGGAAGCAGGGAAAGAAGAGGTGGCCGCCGATCTGGTCTGCTCGTCAGGGAGGGGTGTCGCCATCATGGAGAAGAGGATGCAGGGGCGCTCGCGTCGACCTAGCCGCGGGGATGGAACCCTGGATGTCCCCGCGTGATCGCCGAGTCGTCGGAGCGAAAGAAGAGGCTCGGTTGCGGCGGCGAGGAGCACCTCAACCCACGGCCAGGGCGGAGGAGCTCTTCCTTACCAGATGCGCTTCGACAGAGAGAGAGATGGAGAGGGAATGGAGGTGGCGGCGCGAGAGGGAAAACCCTATTGCACGGACGCCAAGGGGGTCCCTTTTATGGAGGAGAGGGGCGAGGAACGCTCCTCGACGTCCGTGATGCCATCAGGTCGCCGTTGCTCTGAATCCCGCAAGCCTGAAGACAGACTGACGGAGGAAGGGGGACGAGCACGCCATCTACAGGGGCCGCGATACTGGGCTGCGGGAGAAAGAGAAGATGGGCCCCTAAGTGGGAGGGAGCCCACTTAGTGCGCGAGATAGTAGAGAGAGGCCCCTGGTTGTTTCCTGTTAAAAAATATAAACCAGATAAAGAAAATAGGTACAGGGCAAACTAAAGAAGATAAAATCAATATAAAAATGGCCCTGGACCTGAAAATGAACATACTATTTAAATAAAATACCAAAAGTATTTATGGGGCTACTTTAATAAATACCAAAACAACATTTAATAATCTGTTTTGTTATTTATTTGCACCCTCAAGTCAAACAATAAAACTCCAAACTATCACATCCTTATCCCACTATTTTTTTTCTAAACACAAGACATTTTAAAACCAGCTTTGGAGAGGATGGAATTTGGACATGAGATTTAAAGGGAAAGAAAAAGGGTTTGAAATGACAACGAGGTTTTCAAATAATTAACTACCACACCTCTACTCTCTACTCCAACATCACATGGGATCACACCACATAAAACACAATGTATCCAAACACAACTTCACAAGTGAACACAAGGTATGGAAAGGATGGTATGGCATGAATGCATGTATGCAAAAGAAGAATACAAGGTATGGCACATGAAATCATACATGCATAGATAGCTGTCATGACAATGTCAAGGTGGTCCCACATGGAAGGTTACAAAAAGGGAAAGCTTTACACTTGGGGCACTACAAATACTCCCACACTACAAAGAAGATCTCGCCCTCGAGATCTAAGACTGAAAGAAATTGGGAAATTCAGAACGGAGGTGATCCTCGCGTTCCCAAGTCGCCTCTTTATCGGAATGGTGTGACCACTGCACTTTGAGAAATTTGACAGTCTTGTTACGAGTCTTGCGCTCAGTCGCCTCGAGAACCACAACTGGATGCTCACGATAAGAAAGGTTAGGCTGAAGGTCGATGCCTTGAAGATGAACAGTGCGCTCAGGGGTCTTGAAACACCTCCGAAGCTGAGAAACATGGAACACATCATGGACATTTGCAAAGGTTGACGGAAGCTCGAGCTGGTATGCAAGGTCGCCTCTCTTGCCAACCACTTTGAACGGACCAACGAAACGAGGCGCAAGCTTGCCTTTGATGCCAAAGCATTGCATACCCTTCATAGGCGACACGTTGAGATAGACAAAGTCATCAAGCTCATAAGACATGTCACGGTGCTTGCTATCATAATAGCTCTTCTGACGGGACTGAGCTGCTCTGAGGTTGTCGCTAATGACCTGACACATCTCCTGAGCTTCTTCTATCATATCATTCCCAAGGATCTGACGCTCGCCGGTCTCGGACCAGTTGAGTGGGGTACGACACTTCCTGCCATAGAGAATTTCATACGGAGCCTTGCCAGAACTAGCTTGATAACTGTTGTTATACGAGAACTCCGCGAAAGGCAGACAATCTTCCCACTTCATGCCAAAAGAGATAACACAGGCTCTCAGCATATCCTCAAGAACTTGATTCACTCTCTCGACTTGACCACTAGTCTGAGGATGGAACGCTGTGCTGAAGCGGATCTTCGTGCCCATAGCAGACTGAAAGGAGTCCCAGAACTTGGAAGTGAAGATACTTCCGCGATCTGAAGAGATCATCATAGGCATGCCGTGCAAAGAGACAATTCTGGAGGTGTACAACTCTGCCAGCTGAGCTGCTGAAATGGACTCCTTGACTGGAAGAAAATGAGCCACTTTACTCAACTTGTCGATGATGACGAAGATGGCATCATTACCCTTCTTGGACTTCGGAAACCCGGTGACGAAATCCATCTCAATGTGATCGAACTTCCACTCGGGAACCGGCAACGGCTACAACATGCCTGCTGGACGTTGATGTTCTGCTTTCACCCTTCGACATACATCACATTCATTTACGAACTGAGCAATCTCGTGCTTCATACGAGTCCACCAGAAGGTCTGCTTCAAGTCATGGTACATTTTGGAGCTTCCAGGATGAATAGAGAGCAGAGAGTTATGAGCTTCCTCCATGATTACCTTCCTGAGATCACCTTTCGAGACGACAAGGCGATCCTCGAAGAACAACGTGTCTCTGGCATCAACAGTGAAGCACTTATACTTGGAAAGACTCTTTCCCACGCCAATCATGACCTTCTTTACCATAGCGTCAAGAAGCTGTGCTGCTCGGACCTGATCTTCCAAGGTAGGATAGATCTGAAGGTTTGTAAGAAATCCGAGGTACTAGCTGAAGGTTGAGCTTCCTGAAAGACTCACAAAGACCAGGCTGGAGAGGTTGCAGAATCAGACTGTTGCAATATGCCTTCCTGCTCAAAGCATTCGCCACGACATTAGCTTTGCCTGGCGTGTACTCAACACTCGGATTGAAATCCTGGAGCATTTCCACCCAACGTGTTTGCCGAAGATTCAAGTTAGGCTGAGTGAAGATGTACTTGAGACTCTTGTGATCGGTGAAAACTTCAACCTTACGTTCCAACAAGAGGTGTCTCCAAGTCATCAGAGCGTGTACCACAGCTGCTAGCTCAAGATCATGCACATGATAGTTCTTCTCTGCTGGCTTCAACTGCCTGGAGGTATAAGCAACCACCTTCTTATCTTGCATCAGGACTGCACCAAGACCCTAGAGAGAAGCATTGCAGAAGACCTGGTACGACTTGGAATCATCCGGAGGGACCAAGACTAGAGTGGAGGTAAGCTTCTCTTTGAGTGTATCGAAGGCCAGTTGACACTCTGGAGACCAAGCATACTTAACACCCTTCTGAAGAAGACTTGAGAGTGGCTTGGCGATCTTGGAGAAGTTCTCAACGAACCTTCTGCAATATCCAGCAAGCCCGAGAAAGCTTCGAAGCTGCTTCACATTCTGCGGAGGCTCCCATTCAACAATGGCCTGAACATTGGATGGATCAACTTTAATGCCCTCGGCAGAGATAATGTGCCCAAGATACACCACTTCTTTCAACCAGAACTCACACTTGGAAAACTTGGCATACAGCTTGTACTCTCTCAGCTTATTAAGCACCAACCTGAGATGTTCTTCATGTTCTTCCTCAGTTTCAGAAAAGACCAGAATGTCGTCGAGATAGAGCAAGACAAATTCATTCTTGAACGGAGAGAAAATGTAGTTCATCAATCGACAGAATGTCGGAGGAGCATTTGCCAGACTAAAAGACATGACCGTATACTCATACGAGCCAAAACTAGTCCTGAAGGCAGTCTTCGGAATGTCTTCCTCGCGAATGCGAATTTGATGATAGCCCATTCTAAGATCAAGCTTGGTGAAGACCTTAGCACCTTTCAACTGTTCGAACAACTCAGTTATGTTCGGAAGTGGATATTTGTTCCTGATTGTCTTCTTGTTCAATGGACGGTAACCGACACACAGTCGGTCCGTGCCATCCTTATTCTTGACAAACAGAACACCACAGCCCCGCGGAGACGAGCTCGGCCTGATCAAACCCAAACGCTCATGCTCATCGAGTTGCCTCTTAAGTTCCTTCAATTCTTCTCTACCCAGCTTGTACGGCCGTTTGCACACTGGCTCTGTGCCTGGCTCTAGCTCAATCACAAACTCAACTTCTCTGTGCGGAGGCATACCTGGCAGCTCTTTAGGAAACACATCTTCATACTCGCAGACCACTGGGACTTGCGAGATAGGATTTATCTCACCCTTTTCATTCAAAGAGAACAGATGGATTGTATCATCGCGCGCCGCGAATATAATCACGTCTTCCGAAGAGTGGGTAAGCTTCACTTCTTTAGCTTCACAATCAATTAACACCTTGTTCATGGCCAGCCAGTCCATACCAAGAATCAAGTCTATGTCAGAATTGCCCAAGACGATAGGAGATGCCAGAAAAGCATAAGCGCCCATCTTGACAGAAACATCCGGAACCAGACAATTGGAATTCATCAATCTCCGAGGAGAAACTATTGACATAGGCTTAACCAAATCTTGACAAACAAACTCATGCTTTGCGTAGAATGGACGGGACATGAAGCAATGCGATGCACCAGAATCAAATAACACTTTAGCAGGAATATCATTGACGAGGAGGTTACCCATGATCACATCTGACGAGTTCTCTGCTTCAGCTGCGTTCACCATGTTGACTCGAGCTGATCTGGGGTTGAACTTTACAAGAGTGTTGCTTGGAGGTTTGCCTGGAGGAGGAGGCGGCAGTCGGAGCTGAGAAGTACACTTGTTGGCATAGTGACCCTTCTGCCCACACTTGTGACAAGTGACATCTGCTGGCTGCCGGTACTGAGTCTGAGGAGGCCCTTGCTTCTGATGCTGGTATCTCTGCTAGAAGACAAGGTTGGGTGGGTGGGAAGAACCACGACCACCTGAGTGCTTGAGTTGCTGCGAGTGCCGAGGAGGAGGAGGAGAAACCCAGAACTTCTGTTGCTTCTGAACCACCTGAGTCGAGGAAGAGCTGGAATCTCTGAAGCGCTTCTTAGAATTCTCCACCCTGAGCAAGGCTGCCTCTGCCCTTAGAGCTAGGTTGTAGAACTTGTCGAACTCCTCATGATCATGCAAGGCAATAGCTAACTGCAAATCTTCTTTCAAGCCACCCCTGAACTGATAAATCTTGCTCTTCTGATCCGGGATATCCTGCAGCGCATAACGGGCCAGCTCGTGGAACTCAACGTTGTACTTGTACACGGAATTGCCACCCTGCTTCGAACGCCTGAACTTCTCACGCATCTCCTCCACAAAACTAGAAGGGATGTAGTGGGACCTGAAGTCATGACAGAACTCATCCCAAGAAATCACCCTGGCGCCTCTGGAGTCCTTCAGCTGCTGCCACCATATAGAAGCCTGCCCCTTCAACTAAAATGTTACAAACTTAACATAATCCTCCGGACGCACATTGCTACACTCGAAATGTTTGTTCATATCACGGATCCAATCTTCTGCATCAAATGGCTGGTTGCATGAAGTGAACATCTTTGGCTGGTTTGACAGGAACTAACTCAGACTCGCAAACTGATTTCCACCATGCTGAAAATTACCTTGCTGTTGGTTGGCTCTCTCTTGCAGCAACTATATCAGCATCTGGGTGTTTGCATTAGTAACATCCATCACCGCTTGCCAGGCCTCTGCAGGAGGAGGCGGTGGCGGCGGAGGGTTCTCCGGAGGAGGAGGTGGAGGCGACATATCCTCACGCTCTGGGTTCTGACGAGTCGGTGGAGCCATCCTGAAGACGGACAACATATTAGTCCACAGAATAATTGAAGATATTGCTGAATCAAAATACAGGAATAAGCAATTGCACTCGAACAAAATAGTAAGAATGCTTCCTCAAAGCGACGGACGACGAAATTACGATTAAGACCACTGCAAACGAGTATGAGCTAGAACTACTCGGAACAAACATATGATCGAGATTTCCCCAACCACAATCATGCATCTGTAGGAAGATAGTCCTATAAGATACTACTTGATATCCCACCTATGAATTCTCGAAATAACTGGTCATGCAATCTGGTACACGGATACAAGGAGTATATCACACAACTCCTAAACTAACCCGTCACCTGTATCACATCCGTCAACACACAACCAGCATCTCGGACCTTCATCTACAACAGACCCTTGTGATCACAACGATACTAAGTATGGCAGTACCCCCGAACAATCTGCACCAGTACTGGGGACATCGGGGTTATCTCGCCACTACCAGTATTGAAGCAATTACGAACATCCTTCGTTCTTAGATACTCAGAAATCTGAATGATGGCGATGTGCGAAAGAATCCCCTGGAGCTCAACTCCCCGGAAGAAACTCAAAGCAGACAGGAGGCACCAAGACAGGACTCCGTCACATCGAAATCATTTAGATTTCACAAATACCCGCGTGATCCTAAAAAAAATTGAGCGAGAAGAGGAGTAGAATGAAAGATTTCTTAAGTCGGGAATCTCACCAAAGCATATAAGAGGAGAAAAAAGAATCCTACTCTCCGATATAACTAAGACTCAAAACATTTTTCTAGACTCGACTCGGCCAAGTACGATGACAGAAAGGCTCCTATGGTCGTAAGGCTCTGATTACCAACTTGTACCGACCAAGATGCGGTCATTTCCGATCTGGGATCGAGGCCCCGAATTGGAAAGGAGCGCATCTAAGCGTCTCGCAAACAGGTAAACACAGCACATACATAATAATAAAGATAGACAATCCGGGGTTCAATTGCCTTCCCATAAATATATCAGTGTACATCACGCATACAACCAAAGTAGTTCCTCCACGGACTACAAAACAAGAGAAAAGGCTATGCTACCCTGCCTGCTGGCCCACGATCACGACCACGCCTCAATATTCTGGATAGTTCACGTACAGGCGGTCTGTCTCCTCATCGTACTGCCACGCCAGCTGCGTGCCGTCGGGATCACGTGTCTCTGGGGTACCTGAACCTGTTGGTGTTGTGAAGGAATCTGTGAGCCACGGGGACTCAGCAAGCTAAGACCTTGGTGCCAGAACTAGTCAAGTTATTAGGTTGGATAGGGTAGAGTGTATGAGGTTGCAGCATCCCAAGCTTGACATGGTGGCTAACTTACATAGAACATTTATGTGGACTATACTAGCGGTCGAGAATACTTGATCACTAAGTGATCTTGAACACCTACCTACGTCATTCATAACCCCACCGTGTTCCCGATCAAAGAGAGATTTTCGAGGGGACAGTCACGGTTACGCACACAGTTGGCAATTTTATTAGCTTATGTTTAAGTTATCTAATACCGGATGTTAACAAAATATTCCAAGTTGCCACATAACCGCGGGCATGACTTTCTGAAAGATTAAACCCTGCAGGGGTGCTCCAACTAGTCCATCACAAACGTACACATGCCGCAAAGTAATCCTCTATCACGAATCTCGTGATTTCGTCGGATTCCTTAGAGGAAAACCTCAACTCTGGGAAGAACCAAAGCTTCGTCGGGATTCCTATACGCAAGATATATCGCTAAGGTAAGGCAAGACTAGCAGGACCTCCCGACGTGACGACGACCCTGATAAGAGCCGCGTATCTCAGTCTCAGGACACGCCGTATGAGCATAGCGTAGAGTGGCCTGATAGACATCTCCCGAGTTGCCCCGGGTTGGCCCCGCACACGACTCTAGTTTGGACCAACACTCATGAGGAGCACTGGCCCGGGTTGTTGATTAAATTCCTCGGGTAGGCCATTCCCTATGCAGATTATTATTAAGTGATTAGCAAATTAACACCAATGTTGGGTCCTGCCGGACAAGCCTTAACACTACGCGATTTATCGAGGGGGTCCTCATAACAACCCCGAACGTGTTAGGAGCGATCATTATGGAATCAAATACCGGTAGCCAGTAACTAAGGCGGCAATAACGGAACAAAGCACCCGGCGAAAGGCTAGGTCTTCCGTTACTTACCAAGTATATAGGTGCAGTAATTAAATAACAGAATTTAAGATAATGATATCAAGCTCATGTTATCACATGAGTCAAAGCACCTGCATCTAGCAACGCTAACATTAGTAGCTGAGCAAAGCCTACTTAGCCATTCAAGTTTGCTAGGAAGGGATCAGTGTTTGGCTTCATGGCATATCAAGAGGCAAATATTTCTGTGGTAGGCAGCGAGCATATGACAAAGGAAACGTAATCTAGCATAACAAGTCTAGAGATGGAATCAAGGTCATATCATCTTGCATGTGATATCCTCAGCTTGGAATGGTTCTTGATCGTCCTGCACGTACTCTCCTGACTCCACGTATTCGTTCTCCGATCCCGGTGCTACCCAACATAAGAATAACATCCAATGAACAACAGCACCTCAAGATGCAACAAGCACATGATGCATGAGATGAATATGAGCATGCATCACTATTTCTATCACTAGCACAAGCTTAAGGAGTAAATACATGTTCCTGGACAGAACTGCATGCTAACCTATTTTGACATGCATGGGAATGACATGATGAGATGCGTCTCTTGAAAATGATGCAAAACCATATAAGGAACATTACAAACGGAGCTACGGTTCAACGGAAATCAACGAAACAAGATATGAAGCCCTACGCGTCAAAATCATCACCACTCACTCAAATGGCACAAATCTGGTATTCCCAGGTTGCCAAGACATAAAACAAACCATCATGGATGGGGTGGAGCAAAGAAGAACACCACAACATCAACTAAGCACTCACAAACATCAAAATGACAAAACTACATAATCTGATATAAACTGCATCATAGCACTTTGTGAGCTACATGCAAAGCACCTACATTCACCCAACTATGACAAAGAATATATGTGGCTGTAGCTAGGCAAGAATACTACAAGCACAAGAAAGAAACACACAAAAAGGAATTAAACACAGAAAGTTACAAGGCTGCAAATTTGCCCAAAACCATCAGTTTTCACGGACTTAGTGAAAATTCCAGATTCTCACTTACTGTCTATGCTCTGAAGCATTTTGACAGCAGCAAAAACAATACCTACAGGTCTCCAAATGACATGAAATTTCACATGGAGCTAGACAAACATATCAGGTCCAACTTTCTACTTGAAAGCTAAGGCTAGAACACAACACAATGACTAGAAAAACCTCATCTACAGGAGAAGAAAATATAAATAGATTCTCAGACTTTGTGAAAATCTCAGATTTTCACTAATCTGGAATTTCAGCCACATGCCTACTTTGAGTGGGCATAACTTGCACATATGGAATCCTAATCATGATATGAAACCAACATGAGGTAGAGGGGGGTCACCCTCTACTAGCACAACGAAGAAACAAACACAAAGGCTCACCACAACTCATGGAACCAAGCTCCAAACATAGAAGAAAATGAAAATATGTCATCTCCAGAAAATGTTCCAATGGCAAAACTGAGTTCACCAATGGGTTCCTTGGGAGATTCTATCACAAAATAATATATAATATGCATACACTTGTTTAGAGCAAGTGGCCACAAACTAGGAAGGAAAAACTACATAGATTCCTACTAATTGAATAGTGCAACATTTCATGCAACTTTCACTGGAACAACTACCCCATAACTATGCTCATGTGCACAAACACAATATGTACATGAGGGTTTGGACCCCATGTTTGTGTCATGCACAACAACACCACAAACACTACTACCACATAGATCTTACACACACCTCATGCCCTCTTTCATGTGAACATGAGGAGGAGCACAAGTGTTGCAAAGTGGGGCTGCCTCACCACACACATATCACCACCACTACCTCATGGCAGCAATTACTCCCAAGAACAATATGAAGGGGATCTACTAAACAAGATAAATCATGGAGGCATTATATCACAACTCTCCTACTAGGCACCACATGTGGTGTGCACTACTTACACACATAACACAATACATGCACAAATGCTTATCTCACTACTCCACATATGCACACACTAGTTGCAACCAAAACATCTACATGTACTAGAAAGACCACATACACACATATGCAAGCAGCCTACACATAGATTTCTACCAAGTTAAATCTACTCATGCACACTACTCTTGCTAGCACCAAACATTAGGAACAACATGCTGAAGTGAGTGAATTAAAAACACCCACATGAGACCAAGCATTTCCAGCAACTTTGCAAGCCAAACAAAGCAAAACAGATATGCATAGAAACAAAAAAATAAAAAGGGCAGGGGAGGGATTCGATCCCACACCCCCTGTGTCACCACATCAGACCAACACCACTCTGCTACCAGCCTTTTGCTCGACAGAGAGAGATGCACAAGCAGGAAAACCTATCCCTGGTGGCTTACTGTGCAGTTAAATCAGAAAACAAACGAGTGCCGAAGGGGGGGGATCGAACCCGTGCCTTCCAACAGGCATACAACAAGCGGTACCACTACACTATGGGCAAGGATACTGACACAGAAGGAGCATAACCCCTTTTGAGCCTTCCCCCTTCGAGATACATAGGAGGAACACGGCGGCCGGAACAGGGGAGCTATCCCGCCGGCGGCACAGATCAAATCGAGCAACGACTCATGGAAGGGAGGACGCCTACGCTCCCACGAACCCATTTCCTATGCTAACTTCGCCTGATACAAACTACAGCGGCCTAGCTACGGTGCGCGGCAGCGCCGGCGACACGGAAGCAGCACGTCGATGACCTACTGCTCCTACTCGAAGAACTACTGCAGGGAAGGGGTAGGAGATGGATCTGCTCATCACCCAACGGAAGGAGAACTCGATCGTGGACGGAGAGGAAGCAGGGGAAGAAGAGGTGGCCGCCGATCTGGTCTGCTCGTCGGGGATGGGTGTCGCCATCGTGGAGAAGAGGATGCAGGGGCGCTCACGTCGACCTAGCCGCGGGGATGGAACCCTGGATGTCCCCGCGTGCTCGCCGAGTCATCGAAGGGGAAGAAGAGGCTCGGTTACGGCGACGAGGAGCACCTCAACCCACGGCCATGGCGGAGGAGCTCTTCCTTACGTGATGCGCTTCGACAGAGAGAGAGATGGAGAGGGAATGGAGGTGGCGGCGCGAGAGGGGAAACCCTATTGCACGGACGCCAATGGGGGTCCCTTTTATGAAGGAGAGGGGGAGGAACGCTCCTCGACGTCCGTGACACCGTCAGGTCGCCGTTGCTCTGAACCCCGCAAGCCTGAAGACAGACTGACGGAGGAAGGGGGACGAGCACGCCGTCTACACGGGCCGCGATACTAGGCTGCGAGAGAAAGGGAAGATGGGCCGCTAAGTGGGTGGGAGCCCACTTAGTGCGTCATATAGCAGAGAGAGACCCGTGGTTGTTTCCTATTAAAAAAAATAAACCAGAGAAAGAAAATAGGTACAGGGCAAACTAAAGAAGATAAAATCAATACAAAAAATGGCCGTGGACCTGAAAATGAACATACTATTTAAATAAAATACCAAAAGTATTTATGGGGCTACTTTAATAAATACCAAAACAACATTTAGTAATCTGTTTTGTTATTTATTTGCACCCTCAAGTCAAACAATAAAACTCCAAACTATCACATCCTTATCCCACTATTTTTTTTTCTAAACACAAGACATTTTAAAACCAGATTTGGAGAGGATGGAATTTGAACATGAGATTTAAAGGAAAATAAAAAGGGTTTGAAATGACAAAGAGGTTTTCAAATAATTAACTACCACACCTCTACTCTCTACTCCAATATCACATGGGATCACACCACATAAAACACAATGTATCCAAACACAACTTCACAAGTGAACACAAGGTATGGCAAGGATGGTATGGCATGAATGCATGTATGCAAAATAAGAATACAAGGTATGGCACATGAAATCATACATGCATAGATAGCTCTCATGACAATGTCAAGGTGGTCCCACATGGAAGGTTACAAAAAGGGAAAGCTTTACACTTGGGGCACTACAGGGTGGCACCCCCCTCCCCTCCTCCTATATATAGTGGGGGTTTTGGGGCTGTTTTACACACAGTTTTCCATCTCCCTCGGCGCAGCCGTGCCCCCCTTCTTCCTCCTCTCCCACGGTGCTTGGCGAAGCCCTGCCGGGAGACCTCGTCTCTCCATCGACACCACACCGTCGTGCTGCCGGAGATCTTCCCCAACCTCTCCCTCCTCCTTGCTGGATCAAGGTGCGGGAGACGTCACCGGGCTGCACTTGTGTTGAACGCGGAGGTGCCGTGGTTCGGCACTAGATCGGAATCACACCCGATCTGAACCGCCGCGAGTACGACTCCATCAACCGCGTTCTAGCAACGCTTCCGCTTAGCGATCTTCAAAGGTATGAAGATGCACTCACCCCTCTCTCGTTGCTGGTCTCTCCATAGGAAGATCTGAATATGCGTAGGAATTTTTTTGAATTTATGCTACGTTACCCAACAGTGGCATCCGAGCCAGGTTTTCTATGCATAGATTCTATGCACGAGTAGAACACAAAAGGTTGTGGGCGATGATTTTTCAATTGCTTGCCTCTACTAGTCTTATTCTTTTCCGGCGGTATTGTGGGATGAAGCGGCCCGGACCGACATTACACGTACGCTTACGTGAGACTGGTTCCACCGACAGACACGCACATCGTGCATAAAGGTGGCTAGCGGGTGTCTGTCTCTCCTACTCTAGTCGGATTGGATTTGATGAAAAGGGTCCTTATGAAGGGTAAATAGCTCTGGCATATCATCGTTGTGGCTGTCACGTAGGTAAGAAAGCGTTCTTGCTAAAAATCCAAATCAGCCACGTAAAACTTGCAACAACAATTAGAGGACGTCTAACTTGTTTTTGCAGGGTTTGACATGTGATGTGATATGGCCAAAGTTGTGATGTTGCATGTATGATGTATGAGATGATCATGTTATTGTAATAGGCTTCACGACTTGCATGTCGATGAGTATGACAACCGGTAGGAGCCATAGGAGTTGTCTTAATTTATTGTATGAGATGCAACGCCATGTGCTTACTACTTTTACTTCATTGCTAACGGTTAGCTATAGTAGTAGTGATAGTAGTAGTTGGCGTGACGACTTCACAGAGACACGATGATGGAGATCATGATGATGGAGATCATGGTGTCACGACGGTGACAATGATGATCATGTGATGCCTGAAGATGGTGATCGAAAGAGCAAAGATGATAATGGCCATATCATGTCACTATATGATTGCATTGTGATGTTTATCATGTCTTTCATCTTATTGCTTAGAACAACGGTAGCATAATAAGATGATCCCTCTTAAAATTTCGAGAACGTATTCCCCTAAGTATGCACCGTTGCGAAGGATCGTTGTCTCGAAGCACCACATGATGATCGGGTGTGATAGATTCCAACGTTCGCATACAACGGGTGTAAGCCAGATTTACACACGCGAAACACCTAGGTTGACTCGACGAGCTTAGCATGTACATACATGACCTCGAATACAAGAGACCGAAAGGTCAAATATGAGTCGTATGGTTGAATACGATCAGCATGAAGTTGCTCACCATGGTGACTAGTCCGTCTCACGTGATGATCGGACACGAGTTAGTCAACATGGATCATGTATCACTTAGATGACTAGAGGGATGTGGATTTAAGTGGGAGTTCATACTTAATTTGATTAAATGAACTTAATTGTCATCAACTTAGTCTAAAAGTTGTCTTTATAAATATTGTAGATGGCCAACGTCAACCTCAATTCCAACGCATTCCTAGAGAAAAACAAGCTGAAAGATGATGGTAGCAACTATGCGGACTGGGTTCGCAACTTGAAGCTCATCCTTGAAGCAGCTAAAAAGGCTTATGTCCTTGATGCGCCGCTAGGTGACCCTCCCGCTCCCGCAGCAGCCCAGGACATTCTGAACGTCTGGAAAACGCGGAGTGATGACTACTCTCTGGTTAGGTGTGGCATGTTATACAGTTTGGACACGGGGCTCCAAATGCGTTTTGAGCAACACGGTGCATATGAGATGTTCCAAGAGCTGAAACTAGTTTTTCAAGCTCATGCCCGTGTCGAGAGATATGAAGTCTGCGACAAGTTCTTTAGCTGTAAGATGGTGGAGAACAGTTCTGTCAGTGAGCACATACTCAAAATGTTTGGGTTACACGGTCGTCTGACTTCACTTGGAGTCGAACTTCTGGATGATGCTATAATTGACAGAATCCTCCAGTCTCTCCCACCAAGCTACAAAGGTTTTGTGCTGAACTACAACATGCAAGGGATGGAGAAGACCATTCCCGAGTTGTACTCGATGCTCAAGTCTGCAGAAGTAGAAATCAAGAAAGAGCATCAAGTGTTGATGGTCAACAAGACCACTAGTTTTAAGAAGGGCAAGGGTAAGAAGAACTTCAAGAAAGACGGCAAAGCCGTTCCGCGCCCGGTAAGCCAGATGCCGGGAAGAAGAAAAATAATGGACCCAAGCCTGAGACTGAGTGCTTCTATTGCAAGGGAAAAGGTCACTGAAAGTGGAACTGCCCCAAATACTTAGCGGACAAGAAGGCCGGCAACGTTAAAGGTATATGTGATATACATGTTATTGATGTGTACCTTACCAGCGCTCGTAGTAGCTCATGGGTATTTGATACCGGTGTTGTTGCTCACATTTGCAACTCAAAGCAAGAACTGCGGAATAAGCGGAGACTGGCAAAGGACGAGGTGACGATGCGCGTCGGGACGCTACCTCTACATCTACCGTCGGGATTAGTTTTAAACCTTAATAATTGTTATTTAGTACCAGCTTTGAGCATGAATAATGTATCAGGGTCTTGCTTAATGCGAGACGGCTACTCATTTAAGTCAGAGAATAATGGTTGTTCTATTTATATGAGTGATATGTTTTATGGTCATGCTCCGCTGGTGAATGGTTTATTCTTGATGAATCTCGATCATGATGTTACGCATATTCATAGTGTGAGTACCAAAAGATGTAAAGTTGATAATGATAGTCCCACATACTTGTGGCACTGCCGCCTTGGTCATATCGGTGTTAAGCACATGAGGAAGCTCCATACTGATGGATTGTTAGAGTCTCTTGACTTTGAATCATTTGACACATGCGAACCGTGCCTCATGGGCAAGATGACTAAGACTCCGTTCTCAGGAATAATGGAGAGAGCAACCGACTTATTGGAAATAATACATACTGATGTGTGTGGTCCAATGAACGTTGAAGCTCACAGTGGCTATCGTTATGTTCTCACTCTCACCGATGATTTGAGTAGGTATGGGTATATCTACTTGATGAAGCACAAACCTGAGACGTTTGAAAAGTTCAAGGAATTTCAGAGTGAGGTCGAGAATCAACGTGACAGAAAAATTAAGTGTCTACGATCTGATCGTGGAGGAGAATATTTGAGTCACGAGTTTGGCACACACCTAAGGAAGTGTGGAATCGTTTCACAACTGACGTCGCCTGGCACAATGCAACGCAACGGAGTGTCTGAACGTCGTAATCGCACTTTATTAGATATGGTACGATCTATGATGTCTCTTACCGACTTACCGCTATCATTTTGGGGATATGCATTAGAAACTGCAGCATTCACTTTAAATAGGGCACTGTCTAAATCCGTTGAGACGACACCGTATGAACTATGGTTTGGCAAGAAACCTAAGTTGTCGTTTCTTAAAGTTTGGGGCTGCGATGCTTATGTGAAGAGACTTCAACTAGAAAAGCTCGAACCCAAAGCGGAGAAATGTGTATTCATAGGATACCCTAAGGAAACTATTGGGTATACCTTCTATCTTAGATCCGAAGGTAAAACCTTTGTTGCGAAGAACGGATCCTTTCTAGATAAAGAGTTTCTCTCGAAAGAAGTAAGTGGGAGGAAGGTAGAACTTGATGAGGTAATTACACCCCCTCTCGAACAGGAAAGTAGTGCAGCGCGGGAAGTTGTTCGTGTGGTGCCTGAACCAACTGAAGAGGAAGTTAATGATAATGATCATGAAGCTTCGGATCAAGTTACTACTGAACCAAGAAGGTCCACAAGAGCACGCTCCGCACCAGAGTGGTACGGCAACCCTGTGATGGAAATCATGTTGTTAGAGAACGGTGAACCTTCGAACTATGAAGAAGCGATGGCGGGCCCGGATTCCAACAAATGACTTGAAGCTATGAAATCCGAGATCGGATCCATGTATGAGAACAAAGTATGTACTTTGGAGGACTTGCCCGATGACCGGTGAGCCATAGAAAATAAATGGATCTCCAAGAAGAAGACTGATGCAAACAGTAATGTAACCATTTATAAAGCTCGACTTGTCGCAAAGGGTTTTCGACAAATTCAAGGAATTGACTACGAAGAGACTTTCTCTCCCGTAGCGAAGCTGAAATCAGTCCAAATCATGTTAGCAATTGCCGCCTTTTATGATTATGAAATTTGGCAAATGGACGTCAAAACAGCGTTCCTTAACGGGAACCTTAAGGAAGAGTTGTATATGATGCAACCAGAAGGTTTTGTCGACCCTAAGGGTACTAACAAAGTGTGCAAGCTCCAGCGCTCCATCTATGGGCTGGTGCAAGCATCTCGGAGTTGGAACATTCGCTTTAATGAGGTGATTAAGGCGTTTGGGTTCATACAGGTTTACGGAGAAGCCTGTCTGTACAAGAAAGTGAGTGGGAGCTCTGTAGCTTTCCTCATACTGTATGTGGATGACATAGTATTGATGGGGAATAATATAGATATGTTGGAGAGCATAAAGGCCTATTTGAACAAGAGTTTTTCAATGAAGGACCTTGGAGAAGCTGCATACATATTATGCATCAAAATTTATAGAGATAGATCGAGACGCCTCATAGGTCTTTTGCAAAGTACATACCTTGACAAGATATTGAAGAAGTTCAATATGGAAAACTCAAAGAAAGGGTTCTTGCCAGTTTTGCAAGGTATGAGATTGAGTAAGACTCAGTTGCCGACCACGGCAGCAGATAGAGAGAAGATGAGAATTGTCCCCTACGCTTCAGTCATAGGCTCTCTTATATATGCCATGCTGTGTACCAGACCTGATATAAACCTTGCCATAAGTGTGGTAGGGAGGTACCAAAGTGATCCCGATATGGAACACTGGACAGCGGTCAAGAATATCCTTAAGTACTTGAAGAGGACTAAGGAAATGTTTCTCGTTTATGGAGGTGACGAAGAGCTCGTCGTAAAGGGTTACGTCGACGCTAGCTTTGACACAAATCCGGATGACTCTAAGTCACAGACCGGATACGTATATGTTTTGAATGGTGGGGCATTGAGCTGGTGCAGCAACAAGAAGAAGTCGTGGCAGCATCTACATGTGAAGCGGAGTCCATAGCTGCTTCAGAAGCAGCTCACGAAGGAATTTGGATGAAGGAGCTCATCACCGACCTTGGAGTGGTTCCAAGCGCGTCGGGTCCAATGACACTCTTCTGTGATAACACTGGGGCCATTGCCATTGCCAAGGAGCCCAGGTTTCACCGGAAGACGAAGCACATCAAACGCTGCTACAACTCCATCCACGACCATGTCCAGAGTGGAGTAATAGAGATTTGTAAAGTACATACGGATCTGAATGTTGCAGACCCGTTGACTAAACCTCTTCCACGAGCAAAACATGATCAACACCATAATGCTATGGGTGTTCGATACATCACAATGTAACTAGATTATTGACTCTAGTGCAAGTGGGAGACTGTTGGAAATATGCCCTAGAGGCAATAATAAAATGGTTATTATAATATTTCCTTGCTCATGATAATCGTCTATTGTTCATGCTATAATTGTATTAACAGGAAACAGTAATACATGTGTGAATAAATAGATCACAATGTGTCCCTAGCAAGCCTCTTGTTGGCTAGCTCGTTAGTCAATAGATGATCATGGTTTCCTGGTCATGGGCATTAGATGTCATTGATAACGGGATCACATCAATGGGAGAATGATGTGATGGACAAGACCCAATCCTAAGCATAGCACTAGATCGTATTGTTCGTATGCTAAAGCTTTTATAATGTCAAGTGTCTTTTCCTTCGACCGTGAGATTGTGCAACTCCCGGATACCGTAGGAGTGCTTTGGGTGTATCAAACATCACAACGTAACTAGGTGACTATAATGGTGCACTACGGGTACCTCTGAAAGTGTCTGTTGGGTTGGTACAAATCAAGATCGGGATTTGTCACTCCGCGTGACGGAGAGGTATCTCTGGGCCCACTCGGTAGAACATCATCATGAGCTCAACGTGACTAAGGAGTTAGTCACACGATGACGTGCTACGGAACGAGTAAAGAGACTTACCGGTAACGAGATTGAACAAGGTATAGGTATACCGACGATCGAATCTCGGGCAAGTTCTATACCGACAGACAAAGGGAATTGTATACGGGATTGATTGAATCCTTGACATCATGTTTCATCCGATGAGATCATCGTGGAGCAAGTGGGAGCCACCATGGGTATCCAGACCCCGCTGATGATTATTGGCCGGAGAGGTGTCTCGGTCATGTCTACGTGTCTCCCCAACCCATAGGGTCTACACACTTAAGGTTCGATGACGCTAGGGTTATAGGGAATTGTTATACAAGGTTACCGAAAGTTGTTCGGAGTCCCGGATGAGATCCCGGACGTCACGAGGAGCTCCGGAATGGTCCGGAGGTAAAGATTGATATATAGGATGGATGGTTTTGGACACCGGAAATGTTTCGGGCGTCACCGGTAATGTACCGGGACCATCTGGAATGGTCCCGGGGGTCCACCGGGAGGGGCCACCAGCCCCAAGAGGTAGCATGGGCCAAAAGAGGGAGGGCAACCAGCCCAAATTGGGCTGGTGCGCCTCCCACAAAGAGGCCCAAGGCGCAGGAGGTGGAGAGGGGGGAAACCCTAGGCGCTGGTGGGCCTAAGGCCCACCTAGGGGTGCGCCAGCCCCTCCCCCTGCCCTGGCCGCCGCACTTTCCATCTGGGGGGGCTGCCGCACCACCTAGGGTGGGAACCCTAGGGGTGGCACCCCCCTCCCCTCCTCCTATATATAGTGGGGGTTTTGGGGCTATTTTACACACAGTTTTCCATCTCCCTCGGTGCAGCCCTGCCCCCCTTCTTCCTCCTCTCCCACGGTGCTTGGCGAAGCCCTGCCGGGAGACCTCGTCTCTCCATCGACACCACACCGTCGTGCTGCCGGAGATCTTCCCCAACCTCTCCCTCCTCCTTGCTGGATCAAGGTGCGGGAGACGTCACCTCAACCGTCCCTTTGCCCGGTGCTCATGACGCGCTACGGAACCTCCACCGTGCTAGCGGCATAGGATCCTACTCAGCGTCAGCGGCTTCGTGCCGCGGGCTGCACGTGTGTTGAACGCGGAGGTGCCGTGGTTCGGCACTAGATCAGAATCACACCGCGATGGGAATCGCCGCGAGTACGACTCCATCAACCGCGTTCTAGCAACGCTTCCGCTTAGCGATCTTCAAAGGTATGAAGATGCACTCACCCCTCTCTCGTTGCTGGTCTCTCCATAGGAAGATCTGGATATGCGTAGGATTTTTTTTGAATTTATGCTACGTTACCCAACACAGTGGTGGCCATTGAGGGCGAATGCCTCAAATTCTCTAACTATCAGTTACCAAAGATAATTAATTTATAGTTAGTAAATTAAATACCATCATGGTTGATGTTGTAATGAATTGAGCAAAATTAATGGCTATTTTAAGAAGTTATCTTGAAATCATTGATGTGAATCTCAAATTGACAAGTATGACACCTTGAAGATAACCTCCGAAATGGAGTGGATCTCGCAACACAGGGAGTATAATCTGATGAAATCAGTATATACTCACTCGTAATGTTTTATGTCATGACTTAGAAAAATATGTGGGAGAGCACTTTGTAAAGCAATGATAATGTCTAAACGACAAAATGTAGGCTTTATCAGTAGCGGTGATAATCTGCAAAGCAGTAGATCTACACAATACCTTGTGATCCCAAAACATCAATTTGAAAAGCAACACTTGGAATTTTGCATATCAATTCTTGCTTGTATCAAGCCAAAGAATCAATTAAGATGAATTGATTCTATTTGCAAGAAATTAGAAATCTCAATTGCAAATAAATGTATTAATCTCGACATGTAGCGAACATGGAGATACATACATTCCGAAATACATCATACTCAACACAAATACACTACTATTGTAATGAATAGTAATGATATTGCAAACTTGATGTTCAAGTGAAAAACTTGATTTGTATAGGCCTCATATTAAATGAGATGATCTTGTATCAAGTTGCAAGATAATTCAGCAAAGTGAATTAATATTTTGCGAGAGAAAACTAATCTCAATCGCAATGAGATTATTTTGCGAGAAAATAATAATTCTCGACCGCAAATCAATATTGTTGTGTGAGAAAATTTAATCTCAATCGCAAAACAATGTCTTTGTAACAGTAATGAACATGTAGGTCTAGCAATAACAGCCACATACTTCTGGAATTCCAAACTCTATAGATAATGGGCTAACTGCAGATCAATACACGGCCAAAACGTCACAAGTGTTAATGAATAACACTATTAGTTAGACCAAGCAGCAATAATATGAAACTAGTCCTAGTACTACTGACTAAAGAATAAACAAACACATAGGTTGGTGGGGCGTTACTGCCACATGCACATCGCCACACAAGGCATCCAACCTGGTCCGCCCGTGTGGATAACAAGATAGACACAGAAGAATTCCCCATTTCCCTTCGTTCATCCACGCTCGAGGCAGAAGAACAAGCGGGGTGCTCCACGACCATCCGGCCGCCACCAGCACGCACCCACTCGCTGCGGCGTTCACCGACGGCGAGAGGCGCTTCCGCTGCGCTCGTCCTTGTCTGAGCATCCGCCAGGGAGCTGTGTCCCAGGCACGACGCCGTTTGCGAGTCCCAGTGCTGCCGGACTCCACGAGCCGGCAAGGCGACCATGGCTGCTTGATTGCGAGGCCGCCGGTGGGCTGGGTGGCGGGAGGCCGAGGGCCACGAGGCGGCGACGTGCGCCCGTCCTCGGTTAAGGCAGCGGTGTTACGGGAGTTGGCGAGGATAGAGGCGCGGCGGCTGTGTTCACATCCATGGTCGTGAAGCTGACGGAGGTCGACTTATTAGCCTGCGCACTGGCCATCTCAGAGCCGCTCCCACCATTGCCCGGATGCATGGCAACCACCACATAGGCGACGTGCATCCTCGGGGCTGCCGGACCGGTGAGGAGCCAGTTCTCCACCGCTAGCACTAGTGGCGCGACATGCGGCGCAGCCGTGTGGTTTGCAGGATTCGCCCGCGTCGGAGCCGAACACGAAGGAAGACGCGCCGGTCGGCGCTGAGACGTAGGCGAGGGAATGACCCTCCATCTTGACAACCGCAGGGGTCAGAGGTGGTAGGCGCGGCGTAGCAACGTCGGCGTCAACTTCGGCAGCACTGGAGGTACCGCCGAACTCGAAGACGGAGGTGCGTGACTGCCCGACCGCGTCCTCGTTGACAGCGGGGCCGTACACGTGCAGGGGACAAACCACCCACCCGTGCGCGGAGCACGAGAACGGTGGTGGCAGCGTGTCGACCCCAAGCATTGGTGTGGAGGGCATCGACAGTGGCGCGACACCGTTGGCCGGACCGACACCGATCTGGTGGCGGCGGCGACGAAACGACGGCGATGGCCGTCGTCCCGCAGCAGGCAGTGATGGTACAGGGGCAGGAAACGAAGCATCGTTCTTACTTCGTGCCCGTTTTGGCGATTGCCGGCGATTTTTGCTCTTGGTAGATGCGGTGCTGATAACGTGTTTGAGATCAAAACTATCTTATTCCATGAGCAATCACAATATATATAAAGGGAACGGACGCGAACGAAGAGATGTGTCCGTTAACAGGGGCGTGAGGAAGCGTCGTGACGGTTGCCAAAACAACCGCACTAGAGACTACATAGGGAGGATTGTTTCTTTAATTAAGAGAATTAATTAAATCCTAACACACACTATTTCCCGAGAGAAAACATGTCACCAAAAATGGGTGGCACTATCAAAGGCAGCCATCGAACGCGTGTTCTGGTCCGCTGCGACACGCGGGGTGCTCCGCCGTGTTCAGTGAATCTAGACGTCTACCTGGCTACACAAAACACATTTTCGCCTCTCTGTGGTTGGTGGATGCATGGCTCCAGAGGTGAGGTGTAGACGGAGGAGCATCCGCGGATGATCGATCGATGGGGGTGGGCAGGTCGCCCTGTCTATCACTCGCTGCACCAACACACACACAACACTGATCCATGGTTAGTGCATTGTGTGATGCAGAGCCATGCCATGCACGCATGCAGTCGACCACTGGACCAAGCGCTAATGCTGAGCGCTGCCTCCTCTGAACTCTCAGGACACTGAATATTAAAGCTCAAGTCTGATAATTGGAGTCTCGATGTGGAAGGTCGATCGGGGTGCGTGCGTGACCGACGCGAAGAACAATCTTCAGCCGCTGGTGTTTGCTCCATCTTTTTTTTTCGAAATGGAGTGTTTGCTCCATCTATTCAGGAAAAAAAAAACTTTGCTCCATCTTGCCGTGCTGCTTGTTGGTTCTCTGCACCCAACAAACCGGTCTGAAGATGCATGGTATAGGATACTATTGCAGCTACGTGAATATGCCTAGGTTTGTTACGTGCGCCTACCTCATGGTGGTAATAAGGGCATCTACAACAGAACCTCTTAAATAATCCATCATATGTCCACGAACACATCCTGTCAGTAACCGGACAAGAGAAAGAAAAAAAAGCGACTCAACCGAACTTCTCGTATCCGGAGGCAGAGCCACCTCCCAGCTACCCCGGGCAACTGTCTGTTCTAGTCCAAAGAATTAATACTAAGCACTAGTGATAATTTATGGTCACAAGAATTATTTTTTGTGGGCATTTATCGGCTGGCTCCGCCACTGCTAGTATCGTCTCTATATGTCCGAACTGTTCGCGAACCTTCATATCCATTTTGAATACGGAGAGGATATAAGAGCTCGTGAATGTGACCGGTCAGTTGTCATATAGGATGCGTTCCTACCTCGGACCATAATTTTTTCTTTCTCTCCACCAATCACGTTAAAGTGACAAAACATGTGCAAAAAAAAAAGATAAGTATGACCACGGGGACGGACAAATAAGAAACAGCCGGTCATTGGTCAGACGCGTGCGCGGGCATTTGATGGACTAGAGTTGTAAGCTTCGGATGTAGATGCTCTAAGAATATAAATAAGGTCGGACATGGTGATGGACCAACAACGGGGCGGTGGCGCAGTTGGCTAGCGCGTAGGTCTCATAGCTAGATTGAGCGATCCTGGAACGGTGGCTGAGCCATGGGCCCGCGCACCTAGGGATAAATATCTCAGGGCTAAGTGAGTAATCCTGAGGTCGAGAGTTCGAGCCTCTCTCGCCCCAAACACTTGTCGAGTGTTCCTTCCGTGTGTGTCCGCGTATAATAATGTCTCAATCAATGAATCAACACCAGCGGGGTGGTGGCGCAGTTGGCTAGCGCGTAGGTCTCATAGCTGAAGCGAGTGATCCTGAGGTCGAGAGTTCGAGCCTCTCTCACCCCATTCCTTTTTTTTTTGCAGATGAATCAGTTTTTTTGTTCCTTGATGACACAGTTTCTCATCAGAGGCCTGTGCTTTCTTTTCGAATCCAATTTTATCTTCTTCTAATCTTCACGTACGAAATACTACCTACAAAACTAAAATGCTCGCAGCCAGGGCGACGAAGGGAAAGAGTGACACAAACATACATGAAGAGATTCTGCATCACCAAGGTCCTGACTCTCAGTCTCTCACGCAAGAATGAAAGCTACCAAGTGGTGTGTTTGGTGGCTTGGCCTTTTTCTTCTCCTCGTAGATCCGCAAGCCTTTTGCATATTGTTATCAGAGAAAACGCATCCAGATGTGAGTGAGGAACATGTATATGCATGGCTTTTTAACACCTCATATCTATCTTCTCTTTGTCTCAAAAATAAATAGATAAATATATCTACTCTTTGTAGCTGCAAAAGAACCTTTTGTGCATTGCCGACAAGAGAAATCAGATGCAAAGCAATCACAAAGATCTCAAACATTAACCATATGCCAATTACCCACTAGACGCAACGATCTCGCATCGCCAGAAGCAAACCAAATGTCTGTCACTGATACGCTCTAGCAGCTAAATGACAAGTGCTTAAAAACACACACTACTACACAAAGACATGCTTTCCTCGTTATTCATTTACTTTTGACCCGGGCGAGTTGAATGAATCCTGGGAGCGCCTCGCTCAGCCCGATTTCTTACGTCTGATCTCGATGCCCTGCACGATGAGCCCGCTCTTCCACATCCCGCCTTTGGTCTCCGTCAGGCTGATGGACACCTCGCCGTCGTCGCCCCCCTCGCTCAAGAACTCACCCAGCTCCAGCTCCAGCCACCCGTCCACTCTTTTCTGAGGGAATGTGACGTTCTCTTTGAGATACACGTCGTACTCGTCGTCGTCGTCGTCGTCGTCATCGTCGCTGTCATAATTGTTATTGTCCCTGTGGCCAGCTTGTATGCAAACCTTGCGGGTCAAGTTGGTTGCTCCAGAACTGACCGATGCCTCTTGAACAGGAAAATTGAGCCCATAGAAATTATCGGCCATCTTGAAGACCAAGTAGGCGGCATAGGTTGTGTCTTGGGAGAGCATCTTGCTGTGTATCTTCCCGTGGATCTCGAGCCAGCAAACATCCAGGAGTTCTGCACCTTCCGAGAACCTGCCGCAAACATATGGTTAGAACTCGTAAAGAAGACGAAAACCAATCAACAACATGAGTTGAAGACAACCATCTATTTGTAAAGAAGACGAAAACCAATCAACAACATGAGTTGAAGACAACCATCTATTTGTAAAGAAGACGAAAACCAATCAACAACATGAGTTGAAGACAACCATCTACTAGTTGTAAAGAAGACGAAAACCAATCAACAACAAGAGTTGAAGACAGCCATCTAGCATTGCAGCAAAATTCCATAACTTATTCCGTAAGTTAGAATCAACTACCATGCTTTTCATGACTATCTTTTTACGTAGCTCAGTGAATAAGGATACAAAATACTCAAGATAAGTCTACAGTGAACAGGGTACACCGTAGAGTCGTACTCCCTCTGTACCTAAATATTTGTAGTTGGGGAGAACTAGTCTAGTTCTCCCCAACTACAAGTATTTAGGTATAGAGGGGGTATTTTTTATGAAAAAGTGTCATTTATGACTCTAGTTGTAAATGTACGGCAGTACTCCGATTTATGTGTGAAGCAACAAGGACTTATCATGTACGGCAGTACTCCGATTTCAAGCATTATTCCAAAATTTGCTAGTCAGGAACCATGTCGAAATCCCCATTCTGGGGTTTCATCCACAGGGTAGTTTAATCTTCCATCCTACAACTTACACTGCTGCGGATTTCACCAATTAACCCCGAAATTAATTGCAATTGAGTGAGACCACAGTGCAACAGCAAAATCAAATCAAACGCAATTGCAGTCAGATAAGAATAAGATAACAGCATAGAAACAGTCAGATAAGAACAGGATAGCAGCACAGAAACATTCACAGCACAAAAATACTCGAAGAACTCTAGTGTGAACAGGATACATCGAGTCACATCCTTCACACAAAGTGTGATCTATGTGCGGCCTATATAGTTCAGATAAACAAAGTTGAAAAGGCCCTTAGCTTTTGAGAGCAAGGAATATAAAACTAGCACCAAGTTCGCTTATGTGTGAAGTAACCAGGACTCTAGAATTTAGAGCATTATTCCGATATCCAACTGAATTTGACTTGAACTTAGTCCCTTTCAAACAGTTTCAAGATCACCAAAAGCTGGTTTCAAGCATTGTGCATATTCTAAAACTTGCTGCTGCCCGAGAACTACCCCGAGATCCCCTTTCTGGGTTTTGGGTTTTTGTTCACACGACCATCCTACCAGTTACACTGTTGCAGGTTGCACGAATTAACATGGTCAGATTAATTGCAATCGAACGAGTGCGACCACGAAGCAACAGCACAATCAAATCAAATGCAATTAGATGAGAATACCAATATACCATCACCAGGTAGCAACATTCAGACAGGCAAGTTATATAGTAGGAGTAGTATATATGTATGGATATGGAAGAGCGAAGGAACCTGGAGTCCTCGAGCGGGATCCAGGACCAGTACTCCGGCGTGTCGCCCCACACGATGAAGAGGTTCCTGGCGGACAGCATGTAGCACTTGGCGCCGGTCTCCCTGTCCAGCCACACGCTCTGCGGGCGCGCGACCACCGAACAATCGATCAGCGACCAACCGAGGAACCCAATCTGTTAGCGGAACTGGGGGATGGGCGTGCAGGCGCGTACCACGAGCCTGTCCTGGAGCAGCGCGGGGCCGGCGGAGAGGCGGAGGAAGAGCTCCTTCTTGGACGAGGGCGGGGCGGGGCCCGGCGGCTCCCCGTCGGCGAGCGGCGGGAGGCCGCCGGGGGGCAGGAAGCCGGCCCAGACGTCGTCGGAGTCGGCCGCGGCGCGGAAGGCCTGGGAGACGGCGGCGGCCCGGCAGGCGTCGCGCGGGGACGTGCGGGCCAGCGCCGCCGAGACCAGCTCCTCCGGCAGGCGCGCGATCTCGCAGGCCTCCTCCATCGGTCGGTCCCTCCGCCCGTCCGTCGGCCGGCCGGCCGCTGCCTGGTTTGGCCGGTGCCTTCTGGATGGTTCGAGATTCGGAGGAGGAGGAGGAGAGTGCGTGGGATGTGCGATTGGTCTGGCTGCCTCGGGATGGCGACCAAGCACGCGGAAGCTTTGGTTGTACTCTTGTACTTCCTCCCACATGGTTTAGAAACCATGTTTAAAAAATTCCTTGGAATATACTAGATGATTATTGATTGACTAGGAGATGAGATAAAAAATAACATTCACACTACACATGCATATAGAAGTAGTACTATAATGGAATACTAATTAGCTGTTAAGAGTAAATGTAATGCGACTTAAACCTTATCTATTATGAAAATGCACGTAAGTTTAAGTGTGTCTTCTAAACCGTGACAAAGATAGTAGTAGATGAATTAATTTGGGATGAAGCATTTTTTTAAGAACATGCGACGCGGACATCAGTTCGAGAGGGGCCCTTGCGGCTGAGGCCTCTCTTCGCATTGTGTGTGTTATCTTTTCATGTCATGAAAATCAAGTTTTATTATCTTTTCATGTCATGAAAATCATGTTTGAAAGTTTTGAAAGAAGAATCTGAAAACGATACATGATATTAAGATGATGTTATTAAAAAAATTCAAGTTAGTACATATTAGCTATGAAAAAAACAAATTCAGCAATGAATAGTGACGTTTGCTGTCAGACATTTTTCAACGATGATTTTGTTTTCTCTTTATTATATCTCATTAATGACAATGTGTTTAAAGCTGACAATTTCACATGCTAATAGAAATCACACTCTTAACATCTCATGATTTTTTTAATTATTTTTTAAACTTTAAAACGTCATTTTCACATGGTTTTCATCGATTTTCATCGAAAACTTAGTTTCATGTGATATTCTCTCCCATGTCCACATCGCTGTCCAAGTCTTCGTCATTGTGAAATGCGTTCGCCAGCTCCAGCCAACCGCCAGTCTCTATGGAAGGGGTGGATTTCTAGTCGAGCCGAGCCAATTTGGCTCGACTTCGTTACAGCTCCTTGCGATAACGAGTTAGCTTGGCTTGACCCGATAACATAACGAGCTCAGGTTTAAACTCGCCTCGACTCGTGTAACTCAAGAGCTAGCTTGTTTGAGACGTCAATAGCAAAATGTTCATATTATGTATGCAATTAATCTACACAAATATATTTGCAGACATATACATTTCTTCACAAATCACAACACTCAAGAATTTACAGTAAAGGAACATGTGATGCATTTTTATAAATCACAAGAATCTATAACAATATTGGTACTTCTCTCACTCCCTTCTGAATAATGAGTTTAATGAGCTAAACGAGTAACGTGTTTGCTTGACTCATTAAGCTCATTTTGTTAATGAGCATAGATTAAAACTTGGTTTCACTTGTTAGTCACCAAAATCAAGTCAAGGCGAGTCATGAGCTGCTCCTTTAACTCGTGAGTTTCGAGTTAAAATTTCATCCCTGGCTCTAAGCCATCAGGGAAGAACCGCGTCGTCTTTGATAAGAAGAAAATATGTACACCATAAGGACAACTCCTACGGGGATCATTAAACCATCTTAACGTTTGGAACATTTTTTTGTCATCCAGCATGGTACCTCAAACATCCGCGGACGCGTTCGGGATTTCAGAATCCAACAAAAAGGTCACCAACTCATGGAATGTTTGAGGGAGTCCGGACCTTTGCCACATGGGCCTCCGACACCCCCGGTCCACCCAAACCATCTCTTCCCTCCTTTCCCCTCACCCATCCCTCCTCCCTTGCTCTATATCCGCACCCGCCCGTTTCAACGTTGTCGCTCTACCACCTCGGCTGCCGCACATGCCATGTTTATGTGTGGTTGAAGGGCTTTGGTAAGAATAATAGAGATCAGGCGGTTATTGGTATTGCAGCTATATTTCAGACAAAATGAAAACTGAGAAACAAAGCTATATATAACAATAACAAGGTTGCCGATCCTTGTGTTACTGTAAACTTGATAATGAAAATGCTTCATGACTGGTTTATTTTCTAGATAAGAGTAGAACAATGTGAAACATGGGTTATAAAAAGGGTCGAGGTGATTGCTGGAGAAGTCTTCAAAGCTGCTCTTGGATGGAGGGCAACTTGTAGGATTGTTGCAAGATGTTAGGAGTACTTCTTCTCCAGGTTGAAGCTCTTCTAGACCTCTCCAATACGATCTCCTTTGCCCCCTTGGTGGTTGCTTTTGGTTGAGCTTTATTTTCATGCAAAACTAAAATGTGATTTGTGCACCTTTATTGACATCCTCAGTATGATCATGTGTTTTGAATCGTTTGTGTTTCTCTACGTTATCGATGCCTACAGTGATATTAGCCCGTTTGTGGTTCTCATAGGCAGCTATTGATAGTCCAGTTTGTTCTGTCTTGATCACGCATCGTTTTCTTCCTTTTCTATGTCACCGGTAATTGTATGAAGAAAGACAATGTGGTTTCTCATAATCGAAATCGAAGAGCAAGCTCTTTTTATTGTATAGAAAAGAAAATGACCATTGTATACCGTCTACTAATGTTGAGCTGCCACCCACTGAAGATACTCAAGATTCAGCCCAAAACCGAGTCAAATTTCTACTGTACCGGCATTTGGTCATGCAGAATCACTAGTTCTAAAAGGTCGTTCATACTCGACATCACCATTGGTGGGTACATCATGTGTATGCACACAAACAAAATCGCAAATGATTGCTTCCTCCGTTTTTTCTACTGTTTATTACTTCCTTTGTACCTAAATACTTTCAGTTGGGCGCAAGAATTAGGGCCAGTTCTTTTGATAGCTTTTTTGGGCTTCTAGAATAAGCTACCCCCTACCCAGCTTATTCTAGAAGCTCAAAAAAGCTAAATAAATAAATTTGATTGGGATTCTAGAATAAGTTAGGTAGGAGGCAACTTATTTCAGCTTATTTTAAAAACTAGCAAAAGAACTGTGCCTTAGCAACAAACCTGCATGAAAAGGTAGAGTGCTTATCATGTTACTTATAGTCATAAAAACAATAACGGGGCGGTGGCGCAGTTGGCTAGCGCGTAGGTCTCATAGCTAAGTGAGTGATCCTGAGGTCGAGAGTTCGAGCCTCTCTCGCCCCAATTATTTTTCGTTTTCGTTTTCGTTTTTCTTTGTATTAACCACAACAACGTGGTGCCCTCAAAGTCTTCCCTCGCCTCTCTCGCCCCAATTATTTTTCGTTTTCGTTTTTCTTTGTATTAACCACAACAACGTGGTGCCCTCAAAGTCTTCCCTCCTCCTTGCAAACTGAAATCAATTTTATGTTCTTCTAATCTTCATAGCTGGACAGAGGAAAATAATCAAAGTCTTCCCTCCTCCTTGCAAACTGAAATCAATTTTATGTTCTTCTAATCTTCATAGCTGGACAGAGGAAAATAATCATATTCCTGCAGAAACTCTCCTTTGTTTCACATAATTAATTTTTCCTCACACGCATTTTTATTATCTTTGCCGTTTCTCGCTGAAACCCTCTCCTTTCCTTGACATTGTTCTTCCTCAAAGGCTTTCTTGAATACAAATTTATCTTCTTCTAATCTTCAGTCTTCTTCGCAAACCAGGGCAAAGAAACCCTCTCCTTTCCTTGACATTGTTCTTCCTCAAAGGCTTTCTTGAATACAAATTTATCTTCTTCTAATCTTCAGTCTTCTTCGCAAACCAGGGCAAAGAAGACGGTGACAGAAACATATATGAAGGGATTCAGGTATTAGAAGGTCCCAACTACTGCGAAAAAATGAAGGCTGTCAACACCATTGATGTCAGTGAAGATGTAAGTGAAAATGCCATGGCATTTTGTCGTCTTACCTATCTTCATAGAAACTTCCTTCGTCCGGAATTACTTTTCACCAAAATGAAAAAAATGAATGTATCTAAAACTAAAATATATCTAGGTATATCCATTTCTATGACAATTAATTTCGGGCGGAGGGAGTACAAAAGAACCTTTTATGCATTGCCGACAAGTCACAAGGATCTCACATAACCAGATGCCAAGTAGCCACTAGGCCCAAGGATCTCACATGACCAGATGATGCATATCTGCTTAACCAAGGCCTACAACGGCACGAGTCGTCTAACAAACCAAATACCCGTCACTCATCAGTCATCTAGGTAATATAGTCTGTACAGATATGCTTCAGCAGCAAAAGGAGAGGTGTTCAAAAACCCACATTGCAGAAGACATGCTTTCCTTAT
This sequence comes from Hordeum vulgare subsp. vulgare, assembly GCF_904849725.1. Classification (NCBI taxonomy): domain Eukaryota; kingdom Viridiplantae; phylum Streptophyta; class Magnoliopsida; order Poales; family Poaceae; genus Hordeum; species Hordeum vulgare. The sequence goes on from NC_058523.1 coordinate 550,599,163, forward strand.
TCATTTATAGTCCCCCCGAGCGAGTCGAATCCTAGGAGCTCCTCAATCAGCCCGATTTCTTGCGTCTGATCTCGATGCCCTGCACGATGAGGCCGCTCTTCCAGTTCCCGCCTTTCGTCTCCACCAGGCTGATGGACACCTCGCCGTCGTCGCCGCCCCCCTCGTTGAGGAACTCGCCCAGCTCCAGCTCCATCCACCCGTCGGTCCTTTGCTGAGGGAACGTGGCATTCTCTTCGTGCGAAACTACGCGGCGGTTCCTTCTCCTGAGTCTTCGCACTGGAAATGGAATCATGGGCAGGTAATTCTCGGGCACCCCACCCTCGCCGCCGCCATCGTCGTCGTTGCCTTGGAGGCAAACCTTGCGGGTTGAGTTGGTTGCTCCGGCGCTGATTGATGCCTCCTGGACCGGAAAATCCAGCCCGTAGAAATTATCGGTCGTCTTGAAGACCATGTAGGCGGCATAGGTTGTGTTCTGGGAGAGCATCTTGCTATGTATCTTCCCGCGGATCTCGAACCAGCAAACACTCATGAGTTGAGCACCTTCGGAGAACCTGTCACAGGAACAGGGTCAGAATTTGTAATGAAGACAAAAACCAATCAACAGCACAAGTTGCAGAAAATGATCTAGCATTGCAGCAAAGTTCAGTAACGAAGACAAAAACCAATCAACAGCGTAAGTTGCAGATAACAATCTAGCATTGCAGAAAGTTCAGTAACGAAGACAAAAACCAATGAACAGCGTAAGTTGCAGATAACAATCTAGCATTGCAGCAAGATTCTGTTACTTGGTATTAACAACGTATTGCCTACTGTGAGCAAGGTAGATCATAGAAATCACATTGCTTATGCAAAGTGTCATCCATGTGATGTGCACTTTGCTCTTGACAGCAAGGAAGATAAAAGTAGCACCTAGTTCTGCTTATGTCTGAAGGAACTAGCGGTAGTCCACTCTCCAAATGAAACCGACTACAATCTAACCTCTTTCAAACAGTTTCAAGATCTTCAACAACTGATTTCAAGTATGTTCCTCATCATAAATTTTGCTAGTCAGAACCATGCTGAAATCCCTAGTCCGAGTTCTTGGTTCACAGCAAAGGCAGTTTGATCTACCATCCTACCACTACTCACAGTTGCAGGTTGCACCAATTAACCTTGTCAAATTAATTGCAATCAAACGAGTGAGACCACAAAGCAGCAGCACAATCAGATCAAATGCAGTTTCAGTTAGATAAGCAGCGACATTCAGAAACGCAGGCTAGATACAATTCGGATAATGTGCACGGGAGTAGGGGAGAGCGAGGAAAGAACCTGGAGTCCTCGAGCGGGATCCAGGTCCAGTACTGCGGCGTGTCACCCCACACGATGAAGAGGTTCCTGGCGGACAGCATGTAGCACTTGGCGCCGGTCTCCCTGTCCAGCCACACGCTCTGCGGGCGCACGACCACCGAAGAATGGATCAGCGACCAACTGAGGAACCGAATCTGTTAGGGGAGTTGGGGGATGGGCGTGCAGGCACGTACCACGAGCCTGTCCTGGAGGAGGGCGGGGCCGGCGGAGAGGCGGAGGAAGAGCTCCTTCTTGGAGGATGGCGGGGCGGGGACGGCGACCTCCCCGTCGGCGAGCGGCGGGAGGCCGCCGGGGGGCAGGAAGCGGGCCCAGACGTCGTCGGAGTCGGCCGCGGCGCGGAAGGCCGGGGACACCGCGGCGGCCCGGCAGGCATCGCGCGGGGACGTGTGGGCCAGCGCCGCCGAGACGAGCTCCTCCGGCAGGCGCGCGATCTCGCAGGCCTCCTCCATCGGCGTGGTTCGATTCGGGTCGGGGGTTGGGGTGGAGAGGGCGAGATTGGCGACAGGTTTGGCTGTGTGTGTGTGTGTGTGTGTGTGTGGATGGGGGATAGTAATCCCCGCGGATATTCTTTTATACAGCTCGGGAGCGAGCAGCGGGTTGGTTTTGGCGATTAATTTGGGGCGAAGCAACAGATGGCAGGTAGGCCGGTTGTGGCAGCCTCTCGTAGGCGGCAGTACGTGGCGAACCGGGCCCACTTGTCAGGCTTAGCAAACTTTGTCAATGCTTTCAAGGCCCGCCTGTCAGGCTTAGCAAACTTTGTTGATGTTTTCAAAAGATGTTTGTATCTTCTGATTCAGAGTACAGAAAATATTATCGTGTTTAGAAACGTTAAGATGGCCAAGATTAGGGAGAGGAAGATGAGGGATGTCGGCGAAGTCAAATGCATCAAGGACGGAGATGATCAGCTTCTTGTGAAGGATGAGGCGATCGAGCGTAGATGGCGGGAGTACTTTGACAACCTTTACAATGGAGAGGTTGACAGCTCTACCATTGAGCTAGACAACTCCTTTGATGATATCAACATGTGCTTTGTGCGACGTATCCAGGAGTGTGAGGTTAAGGAGGCGTTAAAAAGATGAAAGTAGGCAAGGTGATGGGTCCTGATGGTATCCCCATCGAGGTGTGGAGAGGCCTTGGAGACATAGCGATAGTATGGCTAACTAAGCTTTTCAACCTCATTTTTCGGTCAAACAAGATGCCCGAAGAATGGAGGCGGAGTATTTTAGTACCAATTTTTAAGAACAAGGGGGATGTTCAAAGTTGTACTAATTACCGCGGAATCAAGCTGATGAGCCATACTATGAAGCTATGGGAGAGAGTCATTGAACACCGCTTAAAAAAGTTGACAAGCGTGACCAAAAACCAATTTGGTTTCATGCCTGGGAGGTCTACCATGAAAGCCATCTTCTTGATACGACAGCTGATGGAGAGATACAGGGAGCAAAAGAAGGACCTTCATATGGTGTTCATTGATTTGGAGAAGGCCTATGATAAGATACCTCGGAATGTCATGTGGTGGGCCTTGGAGAAACACAAAGTCCCAATAAAGTACATTACCCTCATCAAGGATATGTATGATAATGTTGTGACAAGTGTTCGAACAAGTGATGACGATACCGATGACTTTCCGATTAGAATAGGGCTACACCAAGGGTCAGCTTTGAGCCCTTATCTTTTTGATTTGGTGATGGATGAGGTCACAAGGGATATACAAGGAGATATCCCATGGTGTATGCTCTTTGCGGATGATGTGGTGCTAGTCGATGATAGCCGAACGGGGGTTAATAGAAAGTTAGAGTTATGGAGGCGGACTCTAGAATCGAAAGGTTTTAGGCTTAGTAGAACTAAAACTGAATACATGAGGTGCAGTTTTAGTGCTACTAGGCACGAGGATGGAGAGGTTAGCCTTGGTGGGCAGGTGGTACCGGAGAGAGACACGTTTCGATATTTGGGGTCCATGTTGCAGAAGGATGGCGATATCGATGAAGACGTGGGCCACCGAATCAAGGTTGGGTGGATGAAGTGGCGCCAAGCTTCTGGCGTACTCTCTGACAAGAGAGTGCCACAAAAGCTAAAAGGCAGGTTTTATAGGACAGCTATCCGACCTGCGATGTTGTATGGCGCGGAGTGTTGGCCAACCAAGAGACGACATATCCAACAGTTAGGTGTAGTAGAGATGCGCATGTTGAGATGGATATGTGGCCACACAAGGAAGGATCGGGTACGGAATACGAGAGAGACTTGGGTACGGAAATCTAGTTACTAGACGATGCTGGACCAGCTTCTCTTCAATCGGTGCTACCCCAAGTCTCTCTCGTATATCGTCATTCCGTACCCGATCCTTCCTTGTGTGGCCACATATCCATCTCAACATGCGCATCTCTGCTACACCTAACTGTTGGATATGTCGTCTCTTGGTTGGCCAACACTCCGCGCCATACAACATCGCAGGTCGGATAACTGTCCTATAAAACCCGCCTTTTAGCTTTTGTTGCACTCTCTTGTCACAGAGTACGCCAGAAGCTTGGCGCGACTTCATCCACCCAGCCTTGATTCGGTGGCCCACGTCTTCATCGATATCCCCATCCTTCTGCAACATGGACCCCAAATATCGAAACGTGTCTCTCTCCGGTACCACCTGCCCACCAAGGCTAACCTCTCCATCCTCGTGCCTAGTAGCACTAAAACCGCACCTCATGTATTCAGTTTTAGTTCTACTAAGCCTAAAACCTTTCGATTCTAGAGTCCGCCTCCATAACTCTAACTTTCTATTAACCCCCGTTCGGCTATCATCGACTAGCACCACATCATCCGCAAAGAGCATACACCATGGGATATCTCCTTGTATATCCCTTGTGACCTCATCCATCACCAAATCAAAAAGATAAGGGCTCAAAGCTGACCCTTGATGTAGCCCTATTCTAATCGGAAAGTCATCGGTGTCGCCATCACTTGTTCGAACACTTGTCACAACATTATCATACATATCCTTGATGAGGGTAATGTACTTTATTGGGACTTTGTGTTTCTCCAAGGCCCACCACATGACATTCCGAGGTATCTTATCATAGGCCTTCTCCAAATCAATGAACACCATATGAAGGTCCTTCTTTTGCTCCCTGTATCTCTCCATCAACTGTCGTACCAAGAATATGGCTTCCATGGTAGACCTCCCAGGCATGAAACCAAATTGGTTTTTGGTCACGCTTGTTAACCTTCTTAAGCGGTGTTCAACGACTCTCTCCCATAGCTTCATAGTATGGTTCATCAGCTTGATTCCGCGGTAATTAGTACAACTTTGAACATCCCCCTTGTTCTTAAAGATTGGTACTAAAATACTCCGCCTCCATTCTTCGGGCATCTTGTTTGACCGAAAAATGAGGTTGAAAAGCTTAGTTAGCCATACTATCGCTATGTCTCCAAGGCCTCTCCACACCTCGATGGGGATGCCATCAGGACCCATCGCTTTGCCTACTTTCATCCTTTTTAACGCCTCCTTAACCTCACACTCCTGGATAGGTCGTACAAAGCACATGCTGGTATCATCAAAGGAGTCGTCTAGCTCAATGGTAGAGCTGTCAACCTCTCCATTGTAAAGGTTGTCAAAGTACTCCCGCCATCTACGCTTGATCGCCTCATCCTTCACAAGAAGCTGATCATCTCCGTCCTTGATGCATTTGACTTCGCCGACATCCCTCGTCTTCCTCTCCCTAATCTTGGCCATCTTATAGATGTCCCTTTCGCCTTCCTTGGTGTTTAAACATTGGTAGAGGTCCTCATACGCCCGACCTCTCGCTTCACTCACCGCCCGCTTTGCTGCCTTCTTCGCCACCTTATACTTCTCCATGTTAGCTGCACTCCTGTCCAGATATAGGCATCTGAAATAGTCCTTCTTCTCCCTAATAACCTTCTGGACCTCATCGTTCCACCACCAGGTGTCCTTAGCTTCCCTTCTACTTCCCTTGGTCACCCCAAACTCCTCTACACCGACCTTCCGCAAGAAGGTCGCCATACACGTCCACATCAAGTTTGCATCGCCTCCTTCCTCCCAAGGGCCCTCCTTAATGACCCTCTCCCTGAAAGCCTGGGATGCCTCCCCCTTGAGCCTCCACCACTTTGTTCTAGCGACTTTGGCACGCTTATCCCGTTGGACATGAATCCTAAAGCGGAAGTCAGCAACCACAAGCTTATGTTGAGGGACAACACTCTCTCCAGGTATCGCTTTACAATCAATGCAAGCGCGTTTGTCTTCTCTTCTAGAGAGGACAAAATCAATCTAGCTAGAGTGTAGACCACTACTGAATGTCACTAGATGGGATTCTCTCTTTCTAAAGAGGGTGTTAGCTACAACCATGTCGTAGGCTAGAGCTAAGCTCAGGACATCTTTTCTTCTTGGTTCCTGATGCCATAGCCCTAGCCCCCATGCACCCTTTCAAAACCTGTGTTAGATGTACCCACATGGCCATTGAGGTCTCCTCCTATGAAGAGCTTCTCACCAATAGGTACCCTCCTAACCAAGTCCTCCAGGCCTTCCCAGAACTCCCTCTTGGTGCTCTCATTATGGCCTACTTGCAGGGCATACGCGCTGATAACATTGAGGACTAAGTCCCCAACTACCAGCTTGACAAGGATCATCTGGTCCCCTTGCCTCTTAACGTCCACAACTCCATCCCTAAGGCTCTTGTTGACCAAGATGCCTACTCCATTCTTGTTTGAAGTTGTCCCCGTGTACCACAACTTGAAGCCGGTATCCTCCACCTCCTTCTCCTTTTGTCCCTTCCATTTGGTCTCTTGGACACATAGGACATCAACACGCCTCCTCACCGCCGTATCAACTAGCTCTCGTAACTTACTCGTCAGGGACCCTACGTTCCAGCTACCTAAGCGTATCCTCCTAGGCTCGGCTAACTTCCTTACCCTCCGCACTCGTCGAGTCAAATGCGAAGACCCTTGCTCATTTTTCACTACACCGAGGCGTCGGTGCAGCGCGCCACTAAGGATGCGGCGACCCAACCCTTGCTCACTTATCACCGTATCCAGATCAAGATACGGCGCGCCACCAAGGGGGTGACGGCCCGGCCCTTGCCCATTTGACAACACACCCGGGTTCCGATGTGGCGCATCGCTAAGAGGGTTACGCCCCAACGAGTTTCCTTTGGGTTTCATCTCCATAAGAGTGGCTGGGTTTTTCACGTTGGCTCGCCATGCCTATCACAACCCTCCTCCTTTACCCGGGCTTGGGACCGGCTATGCTAAGACAACATAGGCGGAGTTACAAGATAATAGCATGAAACCATCAAAAATTATAGATACGTTGGAGACGTATCATCAAGACAACCAATAGTTACCATATGCAAGGAAGAAGAAAGAGACAATATCAATCTCAACATAACGAGAGGTAATTTGGTAACATGAAAATTTCTACCACAATATTTTCCTCTCTCAAAACAATTACATGTGGGATCATATTCGAATTCAACAATGTAACTATCACATAGGATATTCTTTTCATAATCCACATGCATGCAAAGTTGACGCTCTTCATAAATAGTGGGATTATCATCAAATAAAGTCATGACCTCTCCAAACCCACTTTCAATAGTATTGCAAATATCATTGCAACAAGTAGTGGACATAGCAAAACTAGCATCCCCAAGCTTAGGGTTTTGCATATTTTTAGCATGATTGTCATTAATAGAATTTATAATGAAACCATTGCAATCATGCTTTTCATCCAAGGAGCCCTCGTGAATCACTTCATAAATTTCTTCCTCACAATTTTCAAATTCACGCATCTCAAGCAAAACTCCATAAAGATAGTCAAGTGCACTCAACTCACTAGCAATTAGATCAACATAGTTGGATCTCTTAAATAGATTAGCAAGTGGATGAGGATCCATATCACTAGATTTTCAGCAAGCGAAGATGCAAGCATATTGAAGGCACATGACACACAAGCGAACATAAAGCAAGCGAGAGAAAAGGGCGAACGAAAAAAGGCAAATTGGTGAAGTGGGGGAGAGGAAAATGAGAGGCAACTCGCAAACAAAGTAAATGCAAGAGATGAGTTTGCGACACTTACTTGGATGAGTTCTTGACTTGATCTTCCTCCCCGGCAACGGCGGAAGAAATTCTTCTGCTATTCCACAGACAACGGCGCCAGAAGTTGACACGTTGACACAGGCTGGGCTTGCGTTTGTTCTTCCCTTGACGAGGAAAGGGTGATGCAGCACAGGAGCAGTAAGTATTTCCCTCAGTTTGAGAACCAAGGTATCGATCCAGAAGGAGGGTCTCGTCAAGTCCAGAGTACCTGCGCAAACACGAACAAGCTTGCACCCAACGCTTCAAAGGGGTTGTCAATCCCTTCAAGATTGTTTGCAAAGTGAGATCTGAAGGCGGAAAGTGCAACAAAGTAAAAAGTGTAAGGCTGAAAATATGGTGTGGAGTAGACCCTGGGGGCCATAGTGTTCACTAGAGGCTTCTCTCAAAATAGCAAGTATTATGGTGGGTGAACAAATTACTTTCGAGCAATTAATAGAACCGTGCAAAGTCATGACGATATCTAAGGCAATGATCATACATATAGGCATCATGTCCGAGACAAGTAGACCGATACTTTCTGCATCTACTACTATTACTCCACACATTGACCGCTATCGAGCATGCATCTAGTGTATTGAGTTCATGACGAACCAATAACACTTTAAGCAATATGACATGATGTAGAGGGATAATCTCAAACCAATGATGAAAACCCCATCTTCTTACCCTTGATGGCAACAACATGATGCATGCCTCGCTACCCCTTCTGTCACTGGGTGAGGTCACTGCACGGTATGAAACCAAAACCAAGCACTTCTCCCATTGCAAGAATCATAGATCTAGTTGGCCAGACAAAACCCACAACTCGAAGAGAATTACAAGGATATGAAATCATGCATAAGAGAGATCAGAAGAAACTCAAATAAGATTCATAGATAATCTGATCATAAATCCATAATTAATCGGATCTCAACAAACACACTGCAAAAGAAGATTACATCGTATAGATCTCCATGAAGATCATGGAGAACTTTGTATTGAAGATCCAAGAGAGAGAATAAGCCATCTAGTTACTAGCTATGGACCCGTAGGTCTATGGTGAACTACTCACGCATCATCGGAGAGGTCATGGTGTTGATGGAGAAGCCCTCCTTGTCCGAATCCCACCTCCGGCAGGGCACCAGGACGTGCCCCAGATGGGATCTTGCTGAGACAGAAGCTTGCGGCGGCAGAAAAGTGATTGCGATGATCTCTTGATTTTTTCTGGAATTTTTGGAATTATATAGGCGAAAGATCTAGGTCAGGGGACCTCCAGGGGCCCACAAGCCTGGATGGCGTGGCCCCCCTGGCCGCGGGGTGGGGGCTTGTGGGGCCCCTGGAGCTCCTCTCGCTTGGCTCCCAAGTTCTCCGATCTTCTTCCATTCAAAAAAAATCTTTTCGGGGATTTTCTTCCGTTTGGACTCCGTTTCAAAATCTCCTCTGAAAGGGGTCAAAAACATGGAAAAAACTAGAACTGACACTTGACACTGAGTTAATAAGTGTTGGAATTATGCCCTAGAGGCAATAATAAATATAGTTATTATTATAATTCCTGTATCAAGATAATCGTTTATTATCCATGCTATAATTGTATTGAATGAAGACTCATTTACATGTGTGGATACATAGACAAAACATCGTCCCTAGCAAGCCTCTAGTTGGTTAGCCAGTTGATCAAAGATAGTCAGTGTCTTCTGATTATGAACAAGGTGTTGTTGCTTGATAACTGGATCACGTCATTAGGAGAATCACGTGATGGACTAGACCCAAACTAATAGACGTAGCATGTTGATCGTGTCATTTTGTTGCTACTGTTTTCTGCGTGTCAAGTATTTATTCCTATGACCATGAGATCATATAACTCACTGACACCGGAGGAATGCTTTGTGTGTATCAAACGTCGCAACGTAACTCGGTGACTATAAAGATGCTCTACAGGTATCTCCGAAGGTGTTAGTTGAGTTAGTATGGATCAAGACTGGGATTTGTCACTCCGTGTGAACGGAGAGGTATCTCGGGGCCCACTCGGTAATACAACATCACACACAAGCCTTGCAAGCAATGTAACTTAGTGTAAGTTGCGGGATCTTGTATTACGGAACGAGTAAAGAGACTTGCCGGTAAACGAGATTGAAATAGGTATACGGATACTGACGATCGAATCTCGGGCAAGTAACATACCGAAGGACAAAGGGAATGACATACGGGATTATATGAATCCTTGGCACTGAGGTTCAAACGATAAGATATTCGTAGAATATGTAGGATCCAATATGGGCATCCAGGTCCCGCTATTGGATATTGACCGAGGAGTCTCTCGGGTCATGTCTACATAGTTCTCGAACCCGCAGGGTCTGCACACTTAAGGTTCGACGTTGTTTTATGCGTATTTGAGTTATATGGTTGGTTACCGAATGTTGTTCGGAGTCCCGGATGAGATCACGGACGTCACGAGGGTTTCCGGAATAGTCCAGAAATGAAGATTGATATATAGGATGACCTCATTTGATTACCGGAAGGTTTTCGGAGTTACCGGGAATGTATCGGGAATGACGAATGGGTTCCGGGAGTTCACCGGGGGGGGGGGGGGGCAACCCGCCCCGGGGAAGCCCATAGGTCTTGAGGGTGGCACACCAGCCCTTAGTGGGCTGGTGGGACAGCCCAAAAGGGCTCTATGCGCCAAGAAGAGAAAATCAAGAGAAAAGAAAAAAAAAGAGGAGGAGGTGGGAAGGAAGGGGGACTCCCTCCCACCAAACCAAGTCCAACTCGGTTTGGGGGGGGGAGTCCTCCCCCCTTGGACTCGGCCGACCCCCTTGAGCCCCTAGGAAAGGTCCCCTCCCTCCCACCTATATATACGGAGGTTTTATGGCTGATTTGAGACGACTTTTCCACGGCAGCCCGACCACATACCTCCACGGTTTTTCCTCTAGATCGCGTTTCTGCGGAGCTCGGGCGGAGCCCTGCTGAGACAAGGTCATCACCAACCTCCGGAGCGCCGTCACGCTGCCGGAGAACTCTTCTACCTCTCTGTCTCTCTTGCTGGATCAAGAAGGCCGAGATCATCGTCGAGCTGTACGTGTGCTGAACGCGGAGGTGCCACCCGTTCGGTACTAGATCGTGGGACTGATCGCGGGATTGTTCGCGGGGTGGATCGAGGGACGTGAGGACGTTCCACTACATCAACCGCGTTCACTAACGCTTCTGCTGTACGATCTACAAGGGTACGTAGATCACTCATCCCCTCTCGTAGATGGACATCACCATGATAGGTCTTCGTGCGCGTAGGAATTTTTTTGTTTCCCATGCGACGTTCCCCAACAGTGGCATCATGAGCTAGGTTCATGCGTAGATGTCTTCTCGAGTAGAACACAAAAGTTTTTGTGGGCGGTGATGTGTGTTTTGCTGCTCTCCTTAGTATTTTCTTGATTCCGCGGTATTGTTGGATTGAAGCGGCTTGGACCGACATTACTCGTACGCTTACGAGAGACTGGTTTCATCGTTACGAGTAACTCCGTTGCTCAAAGATGACTGGCAAGTGTCGGTTTCTCCAACTTTAGTTGAATCGGATTTGACCGAGGAGGTCCTTGGATGAGGTTAAATAGCAACTCATATATCTCCGTTGTGGTGTTTGCGTAAGTAAGATGCGATCCGACTAGATACCCATGGTCACCACGTAAAACATGCAACAACAAAATTAGAGGACGTCTAACTTGTTTTTGCAGGGTATGCTTGTGATGTGATATGGCCAATGATGTGATGTGATATATTGGATGTATGAGATGATCATGTTGTAATAGAAATATCGACTTGCACGTCGATGGTACGGCAACTGGCAGGAGCCATAGGGTTGTCTTTATACTAACGTGTGTGCTTGCAGATGCGTTTACTATTTTGCTAGGATGTAGCTTTAGTAGTAATAGCATGAGTAGCACGACAACCCCGATGGCAACACGTTGATGGAGATCATGGTGTGGCGCCGGTGACAAGAAGATCGTGCCGGTGCTTTGGTGATGGAGATCAAGAGGCACGTGATGATGGCCATATCATGTCACTTATGAATTGCATGTGATGTTAATCCTTTTATGCACCTTATTTTGCTTAGAACGACGGTAGCATTATGAGGTGATCTCTCACTAAAATTTCAAGATGAAATTGTGTTCTCCCCGACTGTGCACCGTTGCTACAGTTCGTCGTTTCGAGACACCACGTGATGATCGGGTGTGATAGACTCAACGTTCACATACAACGGGTGCAAAACAGTTGCGCACGTGGAACACTCGGGTTAAGCTTGACGAGCCTAGCATGTGCAGACATGGCTTCGGAACACATGAGACCGAAAGGTCGATCATGAATCATATAGATGATATGATTAGCATAGGGATGCTTACCACTGAAGCTATACTCAACTCACGTGATGATCGGACTTGAGCTAGTGTAAGTGGATCATGAACCACTCAAATGACTAGAGAGATGTACTTTTTGAGTGGGAGTTTAGCGTATAATTTGATTAAGTTAAACTCTAATTATCTTGAACATAGTCTAAGTCCACTTTGAATATATTTGTGTTGTAGATCATGGCTCACGCGACAGTCATCCTGAATTTTAATACGTTCCTAGAGAAAGCTAAGTTGAAAGATGATGGAAGCAACTTTGTAGACTGGGCTCGTAATCTTAAGCTAATCTTACAAGCTGGGAAGAAGGATTATGTCCTTAATGCTGCGTTAGGAGATGAACCACCCGCTACGGCTGATCAGGATGTTAAGAACGCTTGGTTAGCACGTAAGGAGGACTACTCAATAGTTCAATGTGCAGTCTTGTATGGCTTAGAACCGGGACTTCAACGTCGCTTTGAGCGTCATGGAGCACTTGAGATGTTCCAGGAGTTGGAGTTTATCTTTCAGAAGAACGCCCGGATCGAGTGGTATGAGACCTCCGATAAATTCTATGCTTGCAAGATGGAGGAAAACTCATCTGTCAGTGAACATGTGCTCAAAATGTGTGGGTACTCAAACCGTCTAGCTGAGCCGGGGATTGAACTCCCGCAAGAAGCTATCACTGACAGAATCCTTCAATCACTGCCGCCAAGCTATAAAGGCTTTGTGTTGAACTACAACATGCAAGGGATGAACAAGTCTCCCGGCGAGTTGTTTGCGATGCTGAAAGTGGCAGAGTCTGAACTCCGTAAAGAGCATCAAGTGTTGATGGTGAATAAGACCACTAGTTTCAAGAGAAACGACAAAGGCAAGAAGGGCAATTCGAAGAAGAGCGGCAAGCCTGTTGCCAATCCGACGAAGAAACCCAAAGCTGGACCTAAGCCGGAAACGGAGTGTTACTATTGCAAGGGTATGGGTCACTGGAAGCGCAATTGCCCCAAGTATCTCGCAGATAAGAAGGCGGGCAAAGAAAAATCAGGTATATTTGATATACATGTTATTGATGTGTACTTAACCGGCTCTCGTAGTAGTGCCTGGGTATTCGATACCGGTTCTGTTGCTCATATTTGCAACTCGAAACATGAACTGCGGAATAGGCGAAGGCTGGCGAAAGATGAAGTGACGATGCGCGTAGGAAATGGTTCCAAGGTTGATGTAATCGCCGTCGGCACAGTGTCACTTCAGTTACCGTCAGGATTATTGATGAACTTAAATCATTGTTATTTAGTGCCTGCGTTGAGCATGAACATTATATCTGGATCTTGTTTATTGCGAGACGGTTACTCCTTTAAGTCAGAGAATAATGGTTGTTCTATTTCTATGAGTAACATCTTTTATGGTCATGCACCGAATGTGAGAGGATTGTTCATATTGAATCTTGATAGCGATACGCATATACATAACATTGAGACCAAAAGAGTTAGAGTTAACAATGATAGCGCCATATTTTTGTGGCACTGCCGCTTAGGTCATATTGGTGTAAAGCGCATGAAGAAACTCCATACTGATGGACTTTTGGAGTCACTTGACTTTGATTCACTTGACACGTGCGAACCATGCCTCATGGGCAAGATGACTAAGACTCCGTTCTCAGGAACAATGGAGCGTGCAAGTGACTTGTTGGAAATCATACATACCGATGTGTGTGGTCCGATGAGCGTCGAGGCACGCGGCGGATATCGTTATTTTCTCACCGTCACTGACGATTTAAGTAGATATGGTTATGTCTACTTGATGAAGCACAAGTCTGAAACATTTGAGAAGTTCAAGCAATTTCAGAGTGAAGTGGAAAATCATCGTAACAAGAAGATCAAGTTCCTACGGTCTGATCGTGGGGGTGAATATCTGAGTTTCGAGTTTGGTGCTCACTTAAGACAATGTGGAATTGTTTCACAGTTAACACCGCCTGGAACACCACAGCGTAATGGTGTGTCCGAACGTCGTAATCGTACTCTATTAGAGATGGTGCGATCTATGATGTCTCTTACTGATTTACCGTTATCATTTTGGGGCTATGCATTAGAAACAGCTGCATTCACTTTAAATAGGGCACCATCAAAATCCGTTGAGATGACACCATACGAACTGTGGTATGGCAAAAGGCCAAAGTTGTCGTTTCTTAAAGTTTGGGGATGTGATGCTTATGTCAAAAAGCTTCAGCCTGAAAAGCTGGAACCCAAAGCGGAAAAGTGCGTCTTCATAGGTTACCCAAAAGAGACAGTTGGGTACACCTTCTATCTCAAATCCGAGGGCAAAGTGCTTGTTGCTAAAACGGAGCTTTTCTCGAGAAGGAGTTTCTCTCGAGAGAATTGAGTGGGAGGAAGATAGAACTTGACGAGGTTGTCGAACCTCTCATCCCTCTGGATGGTGGCGCAGGGCAAGGGGAAACCTCTGTCATTGCGACGCCGGTTGAGGAGGAAGTTAATGATGATGATCATGAAACTCCAGTTCAAGTTTCTGTCGAACCACGCAGGTCGACGAGACCACGTGCTGCTCCAGAGTGGTACGGTAATCCCGTCTTATCAATCATGTTGTTAGACAACAATGAACCTGCGAATTATGAAGAAGCAATGGTGGGCCCAGATTCCAACAAATGGCTGGAAGCCATGAAGTCCGAGATAGGATCCATGTATGAGAACAAAGTGTGGACTTTGGAGGTACTGCCTGAGGGCCGCAAGGCCATTCAGAACAAATGGATCTTTAAGAGGAAGACGGACGCTGACGGTAATGCGACCGTTTATAAAGCTCGACTTGTGGCAAAGGGTTTTTCACAAGTTCAAGGAGTTGACTACGATGAGACTTTCTCACCCGTAGCGATGCTTAAGTCCGTCAGAATCATGTTAGCAATAGCTGCATTTTTCGATTATGAAATCTGGCAGATGGATGTCAAAACGACGTTCCTTAACGGTTTTCTTAAGGAAGAGTTGTATATGATACAACCCGAAGGTTTTGTCGATCCTAAGAATGCTAACAAGGTGTGCAAGCTCCAGCGATCCATTTATGGACTGGTGCAAGCATCTCGGAGTTGGAACAAACGCTTTGATGAGGTGATCAAAGCATTTGGGTTTATACAAGTGGTTGGAGAATCTTGTATTTACAAGAAAGTTAGTGGGAGCTCTGTGGTGTTTCTAATATTATATGTGGATGACATATTACTGATTGGAAACAATGTAGAGTTTTTAGAGAGCATAAAGGATTACTTGAATAAAAGTTTCTCTATGAAGGACCTAGGAGAAGCTGCTTACATTCTAGGCATTAAGATCTATAGGGATAGATCAAAACGCCTGATAGGACTTTCACAAAGCACATACCTTGATAAAGTTTTGAAGAGGTTCAAAATGGAACAGTCCAAGAAAGGGTTCTTGCCAGTTCTACAAGGTACGAGATTGAGTAAGACTCAGTGCCCAGCAACTGATGAAGATAGAGAGCATATGCGCTCCGTCCCCTATGCTTCAGCCATAGGTTCTATCATGTATGCGATGCTGTGCACTAGACCGGATGTTAGCCTGGCCATAAGTATGGCAGGTAGGTTCCAGAGTAATCCAGGAGTGGATCACTGGACATCGGTCAAGAATATCCTGAAGTACCTGAAAAGGACTAAGGAGATGTTTCTCGTGTATGGAGGTGACGAAGAGCTCGCCGTAAAAGGTTACGTCGATGCAAGCTTTGACACAGATCCGGACGACTCTAAGTCGCAAACCGGATACGTATTTATTCTTAATGGGGGTACAGTAAGCTGGTGCAGTTCCAAGCAAAGCGTCGTAGCAGATTCTACATGTGAAGCGGAGTACTTGGCTGCCTCGGAGGCGGCTAAGGAGGGTGTCTGGATGAAGCAGTTCATGACGGATCTTGGAGTGGTGCCAAGTGCACTGAATCCAATAACCTTGTTCTGTGACAACACTGGTGCCATTGCCTTAGCAAAGGAACCACGGTTTCACAAGAAGACCAGACACATCAAACGACGCTTCAACCTCATCCGCGACTACGTCGAGGGAGAGGACGTGAATATATGCAAAGTGCACACGGATCTGAATGTAGCGGACCCGCTGACTAAACCTCTTCCACGGCCAAAACATGATCAACACCAGAACTATATGGGTGTTAGATTTATTACAATGTAATTCACATGGTGATGTGAGGGCTAGATTATTGACTCTAGTGCAAGTGGGAGACTGTTGGAATTATGCCCTAGAGGCAATAATAAATATAGTTATTATTATAATTCCTGTATCAAGATAATCGTTTATTATCCATGCTATAATTGTATTGAATGAAGACTTATATACATGTGTGCATACATAGACAAAACACTGTCCCTAGCAAGCCTCTAGTTGGCTAGCCAGTTGATCAACGATAGTCAGTGTCTTCTGATTATGAACAAAGTGTTGTTGCTTGATAAATGGATCACGTCATTAGGAGAATCACGTGATGGACTAGACCCAAACTAATAGATGTAGCATGTTGATCGTGTCATTTTATTGCTACTGTTTTCTGCGTGTCAAGTATTTATTCCTATGACCATGAGATCATATAACTTACTAACACCGGAGGAATACTTTGTGTGTATCAAACGTCGCAACGTAACTGGGTCACTATAAAGATGCTCTACGGGTATCTTCGAAGGTGTTCGTTAAGTTAGTATGGATCGAGACTGGGATTTGTCACTCCGTGTGACGGAGAGGTATCTCGGGGCCCACTCGGTAATACAACATCACACACAAGCCTTGCAAGCAATGTGACTTAGTGTAAGTTGCGGGATCTTGTATTACGGAACGAGTAAAGAGACTTGCCGGTAAACGAGATTGAAATAGGTATGCGGATACTGACGATCGAATCTCGGGCAAGTAACATACCGAAGGACAAAGGGAATGACATACGGGATTATATGAATCCTTGGCGCTGAGGTTCAAACGATAAGATCTTCGTAGAATATGTAGGATCCAATATGGGCATCCAGGTCCCGCTATTGTATATTTACCGAGGAGTCTCTCGGGTCATGTCTACATAGTTCTCGAACCCGCACGATCTGCACACTTAAGGTTCGATGTTGCTTTATGCGTATTTGAGTTATATGGTTGGTTACCGAATGTTGTTCGGAGTCCCGGATGAGATCACGGACGTCACGAGGGTTTCCGGAATGGTCCGGAAACGAAGATTGATATATAGGATGACCTCATTTGATTACCGGAAGGTTTTCGGAGTTACCGGGAATGTACCGGGAATGACGAATGGGTTCCGGGAGTTCACCGGGGGGGGGGGGGGGCAACCCACCCCGGGGAAGCCCATAGGCCTTGAGGGTGGCACACCAGCCCTTAGTGGGCTGGTGGGACAGCCCAAAAGGGCTCTATGCACCAAGAAGAGAAAATCAAGAGAAAAGAAAAAAAAAGAGGAGGAGGTGGGAAGGAAGGGGGACTCCCTCCCACCAAACCAAGTCCAACTCGGTTTGGGGGGGGGAGTCCTCCCCCCTTGGACTCGGCCGACCCCCTTGGGGCTCCTTGAGCCCCAATTCAAGGTCCCCTCCCTCCCACCTATATATACGGAGGTTTTAGGGCTGATTTGAGACGACTTTTCCACGGCAGCCCGACCACATACCTCCACGGTTTTTCCTCTAGATCGCGTTTCTGCGGAGCTCGGGCGGAGCCCTGCTGAGACAAGGTCATCACCAACCTCCGGAGCGCCGTCACACTGCCGGAGAACTCTTCTACCTCTCCGTCTCTCTTGCTGGATCAAGAAGGCCGAGATCATCGTCGAGCTGTACGTGTGCTGAACGCGGAGGTGCCGTCCGTTCGGTACTAGATCGTGGGACTGATCGCGGGATTGTTCGCGGGGCGGATCGAGGGACGTGAGGACGTTCCACTACATCAACCGCGTTCACTAACGCTTCTGCTGTACGATCTACAAGGGTACGTAGATCACTCATCCCCTCTCGTAGATGGACATCACCATGATAGGTCTTCGTGCGCGTAGGAAATTTTTTGTTTCCCATGCGACGTTCCCCAACAATAAGTTAGTCCCAAAAAAAGGCATGCGAAACATCCAAAGTTTTGACAAGATAATAGCATGAAACCATAAAAAATTATAGATACGTTGGAGACGTATCAGTCATACGGCTATGTTAGTAAGGATGATGTCAGTAGCCGGTTACTGCTGGTACCCCGAGTATACAGTGGAGGAGCAGTACCGGGATTTTAATCAGAGTCAGTATCTGTGCACTGTTAGGGTATTCCCAGATTACCGTGGAGCCGAGGAGCCGATCCATTGGTCTTATGGATTGGGGGTTACTGTTGACATGGCGGTACAAGATGCTTCCTATTCAATGTTGACCATTATGAGGGCCAGACATGCACTGCTGGAGAATTCAGAGTTCTCCTATGTTCGTGCGTCTCAGCCATGAGAAGAAGGATACCTCAGTGGGGTCTACTTTGATTCCTCTATGGAGGATCCGTTGCTGCAGTCCACCGCTGAGATGTTAAAGAATAGAGACAGGGATGCTCGTGCCCTTCGTCTGGAGCTCTATGCTACACGTGCCCGTCTGTGGACGGCTTTGACACAGCTGGAACCTGTAGTCCAGACAGGGTATGGAGATATGGAGATGCTGAACCCTGTTAGGACCCATCTTCCGGCTCATGTTGACTGACCTGCTATAGGAGGAGTCACCCCTCTTCGGGGACCTTGACTCTGTGACAACAGACCTTCCCCTGCAACGGCACCAGAAGAATGCTGCTAGCACTCCCTGGCAATGAAACTAGAAGAATGTTGTTGACGGCCCACCAACGCGTGGGATCGAGGCAGTTTTCGAGGGTAGAGTATTCGACCCAAATTTGTTGATACGCCAGGAAGGAGGTGAGAGAATACTCTCAAGTATTAGCAGCTGAATGTGTCAGATTCAACCACACCTGAAAGATTAGTATCTGCAAGCAAAGAGTCAGCAGCAAAGTAGTATGATAACAACGGTGTCATAAACGATCTGTTGATGGCAGACTATTCCTAACGATTGTATCAATGGCGCCAGCAGTTGCCCATTGACGGAAATTGTCTGTTCCCGTCAACGACCAGCGAACCAAAATTGTAGCAGGTAGCAGCAGTGTAACGAGTAATAGTAGTGGCAAGGAACAACAGTAGTGACAGCAGTAGCAAGTAGCAACAGTAGCAAGCGACAATAGTAGCAAGTAGCAACAGTAGCAAGTAACAGCAGCAACGACAGTAGTAACAGCAGCAGAGCAAAACAAGTAACAACAGCAGTGGGACGAACTCGTAGGCAATGCGTCGGTGATTTGTTTGGATGATATTCATCATGCAACAGTTATAACACGGATAGATATGTGGCTAGCTCCCGTTCGTCAATGTGATGTAGGCATGCATTCCGTGTGTCGTCATACGTGCTTAGGGAAAAGAACTTGCATGACATCTATTGTCCATCCCTCCCGTGGCAGCGGGGTCCAAAAGGAAACTACGGGATATTAAGGTTCTCCTTTTAATAAAGAACCGAACGAACGCATTAGCACTTGGTGAACACATGAACTCCTCAAACTATGGTCATCACCGGGAGTGGTTCCGGTTATTGTCACTCCGGGGTTGCCGGATCATAACACATAGTAGGTAACTACAACTTGCAAGATCGGATCTAAAACACACATATATTGGTGACAACATAATAATTTCAGATCTGAAATCATGGCACTCAGGCCCTAGTGACAAGCATTAAGCATGGCAAAGTAGTAGCAACATCAATCTCAGAACATAGTGGATACTAGGGATCAATCCCCATCAAAACTAACTCGATTACATGATAGATCTCATCCTACTCATCACCGCCTAGCGAGCCTACGAATAGATTACTCACGAACGACGAAGAGCTTCATGGAATTGGAGAGGGAAGAAGGTTGATGATGACAATGGCGACGATTTCCCCTCTCCGGAGCCCAAAACGGACTCCAGATCTGCCCTCCAGATGAAGAACAGGATGTGGCGGCGCCTCCGTGTCGCAAACGCGACAAAATCTTCTCTCTTGATTTTTTCTGGGACAAAAGTGAACTTATAGAGCTGAGATTGGGGGCGGCAGAGCCACGTGGGCCCCACAAGCTTGCTAGCCGCCACCGGGGGGGGGGGGGGGGGTGGCGGCTACAGGGCTTGTGGCCCACTGGCCCACCCCCTTTGGTGGATCTTTGCGCAGGTATTTTTCATATTTTCCAGAAATATTCTCCATAAATTTTCAGGACGTTCTCAGAACTTTCATTTCTGCACAAATACAACACCAAGGCAATTCTGCTGAAAACAACGTCAGTCCAGGTTAGTTCCATTCAAATCATGCAAATTAGAGTCCAAAACAAGGGTAAAAGAGTTTGGAAAAGTAGATACGATGGAGACGTATCAACTCCCCCAAGCTTAAAACCTTTCTTGTCCTCAAGCAACTTAGTTGACAAACTGAGAGAGAAAGAAAAACTTTGACAAACTCTGTTTGATCTTGTTGTTGCAACTATGTCTAACTCATAACCAGAATTTCAGCAAGATCACAAGTTAACCACATAAGCAAGTGACACAAAGGTCTCATGGTAAACTAATATCAATGGCATAATCAGCTAACAAGAAAATACTAATGAGTTTCAAATACCAACACTTCAATCAAAACAAGCATGAAGCAATATGAATAGGTGGTATCTCGCTAGCTCTTTCTGAGACCGCAAAACATAAATGCAGAGCACTTTCAAAGATCAAGGGCTCACTAAACATTGTAATTCATAGCAACGAAGATCCAGTCATAGTCATACTCAATATCAATCAAAAGCAAAGCATAAAAATGACAGAGGTGCTCTCTAATTGGTGCTTATAAAAGAGGAGGATGACTCAACAGGAAAATAAATAGACATGCCTTCGCAGAGGGAAGCATGGATTTGCAGAGGTGCCAGAGCTCAAGCTTTGAAAATAGAGATAATAATTTTGGGTGGCATGCTTTCATTGTCAACGCAATGACCAAGAGTTCTCAATATCTTCCATGCTACTCATGCTATAGGCAGTTCCCAAACAGAAAAGTAAAGTTTTAACTCCCCCACCACCAATCAATCACACTCCACGGCTAGCCGAATCCTCGGGTACCGTCCATACTAACATCAATCCGGGGGGGAGTCTTGTTTTACAGTTATGTTTTCGATTTAAGCGTGGAACTGGGCATTCCAATTACTGGACCCTTTCTCGTGAATGACAATGAATAAACACATGTCGAGGATAACACTCCTAGCATGGAAGATACCAATAGCCCCCTGTCACCACATGAGCGGTTCAGGCATGCAAAACCAATTATTTCTTGAAGGTTTAGAGAGTGGAACATGCAAATTTACTTGGAACGGCAGGTAGATACCGCAAATAGGTAGGTATGGTGGACTCTCATGGAAAAACTTTTGGTTTTATGGAAGTGGATGCAAAAGCAGTATTCCGCTTAGTACAAGTGAAGGCTAGCAAAAGACTGGGAAGCGACCAACTAGAGAGCGACAACAGTCATCAAGATGCAATGAGTTTGACTAACACTGAATGCAAGCATGAACAGGATATAAATCACAATGAACACGAACATCATAGAGGCTATGTTGATTTTGTTTCAACTACATGCATGAACATGTGCCAAGTTAAGCCACTTGAATCATTCAAAGGAGAATACCATCCTATCATACTACATCATAGTCATCTCAAAATCTATGTTGGCATTCAAGACAAACCATTATAAGCTCCTAGCTAAATAAGCATGGCATCGGAAACTATGATCTCTAAGTTGTCATTGCAAACATGGTTCTCTTACAACAAAGCTGAATCTGGGATGACAAGCTAGTCATATTTACAAAAACAAAATAGATAGAGTTCATACCAGCTTTTCCAGTTTCAGTCACTTCATCATATATCATCATTATTGCCTTTCATTTGCACGATCGAACGATGTGAACAATAATAAGAGTGCTCGTGCAATGGACTAAGCTGAATCTGCAGGCAAACACAAAGGAGAAGACAAAGTAATATGGCTCTTTGAAAGCTAAACAGGTATGCATGCAAGAACCACTAAACATTGTAACCAATATCTTCTACCTTGACCCAAAGAAAAAGAAAACTATTCACACGGGAAAACTCCCAACAAGCAAAAGAAGAAAGAAAAATCTTTTTGGGTTTTCTCAAAAGGACACAAAACAAGAAAATGAAAATAAACTAGCATGGATAATACAGTGGCAAAGTGTAAACACCGGCTAACAAAGTGAAAGCATAAGCATGAATGTAATGTCGGTGAGAACACGTACTCCCCCAAGCTTAGGCTTTTGGCCTAGCTTGGTCTACTCCCAAGGTGGGAAATAACCAGCTCCGGGGTACTCTGGAGCAGACTGTGGATGCCACTGCTGTGTGAGCTCCTCTGGCTCCCACTGATAAACTGGCGTCTGGTACTCGACTGGCGGCTCGGGCACATGCACCTGTGGTTGGGCCAAGCCCCAATATGCGTAGATGTCCGAGGGCATAATAGTGTACATGCCTGCATGAAGATCGAACAAAGAAGGAGCAGGCAAAGTAATAGTCTCTCGAGTACCTTGACTAAATACCAGGTTATAAATCATCTGTCTACTAGCATCTCTATCCAGAAAATCATGGCGAACCATGCTGTCATAATCCAGATATTTCTCAGGGAGAAGCATCTCTCCTTTCTCTCCCAGTCTAACGGGTATCTGAGAGTGTCTGGCAAGACGGGTAGCATAGATACCTCCATAGACGACACCCTTGGAACGGTTGGTGTTCAACCGCTGGGCTACTATAGCACCTAGGCTATAAGTCTTATCGTTATAAAGGCCTTCGTGCAAAACCGCAAGGTCTGGAGAACTAAGTGATCCAGCCTCCCCACGGACAATCAAACATGTCCCACAAATAGTGAGAAGTACCGAAGCACAGGAAAATGTATGCTAGCAATTCCAGCGCGAGATACTCCTCTCTCCTCTCCAACAACAATAGTACCAATGAAATCCTCCAAATCCCGTGGACGAGGGTCACGAATATCCCCAACATAAGGTAATTTGCATACATTGCAAAAATCCTGTAGCGTCATGCACTGGGGGATATCGTACAACATGAACTCAACCATGGGAGGATTCTTCCTCGGATAAAAATTGAAGCTTTGAACGAAAATATTGGTGAGGAGGAGGTATTGTGAGAACTTATCTTCAACGAATGCAGTAAGACTTGCGTTCTCCACCAAGTAATAAAAGTCTTCATAAAGCCCAGTGGCGCGCAAAAATTCATCACTTGGCCACTCGCACGCTCGAACTTCTGTGACTCGAGGGACTACATACTTGGGGTGGTTCTTCTCATCCTCCTTGGGGTTACGGCTTGAAGAGCCTCTCAAGAACCTCCTCATATTTTCCTTTTTCTAGCTCTGAAAAATTCTGAAATTTTTAGAAACTTCGAAAGAAAAGTGAATAAAGATTAACCAAACTTGTAGCAACTACTCCTACTAGTGCCTAGAGACCGTATCACGCGCTAAAATTACTTGGGACCAGCTAAAATCAACATTTCTAGCTCAAGAACAGGGTCACCAAGGTAGCAAGAATACGCGAAGGATAAAGCACTAGAGCAAAAACTAATTGGACCAATGGAGGAGTCACTTACCAAGGAGTAATTTCCCCAAAATGGTTCGGAGAATGGTGCTTTGAGCAAGGATATCGAAAATCACAGCCAAATGAGCAAGAACTCGGATTTGAGCTGCGAAACAATTTTTTTCTGGAGGTGGAAGAAGAGGATGGGAGCTAGAATGAGTGGAGGGGGTCCCTGTGGGCCCCACAAGCTTGCTAGCTGCCACCAGGGGGGCGACGGCTGCAGGGCGGCAGAGCCACGTGGGCCCCACAAGCTTGCTAGCCGCCACCAGGGGGTGGCGTCTACAGGGCTTGTGGCCCACTGGCCCACTGTTGGTGAACGTCGCATGGGAAACAAAAATTTTCCTACGCGCACGAAGACCTATCATGGTGATGTCTATCTACGAGAGGGGATGTGTGATCTACGTACCCTTGTAGACCGTACAGCAGAAGCGTTAGTGAACGCGGTTGATGTAGTGGAACGTCCTCACGTCCCTCGACCCGCCCCGCGAACTATCCCGCGATCAGTCCCACGATCTAGTGTCGAACGGACGGCACCTCCGCGTTCAGCACACGTACAGCTCGACGATGATCTCGGCCTTCTTGATACAGCAAGAGAGACGGAGAGGTAGAAGAGTTCTCCAGCAGCGTGACGGTGCTCCGGAGGTTGGTGATGATCTCGTCTCAGCAGGGCTCCGCCCGAGCTCCGCAGAAACGCGATCTAGAGGTAAAACCATGGAGATATGTGGTCGGGCTGCCGTGGCAAAAGTTATCTCAAATCAGCCCTAAAACCCCACTATATATAGGAGAGAGAGGGGGGAGCCTTGCCTTGGGGTCCAATAACCCCCAAGCGGTCGGCCGAGCCAAGGGGGGAAGGTCTCCCCCCCAAACCGAGTTGGACTTGGTTTGGTGGGTGGGAGTCCTTCCTTTCCTTCCCACCTCCCCTTTTTTTTTTCTTTCTCCTTGATTTTATTCCCAATGCGCATAGGCCCCTTTTGGGCTGTCCCACCAGCCCACTAAGGGCTGGTGCGCCACCCTCAAGGCCTATGGGCTTCCCCGGGGTGGGTTGCCCCCCCGGTGAACTCCCGGAACCCATTCGTCATTCCCGGTACATTCCCGGTAATTCCGAAAAGCTTCCGGTAATCAAATGAGGTCATCCTATATATCAATCTTCGTTTCCGGACCATTCCGGAAACCCTCGTGACGTCTGTGATCTCATCCGGGACTCCGAACAACATTCGGTAACCAACCATATAACTCAAATACGCATAAAGCAACATCGAACCTTAAGTGTGCAGACCCTGCGGGTTCGAGAACTATGTAGACATGACCCGAGAGACTCCTCGGTAAATATACAATAGCGGGACCTGGATGCCCATATTGGATCCTACATATTCTACGAAGATCTTATCGTTTGAACCTCAGCGCCAAGGATTCATATAATCCCGTATGTCATTCCCTTTGTCCTTCGGTATGTTACTTGCCCGAGATTCGATCGTCAGTATCCGCATACCTATTTCAATCTCGTTTACCGGCAAGTCTCTTTACTCGTTCCGTAATACAAGATCCCGCAACTTACACTAAGTCACATTGCTTGCAAGGCTTGTGTGTGATGTTGTATTACCGAGTGGGCCCCGAGATACCTCTCCGTCACACGGAGTGACAAATCCCAGTCTCGATCCATACTAACTTAACGAACACCTTCGAAGATACCCGTAGAGCATCTTTATAGTGACCCAGTTACGTTGCGACGTTTGATACACACAAAGTATTCCTCCGGTGTTAGTAAGTTATATGATCTCATGGTCATAGGAATAAATACTTGACACGCAGAAAACAGTAGCAATAAAATGACACGATCAACATGCTACATCTATTAGTTTGGGTCTAGTCCATCACGTGATTCTCCTAATGATGTGATCCAGTTATCAAGCAACAACACTTTGTTCATAATCAGAAGACACTGACTATCGTTGATCAACTGGCTAGCCAACTAGAGGCTTGCTAGGGACAGTGTTTTGTCTATGTATGCACACATGTATATAAGTCTTCATTCAATACAATTATAGCATGGATAATAAACGATTATCTTGATACAGGAATTATAATAATAACTATATTTATTATTGCCTCTAGGGCATAATTCCAACAGTCTCCCACTTGCACTAGAGTCAATAATCTAGCCCTCACATCATCATGCGAATTACATTGTAATAAATCTAACACCCATACAGTTCTGGTGTTGATCATGCTTTGCCCGTGGAAGAGGTTTAGTCAGCGGGTCTGCTACATTCAGATTCGTGTGCACTTTGCATATATTTTCATCCTCCCCTTCGACGTAGTCGCGGATGAGGTTGAAGCGTCGTTTGATGTGTCTGGACTTCTTGTGAAACCGTGGTTCCTTTGCTAAGGCAATGGCACCCGTGTTATCACAGAACAAGGTTATTGGATTCAGTTTGCTTGGCACCACTCCAAGATCCGTCATGAATTGCTTCATCCGGACACCCTCCTTAGCTGCCTCCGAGGCAGCCATGTACTCCGCTTCGCATGTAGAATCTGCTACGACGCTCTGCTTGGAACTGCACCAGCTTACCGCACCCCCATTAAGAATAAATACGTATCCGGTTTGCGACTTAGAGTCGTCCGGATCAGTGTCAAAGCTTGCATCGACGTAAACTTTTACGGCGAGCTCTTCGTCACCTCCATACACGAGAAACATCTCCTTAGTCCTTTTCAGGTACTTCATGATATTCTTGACCGCCGTCCAGTGATCCACTCCTGGATTACTCTGGAACCTACCTGCCATACTTATGGCTAGGCTAACGTCTGGTCTAGTGCACAGCATTGCATACATGATAGAACCTATGGCTGAAGCATAGGGGACGGAGCGCATGTGCTCTCTATCTTCATCAGTTGCTGGGCACTGAGTCTTACTCAATCTCGTACCTTGTAAAACTGGCAAGAACCCTTTCTTGGACTGTTCCATTTTGAACGTCTTCAAAACTTTATCAAGGTATGTGCTTTGTGAAAGTCCTATCGGGCGTTTTGATCTATCCCTGTAGATCTTAATGCCTAGAATGTAAGCAACTTCTCCTAGGTCCTTCATAGAGAAACTTTTATTCAAGTAATCCTTTATGCTCTCCAAGAACTCCATGTTGTTTCCAATCAGCAATATGTCATCCACATATAATATTAGAAACGCCACAGAGCTCCCACTCACTTTCTTGTAAATACAGGATTCTCCAACCACTTGTATAAACCCAAATGCTTTGATCACCTCATCAAAGCGTTTGTTCCAACTCCAAGATGCTTGCACCAGTCCATAAATGGATCGCTGGAGCTTGCACACTTTGTTAGCATTCTTAGGATCGACAATACCTTTGGGTTGCATCATATACAACTCTTCCTTAAGGAAACCGTTAAGGAACGCCGTTTTGACATCCATCTGCCAGATTTCATAATCGAAAAATGCAGCTATTGCTAACGTGATTCTGACGGACTTAAGCATCGCTACGGGTGAGAATGTCTCATTGTTGTCTAACAACATGATTGGAATCTGGGCCCACCATTGCTTCTTCATAATTTGCAGGTTCATTGTTGTCTAACAACATGATTGACAAGACGGGATTATCGTACCACTCTGGAGCAGCACGTGGTCTCGTCGACCTGCGTGGTTCGACAGAAACTTGAACCGGAGTTTCATGATCATCATCATTAACTTCCTCCTCAACCGGCGTCGCAGCGACAGAGGTTTCCCCTTGCCCTGCGCCACCATCCAGAGGGATGAGAGGTTCGACAACCTCGTCAAGTTCTATCTTCCTCCCACTCAATTCTCTCTCGAGAAACTCCTTCTCGAGAAAAGCTCCGTTTTTAGCAACAAACACTTTGCCCTCGGATTTGAGATAGAAGGTGTACCCAACTGTCTCTTTTGGGTAACCTATGAAGATGCACTTTTCCGCTTTGGGTTCCAGCTTTTCAGGCTCAAGCTTTTTGACATAAGCATCACATCCCCAAACTTTAAGAAGCGACAACTTTGGCCTTTTGCCATACCACAGTTCGTATGGTGTCGTCTCAACGGATTTTGATGGTGCCCTATTTAAAGTGAATGCAGCTGTTTCTAATGCATAACCCCAAAATGACAATGGCAAATCGGTAAGAGACATCATAGATCGCACCATCTCTAATGAAGTACGATTACGACGTTCGGACACACCATTACGCTGTGGTGTTCCAGGCGGTGTCAATTGTGAAACAATTCCACATTGTCTTAAGTGAGCACCAAACTCGAAACTCGGATATTCACCCCCACGATCAGACCGTAGGAACTTGATCTTCTTGTTACGATGATTTTCAACTTCACTCTGAAATTGCTTGAATTTTTCAAATGTTTCAGACTTGTGCTTCATTAAGTAGACATAACCATATCTACTCAAATCGTTAGTGAAGGTGAAAAAATAACGATATCCGCCGCGTGCCTCTACGCTCATCGGACCACACACATCGGTATGTATAATTTCCAACAAGTCACTTGCACGCTCCATTGTTCCGGAGAACGGAGTTTTAGTCATCTTGCCCATGAGGCATGGTTCACACGTGTCAAGTGAATCAAAGTCAAGTGACTCCAAAAGTCCATCGGCATGGAGTTTCTTCATGCGCTTTACACCAATATGACCTAAGCGGCAGTGCCACAAAAATATGGCGCTATCATTGTTAACTCTAACTCTTTTGGTCTCAATGTTATATATGTGTATATCACTATCAAGATTCAATATGAACAATCCTCTCACATTGGGTGCATGACCATAAAAGATGTTACTCATAGAAATAGAACAACCATTATTCTCTGACTTAAAAGAGTAACCGTCTCGCAATAAACAAGATCCAGATATAATGTTCATGCTCAACGCAGGCACTAAATAACAATGATTCAAGTTCATAACTAATCCTGATGGTAACTGAAGTGAAACTGTGCCGACGGCGATTGCATCAACCTTGGAACCATTTCCTACGCGCATCGTCACTTCATCTTTCGCCAGCCTTCGTCTATTCCGCAGTTCCTATTTCGAGTTGCAAATATGAGCAACAGAACCGG
The DNA here is from genome assembly GCF_904849725.1 of Hordeum vulgare subsp. vulgare. Classification (NCBI taxonomy): domain Eukaryota; kingdom Viridiplantae; phylum Streptophyta; class Magnoliopsida; order Poales; family Poaceae; genus Hordeum; species Hordeum vulgare. The sequence goes on from NC_058523.1 coordinate 550,627,707, forward strand.
TATCGAATACCCAGGCACTACTACGAGAGCCGGTTAAGTACACATCAATAACATGTATATCAAATATACCTGATTTTTCTTTGGCCGCCTTCTTATCAGCCAGATACTTGGGGCAATTGCGCTTCCAGTGACCCATACCCTTGCAATAGTAACACTCTGTTTCAGGCTTAGGTCCAGCTTTGGGTTTCTTCGTCGGATTGGCAACAGGCTTGCTGCTCTTCTTCGAATTACCCTTCTTGCCTTTGCCGTTTCTTTTGATTGTTCCATGCTATTATATTATCAACTGGATGTCTTATATGCATTTATATGCCATTTTATATCATTTTCGGGACTAACCTATTAACTTAGTGCCTAGTGCCAGTTTCTGTTTTTTTCGTGTTTTTGACCTTTTTCAGAAAAGAATATTAAACGGAGTCCAAACGGAATAAAACCTGCGAGATGATTTTTTTCCATAACAGAAGATACCCAGAAGACTTGAGAACCAAGGCAGGAGGTCTCGTGGGAGGTCACGAGCCCTAGGTGTGGGCGCGCCTAGCAGGCTCGTGGGCCCCCCTTGCCTCCTCTGCCCTACCTCTTTCGCCTATAAATTCCCAAAAATCCCGAAACCTCCAAAGAGAGCCACGAAAATACTTTTCCGCCGCCGCAAGATCCCATCTGGGGACCGTTCTGGTTCCCTGCCGGAGGGGGATTCGGACACGGAGGGCTTCTTCATCAACACCATTGCCTCTCTGATGATGCGTGAGTAGTTCACCACAGACCTTCGAGTCCATAGCTAGTAGCTAGATGGCTTCTTCTCTCTCTTGGATCTTCAATACAAAGTTCTCCATGATCTTCATGGAGATCTATCCGATGTAACTTTCTTTTGCGGTGTGTTTGTCGAGATCCGATGAATTGTGGATTTATGATCAGATTATCTATGAATATTATTTGAGTCTCCTCTAATTTCTTATATGCATGATTTTGTATCCTTGTAATTCTCTTCGAGTTATGGGTTTCGTTTGGCCAACTTGATCTATAATTCTTGCAATGGGAGAAGTGCTTGGTTTTGGATTCATACCGGGTGGTGTCCTCACCTAGTGACAGAAGGGGTAGCGAGGCACGCATTGTGTTGTTGCCATCAAGGGTAAAAAGATGGGGTTTATATTATATTGCATGAATTTATCCCTCTACATCATGTCATCTTGCTTAAGGCGTTACTCTATTTGTTATGAACTTAATACACTAGATGCATGCTGGATAGGGGTCGATGTGTGGAGTAATAGTAGTAGATGCAGAAAGTATCGGTCTACTTGTCTCGAACGTGATGCCTATATGTATGATCATTGCCTTAGATATCATCATGACTTTGCGCGATTCTATCAATTGCTCGACAGTAATTCGTTCACCCACCGCAATACTTGCTATCATGAGAGAAGCCTCGAGTGAACACTATGGCCCCTGGGTCTATTTTACACATCATATATTCAGATCTACATACAAAAATACCAAAAATACCTTGCTGCACTTTTACTTCTATTTACCTTTCATCACTATTAGATCTCACCTTGCACGTAATCGTGAAGGGATTGACAACCCCTTTATCGTGTTGGGTGCAAGTTTGTTTGTCTTTGCGCAGGTTCATTGGTGCCTCATCTTGATACTCCTAGTGGATTGATACCTTGGTTCTCAAACTGGGGGAAATGCTTATCTCTACTTTGCTTTATCACCCTTTCCTCTTCAAGGTAAAAACCAACGCAAGCTCAATAAGTAGCAATCCACCAGAGAGGAAGACGGTGAGTGTGCCCCTCTTGGCGGCAAACATCTCAAAGAACTCCGCCGTGTCCTTTTCGAGCAAGAACCCGAGGTCTTCCTCAACATCGAGATGATCTGGTTCCTCTTTGATGTGGCGGCTAAGGTCGTGTCGTCAGTGGCCATCATGACGGAGGATGGGACGAGGAGGTGTGTCATGCTTGTGAAGGATGGGATGTGACAGGGAAACGGGACACCGACAGCGGATGGCGACAAGTGAGGAGGGGTAGTAGCCGATACGACGACCTGCCGCGCTGAACAATAGCACCTAGGACCTACCGAGGCGAAGAGGGGCACATGGGGAGTGTACAGGTACGTGGAGGGGATTGAACTAGTGGGGAGAACAGAGTGGGCGGGGTCTGGCGACGGGAGCAGAAAGGGAAGGAGTGAAGGGGGGCGAGGCTCAAAATTAGAGAAAAAATCTTATCCATAAATATAAAATAATTCAAATAATTTGTGGGGAACTTTCAAACATCTGCATGCAACATGAGTGGTTTTTTCTTTACATAATCTAACTAAGTTCTACAAATTATCAAATTGGCATGGGCTCGTGTGTTTTCATTTTGGTACTTTTGTTATATGCTATATTTTTTAGGACAAACAAATGAGTAACTTGGTTCTCTAGAATTCATTTGGTATTATCTAATATTTCTTGCATTTATAGGTGTAAAAAATGAGTAACTTGGTTTTTTCCCAATCCGCAAGCATACTAGGTCCATTATGTAAAAATAGATTATCCACATGTTAGAGTGGGACCATTTATCAACGAGTAAAGTGGGTTTGGATGACACATTGGTCCCACTTTGCAAGTCTGGTTGACACATAGTAAAAATTGATACAAAGACATGACACGTAGGCAAAATTATTGAGTTGTCATGGAGTCACCTCCATCCATATGATTATGACGTAATAATTTGGTCAAGATAGGCCTAGAATAAGATCAGAAAGAGTTCCCCATAGCTCAGTGACCATTTTGTGCAATAGAATTATGACTTAATTGTTGGAAATATTGCCTATAGGCAACAATAAAATAGCTATTATTATATTTCCTGTTACAAGTTAATCGTTTATTATCCATGCTATAATTGTATTGAATGGAAACATAAATGCATGTGTGGATGTATAGGAAAAACAATATCCCTAGTGAGCCTCTAGTTGACTAGCTCATTGATAGAAAATGGTCAAGGTTCCCTAACCATAGACAAGTGTTGTCACTTGATAACGAGATCACATGATTAGGAGAATGATGTGACGGACAAGACCTAAACTATGAACGTAGCATGAGATCGTGTCATTTCGTTGCTATTGTTTTCTGCATGTCAAGTATATATTCCTATGGCCATGAGATCATGTAACTCACTGACACCGGAGGAATGCTTTGTGTGTATCAAACGCCGCAACGTTACTGGGCGACTATAAAGGTGTTCTACAGGTATCTCCGAAGGTGTGTGTTGAGTTAGCATGGATCAAGACTGTGATTTGTCACTCCGTATGATGGAGAGGTATCTCGGGGCCCACTCGGTAACACAACATCACAAACAAGCCTTGCAAGCAATGTGACTAAAGAGTTAGCCACGGGATCTTCTATTACGGAACGAGTAAAGAGACTTGCCGGTAACGAGATTGAAATAGGTATTGGATACCGACGATCGAATCTCCGGCAAATAACATACCGAAGGACAAAGGGAATGGTATAGGTGATTATATGAATCCTTGACATAGAGGTTTAACCAATATGATAATCGTAGAATATGTTGGATCCAATATGGGCATCTAGGTCCCACTATTGCATTTTGATCGAGAGGTGTCTCGGGTCATGTCTACATAGTTCTCGAACCCGCAAGCTCTGCACACTTAAGGTTCCGTGACGTTTTTGTATAGTTGAGTTATGTGTGCTGGTGACCGAAGTTTTGTTCGGAGTCCCGGATAAGATCCCAAACCTCACGAGGAGCTCCGAAAAGGTCGGAGACAAAGATTGATATATAGGAAGTTGGTATTTGGATTCCAGAAGATTTTCAGGCATTACCGGTAGTGTATCGGAGGTGACGAATGGGTTGCGGGGGCCCACCTAGTGGGCCCACCACTCCCCAAGAGGGCCACGTGGACTTGATGGTGGCACAATAGCTCTTAGTGGGCTTTCTAGTCAAACCAAATAAAGTCCATGAGGTAAAAGCGCAAAAACCAAAAAGGGCTGGACAACTTGGGGCGGAGTCCTACTCCAAGTAGGATTGGAGGAGGACTCCTCCAAGCCCTAGTTCGGCCGAGCCAAGGAGGCTCTCCTTGAGCCTCATGGCTATCCCCTCCCTCCTCCTATATATACTAGAGGGTTTAGGGTTTTTGAGACACAATTTCAGCCACGTGCAACCCTCTCCTCTAGTTCGTCATTCTTCCTCTAGATCGGATTTCTGCGGTGCTTAGGCGAAGCCTTGCAGGAATAGATCACCACCACCACCGGCGCGCCATCACGTTGATGGAGAACTCATTTACTTCCCCGTCTCTCTTGCTGGATCAAGAAGGCGGAGATCATCATCGAGTTGTATGTGTGCTGAATGCGGAGGTGCCGCCCGTTCGGCGCTTGATCGGAACGGATCGTGGGACGATGATTTGAATCGCGAAGACGTACCACTACATCATCCGTGTTTATTAATGCTTCCTGCTTAGCGATCTACAAGGGTACGTAGATCCGATCTCCCTCTCGTAGATGATCATCACCATAATAGGTCTTTGTGTGCATAGGAATTTTTTTGTTTCCCGTGCAACGTTCCCCATCTGTGGCATCATGAGCTTGGTTCATGCGTAGATGATATCTCGAGTAGAACACAAAAGAGTTTGTGGGTGTTGATGTTCGATTTTCTTCCCTCCTTAGTCTTTTTTTGATTCGGCGGTATTGTTGAATCGAAGCGGCCCGGACCAACATTACTCATACGCTTTTGAGAGACCGGTTTCATCGACTACGTGCAACTTGTTGCATAAAGATGACTGGCGGGTGCCTGTTTCTTCAACTTTAGTTGAATCGAATTCGAGTCAGCCGGTCCTTGGAGAAGGTTAAATAGCAATTTGCATATCATCGTTGTGGCTTTTGCGTAAGTAATATGCGATCATACTAGATACCCATACCAGCCACGTAAAACATGCAACAACAAATTAGAGGACGTCTAACTTGTTTTTGCAGGGTATGCATGTGATGTGATATGACCAACGACATGGTGTGATATATTGGATGTATGAGATGAATCATGTTGTAATAGTTAATATCGACTTGCACGTCGATGCTACGGCAACCGGCAGGAGCCATAGGGTTGTCTATACCTATACTAATTAGAGACTCCCTAGAAATTACCACGTTAATCAGTAATTACGATCCGTTGATCTGGTGGGACCCAATTATTACGGTGTAGATTTATCTGTTTTTTAAGTAAAAAATAGAGTCCAAACAACACGTAAACATGAACCAACCTACACGTAATCCCCGGTTCAAGTGGGTCCAGCTTACGCAACGTCCAAGATTTACAATATGTTAGGATAATCTTAATCCAAGAGAAAATTGGCTGGTTGTTGGCCGCTGGATATCTCACGTATCCCTTCTCTCTCCCAATCTATCTCTCTCCACATGTTTTACTTCCAATCTCTCACGTATCTAGAGAAAATTCTTGATAATTAATCACATAGCACATACTCATCTACCATGCATGTGTTCAAAAAATATGGCAGCAGCAGATCGAATTGAGAATGAAGTAGCTCAGAATTGCCCACATGATGGACAACTGTCCGTCAATAAAACAGCGAATTGGACATTGAAGGTGAAAGCAAGCTCGCCATACATGAAACAATTGTACAAACGCTTCGTTCCTTTGGCCGGCCATGGCATTGGCCAGTGAGAGGTACGTAATCATTTGGTAATGATTGTAGACTACGTATGTGTATCTTGGTCTGCAGATTGATATTACTGTATCTATGCATCGATTGATATATGTTCGTGCCTTAGAATATTAAGCCTCTATGTGTATGTATAGTTAGTTTCGGCAGATGCGCACCCAAGAAGAAGTAGCTCAAAGCAGACACCTTGATGTATCTTCATGGAGGCTAAGCTAGCCTGATGGTTTTATGGTTGGGAGGAAACATGCACGCAAGAGAACACATGCATGTATGATTATTATTATACATTTGTTTCAGTTTGATCTCATCATGTGATTACACGCTATAGCCTAACTGCCCATATCTAAGTCTGATTAGGACTCCTGCTCCAGTACGGACGGATATGCAACACATGGCGTTTAATTTTAAGACATGCAGTAAGTACAAATTTGTCATGCTATTGATCTATCTTAACCTACGATTTACACATTACTTTTAAACCTTGAAAAATATCATTTCAATCTTCTTATTGGGTTAGGTCCTATATAAAGCGGATGATGTCCAAATAATCCACTGAGAGTTTCAAACCATGATAAGTTCATGTATCACTCTGTATCAAAATATATGATATTTTTTAGGCTTAGACCGAGCCTGGAAAATATCTTATATTTTGATATGGAGGGTGTATTTGTCAACCAAACTTTTATCAATAATTTTATCATAAAAAAGTCAGGGCAATAAAGTACTTGATCATGATTGTTTTCATTCTTAATTAATATGAATTACTTTCATCTTATTTTTTCCAAAATATCGCTGGTTTAAGTGAGGAAGCTTTGGCCCATTACCGGAGTTGTTGTCGTCACCATCATCTTTGAAGTTGAGTTTGACAGAAAAATCCACCACTGTATAACATTTGGGTCCAGATTCAAGACTCATGTGTCCGACCATAGCTACATACATAGACGAGATATAACATCGGGTTTCATAGGTGTGGTCGTAGTCGTTCAAGGCATACATAACTACTCATCTATTACTTTCCATGCCTTATGTGCTCCTTTCTCTCCTCAACCAGCTAAAAAAGTGTTCAACATTCATAGGAGGCGGCGCACACAAGCTAGGATGATCAATGCAGGATGTTAGGATGAAGTATGGGTTTTTAATTAATTATTTGAAAAGATCCTTAGCAAGTCTTCTTTGTCTATATACAACATACATAAACATGGAAGATTTATGTATGATGGAACTTTCTTTCAAAATGCATGTCCAATATCATTACAATGCCAAGAATTAACACACATTCAGTTGGTTTTATTTTGTATGAAGTATAATCAGTATGACATACCAATATGAGCCACTTAAAAAATAAGGATGAAAATGACAAAACCCTCTAAATTATTTCCCTATATGATAATATCTTTTATGTCTATAGTTATTTGCATTCTAAAATGCGCGGCAGGTGCATGCATGTACTGCAATCTGCTATATTACAAATCTCTTTCCATGATTCTCGATGACATAAGCACTCTATATGTTATATATGGTGCTCTTCTATTTGCAATTTCATAAGTTGTGATGTGGTTTAATTCAGAATTATTTGGTGTGCCGTCAATTATTAGCATTCGTTCACTCACTTGAGTAAGAAGTATTATTCACTTACTCTTAGTTAAAGGAAGTCATGTGCAAGCATGATAATAAATATATGTGCCCTTACTACTTTCTCTAGCAAGGGGCTATTTACAACTAAAAAGTTATGATTAAAGAATAAATTGCACACTTTAGTTTCCTTCAATATAATACCATCATACCACGAATAAGTGATGTTTTGCTTATTTGTATCATAAAGAAATTATAAAGACAAATTTACTATTTTGAGGTATTTAGTTGTAAAATCCTTGTACACATGAAGGAATTCTATGGCTTCTACTTATGTGCCTTCACAAAATGAAAATAAACAATATACATATATGGTAGAAGGGCATCTCAAAGCATATATTTTTCTAACACCAAATTTTGTTTATCGATCAGTCCAAAGTACACACAACCTATTCATACAAATAAGTCTCTTATGAAACATCATCTTCAATAATATGGATTCTAACATAATAGCAAATACCTAGCCCGTGCGAACGCACGGGTTCACGACTAGTATTTAACTAATGTTTGTGCTTGCAGATGCGTTTAATATATTGCTAGGTGGTAGCTTTAGTAGTAATAGCATAGATAGCACGAAAACCACGATGACGACACGATGATGGAGATCATGGTGCGGCGCCGGTGACAATGGAGATCATGCCGGTGCTTTGGTGATAGAGATCAAGAATCACGAGTTCATGGCCATATCATGTCACTTATGATTTGCATGTGATGTTAATCCTTTTATGCACCTTATTTTTCTTAGAAAAACGGTAGCATTATAAGGTGATCTCTCACTAAAATTTCAAGATAAAATTGTGTTCTCCCCGACTGTGCACCATTGCGACAGTTCATCATTTCGAGACACCACGTGATGATCGGGTGTGATAGACTCAACGTTCACATACAACGGGTGCAAAACAGTTGCACACGCGGAACACTCGGGTTAAACTTGACGAGCCTAGCATGTACATATATGGTCTCGGAACACAAGAGACCGAAAGGTCGAGCATGAATCATATAGTTGATATGGTCAACATGGAGATGTTCACCATTGTAACTAAACTCAACTCACGTGATGATCGGACTTGAGTTAGTGAATTTGGATCATGCGACACTCGAATAATTAGAGGGATGTCTATTTGAGTGGGAGTTTATTAGTAATATGGTTATCTAAACTCAATTGTCTTGAACATAGTCTAAGTAATCTTTGCAAAATTTATGTTGTAGATCAATGGCTCGCGCAGTAGCAACCCTGAATTTTAATACGTTCCTAGAGAAAGTTAAGTTGAAAGATGATGGAAGCAACTTCATTGACTCGGCTCGTAATCTGAGGCTTATCCTCACTGCCGGCAAAAAGAATTATGTCCTTGATGCAGCGCTAGGAGATGCACCACCCACAACGGCTGATCAAGACGTTTTGAACGCTTGGCAAGCACGTAAGGATGACTACTCGCTAGTTCAATGTGCAGTTTTGTATGGCTTAGAACCGGGACTTCAAAGACATTTTGAACGTCATGGAGCATATGAGATGTTCAAATATTTGAAGTTTATCTTTGAGAAGAATGCCCGGATCGAGAGGTATGAGACCTCCGATAAGTTCTATGCTTGCAAAATGGAGGACACTTCGTCTGTCAGTGAACACGTGCTCAGAATGTCTGGGTACTCAAACTGTCTAGCTGAGCTAGGGATTGAACTCCCTCAAGAAGCTATCACTGATAGAATTTTTCAATCACTGTCGCCTAGCTATAAAGGCTTCATGTTGAACTATAACATGCAAGGGATGAATAAGTCACCCGGTGAGCTGTTTGCGATGCTGAAAGTCGCAGAGTCAGAAATCCAGAAAGAAAGTCTAGTGTTCATAGTCAATAAAACCACTAGTTTCAAGAAAACGGCAAAGGCAAGAAGGGTAACTCCAAGAAGAGCGGCAAAGTTGTTGCCACTCCGACGAAGAAACCCAAAGCTGGACCTAAGCCGGAGACTGAGTGCTATTATTGCAAGGGGACTGGTCATTGCTACGTCCATTTTGCATCATGCTTTCATGTTGATATTTATTCCTTTATGGGCTGTTATATTACTTTATGGTACCATATTTATGCCTTTTCTCTCTTATTTTGCAAGGTTTATTTGAAGAGGGAGAATTCACGCAGCTGGAATTCTGGACTGGAAAAGGAGCAAATCTTAGTCCACAATTCTGCACATCTCCAAATGCCCTGAAAAGTTATGTGGAATTTTTGGGGATTATATGTAAAATACTGGGCGAAAGAAGTACCGGAGGGGGGCCACCAGGGCGCCACAAGCCCTGCCACCGCCACCCCCTGGTGGCGGAGGGCAAGTTTGTGGGCTCCCTGGCGGCCCACTAGCTCCCCTCTTTTGCTATATGAAGGGTTTCGTTCCAGAAAAAATCATTCGGGAGCTTTTTCGTGGTTTCGCCACCGCCACGAGGCGGAACTTGAGCAGATCCAATCTAGAGCTCCGGCAGGACGATCCTGCAGGGGAAACTTCCCTCCCGGAGGGGGAAATCGTCGCCATCGTCATCACCAACACTCCTCTCGTCGGAGGGGAGGCATCTTCATCAACATCTTCATCAGCACCATCTCCTCTCCAATCCCTAGTTCATCTCTTGTAACCAATCTCCGTCTCACGACTCCGATTGGTACTTGTAAGGTTACTAGTAGTGTTGATTACTCTTTGTAGTTGATGCTAGTTGGATTACTTGGTGGAAGAGTTCATGTTCAGATCCTTGAAGCTATTCATTACACCTATGATCATGATTATGATTATTCTTTGTGAGTAGTTACTTTTGTTCCTGAGGACATGGGATAAGTCATGCTGATAATAGTCATGTGAGTTTGATATTTGTTCGGTATTTTGATATGTTGCATGTTGTTTTTCCTCTAGTGGTGTTATGTGAACGTCGACTACATAACACGTCACCATATTTGGACGTAGAGGAAGGCATTGGGGAGTAGTAAGTAGATGATGGGTTGCTGGAGTGACAGAAGCTTAAACCCTAGTCTATGCGTTGCTTCGTAAGGGGCTGATTTGGATCCACTAGTTTAATGCTATGGTTAGACTTTGTCTTAATTCTTCTTTTGTAGTTGCGGATGCCTGCGAGAGAGGTTAATCATAAGTGGGATGCTTGTCCAAGTAAGGGCAGTACCCAAGCGCCGGTCCACACACATATCAAACTATCAAAGTAACGAACGCGAATCATATGAACATGATGAAACTAGCATGACAAAAATTCCCGTGTCTCCTCGGGAGCATTTTTCCTCCTATAAGACTTTGTTCAGGCTTGTCCCTTGCTACAAAAGGGATTGGGCCACTTGCTGCACCATTGCTACTACTTGTTACTTGTTACTTTTCGCTTGCTACGTTTCACCTCACTACACCATCACTTGTTACCGCTACTTTCAGTGCTTGCAGTTATTACCTATTTGAAAACCGTATATCAGAGCCTTCTGCTCCTCGTTGGGTTTGACACTCTTACTTATCGAAAGGACTACGATTGATCCCCTATACTTGTGGGTCATCAAGACTCTTTTCTGGCGCCGTTGCCGGGTAGTGAAGCGCCTTTGGTAAGTGGAAATTGGTAAGGAAACATTTATAGACTATGCTGAAACTTATTGTCACTTGTCACTATGGAAACTGTTCCGTTGAGGAGTTTGTTCGGGGTATCTTCACCATGAACGGAAGCACGAGGAGTTGTTCCTCGACCTGAGGTACCTACTGAAAATATGTTTTATGAAAGTCCTTCGGGTATGCTTGAGAAACTGCTGGCTAATCCTTTTACAGGAGATGGATCTTCACATCCAGACTTGCATCTGATCTATGTAGATGAAGTTTGTGGTTTATTTAAGCTTGCAGGTTTGCCCGAGGATGAGGTAAAGAAGAAAGTCTTTCCTTTATCTTTGAAGGATAAGGCATTGACATGGTATAGGCTATGTGATGATACTGGATCATGGGACTACAATCGGTTGAAATTGGAATTTCATCAAAAGTTTTATCCTATGCATTTAGTACATCGTGATCGGAACTTTATTTATAACTTTTGGCCTCGTGACAGGGAAAGCATAGCTCAAGCTTGGGGGAGGCTTAAATCAATGCTATATTCATGCCCCAATCATGAGCTCTCGAGAGAAATCATCAGTCAAAACTTTTATGCTCAGCTTTCTCATGAAGATTGTACCATGCTTGACACTTCTTGTACCGGTTCTTTTATAAGAAGGATATTGATCACAAGTGGAATTTATTGGAAAGAATCAAACACAACTCTGAAGATTGGGAGCTGGAGGAAGGTAAGGAGTCAGGTATGAATTTCCAGTTTGATTGCGTTAAATCTTTTGTTGAGACAAACACTTTTAGAGATTTTAGCGCTAAGTATGGACTTGACTCTGAGATAGTAGCTTCTCTATGTGAATCTTTTGTTGCTCATGTTGATCTTCCCAAAGAGAAATGGTTTAAATATCATCCTCCTGTAGAAAGCAACATAGCCAAAACCAATCTAGTTGAGGAGAAAGTCATTGCTTTTAGTGATCATGTTGTTCCTTGTGCTTACACTGAGAAACCACCATACCCTGCTAGGATAAAGGATTATTCTAAAGCTCCAACTATGATACGTAGGGGTTACATTAGACCACTTGCACCCCCTGAGGAGATTAGAGTTAAACCTAGTGTTGCTATTATCAAAGATCTCTTAGCCGAAGACATAGACGGGCATGTTATCAAATTCTATGAGGACTCTGCTAGAATTGCTAAACCTCACGCGAAGGATAAATACGGACTTGTAGTTGGCCTTCCCGTTGTTTCTGTTAATATAGGAGATCACTGTTACCATGGTTTATGTGATATGGGAGCTAGTGTTAGCGCAATACCCCGTTCCCTATATGATGAAATCAAAGATGAGATTGCACCCGCTGAGTTAGAACCCATTGATGTCACTATTACGCTAGCTAATAGAGACACTATTTGCCCTGTGGAAATTCTGTGTGGTAAGACGAAGTATCCTACTGATTTCCTCGTCCTTGGTACTACACAAGATAGCTTTTGTCCCATCATATTTGGTAGACCCTTTCTCAACAATGTCAATGCTCACATTGATTGCACTAAGCAGACCGTCACTGTTAGTTTCGAGGGTGTGTCTCATGAATTTAACTTCTCCAAGTTTGGAAGACAACCCCATGAAAGAGAGTCGTATGGTAGGGATGAAATCATTGCTCTTGCCTCTATTGTCGTACCTCCTACGGATCCTTTAGAGCAATATCTGCTTGAGCATGAAAATGATATGCATATGGAGGAGAGAGATGAGATAGATAAAATTGTCTTAGAACAATATCCTATTCTCAAGAATAATCTGCCTGTTGAACTGCTTGGGATCCTCCCCCACCAAAGGGTGATCCTGTGTTCGAGCTTAAACAGTTGCCTGATACTCTTAAGTATGCCTATCTTGATGAGAAGGAGATATATCCTATTATTATTAGTGCTCTCCTCTCAGAGCACGAAGAGAAGAAGTTACTAAGAATTATGAGGAAGCACCGTGCTGCTATTGGATATACTCTTGATGATCTTAAGGGTATTAGTCCCACTCTATGTCAGCACAAGATTAAAACAAATCCTGACTTTAAACCAGTTGCTGATCATCAAAGGATATTAAATCCTAAGGTGAAAGAGGTCGTGAGTAAAGAAATATTAAAGCTTCTGGAAGTAGGAATCATTTATCCTGTTGCTCATAGTGATTGGGTAAGTCCAGTACATTGCGTACCTAAGAAGGGAGGTATCACCGTCATTCCTAATGATAAGGATGAACTAATCCCACAAAGGATTATTACCGGCTATAGGATGGTGATAGACTTTCGGAAACTCAACAAGGCAACCAGGAAAGACCATTATCCTTTGCCGTTCATCGACCAAATGCTAGAAAGGCTATCAAACACACACACACACTTCTGCTTTCTAGATGGTTATTGAGGTTTCTCGCAAATACCTGTTGCACAATCTGATCAGGAGAAAACCACTTTCACCTGCCCCTTTGGTACCTTTGCCTATAGACGTATGCCTTTTGGCTTATGCAATGCACCTGCCACCTTTCAAAGATGTATGATGGCTATATTCTCTGACTTTTGTGAAAATATTGTCGAGGTTTTCATGGATGACTTCTCCGTTTACGTGTATTCCTTTGATGATTGCCTCAGCAACCTTGATCGAGTCTTACAGAGATGCGAAGATACCAACCTCGTCTTGAATTGGGAGAAGTTCCACTTTATGGTTAACGAAGGTATCGTCTTAGGACACAAAATTTCTGAAAGAGGCATTGAAGTTGATAAGGCTAAGGTTGATGCAATTGAGAAAATGCCATGCCCCACAGATATCAGAGGTATACGAAGTTTCCTAGGTCATGTTGGTTTTTATAGAAGGTTCATTAAAGACTTCTCTAAGATTTCTAGGCCTCTTACCAACCTCGTGCAGAAGGATGTTCCTTTTGTTTTTGACGAGGATTGTGAGGAAGCTTTTGAAATATTTAAGAAGGCTTTGATAACCGCACCTATTGTTCAACCACCTGACTAGAACTTGCCCTTTGAAATCATGTGAGATGCTAGTGATTATGCTGTTGGTGTTGTTCTAGGACAAAGAGTTGACAAGAAGTTGAATGTCATTCACTACGCTAGTAAAACTCTAGACAGTGCCCAAAGAAACTATGCCACTACGGAGAAGGAATTTTTAGCAGTCGTGTTTGCATGTGAAAAGTTCAGATCTTACATAGTTGACTCCAAAGTCACTATTCACTCTGATCATGCTGCTATTAAGTACCTCATGGAGAAGAAGGACGCTAAGCCTAGGCTGATCAGATGGGTTCTCCTGCTACAGGAATTTGATTTGCACGTCGTTGACCAAAAGGGTGCTGATAACCCTGTAGCAGATAACTTGTCTAGGCTAGAGAATGTCCTTGATGACCCACGACCTATTGATGTCAGCTTTCCTGATGAGCAATTAAATGTCATCCGCACTTCACATAGTGCACCGTGGTATGCCGATTACGCAAACTATATCGTAGCCAAATACATACCACCCAGTTTCACCTATCAGCAAAAGAAGAAATTCTTCTTTGATTTGAGACACTACTTTTGGGATGATCCTCACCTTTATAAGGAAGGAGTAGATGGTGTTATTAGACGTTGTGTGCCTGAACATGAACAGGGACATATCCTGCAGAAGTGTCATTCCGAAGCCTACGGAGGACACCACGCTGGAGATAGAACTGCCCATAAGGTATTGCAATCAGGTTTCTATTGGCCCACTATCTTCAAGGATGCCCGTAAGTTTGTCTTGTCTTGTGACGAATGCCAAAGAATAGGGAACATCAGTAAGCGTCAGGAAATGCATATGAACTATTCACTTGTCATTGAACCATTTGATCTCTCGGGCTTTGATTATATGGGACCTTTCCCGAGTTCCAATGGGTACACTGACATCTTAGTTGTTGTGGATTACGTCACTAAGTGGGTAGAGGCTACCCCCACTAAAAATGCTGATCACCACACCTCTATTAAGATGCTTAAAGAAGTCATTTTGCCAAGATTTGGAGTCCCTAGATATTTGATGACTCATGGCGGTTCACACTTCATTCATGGTGTTTTCCACAAGATGCTCCTAAGTATGATGTCAACCATAGAGTTGCATCTCCTTATCATCCTCAGTCTAGTGGTCAAGTGGAGTTGAGTAATAGGGAGATCAAATTGATCCTACAAAATACCTTCAATAGATCTCGAAAGAATTGGTCTAGCAAACTTGACGATGCACTATGGGCTTATAGGACTGCCTATAAGAATCCCATGGGCATGTCGCCGTATAAAATGGTTTACGGTAAGGCCTGTCATTTACCTCTTGAGCTGGAACACAAAGCTTATTGGGCAATAAAAGAGCTCAACTTTGATTTCAAACTTGCCGGTGAGAAGTGGTTGTTTGATATCAGCTCGTTAGATGAATGGAGGGCCGAGGCATATGAGAATGCCAAGTTGTTCAAGGAAACAGTTAAGAGATGGCACGACAAACGAATACAGAAAGGAGAGTTCAATGTAGGTGATTATGTCTTGCTATACAATTCTCGTTTGAGATTCTTTGCAGGCAAGCTTCTCTCTAAATGGGAAGGTCCTTATGTTATCGAGGAAGTATATCGTTCCGGTGCCATCAAAATCAATAACACGGAAGGAAATTTTCCTAGAGTGGTAAATGGGCAAAGAATCAAGCATTACATCTCTGGTACTCCCATAAATGTTGAGACCAATATCATCAATGTCATAACTCCAGAGGAGTACATAAGGGATGTTTATCAGCCTGTTTCAGACCCTGAAAACGAAGAGGTATCTGTTTCGGTAAGAAATTGGACTCCGATGCTTTTCCAAGAGGAAATTTCCTCCGTTTTGGAATTTTTGGAAAAATAGAAAAATAAAAAGCAGTCCGAAGAGCGCACGAGGCGGCCACAAGCTTGGACACCGCCCCTACCCCTGGTGGCGGAGGGAGGGCTTGTGGGCACCTCTTGTGCCTCCCGGACTCCGTTTTCTTGCGGAGCACTCCTTCTGGTCAAGAAAAAATGAATATATATTCGCCCGAAGGTTTTGATCTCCGTATCGCGTAGTCTTCCTCTGTTTTCGTTTCGAGCCTGTTTCTGTGGCAGATCTAGATCATCATGACTTCCCCAAACGCTCCTAAGGACAAGGTCTTCGAGAAGGTTATCAATCCCTACCTCACGGATGTGCTAAAACACCCTCAATCTATCAAGATGAGCGAGGGGATGTTGCACACCCGTGATGTTGAGGGGCCTAAGAAGACCGGAAGCATGGAGACGAGGCTCGAAGCAATGGAGCAACAAGTCTTCAAGTGCCAAGGGATGGTGGAGCGTGGACTCAACGCCAACCACATGATGAGCACGGAGTTCACTAGCAATCACAAGATGGATGCCATTGACATTGGGAAACATCTCTCCAGGCTCTATGACAGGCTTGATCAACTTCAGGGCTAGATCTATGACCTGCAGAACCAAAACTGTGAGTATGAGTACAGATTTAAATCAATAAGGTTGGCTGCAGATTTGAGGATTCCGGCGACTCATTCATCCTGCCATGATGGAGCACCTATCCCTTGGAAGACGAAGGATCAGACTACTCCAATAACTCCAGCACCATCACCACCAAAGGAAGACAACTAAGCATTGGTATGGGCAATCTCCTTGGCTTCTACCAAGCTTGGGGGAGTTTCCATGGTATCGTATCACCTTTATATCTTTTGCTTTTACCTTTGTTTTAGTTCTTTCCTTTTCAGTTTTTATTTCTTCTCTTAGAGGAATAAGTCTTTAGTGTTTAGTTTGAGTCTTTTGCTTTTGTCTCTCCCCCGATGTATTCGAGCTTACGAGCTATATAATAAAGAGTATCTTAGTCAAGGGCTTTTCTTTGTGCCATGATCAAAAGTATGAAAAGAACGATAGCATGAAAGATCATGAGACGATCTTATGGAAAGTGATAGCTTCACATATGACACGTATGATGATTGAGACTTGTCGAGAATAAATCAACATAGACCTCAGTCATTGTTGCAATTAATAAGAAGTAATAAGGAAAGAGAGGTTCACATATAAATATATCATCTTAGACACTTTTTACAATTGTGAGCACTCAACAAACTATTACATGCTTAGGAGTAGATGTTGGACAAGGAAGACAACATAATGAATTGTGTTTGCTTGGTTCCAAACAATGTTATATAATTAGAGATCCCTTAGCGTGTGACGATCGCTTCCACCTCATGTTAGCCAAAACTCCTACACCAAGTAGAGTTACTACTTGAGCATCCATAAACCTTCAATCCGGTTTTGCCATGAGAGTCCACCATACCTACCTATGGATTGAATAAGATCCTTCAAGTAAGTTGTCATCGGTGCAAGCAATAAAAATTGCTCTCTAATATGTATGATCTATTAGTGTGTAGAAAATAAGCTTTGTACGAACCTGTGATGAGGAATACATAAAAGCCACAGACTGCATAATAAAGTTCTTTATCACAGGAGGCAATATAAAGTGACGTTCCTCCGCACTAAGAGGACATGCATTCAAACCTCAAAAGCGCATGACAACCTCTGCTTCGCTCTGCGAAGGGCCTATCTTGTACCTTTACTTTTTGTCCTTGTAAGAGTCATGGTGATCTTCACCAATTCCCTATTTTTTCCTTTGTCTTGGCTACCGTCACATGCTGGGGAAAGATCTATATTCATATATCAACTTGGAGTTGAGTACTTATGCTTTATTGTTGTTGACTTTACCCTTGAGGTAAATCGTTGGGAGGCAAAACTATAAGGCCCTATCTTCCTCTGTGTCCAGCTGAAACTTTGACACCATGAGTACCATGTGAGTTGTAACAATTTTGGAAAACAAAAGAGATGATTGAGTATGTGGATTTGCCTTACAAGCTCTTACTTGACTCTTTCTGATGTTGTGATAAATAGCAATTGCTTCAATGACTATGGACTATTGTTGGTTACTTCTCGGTAAGGTTTTTGCTTCATGCTTTGCTTTGTGAAGGAATTGTTACTTTCCCGTAAGATTCTTTATGATGTATTGCTGTTCTATGTGTGATCATGATGCCCTCATATCCGTATTATGTTTTATCGACACCTTCGTCCCTAAACATGTGGACATGTTTATGGAACTTGGTTTTCGCTTGAGGACAAGCGAGGTCTAAGCTTGGGGGAGTTGATACGTCCATTTTGCATCATGCTTTCATGTTGGTATTTATTGCTTTATGGGCTGTTATATTACTTTGTGGTACCATATTTATGCATTTTGTCTCTTATTTTGCAAGGTTTACTTGAAGAGGGAGAATTTAGGCAGCTGGAATTCTCGACTGGAAAAGGAGCAAATCTTAGTCCACTGTTCTGCACATCTCCAAATGCCCTGAAAAGTTACGTGGAATTTTTGGGGATTATATAAAAAATACTGGGCAAAAGAAGTACCGAAGGGGGGCCACCAGGGCGCCACAAGCCCTGCCACAGTCACCCCCTTGGTGGCGGAGGGCAAGCTTGTGGGCTCCCTGACGGCCCACTAGCTCCCCTCTTTTGCTATATGAAGGGTTTCGTTCCAGAAAAAAATCATTTGGGAGCTTTTTCGTGGTTTCACCGCCACCACGAGGCGGAACTTGAGCAGATCCAATCTAGAGCTCCGGCAGGACGATCCTGCCGGGGAAACTTCCCTCCCGGAGGTGGAAATCGTCGCCATCGTCATCACCAACACTCCTCTCCTCGGAGGGGAGGCATCTTCATCAACATCTTCATCAACACCATCTCCTCTCCAATCCCTAGTTCATCTCTTGTAACCAATCTCCGTCTCACGACTCCGATTGGTACTTGTAAGGTTACTAGTAGTGTTGATTACTCTTTGTAGTTGATGCTAGTTGGATTACTTGGTGGAAGAGTTTATGTTCAGATCCTTGATGTTATTCATTACACCTCTGATCATGATTATGATTATGCTTTGTGAGTAGTTACTTTTGTTCCTGAGGACATGGGATAAGTCATGCTGATAATAGTCATGTGAGTTTGATATTCGTTCGGTATTTTGATATGATGTATGTTGTTTTTCCTCTAGTGGTGTTATGTGAACATCAACTACATAACACTTCACCATATTTGGGCCTAGAGGAAGGCATTGGGGAGTAGTAAGTAGATGATGGGTTGCTGGAGTGACAGAAGCTTAAACCCCAGTCTATGCGTTGCTTCGTAAGGGGATGATTTGGATCCACTAGTTTAATGCTATGGTTAGACTTTGTCTTAATTCTTCTTTTGTAGTTGCGGATGCTTTCAAGAGAGGTTAATCATAAGTGGGATGCTTGTCCAAGTAAGGGCAGTACCCAAGCGCCGGTCCACCCACATATCAATCTATCAAAGTAACGAACGCGAATCATATGAACATGATGAAACTAGCATGACCTAAATTCCTGTGTGTCCTCGGGAGCGTTTTTCCTCCTATAAGACTTTGTTCAGGCTTGTCCCTTGCTACAAAAGGGATTGGGCCACTTGTTGCACCATTGCTACTACTTGTTACTTGTTACTTTTCGCTTGCTACGTTTCACCTCACTACACAATCACTTGTTACCGCTACTTTGAGTGCTTGCAGTTATTACCTTGCTGAAAACCGTTTATCAGAGCCTTCTGCTCCTTGTTGGGTTCGACACTCTTACTCATCAAAAGGACTACGATTGATCCCCTATACTTGTGGGTCATCATTAATTGGATGCGAAATTGTCCCAAGTATCTGGCCGATAAGAAGGCGGCCAACACCAAACAAGGTATATTTGATATACATGTTATTAATGTGTACCTTACTGGTTCTCGTAGTAGTGCCAAGGTATTTGATACCGGTTCTGTTGCTCACATTTGCAACTTGAAACAGGAACTGCAGAATAAACGAAGCCTGGCAAAGGATGAAGTGACGATGCGCATCGGAAATGGTTCCAAGGTTGATGCGATCACCGTCGGCACGGTCTCACTTCAGTTACCATCGGGATTAGTGATGAACTTAAATAATTGTTATTTAGTGCCTGCGTTGAGCATGAACATTATATCTGGATCTTGTTTATTGCGAGACGGTTACTCATTAAAGACACAAAATAATGGTTGTTCTATTTTTATGAGTAATATCTTTTATGGTCATGCACCCAATGTGAGGGGTTTGTTCATATTGAATCTCGATAGTGATGAAACTCACGTCCATAACATTGAGGCCAAAAGATGTCGAGTTAAAAATGATAGCGCCACTTTCTTGTGGCACTGCCGCTTAGGTCATATTGGTGTAAAACGCATGAAGAAACTCCATGCAGATGGAATTTTGGAGTCACTTGATTTTGAATCACTTGACATGTGTGAACCATGCCTCATGGGCAAGATGACTAAGACTCCGTTCTCCGGAACAATGGAGCGTGCAAGTGACTTGTTGGAGATCATACATACCGATGTGTGCGGACCAATGAGCATGGAGGCGCGCGGAGGATATCGTTATTTTCTCACCTTCACTGATGATTTGAGTAGATATGGCTATATTTACTTGATGAAGCACAAGTCTGAAATGTTTGAAAAGTTCAAGCAATTTTAGAGTGAAGTAGAAAATCATCGGAACAAGAAGATCAAGTTCCTGCGATCTGATCGAGGAAGAGAATATCTGAGTTTTGAGTTTGGTGCTCACTTAAGACAATGTGGAATTTTTTCACAGTTGACACCGCGTGGAACACCACAACGCAATGGTGTGCCCGAACGTCGTAATCGTACTTTATTAGATATGGTGCGTTATATGATGTGTCTTACCGATTTTCCGTTATCGTTTTGTGGCTATGCATTAGAGACATCTCCATTCACTTTAAATAGGGCACCATCAAAATCCGTTGAGACGACACCATATGAGTTGTGGTATGCCAAGAAGCCAAAGTTGTCGTTTCTTAAAGTTTAGGGATGTGATGCTTATATCAAAAAGCTTCAGCCTGAAAACCTAGAACCCAAAGCGGAAAAGTGCGTCTTCATAGGATACCCAAAGGAGATAGTTGGTTATACCTTCTATCTCAAATCCGAGGGCAAAGTGTTTGTCGCTAAAAACAGAGCTTTTCTAGAGAAAGAGTTTCTCTCGAAAGAGTTGAGTGGGAGGAAGCTAGAACTTGATGAGGTTGTGGAACCTCTACTTCAATATGATGGTGGCGCAGGGCAGAAAGAAATTTCTATCGAGGCCACCAGTTGAAGAGGAAGCTAATGATGATGATCATGACACTTCAGATAAAGTTGTTGTCGGACCTCGTAGGTCGACAAGGGTACGCACTGCTCCTGAGTGGTACGGGAATCATGTCTTATCAATCTTGTTGTTGGACAACAATGATCCTGCGAGTTATGGAGAAGCAATGGTGGGCCCGGATTCCAACAAATGGTTAGAGGCCATGAAATCCGAGATACGATCTATGTATGAAAAAAAGTACGGACTTTGGAAGTATTACCTGAAGGCCGAAAGTCTATTCAGGACAAATGGATCTTTAAGAAGAAGACGGACACATACGGTAATGTAAGCTCGACTTGTGGCAAAGGGGTTTTCACAAGTTCAAGGAGTTGACTATGATGAGACTTTCTCACCCGTAGCGATGCTTAAGTTCGTCCGAATCATGTTAGCAATAGCTGCATTTTTCGATTATGAAATCTGGCAGATGGATGTCAAAACGGCGTTCCTTAACTGGTTTCTTAAGGAAGAGTTGTATATGATGCAACCCGAAGGTTTTGTCGATCCACAGAATGCTGACAAAGTATGCAAGCTCCAGCGATCCATTTATGGACTGGTGCAAGCATCTCGCAGTTGGAATAAGCGCTTTGATGATGTGATTAAGGCGTTTGGGTTTATACAAGTTGTAGGAGAAGCTTGTATTTACAAGAAAGTGAGTGGGAGCTCTGTAGCGTTTCTAATATTATATGTGGATGACATATTGCTGATTGGAAGCAATGTGGAGTTTTTGGCTAGTGTACAGGATTACTTGAACGAGAGTTTTTCAATGAAGGAACTAGGAGAAGCTGCTTACATATTGTGCATTAAGATCTATAGAGATAGATCAAAGCGCCTGATAGGACTTTCACAAAGCACATACCCATATAAAGTTTTGAAGAAGTTCAAAATGGAACAGTCCAAGAAGGGGTTCTTGCCTATGTTACAAGGTATAAAGTTGAGTAAGACTCAATGCCCAGTAACTGCAGAAGATAGAGAAACGATGAGTGTCGTCCCCTATGCTTCAACCATAGGGTCTATCATGTATGAAATGATGTACACACGACCGGATGTCAGCCTTGCCATAAGTATGGCAGGTAGGTTTCAAAGAAATCCAGGAGTGAGCACTGGACATCGGTCAAGAATATTCTGAAGTACCTGAAAAGGACTAAAGAAATGTTTCTCGTTTATGGAGGTGATGAAGAGCTCGTTGTAAAGGGTTACGTCGATGCAAGCTTCGACACTGATCCGGATGACTCTAAGTCGCAAACCGGATACATATATATTCTTAATGGGGGTGCGGTAAGCTGGTGCAGTTCCAAGCAAAGCGTCGTAGTTGATTCTACATGTGAAGCGGAGTACATAGCAGCCTCGAAGGCGGCTAAGGAAGGTGTCTGGATGAAGCAGTTGATGAAAGATCTTGGAGTTGTGTCGAGCGCACTGGATCCAATAACTCTGTTGTGTGACAACACTGGTGCCATTGCTTTAGCCAAGGAACTAAGGTTTCACAAGAGGACCAGACACATCAAATGACGCTTCAACGTCATCCGCGACTGTGTCGAAGGAGAGGGCATAAATATTTGCAAAGTGCACGTGGATCTAAACATAGCAGATCCGCTGACTAAACCTCTTCCACGAGCTAAAAATGACTGACACTAGACCTGCATGGGTGTTAAATTTGTACATTGTAAAATCACATAGAGATGTGATGCTAGATTATTGACTCTAGTGCAAGTGGAAGACTGTTGGAGATATGCCCTAGAGGCAATAGTGAAATAGTTATTATTATATTTCTTGTTACAAGATAATCGTTTATTATCCATGCTATAATTGTATTGAATGGAAACATAAATGCATGTGTGGATGTATAGACAAAACAATTTCCCTAGTGAGCCTATAGTTGACTAGCTCGTTGATCAAAGATGGCTAAGGTTTCCTAGCCATAAACAAGTGTTGTCATTTGATAACGGGACCACATCATTAGGAGAATGATGTGACGGACAAGACCTAAACTATGAACATAGCATGTGATCGTGTCACTTTGTTGCTATTGTTTTCTGCATTTCAAGTATATATTCCTATGACCATGAGATCATGTAACCCACTAACACCGGAGGAATGCTTTGTGTGTATCAAACATCGCAACATTACTGGGCGACTATAAAGGTGCTCTACAGGTATCTTCGAAGGTGTCTGTTGAGTTAGCATGGATCAAGACTGGGATTTGTTACCCCGTATGACGGAGAGGTATCTCGGGGCCCACACGGTAACACAACATCACAAACAAGCCTTGCAAGCAATGTGACTAAAGAGTTAGCCACATGATCTTGTATTACACAACGAATAAAGAGACTTGCCGGTAACGAGATTGAAATAGGTATTGGATACCCACGATCGAATCTCGGGCAAATAACATACCGAAGGACAAAGGGAAGGGTATACGGAATTATATGAATCCTTGACATAGAGGTTCAACCGATAAGATTATCGTAGAATATGTAGGATCCAATATGCTCATCCAGGTCCCGCTATTGGATATTGACCGAGAGGTGTTTCGGGTCATGTCTACATAGTTCTCGAACCCGCAAGTCCTGCACACTTAAGGTTCAGTGATGTTTTTGTATAGTTGAGTTATGTGTGCTGGTGACCGAAGTTTTGTTCAGAGTCCCGGATGAGATCCCGGACGTCACGAGGAGCTCCGGAATGATCCGGAGACGAAGATTGATATATAGGAAGTTGGTATTTGGATTCCGGAAGATTTTCGGGCATTACCGGCATTGTACCGGGAGTGACGAATGGGTTCCGGGGGCCTATCTAGTGGGCCCACCACTCCCCAAGAGGGCCACGTGGACTTGATGGTGGCGCAATAGCTCTTAGTGGGCTGTCTAGTCAAACCAAATAAAGCCCATGAGGTAAAAGTGGAAAAACCCAAAAAGGGGTGGACAACTTTGGGAGGAGTCCTACTCCAAGTAGGATTGGAGGAGGACTCCTCCAAGCCCTAGTTCGGCCGAGCCAAGGAGGCTCTCCTTGAGCCTCAAGGCTAGCCCCTCCCTCCTCCTATATATACTAGAGGGTTTAGGGTTTTTGAGACACAATTTCAGCCACGTGCAACCCTCTCCTCTAGTTCGTCGTTCTTCCTCTAAATTAGATTTTTGCGATGCTTAGGCGAAGCCCTGCAGGAATAGATCACCACCACCACCGGCGCGCCATCATGCTGCCGAAGAACTCATCTACTTCCCCGTCTCTCTTGCTGGATCAAGAAGGCGGAGATCGTCATCGAGCTATACGTGTGTTGAACGCGGAGGTGCCGTCCGTTCGGCGCTTGATCGGGACGGATCGTGGGACGGTGATTTGAATCGCGAAGACCTACCACTACATCATCCGTGTTTATTAACACTTCCCGCTTAGCGATCTACAAGGTTACTTAGATCCGATCTCCCTCTTGTAGATGATGATCACCATGATATGTCTTCGTGTGCGTAGATTTTTTTTGTTTCCCATGCAACGTTCCCCATCATTAATGACACACATCATCGCAGTGTTATAGGGTTTTCACGATCTCGAAGTCACAATGATCAATTTTTTAAATTGGGTCATAGAATCTATGACCAATTGGACCGTCTTCACTATTTTTTATCATAAGAGATCAATATTCTTGTAGTAGTCGGGGTGGCGGCGCAATAGGGCAGTTTGGTTTAGGTCCATGGCCGAGAGTGGTGTGAGTTTGTGAGATTGGGAATCAAAAGTTTTTCTTTCCTTTTCCCCTTTTTTCCACTCGCATTGCACGCGCATGGCTCTCTTTTGTGCCATATTTTGGGTGTGGGCTGAGACGAGCAACGCCGACACTAATTGTGTCCCTATGAATCGGCGAAACACTAACAAAGGCAAGTGGATCCATCTGCCGACATAAATTATGTCGGTGTTCATGTGGAGCTTTGCTGACGGTGATGCTCGCATATACCAACAGGTGCATGTAGGCTTTGTAGTGTCGTGGTGTAGTGGTGACAATAGCAAGGCAATTAAGAGTGGTACTACATCTACATCGTCATACAATGCTCGTAGCATCTTCCTGAGTGTGGGAAGGTCGAGCATGCGCATGAGAATTTCCTTGGAGCATTCGGTGTTGTCACCAATGGTGAGCACAAGGAGGCCGATGACGCGGTAAGAGAGCAAGGCCTCCATTGTAGAACCCGTGTTGAGGGAGGCTCTACACCGGTAGATTATCGTAAGGCACCGGTAGTTGACCGAGTCCATCAGTATGAAACCCTCGAGTGGGCCGACGAGCCCCTTGAGGCCTGCCTCATGCTTGGATCACTCCTTTTGGTGGAGGTTGTTGATGGGAGCTCCTACCTGCCGAATTCTGCGATAGGGAATCCCTTGAGCGCACACGGTGGTCGCTTGACCGGGCCGGCCGAATTCTCTTTTTTTTCATTTTTTTGTTTCTTTTTTCCCATTTCTGCTTATTTTCTTTCTATTTTTGTTCATTTTTACTAACTTTTCCCTTTTTTTCATTTTTTTAGAAAACTAACAAATGTTGAATTTCCCATCATTTTTTGAAAACAGTAACATTTTTTAAAACAGAGAACTAATTTGAAAGCATGAACATTTTTTGAATCTTGAGAACAGATTTTAAAACCGAGAAAGATTTTGAACAATCATGACCAAAATTTGAAGCGCGAACAATTTTTGAAAGCACGGACATTTTTTGAATCTTGAGAATAGAATTTTGAAACAAAGAGCAAATTTGAAAAACACCAAAAAAAACTGAAAGTGCAAAAAAAATCATAAACATTTCTTGAATCTTGAGAACAATTTTTGAAAAATTCTGAACAAACTTGGAAGCACGAACGATTTCTTAAAGCACGATCATTTTTTGAATCTTGAGAACAAAATTTTGAAACAGAGAACAGTTTTGAAAAAAGCCAAAGAGATTTAGAAGCGTGAACAATCTTTTAAAGCACGAACATTTTTTGGATCTTGAGAACAAATTTTGAAAAGTTCTGAACAAATTTGGAAGCACGGACAATTTTTTAAAGCACTAACATTTTTTGAATCTTGAGAACGAAATTTGGAAACAAAGGACAATTTTGAAAACCCCAGAACAAATTTGGAAGCACGAACAATTTTGAACATTTTCTAAAACGGAGAACAAATTTCAAAGCACAAACATATTTTTAAAACAAGAACATTTTTTGAATCTTGAAAACAAAATTTTAAACCGACAACAATCTTGAAAAATCGAAAATAAATTTGGAAGCTTGAACAATTTTTTCAATCATGAACATTTTTTGAATCTTGAGAACAAAATTTTGAAACAGATATTTTTTTGAAAAACCCCAAACTTATTTGAAAGCGCGAACAAATTTTTAAAGCACTAACATTTTTTGAATCTTGAGAACAAATTTTGGAACCAAGAACAATTTCAAAAAATCCTGAACAAATTTGGAAGCGCGAACAAATATTTAATGCACAGATATTTTTTGAATCGTGAGAAGAAAATTTTGAAACAGAGAAATTTTATGAAAAACCCGAAACAAATTTGGAAGCGCGAACAATTTTTTAAAGCACACATATTTTTTGAATATTGAGAACAAATTTTGAAACTGGGAATAATTTTGAAAAATACTAAACAAATTTGGAAGCGCAAACAATTTTGTATAGCACAAATATTTTTTGAATCTTGAGAATAAAATTAGAAAATGGAGAACAATTTTATAAAACCCCGAACAAATTTGGATGCGCGTACAATTTCTTAAAGAGCTAACATTTATTGAATCTTGATAAAATGTTTCGAAACCGGGAACAATTTTGAAAATATCTGAACAAATTTAGAAGTGCGAATATTTTTTCAAATCCCCGAACATTTTTTGAAGTTATGAGTGTTTTTTGAAAAATGGCAAATATTTAAAATGTAGAATAATTTTTAGAAAAGCAAAAACATTTTTCTATTTGAAGATTTTTTTTTGTAAGTCCAGAATAGTTTTTGAAAATGTAGGACATTTTTTGAAAGAAAAACAGAAATAAAGAAAAAGAAAGCAAAAAAAGAAAAAATGGTCTAGGGAACGTTCTAGAAGTTTCCCAAAATTAGAAAAAACCCGGCTGAGAACCTTTACAAGTTACCCAAAACCAGGATCTAATGGGCCAGCTCATTAAAATCCTTCGCCTCGCTACCTTGTGTGCGTTTGGCCCATAACTCGCTGCAGCGAGCCGTAAATAGGAGATTCCGTTGTTGATGCACCTGTCCACGGAGTCTAACTTGCCAGTTCCATCATCTTCAAATTTTGGAAAAGAAAAATGCTAGCTTAATTAGGGTTTGCTATTTGGTAGATGAGAAACAATCTTTTATTTTAGAAATTGGCATGAGCTCTTTGTATATATATGAAACCAAATGTCTAGACGAGCATACCAAATAAACAAATAATTTGTAAGGATAACTAAATCAACGATATGTTTGCGTCCATGATTAGTGCTATCTCAACAACATTCATATGTTGAACTGATTGTGACACATTTGCAAACCGTACAATTTATACTGTACAAGGTTCAATGAATATGCATACCTAATAATACACTAGAAGTTGTTAAGATATTAGTTGGGCATTGTTCTTTTGAAACCTCTAACATTACATTTAATAAACTAAACTATACATGAACATATACATATACATACAAATATGTATGTGTCCGCAATACAGTTTGTCAAAATTTCACAAAATAATTCAAAGATAACTTATGTTATAGTACTTGGGTTATATTTAATAAAGAAATGATCGATGATATATACAACTGATAGTAAAGAACATTTATTATCTATACCAGCTAATTATATGGTTAATTATACCAACTACAGAATAAATTTTATACCCCTTAATACTTTACAATGATAGAACTAAAAATTAATAAATATAAATGTTTGGTATAAAACTAAATTATTATTTTTGAGTGGAAGACTGATATAAAATGAATTAAATTTCATTTCTCCCCGGGTCCCATTCATGCCCATCTATACAACGACGATCGGGAGTAGTGGCGGACCCAGGAATGGGCCGCACCCCCGGCAAACTGGGCACAGGCAGGCTTCGGTTACTTTAATACAATAGCTACATTATGCGCTACAGTCACTAAACAAATTGGGTCACATGCCCAAGGCCGTCGCCCGGGCTACCCTGTGGTCTAAAACCGCCAGTGATCGGGAGCACGTGCAAATGACAGCGTCGATAAGATCTCTGGAGTCGAGCCATGGAAGATACCGATCCGCGTGAATTCGAAGAATAAGGAGCGACACAAGACTCGGCGTCTGCCCAAGGCTATCGATGATGTCAATATTGACTACATGGCGCTCGGCCTGCAGATGCGCCTCGCGCCGATGCCGGCGAGCGTGGGCGCCACGGACTGGGGTGATCGTGACTTCACCTGCAATGACTAGCTTTACGGGACGCACGACACCTACCTATGCTTCGACATCGCCGACCACTACCTCGCCTAGCTCGGCACCCACGGTTGATTCACTCCGCCTCTTACATTCCCGTCGCTTAGTTAACTAATGATTTCTAGATGCGCATTACTCGATGAAACGATTTGAACTTAGGTATCCAATTCGATTGCTGGATGCGTTGTGTTCATTCTGTAGTTGTGGTCAACTCAATCCAAACTTGCTGTAGTGCACAACCCTGTTATCATTTCAATTCCATTCTAGCATATGCACTCATTTCGTTATATTCAGTGAATTTGTGTTGAAAAATCCGATCTACCATGCCGGACGATGCAACCGTTTCCATGTTCTACTGTGTCCAGCTATCCATATTTTTTGTATGATCCTTGTGTGTTGCCATGTGCCAAATGGTCACCTGTCTAGGCGCAGTTCTCACAACTTGAATGACTTCGATCATGATACTCTTCAGTTTAGTTTCAAATTTTTAACTACCTTGGGGATGATCATACTTGGCAGAAGTACAGTTTGTTGCATACGCATTCATTGATAACACTGATCTATTTAGCTGCACACGCCTGTTTTCGTCGTGATGAACAAGCAATGATGTTGTTCAATTTAGTTTCAGGTTTTAAAAAATGATAAACTAGGAATGATGCTGCACACACCTGCATAAGCATTATTGATCGCATACTTGGAATTCAATCACGTTGATGTTCGATTTGAAGAATAGATCTTGTTGGCATTTCTCGAATCATGTTGAATCATGTGAATAATAGATCTTGTTGGCATTTCTTGAATCATGTCGAATCATGTGAAGAACAGATCTTATTGGAATTTCTTGAATCATGTCGAATCATGTAAAATCATGTGAAGAATATATCTTGTTAGAATTTCTTGAATCATGTCGAATCATGTGAAGAATAGATCTTGTTGGCATTTCTTGAATCATGTTGAATCATGCGGAGCTTGGTGAAGAACCACCTGTTCTTGCCGGTCTTGAACCTATCCTCGAGCTTGAGGAAGACCTTGATGTGGGACTTCTTGGCCGTCTTCTTGGACGAGTCCTTGCGGATCACCTTCTTCGGGTATTTGGCTAGGGCGGCGACCAGGCAGTGCCTATAGGGGCGGTCGCGGGTGCCCTCCTCGAACACGCGCACGATCGCCGCCTTCTTCCCGGCGTACCTGCCCTGCAGAAGGAACATGCGCTAGGGTTTTGCCAAATCATGTGAAGAATAGATCTTGTTTTTGGTGGTACTTCACCAAGCACTTCGGACGTGGCAGGCACAGGACAATTGTGTCGCTTTGTGGCACCAACCAGGGCCAAAGACTTCCGTTAGTGTCGGTTGGTGGTACAAGAGGGGACCAAAGACCGCCTTTAGTGTCGGTTTGCGGCACAAACCGGTACTAAAGGTCTCTTCTTCCCGCCCGTTAGGCTGCTGAAAATTGATCTTTAGTACCAATTTGTTCCTCGAACCAGGACAAGAGGTTTTCTCATATAAGGCGGGAGTTGTCGAATTTTCCCCAACCTCTCCCATTTGCCCCGAGCCACCGCCGTCGTTCGATTCCTCCTCCTCGTCGCCGTCGTCCCCGACCCGTCGTCGTCGCTGCCCCCCGCCCCGAGCCCGTCCTCATCGCCGTCGCCACCCCTGCCCTGAGCTCGTCGTCGTCGCCGTCGCCGCCCCCGCCCCGAGCCCGTCGTCGTCGCTTCCCCCAAGCCCATCGCCGTCACTGCCCCGCCCTGAGACCGTCGCCGACCTCGACCCCGGCACCGACTCAAAACTCTGGTGAGACATCCCCATATCCCCATGCCGAGGGTTCTTGCTAGGATATGATTCTTGTATATTTGCAAAATATTTGCTCAAGCCCCGAATGTTGTTGCGGAAATATTTGCAAAATATATATATTGTGTTTTATTATTGTATATTTGGTGTCATACTTGCATGTTGGGAAAAATAGGTAGTGTGCGCTAGCTAAATTCAAGTCAGATGATTATTGTATAAATGATAACTAGAAAGTAAAACATTAAACAATAAGAAAATTTTCTCAGAGGAATTTGTCTCGATGTCGACGATGTCTGGCCCGCATCCTCGTCGTCGAGTGGTCAGCGAGAGCCTTCTTGATAGGCGCCACCATGTCCAGGAATGGGCTCCGTCGGGTTGGCACTGGGAGGTGCTACCTTCCGGGGGGCTCACCTTGGTGAGAATCCGGGTCTCATCGTTGACCCGGAGGTTCTTTGGTGGCGGTCGCGTGGGCCATTATCGGTGCCGAGGGAGTTGGCCCCATGGAGGTGGTACGTCGTCGTGTCAGGGAGGAGGACGAGCACGTCGGTCGCTACATGGTTGCGTTGGATGCTAGGTTCTCCAATACCTGGCAGGTTCTCCAGGGACATCATCCGAGCTATGATCCGGTGATGGTTCCTTATCTTTGGGTTGCCACTGCCTGCACCATGAGACGTCAACTGGGTTTTTATCAGTGATATTGTATGATAATATTTGATATGTATTAGTTATAATATCGGTTATGTTTCGGTTGGTCGTTGCTCCTTGTATGACTTTCATGAGTTGTTAAATGAGTAAGGATGATGATGAGTTATATGTCATTTATTTGATGTATGGAACGGGTTGACTTTACGTGTCGTGGGGTCGCTTCTCCTTCTTTTCCTTGTGTGCTAGATAGAGGAAGAATCCCGACTGTTGTCATGGGGTCGCTTCTCCTTCTTTTCCTTGTGCTAGATATTTGTAATGCACTAGGGAAAGAAGGAGTAGCGACCATCACCGATGGTCGAAATATCAGAGGGAGTGTCCACCATATACGTGAGATGAGAGTTTAGGAAGGAAAGACTCGACAGACCTAAAGTCAACCGGTTGCATATTGAGTAATAGTGATATGTGTGTTGATCAGTTTTAGGAAAGAAATGTGTGACGATGAAAGGAAATTTGCTATGTGCGAATACTGCCAAGACGAGCGCAGCCTATGCGACACGCCTCACCTAGTCGATGATAGGCGCTTCAGCATCATGCTGGGTGAGGACTTCCGAAGTGGATATAGTAAGTCACAACGATAAGTCTTTTTTCGTAATTAAGCATGATTTCTTTTGCTTCGACTTATAATTTTTATTTTTACTATTCTACTAGCGTATCCCCTTTCATGCAAGAATTTATGTCTTGGATAAGATTGCTTTCAGTACTGAAAAAAACTATGGAGGTAAAGAGAGTTCACTTGAGGACCGAGCATGGTTATGATTTTGCCGTAAAGTTGTACAATGTAGACACCTACTCCTATTTTGAATGCACAAATTGGCAAGCACTATGCAAGGCTTATGCATTTGAGCCTAATATGCTTATCACCTTTGATATTCATCCAGAAAATGAAATTGAAGGTAACATCGACATTTGGGTCGATGTGCAGACGCCTCCAGTTCTACCATTATGTGAGTTTCTCAACCATATTTATTAAGTAATTTATATTTTTTATTTAAAAATAGTTGACAACTTATTTCCATTGATAGCTTATTTTCGTTCTTCAAAAAATGTACAGAAGATGGTAGACATAACCTATTGCTACAATGATGAAGCAGAATTAACTTGTAAGGAGAAACATCATCTTGCCGCATTTATCAATAATCTTGAGAATTACAATACCTATCAGCAAACTCCCCCACATTATGGTCATTACGTGCCA
Organism: Hordeum vulgare subsp. vulgare; assembly: GCF_904849725.1. Lineage (NCBI taxonomy): Eukaryota > Viridiplantae > Streptophyta > Magnoliopsida > Poales > Poaceae > Hordeum > Hordeum vulgare. The sequence continues at coordinate 550,659,867 of NC_058523.1, forward strand.
CTAGTACACGTGGTGAACTACGGTAACATGCATGGAGATTGCATGGTAAGATTTTCTACTATTACGACATTCATGCATCTTTTGCATAAATTCTTGTAAAACTAAACTACATTGCTAGCTACAAAGTTAATACTATGTTTTTCAACAGGAAATCCCGCAAGATTGTGTGCCTCATTGATAACCCACAAGTATGGGGGATCGCAACAGTTTTCGAGGGTAGAGTATTCAACCCAAATTTATTGATTCGACTCAAGGGGAAGCGAAAGAATATTCTCAAGTATTAGCAGTTGAGTTGTCAATTCAACCACACCTGAAAGACTTAGTATCTGCAGGAAAGTATCAGTAGCAAAGTAGGGTGATAGCAGCAGTAGCAACAGTAACCAATAGCAGCAAAGTAACAGCAGTAGCAGCAGTGACAGCAGTAGCGGCAAAGTAACGTAGCAAGGACTAGTAGGAAAAGACTAGTAGGCATTGGATCGGTGATGGATGATTATGCCGGATGTGATTCACCATACAACAGTTATAACACGGAGAGATAAGTAACTAGCTCTAGTTCGTCAATCTAATGTAGGCATGTATTCCGTATGTAGTCATACGTGCTTAGGAAAAAGAACTTGCATGACATCTATTGTCCATCCCTCCCGTGGCGGCGGGGTCCTAATGAAAACTATGGGATATTAAGGTTCTCCTTTTAATAAACAACCGGACCAATGCATTAACACTTGGTGAATACATGAACTCCTCGTACTATGGTCATCTCCGGGAGTGGTTCCGGCTATTGTCACTCCGGGGTTGTCGGGTCATAACACATAGTAGGTGACTACAACTTGCAAGATAGGATCTAAAACACACATATATTGGCGATAACATAATAGGTTCGGATCTGAAATCATGGCACTCGGGCCCTAGTGACAAGCATTAAGCATGGCAAAGTAGTAGCAACATCAATCTCAAAACATAGTGGATACTACGGATCAATCCCCGTCAAAACTAACTCGATTACATGATAGATCTCATCCAACCCATCACCGTCCAGCAAGCCTACGATGAGATTAGTCACGAAGGGTGAAGAGCATCATGTAATTGGCAATGAAGGAAGGTTGATGATGACGATGACGACGATTTCCCCTCTCCGGAGCCCAGAACGGACTCCTGATCTGCCCTCCAGATGAAGAACGGGAGGTGGCGGCGCCTCCGTATCGTAAAACGCGATGAACTCTTCTCCTTGAATTTTTTCCGGGCGAGACGGACTAAATAGAGCTGAGATTGGAGGCGGTGGAGCGTCGTGGGCTCCACAAGCCTACCAGGTCATTCTGAGAACTTTTCAGGTGGGCTTGTGGGCTCCACAAGATTGGAGGCGCGTCTGGTGGGCTTGTGGGCTCCACGCTCCACATCCTCCGTTGATTCTTGCGCCAGTATTTTTCATAAATTCCAGAAAAATTCTTCGTAAATTTTCAGGTCATTCCGAGAACTTTTATTTCTGCACAAAAACAACATCATGGCAATTTTGCTGAAAACAGCGTTAGTCCGGGTTAGTTTCATTCAAATCATGCAAATTAGAGTCCAAAACAAGGGCAAAAGAGTTCGGAAAAGTAGATACGAGGGAGACGTATCAACTCCCCCAAGCTTAAAGCCTTGCTTGTCCTCAAGCAATTTAGTTGACAAACTGAAAGAGACAAAAGAAAAAAAACTTTGACGAACTCTGTTTGATCTTGTTGTTGCAACTATGTCTAACTCATATCCAGAGTTTCAGCAACATCAAAAGCAAACCACATAAGCAAATGACATCTAGGTCTCACGGTAAACTCATATCAATGGCATAATCAACTAGCGAGCAAATAATAAGTCTTAGACGTCAACACTTCAATCAAAACAATCATGAAGCAGTATGAATAGATGGTATCTCGCTAGCTCTTTCTGAGACCGCAAAACATAAATGCACAGCACCTTCAAAGACCAAGGGATGACTAAACATTGTAATTCATGGCAAAGAAGATCCAGTCACAGTCATACTCAACCCAGTTAAAAGCAAAACATAAAAATGACAGAGGTGCTCTCTAATTGGTGCTTTTATAAGAGGAGGATGACTCAACAGAAACATAAATAGACAGGCCCTTCGCAGAGGGAAGCAATTATTTGCAGAGATGCTAGAGCTCAAGCTTTGAAAACAGAGATAATAATTTTGGGTGGCATGCTTTCTTTGTCAAGCAATGACTAAGAGTTCTTAACATCTTCCACGCTACACATGCTATAGGCGGTTCCCAAACAGAAAAGTAAAGTTTTGACTCCCTGATACGTCCATTTTGCATCATGTTTTCATGTTGATATTTATTGCTTCTTTGGCTGTTATTTCACTTCACGGTACTATTCTTATGCCTTTCTCTCTTATTTTGCAAGGTTTACATGAAGAGGGAGAATACCGGCAACTGGAATTCTGGCCTGAAAATGGAGCAAAGTTGAGATACCTATTCTGCGCAACTCCAAATGCCGTGAAAATCAATGGAGATTTTTTTCCCAATTTATAAAAAATACTGGGCCGAAGAAGTACCAAAGGGGCACCAGGGGGTGCCCACAAGCCTGCACGGCGCGGCCACCCCCCCCCCCAGGCCGCGCCATGGGGGCTTGTGGGCAGCCCACTGGCCCACTGCCCCCCTCCCTCTTTTGCTATATGGAGGGTTTCGTCCAGGAAAAAAATCAGAAGGGAGCTTTTTTGTGGTTTCGTCGCCGCCACGAGGCGGAACTTGAGCAGAACCAATCTAGGGCTCCGGCAGGACGATCCTGCCGGGGAAACTTCCCTCCCGGAGGGGGAAATCGTCGCCATCGTCATCACCAACACTCCTCTCATCGAAGGGGACTCGTCACCATCAACATCTTCATCAGCACCATCTCATCTCCAAACCCTAGTTCTTCTCTTGTAAGCAATCTCTGTCTCGCGACTCCGATTGGTACTTGTAAGGTTGCTAGTAGTGTTGATTACTCTTTGTAGTTGATGCCAGTTGGATTACTTGGTGGAAGAGTTTATGTTCAGATCCTTGATGCTACTCATTACACCTCTGATCATGATTATGATTATGCTTTGTGAGGAGTTACTTCTATTCCTGAGGACATGGGATAAGTCATGCTAATAATAGTCATGTGAATTTGGTATTCGTTCAGTATTTTGATATGTTGTATGTTTTTTCCTCTAGTGATGTTATGTGAACGTCGACTACATAACACTTCACCATTATTTGGGCCTAGAGGAAGGCATTGGGAAGTAGTAAGTAGATGATGGGTTGCTAGAGTGACCAAAGCTTAAACCCTAGTTTATGCGTTGCTTCGTAAGGGGCTGATTTGGATCCACTAGTTTAATGCTATGGTTAGACTTTGTCTTAATTCTTCTTTTGTAGTTGCGGATGCTTGCGAGAGGGGTTAATCATAGGTGGGATCCTTGTACAAGTAGGGGCAGTACCCAAGCGCCGGTCCACCAACATATCAAACTATCAAAGTAACGAACGCGAATCATATGAACATGATGAAACTAGCATGACAGAAATTCCCGTGTGTCGTCGGGAGCGTTTTTCCTCCTATAAGACTTTGTCCAGGCTTGTCCCTTGCTACAAAAGGGATTGGGACACTTTGCTGCACCGTTTCTACTTTTGTTACTTGTTGCTTGCTACGAATCATCTCACCACACAATCACTTGTTACCGACAATTTCAGTGTTTGCAGATTTTTCCTTGCTGAAAACCACTTGTGAGATCCTTCTGCTCCTCGTTGGGTTTGACACTCTTACTTATTGAAAGGACTACGATTGATCCCCTATACTTGTGGGTCATAAAGACTCTTTTCTGGCGCCGTTACCGGGGAGTAAGGCGCCTTTGGTAAGTGGAACTTGCTAAGGAAACATTCATATAGTGTGCTGAAATTTATTGTCACTTGTCACTATGGATACTAATCCTTTGAGGGGCTTGTTCGGGGTATCTTCACCTCGAACGGAAGCACGAATGGTTGCTCCTCAACCTGCTGCATCTACTGAAAATATTTGCTTTGAATTCCCTTCGGGTATGCTTGAGAAACTGTTGGCTAATCCTTTTACAGGAGATGGAACACCCAGACTTGCATCTGATCTATGTAGATGAAGTTTGTGGTTTATTTAAGCTTGCAGGTGTGCCCGAGGATGAGGTCAAGAAGAAGGTATTTCCTTTATCTTTGAAGGATAAGGCGTTGACATGGTATAGGCTACGTGATGATACTAGATCATGGGACTACAATCGGTTGAAATTGGAATTTCATCAAAAGTTTTATCCTATGCATTTAGTACATCGTGATCGAAATTATATTTACAATTTTTGGCCTCGTGACAGAGAAAGCATCGCTCAACTTGTGGTAGGCTTAAATCAATGCTATATTCATGCCCCAATCATGAGCTCTCGAGAGAAGTTATCATTCAGAACTTCTATGCTCGGCTTTCTCATGATGATCGCACCATGCTTGACATTTCTTGTACCAGTTCTTTTATGAAGAGAGATATTGACTTCAAATGGAATTTATTGGAGAGAATTAAACACAACTCTGAAGATTGGGAGCTTGAAGAAGGTAAGGAGTAAGGTATGAATTTCACTTTTTATGGCGTTAAATCCTTTGTTGAGACAAATACCTTTAGTGATTTTAGCGCGAAGTACGGACTTCACTCTGAGATAGTACCTTCACTGTGTGAATCCTTTGCTACTCATATTGATCTCCCCAAAGAGAAGTGGTTTAAATATCATCCTCCTTTAGAAGTCAATGTAGTTAAACCACTCCAGTTGAAGAGAAAGTCATTGCCTATAATGATCCTGTGGTTCCCAGTGCTTACATTGAGAAACCACCTTTCCCTGTTAGGATAAAGGATCATTCGAAAGCTTCAACTCTGATACGTAGAGGCTATATTAGAATACCTACACCCCCTGAGCAAATTAGAGTTGAACCTAGCATTGCTATTATCAAAGAACTTCTGCCTAAAGAAGTTGAGGGACATAATATTCACTTTTGTGAAGATGCTGCTAGAATTGCTAAACCTCACGTTAGAGACAAACATAGGCCTGTTGTTGGCATGCATGTGGTTTCTGTTAAGATAAGAGATCACCGTTATCATGGTTTATGTGACTTGGGTGCTAGTGTTAGTGCAATACCTCAATACTTATACGAGGAAGTCAAAGATGAGATTGCACTTGTTGAGATAGAACCTATAGATGTCACTATTCAGCTTGCCAATAGAGATACTATCTGCCCTGTGGAAATTGTTAGGGATGTTGAAGTCTTGTGTGGTAAAACGAAGTATCCTGCTGATTTCCTCGTTCTTGCTACTGCACAAGATAGCTTTTGTCCCATCATATTTGGTAGACCTTTTCTCAATACTGTCAATGCTCATATTGATTGTGAGAAGCAAACTGTCACTGTTGGCTTTGAAGGTGTGTCACATGAGTTCAATTTCTCTAAGTTTGGTAGACAACCTCATGAAAAGGAGTTGCCTAGTAGGGATGAAACTATTGCCTTAGCTTCTATTGGCGTGCCTCCTACTGATCCCTTAGAGCAATACTTGCTTGAGCATGAAAATGATATGCATATGGATGAAAGGGATCATATAGATAGAGTTGTCTTAGAACAATATCATATCCTTAAGAATAACTTGCCTGTTGAACTGCTTGGGGATCCACCCCCACCTAAGGGTGATCCTGTGTTCGAGCTTAAACAGTTGCATGATACTCTTAAGTATGCCTATCTTGATGAAAAGGAGATATATCCTGTTATCATTAGTGCTAGCCTCTCGGAGCATGAAGAAAAGAAGTTACTAAAAACTCTGAGGAAGCAGCGTGCTGCTATAGGATATACTCTTGATGATCTTAATGGCATTAGTCCTACCCTATGCCAGCACAAGATCAAAACTGATCCTGATTTCAAACCAGTTGCTCATCATGAAAGGAGATTGAATCCTAAGATGAAAGAAGTAGTGAGAAAAGAAATACTAAAGCTCCTGGAAGCAGGTATCATCTATCCTGTTGCTCATAGCGATTGGGTGAGTCCGGTGCATTGCGTCCCTAAGAAGGGAGGCATTACCGTTATCCCTAATGATAAGGATGAATTGATCCCACAGAGGATTATCACTGGCTATAGGATGGTGATCGATTTTAGGAAATTGAATAAAGCCACTAGG